>NC_050077.1:58041373-58704063 GCF_009764565.3 Dermochelys coriacea
AAATTGTTTTCCTTAGAATGTCCAAGGTATTAATCTGAAAATCATATGTTTGCTTTAAATTATTGTTGTTTGGAATGGACATCAGAAAGGATTAAGGATTCTCTTATGGAATAATAGAACATTTCTTTCATTTTGTAATAGTCTAGCCTTGTGTTCTGCTCTGAAAGCTATGCTATCCTGTTTACCCAGCACAGCCGGGCATGTCGTATGGGAAATATGGGTATCTGCGATTGCTGTGACTACATATAGGACCAGATCCTGTAGGTACTGCCTGGTGTTGGAGGGCAAGCCATAAGTTCAGAGTCAGTGTAGCCAATTCTATGCCTTTCCTTCACATTCTCTGCACTGTGGCAGTGGAAAGGTGCTCTGGCTATTTTTAGTTGGGGGACAGTCCCAGGGGGACTGTTGTAGCTGGTGGAGTTTTGAGCAGCACCATGGTGCCTGTCCAATAGAAACTGGGGGGAGGGGCTAAGAATCTGAGCCACAAAGTGCGTGGATTCATGTTTCCTGTAGCAGTGATGTGTCTATAATGATGTCTGCTGTGTGTTAACTACAGTAAAGAATAATTCGAAGTGTGAAAAACACACAATAATTTTTCCCTTTCACTGTTCATCAGCCCACATTCAAAGTGAAAATTTAGATCTCTGCTTATTATTGATATAGGATACCAACACATTACATAAACAAACTCCTAAGTCTTTGGCTCTCTCCCACTGTACTTATTGTCCCAGAGACAGAAGGAAATTGCCTATTCTTAATTGGCATTAGTTCATTACAGAAACTCATGAAAAGGAGAGTGACAGATTTATTCTTCTTTAGAGGGATTTTGATGTAGGCAGAATGTCTGGCACGTGGGTGTGTGGATTATATTGCATTAAATGAGTTGTGAACCAGATTCTCTGCTGCCTTGAGCCTTGCCTAGTCAGTTACACCTGTGCGAAGTGAATATAAAATGCTGCCTTTCTGATCTGGTGGCATCCCCCAACTACTTTTATATTCATATTGCACAAATATAAATGGTGAGAGGCAATGGCAAATCAAGCCTTGTGCAGCAGTGTTAGGAATGAAAACTACAAAGTGGTTCCTTCAGCTATTCTGGTCATCAGCGCATGGCCCAAATGTCGAATCATGTGTTCGACTTCATCAAAGAACAGCCACAGTGCAGCTTCTTTTTATTTGTGCCTTGTCTCTAGGACCTACTGATGCAAACTGATCAATGTGTAATTGTCGTGGAAAAAAGTCAATCAAATTCTCAAAAATCAGTCTTGCCTGGGGAACATAATGGAATGTTCAGCTATATCTTACAAAAGGGATTTTACTTGCCATGAAACTTATTAAAGTGAACAATATGTGATGGTTTGAGACCATAATCCTGAAAAATCATTCTTTTCAGCAAGGTTATTCCAGGCTATTTTATCAGGGAGAGTCTTGGGTTTTTAGAAATATTTTGTATTTATAATTGGGAAATACGTGAAAACTGCTGTCAGTTCATGAAACTGAGCTGTAAACCTGAATGTTTGTGAGAGGAGAATGTGTAAAAAATGGCTAGTTATAAAACTAGTTGAATATGTAAAAACAGTCTTGAAAAGTTATGAATAAAAGAACAATCTCTGTAGAAAACTAAAACAAAAAGAAAACAAAAAAAGCAACAGCACAGGCTAGTGTTTATAATGCTAGTAAATAATGTATCATATCTTTTAATAGTACCTAGTACCTTTTTAGTACATAGTAGTAACAGAGAGAGGATTTGTCAGTAAAACACCTAAAGGTTCTCTTTTCCATTCAATGCATGTGAATATCTTCCATTAAAGTTTATTAGGAGTCCATTGCCCGGAGTATAGCCCCTTAACTGGTAGGAGAATTCAGTTTGCTAGTGTAAGACAGCATGTCCATATAGATCCAAACTTTTGCTTTGTCATTCCAGACAAAATGATGTTGCAGTTAACAGCTGTTTCTAGTATGGCTTTCTTGGGTCTTCTGAATTAGATTTACCATTTTTGATTGTCTCTTCCTAATGTGTTCTCCTACACTCAATAACTTAGTTAGTGAATTCTTTCCTTCATTTGTTTGACAGCTGGTCCTTGACAGCCAGCCCATAGTGTGGGACAGGACTCCGGTGGAGAAAGGGAGTCACTTCCCTGGGTAGGCTCTGGTGGTTTCCAGCCAATGGCAACCCTCCTTAATTATGGAGGCTGCCTTGGTTAATTCCCAGTGCTTGTTTCATGGGCTGGGGTTGGCTGGCCAATAAGGGGTCATCTATAAAAGAATCGCAATGGGAAGAGGTGACCGTCCATGATCCACTCTGCACTGCAGCATGAAGAAATGCCTCTATCATTCACAAAGTTAATAGTCATAGATGAGGTGTCTGCCAAATTCACAGTTGTGAAAATCATGTCTCAGTCTGTGAAATATGGTCTCCCCCATTAAGTATGGTCTCCTCCATGAAATATGGTCTTTGACTGCCCAACTTTGAAGGCAGAGCTGAGAGCAGCAGCTGCGGCCGGGCGCACAGCTCTGAAGGCAGGGTCATCACAAGCAGCAGCAGAGAAGTAAGGGTGGCATGGCATTGCTACTCTTACTTCTGTGCTGCTGGTGGTGGCGGTGCTGCCTTCAGAGCTGGGTGCATGACCAGCAGCTGCCACTCTCCTTCCACCCAGCCAGTCAGCATCACTGCCATCAGCAGAGCAGAAGTAAGGGTGTCAGTACTGTGGCCCCCTAATAGGCTTGCAACTACCTGTTAGGCCAAGGCCCCCAGTTTTAGTCTGTTTGTCTAGTTTCAATTTCCAGCCATTAAATCTTATCAGACCTTTGTCTACTAGATTGAAGAGCCTTCTATTATCAAATTTTGTTCCCACATGGGTATATATAGTCTGCAATCAATTCACTCCTTAAGCTTGTCGTTGCTAAGTTAAACAGAGGTAGTTCCTTGAGTCTGTCACTATAAGGCATATTTTCCAATCCTTTAATCATTCTTGTGGCTCTTTGAACCCTCTCCAATTTTTCAACAGTTTCAGCAACAAGGGAAGTTGCTGGAATTGTTATTACCGTCTCAGTGACCTTGGACAAAAAGGGGATTTATTTCTGATGAAAGTTTTGATGGTCTATGGGAAGGTTGTTATTTTTCTCCATAGTCTATTTCAGAACTTCTGTACAGCTATGAAAAGAAGCCTAGCACTCAAAGGAAAGAAATGAATAAGATAGGTATTAGTAAAGACTGGACTATGGATATGTCAGCTCTTTAACAGCAAAAAAAAGTCCATAAATCCCAGGAGCAGATGGTTGAGCACAGTCTCCTGATAACATTGAAAATCCCCCCAGTTGTTTGCACAGAAAACTCATCTGAAGTGAAAGTAATGAAACATGAACAATTTAATTAAAGCCAGAGGAATTTGAGTGAGACCACTGAAGGGCACAGCAGCCATCTCTCCCTCATATCATCAAAATACATACATAGAATGACACAAGACTGAGTGGAGCTAGTACTGCTACGGGGAGATTTATGTTGCTCTGTTAGACATAATGAGGAAAGGCCAGAAAATCAAATCTGGCCTTCTTAAACACATGCCCATAAACCATCATTATGATTCTTCTAGATCCATAAACAATATGTCTCTCTGAAGCACCTCAGAATACTAGGGGTACTTATAGAGCCAAGAATATAGTTGTTATCCTATTACTCACAAATATTTGCAAGCAGATGGTGATTAGATCAATTGTAGCAGCATTTGTTATTATAACATCTTGTATTGTGTTTGTTTGAGAAATAGGATTTGACTATGACATTTAGCACTGTGTCATAATGTGTATGCACAAAAGAATATACGTAGCTTGTGCAGGCTATCTTACCTTTAGTGTTTCCTGAGTGTTGAGTGCTGAGTCATGCAACCATAACATTTTTTGACTCTTCACGTGTCTTTTGAATGGAAACCCATTTCTTCAACTTAATTTGACTGCCTCCCCAAAAGCCTTTCAAACACATCAGCATCTTCACACATTTTCTTTTTATATTCCAATGATAACTTTAAGCTTGAACACGCTGGCATAGCTGGAAGAGGAATATTTTTGTGTTGACTTTTTGTGGCATACACTAGTCTGATACTATCATGATAGCTACTATGCCCTTCAATGATAGTTGCTATGCGGTCTCACTCAGATAAAATCTCAGAGAAAGATGAGTCCAAATCAGAACCTATTACCTGAAACCTCCCAAACATTGGTGGTTAATGTAAAATAGAAGCTGAATTACCCCGGTTTGGATTTTGGAAAACTAATGTTAGGGCTGGTTGAAAGTTTTCCATCAAAACTACTTTTTGACAGAAAATTGTGTTTGCTGCTATATGAAAACTTTTCCTGGAAAGTGTCTGATTTCTGCAGAAAAATTTGACTTTTATTTAAAGAAAACAAAAATTTTGGTATCCGTTTTTTCAACAAAAAGTCAATAATTTTCTTAAACAAGCAAACTATTTTCTGACCAACTCGAATCAAGACCCTACTTTCTTGGATGGTTTCTGATATTGTGTGTTGATTTTCCCAGTTTCTTTTCTTTAAAAAGAGAAGAATCAATTAATAAAATGATACTAAGATAGCAAATCATGGATACGTACCATAATAAACCTAATTATAAAGATTACAAAATTAGACCTAGATGCCTGTTCTGATGAGTGTGAGCAGAAATAATTTCTCATGAATAAACTGACTGATTTCTCTATTGTAACGTAATAGAATAATAAGGCATGTGCATGTGTTCATACACACACATCAAAAGCCATTTGCAGTCAATGGAAAGATTCTCATGGACTTCAAATATGCTTTGGTTTGAGCCCTTAACGAACAAATAGCTAATACCTTTTACAATGCATTTACATCTAAAATGAGATGTAAAACCATTTACAATATGACCTTACATCTAAAATGAGATGTAAATGGTATTTAATTTCAGTAAATAGAAAAATAAATTGAAGGAGTAAACAGGCATTTTAAAGCCTAAGCTAGTAGAAACCCTTTCATTGCTAGTTTTTCATTTTAGCTGTCAAGAATGGTTTCTGTCAACAGTTTGCCTTCCGCTAAGCTAAACAGAAGGCAGAGGTTAGATCCAAACAGATGGCTGTCAGCAGACTGCTGGTAGCATTCTGTAGTCAAAAATTAATATTCAGCATCTGCAACTTAATACACTGAACAAAAGTATAGTTTCCTGCTCTTGTGCAAATAAATTTTGACCTGGAAAAAAATGTTTATTTCAATATATTTGTTGATCCTGCAAACATTCCAAAAGCATTAAATAGACCAAATAGCCTATGCAGCAACATGATCAATGGGCCACAGAGATGAAGTTTAGACTGATTTTAAAATTATATTACTCTGCCTGTTCTCAGAATGATGGTGAGAACAAGAAAAAAGGAAAGTGAAATTCCCAGAAATCTTACCTGCTGCTGGAGCAGTGGAAAGCAGAAAAAACTCAAGTCTTTCTTGCTCTTACTCACCTATTCAGTTTTCCTCTCTTACTCCCCTTACTATCCTTTGTAAGCATAGCCTTCTCCAGACTCAGCAGCCTCCCACAGGCATTCTAACTGTCCCGGGCTCAGAACTCCGAGCTTCTCATTGGAACATTTACTTATCCTCCACTTACTCAGAGGATGTCACCCCCCAGCTCTTCCTCAGGCTCTTAGAAGGTCAGGATTGGCCTCTTTTAGCACAGTTGTTCTCAGCCGGGGTACATGTACCTCTGGGGGTTTGCAGAGGCCTTCCAGTGGGTACATCAACTCATCTAGATATTTGCCTAGTTTTACAATGGCTACATAAAAAGCTAAGTCAGTACAAACTACAATTTCATATAATGACTCTATATACTATACACTGAAATGTAAGTACAATATTTTTATTCCAAATTATTTATTTTATAATTATATGATAAAAATGAGAACGGAAGCAATTTGCCAGTAATAGTGTGTGATATTTTTGTATTTTTATGTTGGATTTTGTAAGCAAATAGTTTTTAAGTAAGGTGAAACTTGGGGGGTACTCAAGACAGATCACACTCCTGAAAGGGGTACAGTAGTCTCGAAAGGTTGAGAACCCCTGTTTTAGCATATGTAATATGACAAGTTACATGTGTATGCCCCCTACTGTTATTAGTTTCCTCAGAAGTGTATTGCGTGCCAGATCCAGAGCCTGCTGAAATCAGTAGAAAGACTTCCATGAGGGTTAATCTCCACCTTTTTTGTATTTGTGCTGCAGCACTAACAGAAATCTATATAACAAATTAAGGGAGAATTTAAGGTCAATCATCAAAAGACTCTTCTAAGTGTTTACACATTTTTCTTTCTCAGATGTATGTAGTCCATCATCCATAACATCCTCTGCTACACTGACCTATTCAGATAGTGGTCAATAGTCGGTCAGACAGTCATGCAGGAGTAGAAGCAGGTAGATTTTTGAATATTTTCATGTACAAGAAGAGCATGTTATATTTACATATAAACTGAGAAATTAACTTGAGAAAATCCGTGATGGAGGGAAAAATGTGAGGAGTAAAAACCATGCTCATCTCCTAGCATTAGAGAGAAACAAAATACAACCATTCTTCTCATTTCTTGAATAAAATAAAATAAAAATATGTTCACTTACTGAAGAGGTTGAGAAGATTTCTGTGAGACCATTATCTGTCTTATATTTGCCAAGATACTTGGGGGAAAAAATCATAATTGCATTTAACCACCGAGACATGACTAATAGACCAGAGAAGCACTTGTGCTTAGACAAAGTATTGCAAAGCTTTAAATCCTCTCATATCTACCTACATAGGAAAAGTAATTTGAAAACGATGGATTCCCAGGAACTATAGGCAAAGATATTTTAGATCATAAGTCTATTGTACCAGAATACACCAGTGGTCTATGAGAATCTGGTGTATGTCAATAATTTATAGTTCAAGGCAAGGGATAATTGATTACAAAAAACGTTGAGGCCTATGTAAACGGAATATAGTCAGGCCAAATTATTTGTGAAAGATTGTACTTTGCGTTTGATAGTTAGGTATTGAAAGCTTAATCATCGTCAGAGGACCTTCATCCTTTCTGGGTTCCCAAACTGTGGTTACGTCTCCCAGAAGCAGTGCACGAGTGAGCTTGCTGTTCCAGTCATTCATGTCATAGCAGGGTTTTAAGAAGGCGGTACGTGAAACAATAACGTTTGCGAACAACTGCAAGTAGACAGACTCTCCTAGAGAAGGCACTAACCTCTGTTGTGTGTTTGATCCCCAGAGAGCTGTCTTGGAAAACAGAGGATATTGCCTTCGATTGAGGGGGCTAATAAGAAGGCCCATAGGGTGAACAAGAGAGAGATCTCTGTGCACACAGCAGCACAAAACTGTTGCGCTGACCGGGGAGGATGGAGAAGTGCCTTGCTGTCTTCAGATAAGCAAGGAAAATCTTCCTCCTCAATCAAGCTAAGCCTGAGATTTTGCAAAGTTCTAGGTCAGCTGTGTTATGCCAACCATTTCTTTTATTTTAATCTAGTTTTCTACCTCCTTTTAATCTTAAAACTGCTGCTGTGCGGATTTTTCACACACAGCACTTTCAAAGAGATCAAAGTCCTTCAATCCTTAAGCAAAGGCAGGGGTGAAAGTAAGTTAAAGGACTTGCCGGTATGCCGGAGTCCTGAGCAGGGGGGCGTGGCCTCAACCAGAATAGGTGTGGCCTCAACCGGAAGAGGCAGGGCCTTAAATCCCTGGGCCCTTTAAATCTTGATTTAAAGGGCCCGGGGCTCCAGCTGTGGTAGTGGTGGCTGGGAGCCCCAGGCCCTTTGAATCATCCCCTGCAGAGGCAGCTGGGAGCCCCAGGGCTTGGGGGCGATTTATTGGGCCCAGGGCTCCAGCTGCCGCTTCGCAATGGAGCCCCGGGCCCTTTAAATCACTGAGGAGCCCTGGGGACTCCCGGCTGCCACCGCTACCCTGGGACTCTGGGCTCTGGCAGAGCTTTAAAGGGCCTGGGGTTCCACTGTGGTAGCGGCTGCTGGAGCCCTGAGCCCTTTAAATCCTCACCTGAGCCCTGCTGCCCAAGCCCTGGGGTAGTGGCGGCCGGGCTCGTCAGGGATTTAAAGGACCGGGGCGGTAGCGGGGGCTGGGAGCTGAAAGTCAAGCTGGGTTCTTTTTGGCTCGTGTGTAATCACTGCAGCTACTACAAAAACAAAAATTCTACAGGCCCAGATCTGTCCTCTTTTAAACCAGTATGGCCCCATCATCTTAAATGAGATTGCACATGTGTAACTGCAGGCAGAATTTGTTTTTCTGTTGTAGCTTTGTTAACAATTCTGCTGATGCATAAGCCAGAACAGAACTCCGCTCATATTGATGCTGCCATCTTGAAACATAAAATCTAAGCCACTGTGACCCTGAATACACCCAGAATGGGATTTATTCCACAGAAGAGTCTATTCAACATTTAAATCACCAATTAAGACCCATTTTTAGGATTTAAGTGGTACATAGGATTTTGTGTGAGCCCTGTGCCCAAGGCCAATTTGGAATAGAACCATTAAAGTAAGAGAGTGACATTTTTTCATAGGGCCTGATCCAAAGCACATTGAACTCAATGGGAATTTTTCAATTGACTTTAATGAGAATACATTCAGGCCTATAGCAGGTCAGTTTGTGGTTTAAGTTCCATATGTGATGCCTTGTTCTCCCTTTGAATTGCCCATCTTTCAAGTTCTCTCCTGTCTGAAGAAGCTCTATCATCTGAGATTTATTAAGAATTTTCCTTAAGCAACTCACAAGTGTTTTTAATTAGAAAAATGTGAGAGCTGAATCCTTCCAATCATTTTTACACTGCTTGCTTTTTCTGTGGTATTTATGACTAAACAGGTTTCCAGGGAAATACCTTTTTGGAAGACAGAATGAGGGTAGCGATAAAAGCTTTAGAAATATTGTGGGCTTAAAGAACAGGTTCTACTTTAAACATAAACTGTCATGAGGGGGAACAAAATTACTGAATGATATTATTTAACGTGCTTTTCAGAGCCCCTATTATGGGTTTTTATAAAGATAATTGTTTTGAATGGGAAGTTGCTGTGGCGATGCTGTGATTGTTGTAAAGATACTCTGATTAAATTATGCTTATTTCTAGTTTACTACAAGATTGTTCAGTGGGAAAGGGCATGTATATACCTACAGTCAACATACAGACTATTGAGAATTGTATGCATTTTCAACAAGTGTATTTGCAGATTTACAAGGCACTTTGTAATGGCTCCTTCAACACAAGCGAGCTCATTACCATACAGCCTATTATTCCCACATGGAAAAAAATTTAAAATAAAAACCCAAATCATTACTTTGTTTCTTGCCTTTTTCAGCATAAACTATTACAGTCTTTGAAAGGTTTATATCTGTGACAGTTTTTGTTAAACTGAAATCTTCACTAAAAATAAAAGCATTCATCAGCCCTTCCCAATTTGTATGGGAACCCTGACACAGGGCCTAGTTCTACATTGCTGCCTTTGCCTTTCTTGAGCTGTAGGCCCCACATGGCCAATGGAATGACCACACTGACTTCAGTGGGCTTTGGATCAGACCCCAAATTGTTTTAAGTAGATGGGGAGTGTTGGGAAAGCATGGTGGCCTAAGAAAGGGATGGAGGTAAATGGATTGATGGATTTGGGAAGGAGGGTCGGGGGGGGGAAGTATTGTATCTAGGGAATGGCCTGATTCCCTAGTGAGGAAAATAATGAAAATTTCTGATGAAGGTACAGAAAGCCGAATAAAAAGGCATTTTCGTCTTTGTTTACAAATCATGTAAAAAAATTGATTTTGAAAACCTGAGACACCAGAATTGGTACACAAATAATGTGAGTGTAGTCACATACCAAATATTGATCACATTGATCACAAATGTTGTATTTGAATATAGGAGATTTGCATATGCAAATGACCAATTTGGTATTTCTTTTTGGGTACACAGATATCCGAATTGCACATACAATAGCAGTCATTACGGCAGATCACAGCATGTGTTTTTACTGGTAATTGTGGGCTCCTCCCAGTTTAAAAATCGGGCCCCAAAGCATTATTAGAACACAAATGTGCATGCACCCTTACCCATGCATGCCTTCCACTTCCCTGTTTTAAATTAAGAATGTAATCCCCTGTGTCTAAACAACATTCAAAGCCATTGAACTGAACATGTGTGACAGGATTTCAGACAGCTCTTTTTAGAGTGAGTAAGTGGCCTTTAATAGACAAGTGCAGATGTTTATAATGACAGGTTTCAGAGTAGCAGCCGTATTAGTCTGTATTCGCAAAAAGAAAAGGAGTACTTGTGGCACCTTAGAGACTAACAAATTTATTTGAGCATAAGCTTTCGTGAGCTACAGCTCACTTCATCAGATGCATTAGGTGGAAAATACAGTGGGGAGATTTATATACACACGCAGAGAACATGAAACAATGGGTTTTATCATACACACTGTAAGGAGAGCGATCACTTAAGATGAGCCATCACCAGCAGCGGGGGGAGAAAGGAGGAAAACCTTTCATGGTGACAAGCAAGGTAGCATATTTCCAGCAGTTAACAAGAACATCTGAGGAACAGTGGAGGGTGGGGTGGGGGGGAGAAATAACATGGGGAAATAGCTTTACTTTGTTAATGACTCATCCATTCCCAGTCTCTATTCAAGCCTAAGTTAATTGTATCCAGTTTGCAAATTAATTCCAATTCAGCAGTCTCTCGTTGGAGTCTGTTTTTGAAGTTTTTTTGTTGAAGGATAGCCACCCGCAGGTCTGTAATCGAGTGACCGGAGAGATTGAAGTGTTCTCCGACTGGTTTTTGAATGTTATAATTCTTGACGTCTGATTTGTGTCCATTTATTCTTTTACGTAGAGACTATCCAGTTTGACCAATGTACATGGCAGAGGGGCATTGCTGGCACATAATGGCATATATCACATTGGTAGATGCGCAGGTGAATGAGCCTCTGATAGTGTGGCTGATGTGATTAGGCCCTATGATGGTGTCCCCTGAATAGATATGTGGACAGAGTTGGCAACGGGCTTTGTTGCAAGGATAGGTTCCTGGGTTAGTGGTTCTGTTGTGTGGTGTGTGGTTGCTGGTGAGTATTTGCTTCAGGTTGGGGGGCTGTCTGTAAGCAAGGACTGGCCTGTCTCCCAAGATCTGTGAGAGTGATAGGTCGTGCTTCAGGATAGGTTGTAGATCCTTGATGATGCGTTGGAGAGGTTTTAGTTGGGGGCTGAAGGTGATGGCTAGTGGCGTTCTGTTATTTTCTTTGTTGGGCCTGTCCTGTAGTAGGTGACTTCTGGGTACTCTTCTGGCTCTGTCAATCTGTTTCTTCACTTCAGCAGGTGGGTACTGTAGTTGTAAGAATGCATGATAGAGATCTTGTAGGTGTTTGTCTCTGTCTGAGAGGTTGGAGCAAATGCAGTTATATCGTAGAGCTTGGCTGCAGACAATGGATCGTGTGGTATGATCTGGATGAAAGCTTGAGGCATGTAGGTAGGAATAGCGGTCAGTAGGTTTCCGATATAGGGTGGGGTTTATGTGACCATTGCGTATTCACACCGTAGTGTCCAGGAAGTGGATCTCTTGTGTGGACTGGTCCAGGCTAAGGTTGATGGTGGGATGGAAATTGTTGAAATCATGGTGGAATTCCTCAAGGGCTTCTTTTCCATGGGTCCAGATGATGAAGATGTCATCAATGTAGCGCAAGTAGAGTAGGAGAGTTAGGGGGCGAGATCTGAGGAAGCGTTGTTCTAAGTCAGGCATAAAAATGTTGGCATACTGTGGGGCCATGCGGGTACCCATTGCAGTGCCACTGATTTGAAGGTATACATTGTCCCCAAATGTGAAATAGTTATGGGTGAGGACAAAGTCACAAAGTTCAGCCACCCGGTTAGCCCTGACATTATCGGGGATACTGTTCCTGACGGCTTGTAGTCCATCTTTGTGTGGAATGTTGGTGTAGAGGATGGTGTTTTTAGGAAGATCACCAATGGATTGTAGTTTCCTCAGGAAGTCAGTGGTGTCTCGAAGATAGCTGGGAGTGCTGGTCACGTAGGGCCTGAGGAGGGAGTCTACATAGCCAGACAATCCTGCTGTCAGGGTGCCAATGCCTGAGATGATGGGGCGTCCAGGATTTCCAGGTTTATGGATCTTGGGTAGCAGATAGAATGCCCCAGGTCGGAGTTCTAGGGTTGTGTCTGTGCGGATTTGTTCTTGTGCTTTTTCAGGGAGTTTCTTGAGCAAATGCTGTAGTTTCTTTTGGTAACTCTCAGTGGGATCAGAGGGTAATGGCTTGTAGAAAGTGGTGTTGGAGAGCTGCCTAGTAGCCTCTTGTTCATATTCCGACCTATTCATGATGACGACAGCACCTCCTTTGTCGGCCTTTTTCATTATGATGTCAGAGTTGTTTCTGAGGCTGTGGATGGCATTGTGTTCTGCACGGCTGAGGTTATGGGGCAAGTGCTGCTGCTTTTCTACAATTTCAGCCCGTGCACATTGGTGGAAGCACTCTATGTAGAAGTCCAGTCTGCTGTTTCGACCTGCAGGAGGAGTCCACCCAGAATCCTTCTTTTTGTAGTGTTGGCAGGGAGGTCTCTGTGGGTTAATATGTTGGTCAGAGGTGTGTTGGAAATATTCCTTGAGTCGGAGACGTTGAAAATAGGATTCTAGGTCACCACAGAACTGTATCATGTTCGTGGGGGTGGAAGGGCAAAAGGAGAGCCCCGAGATAGGACAGATTCTTCTGCTGACACCATCATAGGGCCTAATCACAAGGTGCCACAAGTACTCTTTTTCTTGATGTTATAATGAATACAATACGTTTCCCATACTTCAGAATTAAATTATTGAAACCTGGGCATTACAGCCTGGTTATTTGACTATAACCTGGGATAAACACTCAAATAGAATAGAAATATCTTTACTAGTTTACAAAATATACAGTAATTTACAGGATAACATAAACACCCAGCATACTGCTGAGCTATATAAGTAGATTCAGTTGTTTTTAAAGTGCACATACGAATTTGCAAACAATTTTATTTTCGCTTGAGTTGCATGCACAAAAAGCATTCAGGGTGAAATCTTGGCCTCACTGACATCAATGGGGATTTTGCCATTGTCTTCAGTGGAGCCAGGATTGTGCACTCAATGTCCACATGCAAATCAGTGCTGCAAATCCTCAATGGGGGCCAAATCCTCTGTACCAGCCAAACTCCACTCGGTGTGGGGCTAAAGAAGGAGCAATGTAAAGATGGCTTTTGTAGTTGTCAATACAGACAGAACACACAGATACCATTTTTAACATTAAAAAAATAAACTGATCATTGTGACAACCTATCTTTAAGAGCCAATAATACTGAAATGAAAGAAGGAGTTATAAACACTACAGCAATAGATATTTGAAATTCAGAAGATTTTCTGGATTTTCTAAAGTACAGTATGAAATAATTTAGACCCTAAATTTGATAGTGTATTTTTCAAAAGACAGGTTTCAGAGTAGCAGCTGTGTTAGTCTGTATTCGCAAAAAGAAAAGGAGTACTTGTGGCACCTTAGAGACTAACAAATTTATTAGAGCATAAGCTTTCGTGAGCTACAGCTCACTTCATCGGATGCATGTGGTGGAAAGAACAGAGGAGAGATTTATATACACACACACACAGAGAACATGAAACAATGGGTTTATCATACACACTGTAAGGAGAGTGATCACTTAAGATAAGCCATCGCCAGCAGCAGGGGGAGGAAAGGAGGAAAACCTTTCATGGTGACAAGCAAGGTAGGCTAATTCCAGCAGTTAACAAGAATATCAGAGGAACAGTGGGGGGTGGGGTGGGAGGGAGAAATACCATGGGGAAATAGTTTTACTTTGTGTAATGACTCATCCATTCCCAGTCTCTAACAGCTGGAGATGGTCTGTGTTTTCATTGTACACCTAGTAATTAACCATAATTTCCTGGTCTCCCCCTTTTGTTGCTGTATCTAATCCTGTTTTGATGCTGTATCGATCTGAGGTCAGTTTTCAAAGATTTGCATCAGGGGGCCAATCCTGCTCTCATTGAAATCAATAGGAGTTTTGCTGTTAACTTCAGTGCAGTGAAGGATGGGACCCTGAAAGTTCCACCTGAAGGTACAAGGCTAAAAATAATACAGGACTCAACTAAGTTAAACAGAAAATTCCTGCAGCAATCATAAAAAGAAACGGAAGTTCTTATAATAGCACCGTGCATTGTTGTTCTTCAGTTAGCATCATACTGATTCAGCAGTTTAATTAGTAAGAACATTGTAACATTCCCACACTTTCTTTTCCTGCCCTGGATAACAATCCATGCCATCCATTTTTTCGTTGTATTTCATCTATTTAGTTGTGAGAGTCACAAGGGGCTGAGGTGTTTAATCAGTCATTGTAGTGGCTTCTGTACTAGGTGTGGTGCTTGAATAAGGACTGCTGACATCTGTGAATCATAAAAAAGATGGATAATACAAGTGTAGGTGTAGGCAGATTTTAAGCAGGGTAGTTAAATAACACCTAAAACCCATTTAATTCACATATGTGCAATAACGAAAGTTCATCTCACACATAAATAATTCACTTTCTGACGCAAACCAGTTCCTCATATTTTAGATGTCTTTTTGATGCTAATGTTTCACGCATTTAGCCCACAGGCATTCTCAAGTTAATAACCCTCTACTTGTTTCTTACTTATCTAGGGTTGTGCTCTTGATTTTGTATGATGTGTGTAGTGTATTAAACAGTCAGTTATATCATTTTCAGCACATAGCTGTATATGATTATTTCAAGGTATTTCAATTTGAAATCTTAAAAACATAACAGCCATACTGGGTCAGACCAATGGTTCATCTAGGCCACTATCCTGTCTCTGACAATGGCAAGTGCCAGATTCTTCAGCGAGAATGAACAGAACGAGCAATTTCAACTGACCCATCCCCTGTTGTCCAGTCCAAGAATCTGGCAGTCAGAGGTTTAGGGCCATCTGAAGCTTGGGGTTTGCATCCCTGACTAACCTGGCTAATAGTCATTGGTGGATCTATCCTTCAAGAACTTATCTGATTTTTTTAACCTAGTTATACTTTTGTCTTTCACAATAGCCCATGGCAACAAGTTCTGAATCTTTCCTCATTTGAAACTCTTTTCCTCATTGGTTGCTATGATATTGTAAGGCCAGAGTTCAGAAGTTTCTCAGTTTGTCCTGCATTAATTCATTTTTTATTTATTTGTATTATGGTAGCATCTAGGACCATGGACCAGGACCTTATTGTGCTAGGTACTGCACAAATGACAGTCCCCGCCCCACTTTGCTGTATTGTGTCTGTCTTTCCAGTAAACAATGCCACTCCTGCTCATTTAAACTTCACAAACCATTCCCTCTAGCAGTGTGCAGTAAGTAAAAGGAGCATTGCATTGACTTGTATGTCATAAGTTTCTGTTTTATCATGGTACAAATATCCTGTTTTCAGCACTAAACACAGTACATTTTATTGGGCTAAATCTCATCAGTGACTCCAAGTATTTTTTTCCAGATAGAAAGTAGGAAAAAGTTTAATAGTCTAACAACTGGCCTTTTAATTATTGATGTCTGTAACTCATGAGATATAAGGAAGTAATAAATAGTCTCAGGTACAACTTGTGGATTTCCCAAGATCCTCTCTCTCTGACCACCACTCACATTTGACCAATTTATACCATGGTTCAATGACCTCTGAAAATTCGCTGACCTCAGCCTGTTGGCTACTCATCGTTTTTTCTTCAAAATAAAATGCTTACTTTTAATTATCAAATTCACAGGGTCTCAGTTCTACAGGACAATTTATAATATTCATGAGAGCTGGGACTTAATTAAGTTTTCAAGACAGACCTGCCCAGTGGAGCAAACTTGGGCCCCTAGGCAGGCCCTGCTCCCTGGTGTAGCCCAAAAGGGATTTTGCACAGATGTAGGGATGTGCCATCACAGAACAACTTTCAGGACTGGGGCCTTCTGTCATTCAAACAGAAAGAGGCTCCTTTGCTTATAACTTTCTGGCTTCTCTCCATAATTATTTCAGGGGTGTGTGTTTAAATAAAAGCTCTCGTCTAACCACACTCTTTTCCGGCTTGATATTGCAGAGAAGTCCCCATAATCATGGAGGTCAGTCTTTTGTTCAGTGACATTGCTGCAGGATCAAGTAGGAAACAAAGTTGATATGGAAAAGGGCAAAGTTGAGGCATAAAGTCAAATGTCTTGGATAAATAGCAAACAGCACAGGAACAAAATTATGGAAAACATGAAAAGTAGTCCTGGATCTGAAAGTCTTTTTTTTTTTTTTAATGAAGCTGTGGAAGCTTAAAATGCTTAAAATGTATGTGATCTTCTGGAACGCCAGTGGCTACATATTGTGACTGCTCAATGTCCTGACAGGAGTGCTGTTTGGTAAATTGTTTGGTAAACTAGTTTGTAATAGCAACAGCAACAACCCTGCTGCTATCATGCTCTGACAACCCAAATGGTATGTGCATAACACACCTAGTCACTTGGCATGCCTGGATGTCTAGTACATTGTTGTTGCTACCTGAAACCAATAATATAGAATAACATGGTTTTCCTTCCACTTTGTCTCCCTAATCTATTAGACCTCAGTTCCTTAGAACAGGTAAGGTAAGTGGGGAAAAAATAATGGAACCCAATATAAATTCCCATCCTCTTATGTGTGTACAGTTAGCACTAGCTGCAGACCTATTAAATTCAGTGGAACAGTTCACAGATGTTCCAAAGGCAAAGCATGCACCATTTACCCTCACAAATCCAAATAATTTTCCCTTGGTGCAGCTTCCCGGTGGTAGCAATAGTGGAATCTATAGCATAGAGGAAGCATATAAGTTTTTTACACTATGATGCCTGTCCTTACTCATCAGACAACACATCTGTAAAAAAACCAACAAAACAACTTTGCTCTCACCAAACTACAGCTTCAACCAGTGGATGTGCATTAGTGGTGATTTTTGTGTCTGATTTTCCTAGTGTAGAAAAGGTCAAAAACTCACTGGGAATTAGGTGCCTAAATACCTTTTAAAATCTGGGCCTTAAGTGCATAAATCACTTTTGAAAATGGGGCTTAGATTATTAAGTCACTTGGTCTTGTTTGAAAAGTTTACCCAAGGCTTTTCTGGATCTTGTATGATTTAGAGCTTTTTCAATTTTTAAAAAAAATGCTAGTGTAAATCAGGGAAGTCAATGAAATGGTGCTAATTTACACCAGCTGAGGATCTTGTCCTCTGTCTCTCAATTTAGCTATAAGTCAATAAACCAGTGTACTTCATACAATTAAGATCTGCATCCAAATTAAAATTAAGGGCTCACGACTTACCAAGGAGATCCATTTTCCAAGCACAGCCACGTACTTGTATAAAAGCATTCTCTTTTATTACGAAAGTTTTCAATGTTGTATAGAGTTTGCCACACCCACCACAGCAGCAGAGTCTCGGTCCCTTGTTAACAGTCCTGTTATAGCTACATAGGTAACCGGCAAAATCGCTTGACAAAGGAGATAAGACAGAAGTACTTCCCTATAGAGTTTTGCCCTCACTGAAGTATCACCTCCCCTCCCCCATCCCCTTCTACTTTCCTTTTAGATCTTTACCTTATGTTAAGTGGCAATATCAATCACGCTGTCTCCCATCAGACCAGCCTTTCTACACTCACTCGTTTCCAGAAGTGTTGTGACTCAGCATAGCTTGCTGTATCTTCCATCACAAAATAGCAGACTTAGTGAACCCTCTGCAGTGCAGTAACTGAACATTTATAATCTCACAGGTTCCTTTGAATTAGTGTTATGATGAAAAATATGTCTGTGCTCACCAGCTTCTTTAAAGGAATCTCTTCCTTTGTTTCTGGCTTTGGCCTGCTATCGCATGTATTGGACTCTAGCTACCAAGGAATTTTATCCCCAAGGATAGAGGAAAGCAAAAAAAAGTAGGTTTCAGAGTAGCAGCCGTGTTAGTCTGTATTTGCAAAAAGAAAAGGAGTACTTGTAGAAAAGTAGAAATCCTGTAGTAATAGTTGCACTTTGGTTTAATTTGCAAAACATTATCCATTGCTTTCATTCATTATGCCTAAATTTAGCAAGAAAAATGTATTTGGAGCAGAGGTATATACTTTAATTAACACAAAGAGAAACTTTCTTAAAATGTCCGTAAAGGAATGCCCATTGTTTTTCTCAAGAGAATGAGAAATCAATGTTGCTATAGTCTGCAGGGAAAGGCTATGGATTACCTGTAAACTCATGCCGCTCCCTGACATAGATCATTTTCCAAATCAATTATGCAGTTTGCAGCGTTACAGAAAGAATACTGAAGGTTCTTGAAACCAACTCCTCACAAATGACTGGAATGCGAAGGAGAAAATACTCAGTCTGTTGCACAGATATATAACAGCAAAACTTCTGGTGGTGGTAATGAAAATTGGCTGAGCAAACACACTGCACACCATACTGAGCAAAAGGAAAATGAAACACGATGAAAAGCCCCAGAAACTCATGGAATGGAGAAGATAAAAAATGAAATATTTAAATTGGTCTTGAGACTTTAGCCAAAATACTCAAACTTGGCTGTTTAACATTAGGCTTACAAAAATGAGCCTGTAGTTCATCCAGTGCTTTCATTTTACACACACAGTGCTGAATTCTAACCTCCTTTTGTACTGATAAAATGGCAGTCAGTGTCTGTTGCAGCTGTGTCCTCATGCCAGGTCGTAGCACAATTTCCACTGGTTTTGGGGCTGTCAGGAGTCAGAATGGGAAGGTACAAGAAAAGGTTAACTGTGCAGACACACATATGGGGAGATGTGAAATATGGGCCTGATCCTCCTCTGTCTTCATGTGTTTATACTATGTACCTCCATAGAATTCAGTGCGGTTATTCTTGATTGTATACCCATGTAGGATTTCTACACTGCAGTAGATGGGACATTTTCCACTGCATTACAGGAAATGCATGAGAAAATAAATGAACTTTATTCCAGTACTTAGTGGCTGTGAATCCTGGCTCTAAGAATGGGAGTTTGGAAGCCGTACATCTCTGCAGCGAAATTCATTACAGGGTGAGCGCCATTGGGTTCACAGTGCAATCTGCTAAGTGATTTCAAACCGGCAAGGAGCTTTCTAAAAAGACAGACCAGGAGCTGAAAATAATTGTGATGCTCCTAGGGAGCTTGTACATCCTAATCCCTTCAACCTGCAGTTAAAAATTCCTGCAAAAACTCAGGAGGGTTTTTTCCCCCCTTGTACAGAATGGCATGATAACAGGCCAGGCATAATTACTGTAACAGAAAACCTATTAGGGAAGCTACTTTCAGTTGCTATAATTTTGTAGAGAATTTAATGATATTTATTTAGCTTGTAAGCCTTGTCAACCTTTTGGC
The DNA here is from genome assembly GCF_009764565.3 of Dermochelys coriacea. Lineage (NCBI taxonomy): Eukaryota > Metazoa > Chordata > Testudines > Dermochelyidae > Dermochelys > Dermochelys coriacea. Next base: position 58,060,798 of record NC_050077.1, read on the forward strand.
CTTGTATGTCATATTATGCTTAGGCAAATGAAAAACATAGGTTAGTCACCTTTTCTGCTGTTTACATTTTGCTGAGTAAAACCCAAGCAGCTGTTTAAACCTTTAAATACGTTTTGTTTAGTAGAACCAAAATATGTTATAATTTATTAAGAGTTACCTTGTATATGTAGCTATGTAGTGTATTGCTCTGGGCATCTCTCTGAGATTTAAGTGCCAAAACCCCCAAAATAAGTTCCTCCATTCTTTATGCTACATACTGCCCTTGAACCTTGCATAGAAATCACATTGAAATCAATGGCAGTTCTATCACCGATCAAGGACTCCAAATATGTACATCAAGGATGAAACTGTGATATGTGATGGTTCTTTCAGAACTCTTGGGTGAATACCATCTGATCTTGGTGACTTATTACTGTTTAATTTATCAATTCGTTCCATATCCTCCTCTATTGACACCTCAATCTGGGACAGTTCCTCAGATCTGTCACCTAAAAATAATGGCTCAGGTGTGGGCTCTCCATTGAAAACCAGTGCAAAGAATTCATTTAACTTCTCCAACATAAGAAGGGCCCTACTGGGTCAGACCAAAGGGCCGTCTAGCCCAGTATCCTGTCTTCTGATAGTGGCCAGTGCCAGGTGCCCCAGAGGGAATTAACAGAACAGGTAATCATCAAGGGATCCAGCCCCTGTCACTCATTCCCAGCTTCTGGCAAACAGAGGCTAGGGACACCATTCCTGCCCATCCTGGCTAATAGCCATTGATAGACCTATCCTCCATAAATTTATCTAATGTTTTTTTGAACTCTGTTATGGTCTTGCCCTTCACAACATCCTCTGGCAAGGATTTCCACAGGTTGACTGTGCGCTGTGTGAAGAAATACTTCCTTTTATTTATTTTTTAACCTGCTGCCTATTAATTTCATTTGGTGACCCCTAGTTCTTGTGTTATGAGAAGTAGTAAACAATACTTCCTTGTCTACTTTCTCTACACCACTCCACAATGGCCTTGTCTTACTTGCAAGTTTCTTTAGCATCTCAGTTGTTCAATGATTCAATCAATAACCCATTGATTGTTTTGGCGGGCTTCCTGCTTCTGAGGAACTAAAAGAATTGCTGTTAGTTTTTGTGGCTTTTGCTAGTTGATCTTCAAATTTTTTTTTTTGCCTGCCTAATTATATCTTTACATTTAACTTGCGAGAGTTTATGCTCCTTTCTATTTTCCTCAGTAGGAGTTGACATCCTGTTCTTAAAGGATGCCTTTAACCGTCTTGTTTGCTCTGCTGTTTAGCCATGGTGGCATTTGTTTAGTCCTCTTACTGTTTTTTTTAAATGGGGGTATATATTTAGTTTGAGCCTCTATTATGATGTTTTTTAACGTTTCCATGCAGCTTGCAAGCTTTTCACTCTTGTGACTGTCCCATTTAACTACCTTCCTCATTTTTGTGTAGTTCCCCTTTTTGACATTAAATGCTACTGTGGTGGGTTTCTTTGGTATTCCACCCCCCTCCCTCTCCTTCCAACAATGTTATATTTAATTACATTATGTTTGCTATTACCAAGTGGTTAATCTATATTCACCTCTTGGACCAGCTCCTGTGCACTATTTAGGACTAAATCAAGAATTGCCTCTCTCCTTGTGGGTTCCAGGACAAACTGCTTCAAGAAGCAGTCTGTCTAGAAATTTTATCTCTGCATCCCTTCCTGAGGTGCCATGTACCCAGTCAATAAGGGAATAGATTTTCTGTTTTTGTAGCCTACCTGAGTATTTCATAATCACCATCCTGGTCAGGTCATTGGTAATATATTCCTACTTCTATATTCTTATTACTCAATCATGGAATTTCTATCCAGGGAGATTTAAGATTTTTACTATATTTGACTCTATGCTTTCTTTCACATATGGCGCCACTCCCACAGCAGCACACCCTTACTCTATCATGCCCTAGATATTTTGTACCCTGGTATTGCTATGCCCCATTGATTATCATTGTTCCACCAGGCTTCTATAATGCCTATTATATCAATATTCTCATTTAATACCAAGCACTCAGGTTAATCTGTCTTTTTGTTTGGACTTCTAGTGTTTGCATACAGCCACTTACAAAATTTGTCAATATTTATTCGTCTGCCTTCATGTGATGTCATTGAATGGAACTCTTTTTTTCATTTGACTGTTTCTCTTCAGTTCCTACCTGTACTTTATCCTCTCCTCCTTACTAAAATATGGAGAGACCCCTTTTAATAAGTCCTCCCCTCTGGGACATCTCTGTCCTAATTATCTGTTCCTCCATGCCTGTTGGTTTTTGCCCAGCCCTTAGTTTAAAAACTCCTCTACACGCTTTTTAACTTTACATACCAACAATCTGGTTTCATTATGGTTTAGGTGAAGCCCATCCTTCCTGTACAGTGGAGGCGAGAGGGATGGAGCTGTCTGTGCTTATTCAGTGAATCATCCAACTGATATAGCAATGAACCCTTCCTGACTAGATATACACACCTGCCCACCACTTTCAAGTTTCTTTTGCTTTTAGACAATAAATTGCTACAAAGCAAAACCTTAAAAGCCAAACTTAGCCTGACTCTGTGCCCACTAATCTAGGGGTTATGGAAGGCAAGGAAAGTTCTGAAATACTTGGCCCAGTATTTATTCTTGCAATGGTTTCATTTTTCTGTTTAAAAATTATTTTACAAAAGCAAAAAATATCACTTGATCAGTGAGAGATGGGGAACTGTGTATTTACAACCAAGTTGCATTGATATTAGTACCTATGTATCATTAAATGGTTTAACAGCAGCATGTAATTTCTCAGCATGTGATGACTAATTTAATACTGCCCCACGGATATCATGTATGTATCACAGTTTAGGATCAGATTATCCCAGATTTTTGGTTTCTGAAGTAACAACAAGCAATAGATGTGCTACTTTCAATGTATTGCTATTTCCTCCTCCTTTTCCATGTTTGCAATAAGCCAGAATAGTGGGTAAATGATAACTACTGGAATTTTTATACTAATTATGGTCCTGTCCCATGGGGACAGGTTGATTCCCATTAATTTTAAAGGGTATTGGCCCAGATCCTGTGACACCTAAAGGGTAAGAGATAAGTGTTACATAGTCAATAGGTTGCTTTCATTACAATCCTTTCTTGTTTAGGTTTGATGAAAAACCTCAGTTATCAACGAGATATTCATGGTCCAATGTGACATGAAAAGGTGTCTTGTTATTTTTAATAGGTAATTTAGTAATTATTTGCCTACTACAGATTTGGAGCATAACTGTTCAACATCCCTTTTTGGGTTTTTTACAGATGCAAATCAGTACATTTCTGAGAACCCAATAAGTTACAGGTGACAAAGATGCAATTGAGTTAACACAGAGGTGGGCAAACTACAGCCCGCAAGACCGTTCTGCCTGGCCCCTGAGCTCCTGGCCCGGGAGGCTAGCCCCCGGCCCCTCTGCCACTGTCCCCTCTCTCCTGTAGGTATGCCACCATGCGGGCAGCGCTTTGGGCAGTGGGGCTGCACACTCATGTGCCGTTTGGGGAGGCAGAGCCTTCCCTATCCGGCCGTCCATACAGTTTCGTACCCTGATGTGGCCCTTGGGCCAAAAAGTTTGCCCACCCCTGAGTTAACATGACCAGAAGTTGATTGAATAGCCTTGTACTTTTTCCCTTTGATGGTGTAAATGAAAGTTATAAGAGAATTCAGTTTTTGTTGCATTTAACTCTAGTAGCATTCATAACTGCAATTCTACTAATAAAAGGTTGCCCTTGAGGGTATGTCTACACTGAAGAAAAATAAAACCCACAGCAACGAGTTTCAGTGCCTGTATCAACTGACCCATCTTACAAATAGCTAAATTTGGCTAATAGGGCTAAAAATAGCAGTGTAGATATTGCTGCTGCAGCTGGAGCCCAGGCTCCTCGGCCCACCTTCCTCACTGGGTTTCAAGAACCTGGGCCACAGCCTGAGCAGGAACAGCCACACTGCTATTTTAAGCCCTGAGTCTCAGCTCTGAGACTCCTACTGTGGTTTGTTTTTGTACTGTTGATGTACCCTTAGAAAGGAAGTATGTGCTTTCTAGGTCAGAAAAGAGATGGTGTGAGCTCATCTTATGCAAATAAGGGATAGATTCCTAATTCCTTTCAAGGTGTTTTTAATATGTAATGTACTGTTGTTTGGTTTTAAATATCAGTAGCTATGTTAAAGGTGAAGTAACAGCAGAAGATATTCTCTTGTGAATGTAGACATGCCAGACATTAGATCTAGTGTAATATCAAGTACTGGATCTGTTCAGAGCCTTGTTACACTATGTTGATCATCATAATTAAAGAACAAGTAATTGATTGGTATGGGTCTGGAGAACGTTTTCAAGTATTGCCCAGGCCTTCTTGACCTCCCTCAGACTCTCTGCTCCTGTTAGGGTCAATATACTTTCTATCATGATTCACTCCTCTCATCTATAGTACATAATAAACTGGTATGAGTCTGGGTTTCTACTGTATGGAATGTAATACCTGTGCAAGTGTTTGTTTGTGAAACTGTCACCTTCTTTTGGTTGAATACTTATTGCCACACATAGTTGAATGCACTTGAGTTTTGAAATCAGTATCCCCTTTTGAAATGATATTGAAAGTCTCAGCCTAATGCCAGATAGTAAGAACCATGGAGGAAGGGAATTATATAAACAGAACCTCTTCTGTGCTGTAGCTCTCAGTAGACTTTTTCCCTATGGATGTGCCACTGATTCAATTTTCTATGTAAATTACATGCTCCTTGATCTGCTCAGTACAATATTATTCCTGTGTAGCCCACACAGAAACGTTACAACTGCCAGAATGTGGCTGTTTATGTATTCAGTTGATAGCTTTTTCTCCTGTTAACCCTTGATGTAGAACACACAAAAGATTAACTTCACCCTAGTTACAAAGTGCCCCAGCCCAAGGCATATGTGCCACTTCAGCTTCCTTTGAGGGACTTATAAGAAACATATGGTGATATTTACTCCCATGCAGAAGGACAGCACAAAGTTCATGCATCGCTTAAGTGGTTTGCTAGGCAGAGTATGACAGAGATCAGGAAATTTCCACTGAACTTGTTCAATCATCCTGAGAAACTTTATTTCAGTTATTTGGGATTTGTAAATGTATTGATCAACAAAATACAAGGAAGAAACAGATCAAAGAACTTTTGATCTAAAATATTTATTTGTACTGGACCAAAAAGGTATCGCATTACTTGTATAACAAACAATATTTAATGGATGCATCATCTCTTTCTAATGCAAGCTGTACTTTGTTTCTTATTCAAGATAATGTAGCAAAAGGAAACTAACTCAGGGCTTTGGTTTACTTTTTTTTTTTCAATACAAAGTAAAAAGTGGAGCAGTCACAAGTGATCTGAGATTAAACCCCACAGCTATATTCAACATAAATTTCAAGAATCCTTTTAAAAAAAAACTTTTACACAATATTGTTAAATTCCATATAAAATAATTTACTATTTTAAATATTGTTTAAATATTTTATCTATCTTTAAAACTATTAACTTTTTAATTTATGGTTGTAATTGATATTTGGCATAATGACAATTTATTTTTTAAATATTTACTCTGCAGCAATGCTTCTTTTACCTAAGCTAAAGATCCCTGTAGTGCCCAAAAATACTGTGGGGTTTTCTCATCAAGTGGGTTACTAGCAGTACAATTGTGACATGGAAGTGGGGATAGGGACATGCTAAACCTGTGACATATGAGGGTGGCAGCTTGGAAGTGCTGCTTGACCCAGTCCGCTGAGTACAGGGGCATATAAGGGTGGCAGCCTGAAAGTGCTGTTTGACCCAGCCTGCTCAGGTGTACTCTATTCCGGTGTGGTACTTGTGGCATATAAGAGTTGCAGCTTGAAAGTGCTGCCTGGCCCAGCCTATTGAGCCCTGGGGCATATAAGGGTGACAGCTTAAAAGTGCTGCTTGACCCAGCCCACTGAGTCCAGGGACATATAAAGGTGACATCTTGAAAATGCTGATTGACCCGGTCCGCTCAAACTTTCTCTGTTAATGTGTGTGTGTGTGTGCGCACACGTGTGCGTGTTCATCTGGTTCTGGGGCTGGAGGAACCCAGCCCTGGGGAACCTAGGTCTCCAAGATAGCTCCATTGGGAGGGGACCTGCCCCACCAGAAGAGTAACCCTAATAAATGAGCATACCGCAAAGTAACGGGCAAATCTGGTAACAACCTTCATATCAATGCCACTTCCATGGCTATCGGTACTGGCTAGCAATGCACCAGCAAATACCCAACGAGTATTACCCAAAGTAATGTCTGTTGTCCAATAATATTGTACATGATATCAGCGCTAAAGAGTGAGCTTTTTAATGTGTTTGCCAGACAAGTCACTTGAGAGAACTCACTCACCACAGTGTAAGATCATAACAGATCACTATCAACATGTATCTTCTATATATTATATACACATAGAGTATATAGCATTTACTTCCCCCAGCATTTAGATCAGACTATCTTTTAGCACATATACATATAATACCTACAGTTTGGAAAGAAAATTTTACCTATTTTGCTCAGGCCAGCAGTCTGAAAATTTACAACTTTAAGCAGTATCTTCACGTAACAAAATAAAAATTCACTGTTGTAATTGCTGGCAGCTGTCATCTTGCTATTTGTCTAACAGGCTGTCTCCACTCTAGGAAAATTAGGACTCCTAATTCATCATTGGTACATTTCTGTGTTGGCAATGATGGAGGCTGTAGTGTAGACATGATGCTGGTGTCTTACCACCAAATTGTCAAGCCCAATTCTTAATATTGTGAAATATCAGTGGTAAAACACCTGAGATTTAGGTATACTATGGCCTCCACCGTTGCTACCTCTGGCAGAGCTGCCCCATAGGAAAACTATAGGTCCCACTTTTCCAAGTTTCAGAGTAGCAGCCATGTTAGACTGTATTCGCAAAAAGAAAAGGAGTACTTGTGGCACCTTAGAGACTAACAAATTTATTTGAGCATAAGCTTTTGTGAGCTACAGCTCACTTCACACAGAATAGTAACATAGGAGCTCAATGTCAGATTGTAATCCACTTTCCATTGGGCTACACAACTACTTCACCAATGAACTTTGGAGTGTAAATATAAAACATTTTGTTTAACACTAAATTCCATTTGATGGGGAGCCGTGTAGTCTGACAAAACATTTCTACCACCATATTACATTGTACCAGAAATTATGTCCATATCCAGCCAGATGGTCACATTAACAATGATTTCTAAGCCAACATTTTTAGAAATATTTTTTTTTGAGGGAGTGGATAGCTCAGAGTATTGGTAGAGATCTTTGAGAACTACAAGGAGGTGAGCAAATCTCAAGAATATATTCCATTTATATTCACTCAACTAAACAACTGAATTTGATTCATCCTGTACTTGCACTCATTTTCTGTGAATGTGCTAACAGGTGAATTGTCTAGTATGAATTTTTGTTGACTCAGCACATTTTAAGTGATTGTTTAATAAATCTCTCTAAAGACATTTTCAACTTGAACACAAGTATTTGCACAAGAAAGCCATTTGGCAGAGCATAACTCCTAGAATCAGGGAATCATACCATGCGACTCCACTCATACTCAGGTTTCAGAGTAGCAGCCGTGATAGTCTGTATCAGCAAAAAGAAAAGGAGTACTTGTGGCACCTTAGAGACTAACAAATAGTGAACTGCTGATGAGCAATCTACAAATCAAGAATATTCAGTGAATAATTTTGAATAAATACATCTGAGAAACTGATTTCCTCATGGGCAAATCAAAACCAAAGAGATTAACTAATCAGTGTAAATTATTTGCTCAGCTCTAGATATTATAGGTGGGATTCTGTGCTGCACTTCAAGAGGCACAGCACCAGGGGAGGGGAGCTAACATAGCTTTAAGCCTCCCCTTGCGCCTCCTGATCCTGGGCTGCACAAACCCCTGGGTGCAACATGCCCAGGCCTGTCTAAATTGCAGCAACCTCCCTGGCCTGCCCTATGGGAAGCAGCACTGCCAGGAATCTCGACAGTGCTGTGTATTGTGGCTCAACACCCCTCCCACTGCCAGCATGCCCCCTATGCCAGAATAATACTCCCCCAGCTATATAGAGGACTTTTTAGGGACCCCTTTTACCACTCTAGGCTTTTTATTTGGCAGCAAGCGACCAAAGTGGGGATGAAGCTCTCACCCAAAGCCTTTCAACCGTTTGTAATTCAAAACCAGCTAAAATCAGTAATAACCAAAAGTGGCTCCTATCCCATTGCTCTTACAGCTGTCTGAGAAGTTAGTTGGATTCTCAGTCTAATATCCACTTCAATAAAAACCTCCCACAACTGGCATCAATTTGCAGCCTTCTTGGCAATCTCAGAACTGAACTAGCTTCTGCTGCGTAAAGAGAGCCCCATCCTCTGAGATCATAGTTCAGGCATATTGGCAGGACAGAGTAGGGATACTTTTCACCACCTGTTTTGTAGACACAGGACTTCAGTCTCCAGCGCTGTCAGCTCAGCACTTTCCTCGAGCACCACATTCACTTGAAAAGTTTAACATTCCACGGGGAGAATTTTAAAGGTACAAATGGTTAATGTTAAGCACCAAATTATTTATTTGTGCACTTAAAACTTTGCCCATAGGATGATTTTCTAAAAAGGAATTCCTATTTAAAGTTTCCTGGTGAATATTTACAGCTTATGCACAGCAAGAAGAGTTTTCAGCATTAAACAATGCACTGAGGAAAAAAGCTAACCAGTTTTCTTTCCATAATACATATTGGTAAGTCAACAAAAAGATGATGCTGTATCTAAAAGACTGGGCATGCATCAGACAAAACATTAATTTTGAACACTTAAATGGCTCATTTTGCTTTAGATTTCCCATTTATTTTTGAGTTTGTATAGAGAGAGTTATTTTTGCCACATTGGAAAGTAATCAATGAAAAGACACAAGTCTCTTTTTTACAAATGAAGATGTAGAGATCTTGAATCCTGCATTTTCCCTTTAAAAAAAGACAGACATCAATATAGCAAAATAGGTTCAACAAAACTTAGCAGTTCAAAGAATGTCTTTGCTGGAGAAGGCAGTGGATATAAGCCCCAAAATTAAATTCCTTGACAAATCATTTCAAGTGTGTTTTAAAAATTCAGCCCACACGTTTAGTGCTGTTAAAATTAGGATCTATGCTTCAGAGCTGGCTCCCATTAAAGTTGGTAATGTCCATTTTGGCAGCCTCAGTTTTTAGGAGCCCAACTTGACAAACTTTTCTGGGGCCTGATTTTCAGTACAGTAACTCCTCGCTGAACGTTGTAGTTATATTCCTGAAAAATGCTACTTTAAGGAAAACAATGTTAAGCGAATCCAATTTCTCCATAAGAATTAATGTAAATGGGGGAGGGGAGGGTTAGGTTCCAGGAAAATTTTTTTCGCCAGACAAAAGACATATACATATACAGTATAAGTTTTAAATAATTTTAAACAAACTAATACTGTACTCACCAAAGATACTGTGAAGCTTGGTTGAGGCAGGGCGTAGTAGGGACAGGGCACGGGGGCTTGCCCCACTCCGCCCGTCTGGTGCTCCTGCTGGGGAGCGGGGTTGGGGGCTTGCCCACTCCCTGCCTGGAATGCCAGGTAGGCGGAATGGGATAAGCCCCCATGCCCCGACCCTGCTCCGCAGCAGGAGCACCGGAAGGGTGGATTGGGGCAAGCCCCAACGCCCTGACCCCGCTCCCCAGCAGGAGCGCTGGGCAGGCAGGTGGAGCGGGGCAAGCCAAACAACTTTATAATGGAACGTTGCGCAACTTTAAATGAGTATTTTCTCTAATAGATCAGCAACCTAATAATGAAACAGTGTTAATCGGGATGACTTTAAGTGAGGAGTTACTGTATTGCTGAGTACCTGCCCTCTGAAAATCAGGAGGGTCAGCTTGGGCCTCCCCCATTCACTAGTTGCTTCTGACAACATAAGCTGGTGGGAGTGTTCCCCCATTATAGCGCTTGTGTCGTTTATTGGCTAAGGGCCTGATCCAAAGCTCATTGCAGTTAATGGAAATCTTTCCATTAATGCCAGTGGCCTCAGATTGGTCCATCAGATACTTTAGCAATAGCTCACAAACTGTGGACTCAACCCTACAAACTGAATGCCCTATTTACACACTTCAGTGGGAGTTAAGGTCCCTCAGCATCTCACAGGCTGGAGTGAGCCCTATAGACATTTTACTGTTTTTAAATGTGTCACTGAGTAAGAGTATATTCATGATATAGCCTGTTTTTTTTTAAAAAAAAAAGACCATGTACTCATCTATATGCTACATAGCATACCTTGAAGGATCACAGACACTTTGCAGAATTAAGCAAAATCTTTAGACACAGCCTCTACAAAGTTTGGTGCAGACATTAAAATGCCGATAGTACAAATGATTGTGAAGACAGAAAAGGCCATCAAGCAGAGACGGTCTACCACAGAGGCTGCAAACTTCCATTCGTTGCAAATGGCTTCCTCCTCATCCTGGTCCCTGAATCGGTTTGCAATATATCGGACCTCCTCCAAGATCTTAGCCAAATCTGGGTCACCTTCAGAGGGGTGTCCACTGTGCAGGAGAGTCTCTTCTTCTGTTGGTGAACAGGTCATCCTCCCACAAATTACCCCAGAATCAGTGGTCGGAGTGCAATGGACCCCTTCCAGCCCCCGGAACCCAATATAGAGCATATTCCCATTACTGGCTTGTTGTCCACTCACAGTGTTCATATCTACACTTGACAAGCTACATCGACGCTGCTTATGCTGACAGGCAGGGCGTACTTTATCCTCCCCTGGTCTCTTCATCCTCAGGAACCAGGCACACCAGTTCAGAAGGATGATTCTTGTCTGGAAGAAAATTGAGAAGTAAAACATCTTTGTTAACAGAAACTGATCATCATCAATAGCTATTTGTATTTTAGAGCTCTGGTGCTCTCTGCTCCCCATAGGTGCCCTGGCTTGAAGTGGTTTCCAGTCTATACAGGGTTTATTACAATCTGGCTAAATGGCTCTCAGGACCTCCACTATAAAAATTGTTCCAGCGCTCCTGTGCTCCCTGGTCTCTATTTGCTGATCTTGCCCTGTAGCCTAGTGGAGATGTCATAATTGTCCTACAGTCACTCTCAGCCATTGAGTCCATTGTCCCACTCCCAGCAGGCTGCTAATGGCCATATGCAACTGTCAAATTATGACTGCTGTGGGCTGGTCTGACAGGTTGCTTTTTTTATCACATTCATTTCACAGCAGTGACATGACAAACTTTGCTGTTTTTGAATTGAAACTATGGACTTTCCTTTGATTAGAAAACAATTATTTTCAATGAGACTCAAAATAGTTTTGCTTTATACTTGAGGTAATAAATAAAATAAGTGTTACAAACAGAAATAAGAGTGAAAGAATTGCAGTCTAATACTTCAGTGCTTTTTAGAGGCAGTTGCTAAAAATATGCCATACTAATTGGATTGAATTGCTATATTTTACAGTGTTTTTACTATACTCGCACTCAACTCTTTTATGACAGCTGATTGCAAACTGTATAAAATAGATCTGTATATACCACAGGGTGCAGATGGAACAGAAAAGTCCTTGGTAAAAATGATTAGTTTCATTCCAGTGGCAAATCAAATCACTAGGTTTCATTTTATTGGTTTTTGCATTGCTATTCAAAGAAAGCTCCAGTTCAAATTCAGGCTTCCAAAATTCAGCTCAATCAGGATTTCAAAAAGTAATTCCAGTGTTTCTTTTTCCTAGTCATAATGTCATTTCATTATCTCAAACCACATGTAACTCTTGCAATATAATTTATATTGGATTTAGTCCATTTGTTATGATTTTAGAATGCCACTTAGAGTAGATAGATATGCTCCTGATGCCATTTTGAGGGTAAATGTTTTTGCTAAAGACAGATTTCACATGCTCTTGTCTTCATATTTCTCCCCCACCCCCGCACTAATGTAATTCAGCTAAAAAAAATAGACCACCCTTATTAATCCAAGGCCTGATCCAAAAGCCTGTTGACTCCTACTGAGTTTAAATGGGTTTTTGATCAGGTCTTCAGTGCTAAGTCTTGCTTATTTTACATGAGTATTCCAACTGATTCCAGCAGGAATATTTCTGCAAATACAGTCATCAATATTTGGTTTTCTATCTCACATTGCATTGGTCTATACATAATCAGTTCTATTTCTGCATTGGTTGATACTTAATCAGTTCTCTTTCAATTTAATTTCCAGTGCCATCACCTAACTGCCTATAGTGTAAGCTCTTTAGGGCAGGGAATATCTAATGTTTGTAAGGCACTGGGGTATGGGACTGTATGAAGTAGCGATCACTCGTTCCTGCCTAAAATCTAAGGAGAGTACTTTCCACCTTCACTATTGACCTGATGCTGCAGGATGCAAGGTGAAATATATAGGAATTGAGAATGCACCTTATCCTTTGCAATATTAAGCTATGCAGGATTCATAGGGTATGTCCACACAGCAATTAAACACCCACAGCTGACCTGTGTCAGCTGACTGAGGCTTGTAAAATTGGGGTGTAGACATTCTGGCTCGAGCTAGACCCCAGGCTCTGGGGTTTAGACATACCCTAAGCATTATCTCATCAATATTCAGTTACTATGCAAGATTCTAGTTCTCAGCCATGCTATGATAGTGCTTTACATAAAAACAATAATTCATGGTACTAGCTCATGAAGATGTCATTATACTTCAGGGACAGAGATACTAACTTTTAATTTGTAGTTGACATAGTCCTCTGGCTTGATGGTAAAGTCAGTATATAACTCACAGAAAGCTCAAAAATTCTCGCTTCCACCTTAACATACCTCTCTAACATATGGTCATAGCTGCAGCTATTCACAAGTAAACAATTCTTAAATCTATAGCAGTGGCTGTAATTAAATTAATGTGATCTTATTGGACAGAGTACTTCATGTTCTAGGTGGTTTTAGTTGTATTGCAGGAAATTTTTAAGATAGAAACAAGATGACTATCTTAGTTCTTGTAAGTGTTTCCCTCTTTCTGAAAAATGAGAGGCCCACAAAAGGAAACGTATGTGGATATTTTTGCTCAGCTGTGAAGCTTCGGTGGGGGAGGGTATCAAGAAGTAATGATGCCACTCTGCCACTATGACACATCTCTAATCTGAAAATTTATATAGTGAATAAGTAGATATAAATGAACTGGAATTAGACCTTACCCACTTTGGCATTTTCCCCCCATCTGGGTCATGATGGTGATATTGCAGAACAATAACAGTGACAACAACAGAAAGGCCAACAATAATCATAGTGCTGGCAAAATACTGAGCTGCAAAAATAAACACATAATCAAGATATGTAAAATTATAGTGATATACAGGTGCTTCAGACACCTACATAAACAGGTAGTAATCTAAAGGAACACAGTTAAAATGGAAAACAAACCTGATTCCAAACAAGCTACTTTTTAATGCATTTGGGAGAGATTTTTCAAAAGCAGAAAGAGTAGTCAGGCTCCAGTCTCTCACTGATTTTTCAATGGGAGTTGGCTACAGTTATGTTCATAGCATATACATAGGGAAAATAGATAAAAGAATTAAATATTCTTCCTCTAAAGTTGCAACATAACACTGCTTTATTTCTTAGCATCCAGAACCTTAACACCCATGAACTAAACCCAGAGAGTGACAAAACAGGCTGCTCCCTAAAGCGAGGCAGAGCTTAGTCCATTGACAGCATAAGAGACATATCAGACTCTTCCTTACAGAGCCCTCTACCCTGCAAGCAGGACCAGGAAACCCCTTACATATTTAAAGTGATAATGTGTAATTTTAACACTGTTTTTAATAAAACATAAGCACCTGACTCTTTTTAGTGCCTTTGAAAATCTCCCCTTTCGTTATTGTTATCATCATTATTAGTTAGTTGGGTAATATCAGAAAGAGTGGTTGGGGTTTTCTGCTTATATATCAATTGCCATGTGGAGGAATTGTAATGAAAAATTCCCCCCCCCTTCCAGAGTATATTTCAATCTGCTGTTTTATAGAGCCCTCGCTTACTGTGTTCCAAGATGCAACTGCATACTCCAAAGGAAATTCTTTGGCATTATCCCCAGTGACATGCCATTTTTTTTCTTTATTTTGATCCAGATCTTCCAGAAGACCAGAGGACTCAAAAAATATATAAGAAACCAGAGGAACCCCTCCCTCCCCCCAAGAGAACCCTGTTTATGACAAACTTCACTGGATGCCAAGGTAGTAAGAGAGGGAACTACTATGAGTGGGTGGGAGGCCTGCAGTGACCAAACCCTTTAGCGAGCCCCTGTGAGCACCCTGCCCACTCGGCAGTGTCTCCTACCCCCAAGTTAGTGTTTTCTCACCCAAGTGTCCCTGTGTTACCACCACTGCGCCTTTGTGCTCCCCCAGCACATGTTCCATAACCATTCTCATCGTCCCTCTACTGTGCTCCCTATCTTCCTCCCAATATACATTCCCTCAGAAGGAGAGGTGAGCAGCCTCGATTCCCACTGAAATCATTGCTCTGCACCATGCAGGATCAGTCCTAAACATCTCTGGCTCAACTGCTGTAAGCACACAGATCATACACTTTCTAAATGTGCCTTATTTTTGGCCTTGAAGTGATTTAATTCCAACTTGTCTGATTTAAAAAAAAAAGAGAGAAAGAAAGAGAGTGAGAATAAATTAAAGTTACCTATTAATGGCACAGAATCTGATGTTGCTGGCATAATTTCTGCCACAAGTAGCATAAAGACAGTAAGAGACAATAAAACTGTTATACCTGAAAGATAAACATGAAGTACAGAATTAGGACAGCAGCTTGTCAGGTAATTGCTATCCACTAAAGAACAAATTTGAAGAAGTGCTGTGTGAAATTTATTCTCACAATCATACCCTTACACTGATTTACTGATTGTACTCAATCCTGTTCTCTTTTGATACTACTTTAAAAATTCCCATTTTAGAGGATAGAAATCTTGCCAAACTAGTTTAATTTTTTCTAAATCTGTGTTTTTGATAAATCTAATACAAAAGCCTTCGTGATTAGGTCCCAGTTTTTGTGCACTTGTACAAATGTAGGAGCTGGACCTAATCATTTCTTTTTGGCCTTGTTAAACCTTGCTATACTAATACAGCACTAAAAGAAAAGGAGTACTTGTGGCACCTTAGAGACTAACAAATTTATTTGAGCATATGCTATTATGACAGGTTCCAGAGTAGCAGCTCTATTAGTCTGTATTCGCATATGCTCAAATAAATTTGTTAGTCTCTAAGGTACCACAAGTACTCCTTTTCTTTTTGCGAATACAGACTAACACAGCTGCTATTCTGAAACCTGTCATAATACAGCACTGTTCACTTCGCATCACTGTCCAAGGGATTTGATAAAATATGACAAATTAAAGTACTCCTTGTTTTATGTTCCATCACACCTTTTGAAAAGTTCACGAAGGAGTGTTTTGTTTTGAGCTTTCAATAACTTGATACAGTATGTGATGTGCTGATCAATAGGTTTGGAAGACATGAAGCTAAAAAGTATAGTAGTTAATCCCAGAAAACAGAAATTGCCCTGGGAGAGAGACCAATGTTCTCTCTTAAATTAGCAGTTGATCTTTGAGAGTTGCTTGCTCTAAGCAGTTCTGATACTGATTTCTGGATTTTGATTTTTGTTGCTCACTGATTTGCCCCTCTGAATATGACTCAGCTGTTGTCCTGATACGATCTCAGGACTAGGTTTGCGCAGAGGGAACCACTGTCAGCTGGAAAGGGACTGAAGGACAGGATAGCGCATCCTAAAAATTCAGAGGGTAGTCAGAAGTCAAGGGCTAGGGAAGTTGTTCTGAAATCCAAGAGAAACGTACACTAAACATTAAAACAGCACTTGTGCAGAGATGCCCAGTTTACATTCTGTCTTTTGAACAACCATTTTCATTACATAGAAATTAATACATTTGTTATGTCATATGTTGTGTAAAATTTTATAAAATATTTAGTAGCTACCTTAACTATCGTGTATCAAAAAGATTCCAGTTTATCCACTCCCCACAATCCAACATTTAGCCATACATTTACAAAAAGAAGATGGCCTCACCACTAAAATATTTAAATGGAAGGAGCCCAACTTTTTCAAAAGGATGCAAAGGGTGACTCCTGGCTTTTAATGTATCACTTACTAGTAAGAGGAATATAGACTGAAAATAATGCCAGACTAAAATGCCAAAATACATGTTCTTTCCAACATAACCTTTATTCAGTGAAATTATTTTTCCCTTCAGCACGTAAGTGTCAAACAGTAGCCCTATTTGTAATACAGGATTATACAGTTAAACATTGTAATGCTACTTGTATGTTTTTGTTGTTTATGTAACTCCTAACTCCACCCTAACTAGTAGTATGACCTATTCTTTCATATCTTTGCTAAGATACCACCGTAAGAGATGCTTTAAAAACACTTACATACTTTTTATTAGATAAAAATGCAGCAAGACAGACAAACTGTTTCCCTGAGCGTGCTGAGGCTATCTAGCTACATTGAAATCAGAAGCCTTTTACAGAGCCAACTTTTAAAATACTTGGTAATGTGTTTACCTAGTGAGATCTTCTCTCCTGAGTCAGCCGGAAGCAGAAAAACTAATAGGGCAAGTGCAGATATCAGCATGCAAGGAATGAGAATATTGAGTCCATAATACAGAGTCCTACGTCTCATAGTCACTGTGAATGTCACATCTGGGTAAGGTTCTTTACAACATTCATAAAAACTCTCACTCCTCTTCCCAGGAATTCCTGCACAGGAAAAAAAAACAGGGAGAAAAGCAGAAACTAATCTGCATATAACCTATGTTAATGCAGAAGCTACATTTAGACAAAAGCCTCCCAGTGTCTTCTCTGAAGTCCCACAGCAAGTAAAATGTTCCTCTTCAATTCCAATTCTCCTCTCTGTTACATGACCAAAATTAGGTAATAAAGAATCTAAGTCAAAAAGGTTTTCAATGAACTTGCAATGATCAGGGTTCTCTCAGTGCCTTCACCTTCTTCATATGTTCTTAACCTTTCATCTTTTTTTCCACCACATTTAAAATGCTACTGTCTCAGACCTTCATAGCCTATTCCAATCCACTGCTTGGTAACCCTAACATGTAGTTTTATATATATATTTATATATATTTATATATATATAATTTACAAAGAATGCTGGTTCATATGTCTGCCAAGGATCTGTTAGATAAATGGACTGATGAATCAGCATGCATTTGTACTGGTACTTGCTACCTGAGCAGTGTACATTTCTACTATCTGAAAAAAAAGACAAGGGGCCTGATCATCATTTGCACAAAGGTCCTTTTATACCGATCTACCTTTCCATCCACTTTAAAGCCCCTTTACATTCCCAAAGTACAGAGTGTAAATGAAAATCAGGTCCAAGGAACTTACCTACTAGATCCCACTCTCCATTTGAAATGTATCCAGATATATCTGCTTCTTGCATTTGTAAGTCCAAGGACCATCCACCATAGGTCCAGGATCCAAACTTCAGATTACACTTCTGAATATCAAATGGAAACCAGCGCACATCTATGTAGCATGAGCTCTTGAATATGCCTAGAGTTTAAATAGAACCAAAAAAAAAATCTATAGAAATGCTTGTCTCGCATACTATTTCATCTGTTTTTGTAAATGATCCCTGTTACACACTGTAGCTGTCCAGTACTTACTCTGAGGATATGTCTACACAGCAAAGAAAATCCCGCAGTTGGCCTGTGCCAGCTGACTTGGGTTCGCAGGGCTGCAGCCCAAGCCCAGAAGCATACACAGCAATGAAACAGCTCTGTGGTCTGAGCCACGTGAGCCTGAATCAGCTGCCATGGTCCAGCCGCATGTTTTTCTTTGCTGTGTAGACATACCGTAAAAGTAAACTTAATATACCTCAAGAAGTGTAAAGGAAGAGCATTCAAACTTACTATAGTAATAGATGTGCAGAATCTATATATTGACTATATACCTCCTTTCATTGAATTGCATAGGTCACTTCTCTAATTCTCTTTTCCTGGTGTTACTATTCTCTTCATGATGTGGCTGGGATGGGATTTCTGTTACTAAATATAATGAAAGGCCCTGCAAGATGATTTACTGTCTTTTAAAATTTACATAACATTGGCTCATTCCTTTCAAGAAGGCTAACCTCTATTTGTTGCGTTTATTGTATAAAACGATGGACAAAGTTAAACATGACAGATCAAGGACCTATCACTCAGCACCTTGCAAGATCAAGTCCATAAACACCAATTGGAGCACCCTATGGGCAGAAGGGTAGGAGACTCCATGGACCATACCTAGGACCGCAGTAGATGTAATTTACCTGGGAAGCACTTGGATACTACAGGGATGGGCACTCTATAAGACCCTAAGATAGGCAGAAGAAACCTGATTCTAAGAATTATATTCTAGGGAACAGAAATAGCACCAGGTGTCCAGTTAAACACGGATCACTATATTTCAAAATTTCAAATATGAAATAAAAGCATTCTCAGGAATGAGCTACAGAGCAAAAGCTGTTCTGAGAAAGTGTTTGGTGCATCATTTCAAATAGCAAATCCATCCAAGAAATTAGTAAACTATTTACTATAAGAATGAATTCATGAACAGAAGCTCCAAATTCATGGAATAAATTAATCATGTTTAATTACTCCCTCAGCCTCAGGAAACAATACTTTTGTATGTCAGAAGGTCATGTGATTTTTATTTCTATTCATACTTCCATACTTCTGAAACCATAAATTGATACAGTAACTCCTCACTTAACATTGTAGGTATGTTCCTGAAAAATGCTACTTTAAGCGAAACGATGTTAAGTGAATCCAATTTTCCCATAAGAATTAATGTAAATAGGGGGGATTAGGTTCCAGGGAAAAAAATTTTGACAGACAAAAGACTACACACACATACACAGAGTATAAGTTTTAAACAAACAATTGTTTGTACACAGCAATGAAGAGTGTGAAGTTTGGTTGAGGTGGTGAAGTCAGAGGACGGAAGAGGGTGGGATATTTCCCAGGGAATGCCTTATTATTAAATGATGAACTAGCACTCAGCTGAGCCCTCAAGGGTTAACATATTGTTGTTGATGTAGCCTCATACTCTACAAGGAAGCATGAATGGAAGGAGGGGAGACAGGATGGCAGAGAGAGTAAGACACACATCCTGTGTGAGAGAGAGAGAGAGGCATGCATTGCCCCTTTAAGTTTGCTGACCCGACTCTAAGTACATTGCCTTTTTAAGTGAATCAGCAAGTTGAGACAGCAGCTGCTGCCAGCAAGCTCCCGCTGTCCTAAACCCTGTCGTCATCCTCCTGCTCTGTGGAGATAAGGAGCAGGAGCAGGGAGAGGGGGATACCCTGACATTAGCACCCCTCTTCCCCCCACTTCTGCACAGCAAGCGGAAAGCTCCCGGGAGCAGCACCTGGCAGTTGGGGGAGGGACAGCTGAACTGCCGGCAATTGGTAACTTGCTGGGCAGTTGCTTCACAGGGAACTTAGGAGAGCGGGGAGTTGATGGGGGGCTGCTGGTCCACCCTGGTTCCAAGCCCCCACCAGCTAGATCCAACGGGCTGCTCTTTCTGCAAGCAGTGGACAAAGCAGGCGACTGCCATACAACATTGTAAGGGAGCATTGCTCAACTTTAAACGAGCATGTTCCCTAATTGATCAGCAACGTAACAATGTTAATCAAGACAATTTTGAGTGAGGAGTTATTGTAATAGGAAATGGGGCTAAACCAGTGATATGACAGAGAATTTACATCATTGCAATTGGTAATTTTTTTTGTGTGGTGGTATCCATGCAAGATTGTGTTTTTAAATGATGCATACATAATTACAGGTACATATGTGTAATTTATATAGCTTTAAATCTAGCAAACAGGTACTATCTAGATTTATATGGCGTATGAAAGAGTTTATATCCAAACTATGAGATGACTTCATATATGAGTAGGCAAGAGCTATTACATGAAAACAATCTACTTCTTACCTGGGGGCAGGTATTGGCAGTATCCTGAAGAATTGACCAAAACATTGGTATGAAATGTCGCATCAAATCGCTCATCAGCACTGGAATGGGAGGGAAGAAGACCTGAATTACACTCTTTGATGGAATCAATGAGGTCTTAAAGAATTGCAGTATTCTTACAAAATGTGGATTTCCCCTACCCTCCCAAACCAAAAATCTCTTGATTGTATTCTCCTCTAACTCCAACTTTGTCCCAATGTCATGCACCTGACTTCAATGAAGTTACTCCCAATAAACACAGCTGTAAATCAGCAGTTAATGGTCTCATTTGCTCACTCGCTGATCAACTGGTGTAAATATAGATTAATTACAATGGCATCACATGATTTATTTCCCAAATTGAAACCAGCCCTTCCCAAAAATCCTAGAGGAACTGTACAAGAAGATCTGGTCTCCTCTTGTTGCCAGCAGCATATAACTTTCATTAGCAATAAGAGGAGTTAATGAACATTGAGAGGATTTATGACCAATTTCTCCCCCTTGCCTGTCCCCAATATGATTACAGGCTACTTTTCATCAGTGAAAAGACTATTTAGTATAGCTTAAAGTCTGGTCAATCCCCACTGACATCAACAGGCGTCTTCCATTCACTCTGTGGTCACCAGATCAAACTCTGAGTATTTATAGATTCATAGATACTAAGGTCAGAAGGGACCATTCTGATCATCTAGTCCGACCTCCTGCACAGCGCAGGCCACAGAATCTCACCCACCCACTCCTATGAAAAACCTCACCCATGTCTGAGCTATTGAAGTCCTTAAATCATGGTTTAAAGACTTCAAGGAGCAGAGAAGCCTCCCTCAAGTCAACCATGCCCCATGCTACAGAGGAAGGCGAAAAACCTCCAGGGCCTCTCCAATCTGCCCTGGAGGAAAATTTAACTCAGAATCGACAAACCAGGAGACTGGTAAACTAAAATCAGACCTTATTATTGTTTCAGCTTTTAATCTAACAGTGCTGTGAAATAATTACTATTAGTGTTGTTTATAATGCCTTAGATCAGAGGCCATCAACCGGTCGATCATGCTCAACTGGTCCATTCTGGAGCCTCTGACAGTCAATCATGATCTCCAGCCGCTAAAAGTCTGGTGCGCAGCGGGGTAAGGTAGGCTCCCTGCCTGCCCTGGCCATGCACAACTCCCGAAAGCAGCCAACCCACTCCTGAGGCCCCGGGGAGAGTGGGGAGGCAGTGGTCTCCCTCTGCATGCTGCTTCTGCCTGGAATAGGGAACTGTGGCCAATGGGAGCTGGGGGGGAGGGGCGGTGACTGCAGAGAGGGGCAGCATGCGGTGCCACGGGCTGCAGGGGGTGTGATGGCTGCTCCCGGGTGCATTGTAGGGCGAGGGCAGGCAGGGAGTCTGCCTTAGCCCTGCTGCGCCGCTGACCAGGAGCTGCCCGACAAGGAAAGTGCCTCCCAGCAGAAGCCCACACCCCAACCTCCAGCCCTGAGCCCCCTCCCAGAGCCAGTACCCCATACCCCCTCCTGTACCCCAACCCCCTCCCATACTCCAAACCCCTCAACCCCCTGCCCCAGCCCAGTGAAAGTGAGTGAGGGCAGGGGGGGAGGGCCTCAGGGAAAGGGCAGAGTAGATCCTGGGTTGCACTTAAATTCAAAAAGTGATCTTGTGCATAAAAAAGTGGGAGTCCACTGCCTTATATTATCAGTATAGATCCAACTATTATTAAGACTAGGAATGAATTAGCTTCTTTCATTTGTTTTAAAATGTTGCTTAATTGCATATTTGTGTGTGTACAAAAAACATCAATTATTGCCAAGTGATATCTTCAATACTTTTGACCTAGTATGAGGAAGTTCTACAGCTTGTGTTATCCAGAAGGTCGATCTAGATGGTCACAGTATTCCCTTTTGACCTTGGACTCTGTCACTAATGATTTTCTTAGGTGATACACATGCTAGAAGCTGCTATACATAACATATATTAAAATGAACCAAAACCAAACCAACCCAAAAAACCCACTTTCTGTTCCTGAGACAAAAGTTTAATGAATTAACTGCCTTAATTCTATTTGTTATCAACAGAGATTTTTTAAACTAGTTTCAGAGTAGCAGCCGTGTTAGTCTGTATTCGGAAAAAAAGAAAAGGAGTACTTGTGGCACCTTAGAGACTAACAAATTTATTAGAGCATAAGCTTTCGTGAGCTACAGCTCACTTCATCGGATGCATTTGGTGGAAAAAACAGAGGAGAGATTTATATACACACACACAGAGAACATGAAACAATGGGTTTATCATACACACTGTAAGGAGAGTGATCACTTAAGATAAGCCATCACCAACAGCAGGGGGGGAAGGAGGAAAACCTTTCATGGTGACAAGCAGGTAGGCTAATTCCAGCAGTTAACAAGAATATCAGAGGAACAGTGGGGGGTGGGGTGGGAGGGAGAAATACCATGGGGAAATAGTTTTACTTTGTGTAATGATTCATCCATTCCCAGTCTCTATTCAAGCCTAAATTAATTGTATCCAGTTTGCAAATTAATTCCAATTCAGCAGTCTCTCGTTGGAGTCTGTTTTTGAAGCTTTTTTGTTGAAGTATAGCCACTCTTAGGTCTGTGATCGAGTGACCAGAGAGATTGAAGTGTTCTCCAACTGGTTTTTGAATGTTATAATTCTTGACGTCTGATTTGTGTCCATTCATTCTTTTACGTAGAGACTGTCCAGTTTGGCCAATGTACATGGCAGAGGGGCATTGCTGGCACATGATGGCATATATCACATTGGTAGATGCGCAGGTGAACGAGCCTCTGATAGTGTGGCTGATGTGATTAGGCCCTATGATGGTATCCCCTGAATAGATATGTGGACAGAGTTGGCAACGGGCTTTGTTGCAAGGATAGGTTCCTGGGTTAGGAACCACCCTATATCGGAAACCTACTGACCGCTATTCCTACCTACATGCCTCTAGCTTTCATCCAGATCATACCACTCGATCCATTGTCTACAGCCAAGCGCTACGATATAACCGCATTTGCTCCAACCCCTCAGATAGAGACAAACACCTACAAGATCTCTATCATGCATTCCTACAACTACAATACCCACCTGCTGAAGTTAAGAAACAGATTGACAGAGCCAGAAGAGTACCCAGAAGTCACCTACTACAGGACAGGCCCAACAAAGAAAACAACAGAACGCCACTAGCCATCACCTTCAGCCCCCAACTAAAACCTCTCCAACGCATCATCAAGGATCTACAACCTATCCTGAAGGACGAGCCATCGCTCTCACAGATCTTGGGAGACAGATCAGTCCTTGCTTACAGACAGCCCCCCAATCTGAAGCAAATACTCACCAGCAACCACACACCACACAACAGAACCACTAACCCAGGAACCTATCCTTGCAACAAAGCCCGTTGCCAACTCTGTCCACATATCTATTCAGGGGATACCATCATAGGGCCTAATCAC
This sequence comes from Dermochelys coriacea, assembly GCF_009764565.3. Taxonomy (NCBI): domain Eukaryota; kingdom Metazoa; phylum Chordata; order Testudines; family Dermochelyidae; genus Dermochelys; species Dermochelys coriacea. Next base: position 58,084,343 of record NC_050077.1, read on the forward strand.
ATCAGCCACACTATCAGAGGCTCGTTCACCTGCGCATCTACCAATGTGATATATGCCATCATGTGCCAGCAATGCCCCTCTGCCATGTACATTGGCCAAACTGGACAGTCTCTATGTAAAAGAATGAATGGACACAAATCAGACGTCAAGAATTATAACATTCAAAAACCAGTTGGAGAACACTTCAATCTCTCTGGTCACTCGATCACAGACCTAAGAGTGGCTATACTTCAACAAAAAAGCTTCAAAAACAGACTCCAACGAGAGACTGCTGAATTGGAATTAATTTGCAAACTGGATACAATTAACTTAGGCTTGAATAGAGACTGGGAATGGATGAGTCATTACACAAAGTAAAACTATTTCCCCATGGTATTTCTCCCTCCCACCCCACCCCCCACTGTTCCTCTGATATTCTTGTTAACTGCTGGAATTAGCCTACCTGCTTGTCACCATGAAAGGTTTTCCTCCTTCCCCCCCTGCTGTTGGTGATGGCTTATCTTAAGTGATCACTCTCCTTACAGTAAAAAGAAAAGGAGTACTTGTGGCACCTTAGAGACTAACAAATTTATTAGAGCATAAGCTTTCGTGAGCTACAGCTCACTTCATCGGATGCATTTGGTGGAAAAACTCCTTACCCCTTACTCCTTACTCTCCTTACAGTGTGTATGATAAACCCATTGTTTCATGTTCTCTGTGTGTGTGTATATAAATCTCTCCTCTGTTTTTTCCACCAAATGCATCCGATGAAGTGAGCTGTAGCTCACGAAAGCTTATGCTCTAATAAATTTGTTAGTCTCTAAGGTGCCACAAGGGGGGAGGTATAGCTTAGTGGTTTGAGTATTGGCCTGCTAAACTCAGGGTTGTGAGTTCAATCCTTGAGGGGGCCGTTTAGGGATCTGGGGCAAAAATTGGGGATTGGTCCTGCTTTGAGCAGGGGGTTGGACTAGATGATCTCCTGAGGTCCCTTCCAACCCTGATATTCTATGATTCTAAGTACTCCTTTTCTTTTTAAACTAGTTATAACAGCAAATAGCTACGTATTGTTTACTGTTTGGGCTGGTTCCAGGCCTCCTCCTTTTTTTAGCCTCTTAAATGAATTTGGGGTGAGTGGACTGATGGGTATTTGGTTTGTGCCATGTCTTTTTGTTTGTAAATCATGTATGTGTGTAACTGATATATTTTAAAAATCGTGAAGTGAGGAACTACTGTACAATCCCGATTCTGAGGCAGCTCTCAACTCATGATATTTCCAGATGTTTGGGATGCTCCAGTGACATGGTCTGTAAAAGTACCACCTGAATGGACTGTCTTACAAGGGTTTGGGATGAGACTTTCCTGTTGCCAGTGTCCCACAAGGGATTTTTTTGTTCTATATATGTGCAGTACCATAGTACTCTGCTGGTAAGTAACCCTAATCCTAAGTAACATTCACCACTCGTTTAAACTAAAATCATACCATTTGGGTAAGAATTTTTGGCTCTATCAAAAACAAACCAGAAGTTTGGTGTAGACAGCTTGGGTATACGGTCTCCAGCTGTGGACCTGCACATGAGAAAATCCCAGAAAATACAGGTGAAATTAGCCTGGGCCATGAGGAAATGCTGCCAGCCCTTCTTGAGACACTGAAAATAGGTGACAGCACCCTCAGTCATCTGTCTCCATGACACAGTTTGTGCTTTTAGCTGATCAAGACACCCAAGTTATCTACAGGATGGTTTGAAATTGACGAGGCTCTGATCTCCCTGCCTATTAGCAGTTTAGGTTCGTCTCAACTTCAAAAACAGCATCAGCAAAGTAGGCTTTGGATCTGAGCTAGGGTGAAGGTACAATATTCATGAGTCTGGTGGAAAATAAATTGCACTGAAGAAAAACTATGTGAAAGGAACTGAAACCAATTAGTAAAGATAAATTAAGAGAAAGTAGAGAGGAAAGAACACACAAACTTCAGCAAAAAAGGGAAAGAACTGGAATGCTGAATGAAAAATTGTGAGAAAAATGAATTAGGAAACAGCACTAGCAGCAAAAGAACGTATCCCTATTTTAAATCCTCTTTTCCCGTTAATTTGTACTAGTCCATTCTATTCCCAAGCCTAATTTTTCATCGTGTTTTCAGTATTGTGACATATCAGTCATGTCTGTGTAAAATGGATTCTTCATTTTTTGTGTAGTTCAGCACTTACTGTAGGTCCACTTAAAGCAACTGAGAGTTATAAGCACTCCTCACTTTTCAAAATCCAACCAGTTATTTAGGTGCTTAATTTTAGGTAACCAAGTTTGGCTACATTTCTTCCATGTACAAAATCCCAATATAGGGCTTCAGCCTGAGGACCAGATTTTCAAAAGTATTTAGGCACCTAAAGATACAGAGTGGCAGGTAATGGAATTCTCAAAAGAGCTTAAGCAGGTTAGGTGCTTAAAGGCCATTGGTTTAAACTGAAGTTAGGCACCTAAATTGCTTAGTTACTAGCTACATATTTAGGCACCTAATGCCTTTGAAAATCTGGCCCCTTGTGCATTCAGCTGCCACTGTCTACCTAATTACGACATAGCGCTCAACACCATAGTATCTGAATGCCTTTACTTTAATGGTACTTAAGGACATTCAGCACCTCACAGGATTGTACCTTTAACCCCTAGTAAACTATTCCAAAGTACTCTAAAGAAAGAGGACCCAAATATTTGGCCTACTTTGTTGCATATTTCTGTGTTTGAAAAACTAAAAGTAAAGCATTGAGCATTTTAGACTTGGTTACTTTGTACTTCAATTTTTTTCCCCCTCTAAGTTTCCTTTGACTCTTTACTATTAATATTATCTTAATGCTTTTAAAAACGTATCCAACTATTGATGATTGAAGCAGGAAGGACCAAGGACACAGTTGGAAACGTAAGAGGTATTGTCAGTGAGTGCAGATGCAGAATTAGGGAGGGCTGTGGATTGAGGGGTATTAAGAAAGACAAGGGTACATAAGGAAAGGGTTTGAGTCTAAAGGACTCTAAGGCCTGGTCTACACTGTGGGGTGGGGGATCAATCTAAGATATGCAACTTAAGCTACAGCTGAAATCAATGCATCTTAGATCGACAAAGAATCACTTACTTCGCATCCTTGCGGCACGGGATCGACGCCCGCCGCTACCCTGTTGACTCTGCTTCCGCCTCTCACTGTGGTGGAGTTCTGGAGTCGATGGTAGAGCGATTGGGGATCGATTTATCACGTCTACACTAGATGCGATAAATCGATCTCTGATAGATAATCACTACCTGCCAATCCGGCAGGTAGTGCAGACGTGGCCTAAAACAGCAAATGCTCCAAAATTGAAACTGAGGATGAGAGGAAGCCATGTGCCCTTCTAGCACAGATCCACCAAGCAATACTAAGAAGCTATTTTTATTGCATGCATTGTTTTTAAGCAATCTGTCTGATAAAAGGCAAAACAGAATTATTTTGTATATACCATAGATCAAAGCATTGATTTTGTACAGTACTGCAATTTAGGTGAGATATTCCAATGAGGATTGGCCATTGCATTCATAGGCACCAACTCTATGGGTGCTCTGCATCCACTGGCAGCCAAGGTCCTCACCCCACCTCCTCCCCTGCCTCCTCCCAGTGCTTGTGCCGCCAAACAGTTGTAGCTAGCTCTGGGAGGGAGGGGCTGGGATTTGGGGAAGGAGTCGAATAAGGGCAGGGAGGGGGTGGAGTTGGGGCAGGGACTTTGGGGAAGGGGTTGGAATGGGGGTGGGAGGGGGCAGGGCACTGGTGGAGTTGGGGCGGGGCCAGAGGCAGGGGGGTTGAAGAATTCAATGCCTATGATTGCATTGATATATTTTTGAATACTGTAACTCAGTGTGGTCATGGAACAAGGCAAGAAGTGTTTGATACTAGGTAGATATCTCTAACCACTGTTTAGTGCCAGTAACTAATATATTATTATCAGCTGCATTCACTGCAGCCACTGATGAGCAATGAACTTTCCGAAGTGGCTTTAGTTTGCATGTCTGTGCAGCTAAAATAGAACATCAGGAATCAAGATCTACCATTGCTCAAACACAGGTCTCTATTTGTACAGCAGACACAGAGTTGGACTTTATGCTATTTATCATTGCAAAAGGAACTAAGTATGCAACTGTAATTACTACATTCACCCCCTCCATATTGGGACTGCAACACATATTCTATGCGGTAGGCCTGCCCCACAGATGGCCATCCTTGGAGTAAGGGTGAAGGAGCAAATCTTTTGGTGCATGCAAGGGAGCTTGACTCCATACCAGCTCTGCCAAAGAGACTGGGGGAGGAGGGGAAGTTGGTAGTTTCCTAAGGGAGGAGAGGAGGCTGTACTCAAACCCATGAAGGAGACGTGCATGCACCAAGGTCTGCAGTAGCAATCATGGTGAAGCTGCCAATAGAGTGCCACTGAGGTGATTTGGATTTTCTCTCCCCCTAGCCCCTCACATAGTTGACTACATATTAAAATGTCTTTTGTATCCTGAAAGCAGACGGTGAAATTCTACACAATAAAAAATTATCACAGAGTAAAAAAAACCTAAATTCTGGTTATGAGACTTAATTAACATGGAATGATGAAAATAATGAAGTCAGAACATTGTAGCTGGAAAACAATAAGCACACCTCACTAATATGGGTGTGACAGTCTATACCATCATGTTCACCATTTTTGCAATACAGTACTATGATAAATTTGCACAAAGTCTGCCTTGGGAGGTATCATTTGAAATGTCATAATCTGCTGAATATAATTAGCCTGGTGAAATGTGTAGCAACACTATGTGTGAATTTAAAAGCTCCTGCTATATGATCATTACTGAAATAGGTTGTGACTCTGGGTAATGCCCACAAACCAGTTTTTCACAGACAAAGACACGCTGACCCCAACCAGGAGTTAAAAAACTATCAGCTGCTTAAGTGTCCAGTCTCCAGCAGGGGGAAGAAGTAAACAAGAAATTTATATTTCATCACAGATATGGTTCAAAGTGCACATCCACAAGCAACTGCTTGTTGCCTGCACTCCAGCAGGATGTGTGTGTGTGTGTTCAGTAGTGTGCTGGATAGTACAAGATGCACATTTCTGGGGGAACAAGGCTGGGACTAAGAAGTTGCTGGTGTTGCCTTGTATGTAATTCTTGACTGCCTGGTCAAGGTGTGCATGTATTTAGTCAGGATTGGATGTTCTGACAGCAAAGCAGTGTATAAAGCACCCCAGGCTAAAAAATGAAGGGGGCACAGCTGTTCAATAGTCCAGATTGTACCCTGGGAGATGTCACAATAGGGCAAGGCAACAAAACATTCTACTCTAACCCCCACTACATCAGTCCAGGCAAAATTCTCATTGATGGCAATGAACATTGTGCTGAAAGGGAACTACTAAAATGGGCTCTAGGTGTTTAGGTACCATCTTCAGGACCGGCCACAGTTCATGTATGTACTTATAACCTACATGTATAGTTAAAAGAACAGGAGTACTTGTGGCACCTTAGAGATTAACAAATTTATTAGAGCATAAGCTTTCGTGGGCTACAGCCCACTTCATCGGATGCATAGAATGGAACATATAGTAAGAAGATATATATATATATACACATACAGAGAAGATGGAAGTTGCCATACAAACTGTAAGAGGCTAATTAATTAAGATGAGATATTATCATCAGGAGAAAAAAACTTTTGTAGTGATAATCAAGATGGCCCATTTAGATAATTGACAAGAAGGTGTGACGATATTAACATGGGGAAATAGATTCAATATGTGTAATGACCCAGCCACTCCCACAAAAGCTTATGCTCTAATAAATTTGTTAGTCTCTAAGGTGCCACAAGTACTCCTGTTCTTTTTGCGCATACAGCCTAACACGGCAGCTACTCTGAAACCTATCAATAGTTAAGGTACTATATAGCATCTGAAATAAACTATATTTCATACAGCAGCTAAATTATTTTAACATAACTTCTGTCAACCATACACCTCATTTGGAACCAGAAGTACACAATCACACAGCAGAGACCCAAAAAAGAGCAAATATAGTACTGCGTTCAATGTAAAACTACTAAAAAATTAAAGGAGAGCAGCATTTTTCTCCTGCATAGTAAAGTTTCAAAGCTGTATTAGGTCACTATTCAGTTGTATACTTGTGAAAGAACAGCTATACTGTTTTTGTTCAGACTTACAAACATTTCAGACTTCAGAGTAGCAGCCGTGTTAGTCTGTATTTGCAAAAAGAAAAGGAGTACTTGTGGCACCTTAGAGACTAACAAATTTACTCTATACGGCTAAATTCAATGCCTTGCATAATGACAGGTTTCAGAGTAGCAGCCGTGTTAGTCTGTATTCGCAAAAAGGAAAGGAAAGGAAAGGAAAGGAAAGGAAAGGTGCCACAAGTACTCCTTTTCTTTTTGCGAATACAGACTAACACGGCTGCTACTCTGAAACCTGTCATTATGCAAGGCACTGAATTTAGCCGTATAGAGTGGAATTAAAATTGGTTAGTCTCTAAGGTGCCACAAGTACTCCTTTTCTTTTTGCAAACATTTCAGAGTTATGAACACCCTCCATTCCCAAGGTATTCGTAACTCTGGGGTTCTACTGTAAACGTTTTAAAGAGAAATGAAGGCTTGCAGCTACTGTTAATAATAAACCGGCAAAGATTATATACACAGGCACAGTGGGCTGATAGTAAAGTTTACTGTAGCTGCAGTGAGCTTCCCTCCATTAGGATACAGTTACCAGTGAACATAAGTAAAGTTTGGGGAAATGGTTAAATATAAGCATAAGTGAAGAAGCAGTCTAATAACTATGGCTTTAAATTTGCAGTTACAGCTACAAGTCCATATGTAAGTCAACAGGAAATGAAAGTACCTGTTTCAAAATACCATGCAATTATATGAGACAGTTGTGAGAAGATAATTACACTACACTATTCACAATGGAAAAATTACACAAGAATAAGGATTATTCTTAAAATATAATCAGTTCAGTCATGTAATTAAATTTCTGCCTGTAGGATTTTTTGTAATAAACATATGTACCAAATAGTATTAGTTTTCAGTAATAGTGGTGTAAAAGTTAATGTACCAGGATTATAAAAACAACATGAATTAAGCATGACACTCAAAAGTAATGCAGACATCACGTTAAACTTCCAGTTATATAAATTAGTGGTACATATCGTTATTATAAACAGTGTAAGTATTCACCTGTACTATCAAGTATATCAACATTTTTCAAAAGTGGCCTCTAATTTTGGGTACCCAGATACCTAGGGGTACTGATTTTCAGGAGTTGCTAGCACCCGCCTTGCCTATTGAGTGCTGTTGGTTTTGAGAGAGCTCAGCATCTCTGTAAATAACCATTTTCCATGTCCAACATTGGACAATGAAGTAGAGGTATCAAAAATTACAAACAACATTTCAAAATCAGGCTTAAAATAACTTTAGTTTGCATCACTGAATAGAGAAAAAAAATCTATATATTAGTATGTTAGATATAATTGTTGTACCTCATTGTATACATCAGTACACCCTCTTCTAAAAGTATAGATTTTAAGGTATGCATTTAAACATGTTAGTCACTGGTAGTTTGGACATGAATGAACAAATTGTCCACTTTTTGAGTTGCCATTTCACTGCTAGTCATTCATGAGAGAAAATATAGCCAGGATCAGGGACTGGAAAAGACACTCAAGAGAAAACTAATTTGCAGCAAAAGATATATTAAGCAAAATCAATGTTGTGAAAATACCTGTTCAGGTCACATGATGCTCCATCTTGTCAATGGAACATTTCAAGGATTTTTGTTTTAGGCTGATGTGTGGACAAGTGCAGTGATTAATTTAATTACACTGATTAAATTAGGAACAGCCACCTAATCCTGATAGCAATTACGCTAGGTATGGAGACCTCTTTAGCAGAATTCATCCTCAGTTTCCTCACTCATTGAATACTGAATGCAAATGCACTCAAGCATGCTATAAGCAGGGCAGCAATGTGGGCCCTAGAGAGAGACACTCAAGTAAAGCCTTGTCACTATGTGCTGCTATAAGAATATTGTGATTCAACAACACCTGTGACAGTGACATTAATCATCTAGATGATTATCAAATAGACAGGAGGACAATGTAACTCCAACTGACATATTGGATGCAACTACTGTATACAAAACTAGTGAAACAAACAATGCAGCTTCTGAAAAGGAGAAGGGAAATCTGGTTGTTACACACAGCAGGGGTGTGTTTAATCAGAAAACATATGGTGAAGACAGGAAACAAAATCACTAGAAGCCATCAGAAAAACAAAAGGGTCATATCATCTCCATGGACAAAGCATGATAGAAAAACCTCTTATCTAGCACATAAGAACCAGGAAAACAGATGGACAAAGCAGATATATTGTCTTTCCCTGAGCTGGGGAATTATACACCTGCAGCAGACTGCAGAAAAAGACAGGAAGTTTGTGATTAAAGAGCAGCCATCTGTCAACACTTTAATATGGCTGCTTTGGTAGAAAGGGTGGCTAGCTAGTGGTGCCAAATGGCATTGCATATCCTAGAGGGCATATATCTGGGGACTAGGAACAGGATTGGCTATGGCTGTCCCAACCTGTGTATCACTTATGCCCTGCCCAAAAGCACACTGAAGTCAAAGCCAGCCAGTGCTGGAGGAAGCTATACGTTGCTGAACTGCTGCTCCACTGAGCATCCAGCAGACATTGTCCCTCCATATAACCCATTGTACACCTCCTTGGCCCTCCAGAGCCATAATTTGGCCCTACAGGCAATTTAGCAATAATCTCAGGTGTGACTGCATTAACCATAATTTTAAAAGATATGACAGGCTAAATTCTGCTCTTTGTTACACCTCCGATGATCTACTGATTTCAGTCAGACTGCAGGAACACTACTAAGGCTAGAATTTGGCCCAGGATAGCCACACTACAATTGATCTGATTGGGCATCTCCCCTGTTTAAAAAAAAAAGTATGTAGTCGATGGGGCAGGTTTTGGTATTTACTTTGGTGTAAATAAGCAATGCCATTGATTTCCAAGAGCAAAATCTAGTCTTCTGGCCTAGCCCATGCTGCCAATTTGCTACAGCAATTTTTGATGTATCTGTGGGACAGGAAGGGGGCTAAAGAGGCCAGAAGACTCCTTTAAACTAAAGTGAGATTCTGCTACTCATTAAAACACTTTTAATAAAAATATTCAGGAACATAGGAATTGCCAGCCCAGATCAGCCCCCAGGTCCAGCTGGTCCAGAATCCTGTCTCTGATTATGGCCAGCACCAGATGTATTGGTGTAAGACACTCTCTCCCCTGCCCCCACCACCCACACCCCACCCCCGATGACAGATGTGGGATAATCTACCCTCTCACATAGTTCCTATCCTGATCGCTAATACTGAGATATTGGCTTAAACCTGAAGCAGGAGTCTTAACATCCTTCCAAAAATGTTATTTATCTTAATAATGCTGGATATTCTTGTTATCCATATAATGTCTAATCCCTTTCTAAATCATACTAAATTCTTGGTCTAAATTTCCTGTGGCCGAGAGTCCTAATTATGTGTTATAAGAAAAAGTATTTCCTTCTTCATCAGTTCTGAAATTGCTTCTTTTTAATTTAATGGAACATGTTCTTGTGTTATGAGACAGAGTTTTTGCTGAATCTTCTGTAACTAACAGTTCAAGTTACTATATGAACTATCAGCAGTAACTGAGTATTTATCTGCCTTCTTATAACTGTTATTTCTATTGTGGGTTTGTTTGTTTTTTTAATATGAAATGTGCCATGGACTCTGAGTCATACAAGATATATAGGTTTTTGTCTCTTAAGTAAGAAGAGAGATCAGCATAAAAATTCATTGAAAGAAATAGAAATATGGACCTAATTTTTAGAACAGCCTCACCCCCAGCTTCCACTGGTGCATCCAAACTCTCACCTTGGAGCACTAAAGAGATTGTAAAAAAGGGTGAAGAGCTTGTTCATTTCAGCAACTGAACTGTATGGCCAACCGTTAACTGTGCATTTCCTGGTTTTTCAGACGTTTGAGTTTTACTCAACTCAAAGTTCTGCATGGGGATGACAGGCCACCAAGCAACCTCAACTCTGTGTTATTGTATTGTTTTGCCATTGAATGTCCTAGTTTTTTTTTAAACAGGAAAAGCTCTATTGTTGGTAGGAGTTAGTAGTAATTTAGGCAGCTGTACATATCATGACTCTCAATTTGCCTACCTAGACAACCAGACCTTCCCACCCACACACATCAGCTGGACCCATCAGCCCTGCTTTGGCACATTTTCCTAGCCGCAGCTCTGACCATTTAATGTGTTCACCCCTTCAACCTGGCCCAGCACCCCCAACTGTCAGCAGGGATCACATCTCCCTGAAGTCCTCCCTGGTATAGAAACGGCAATATCTACCCCACCCGCCCGCTCCCTGATAGGTACCCCAGGACTCCCATACCTACCCAACCGCCCAACCCCCCGTTCTCCGTCCCCTGTTATTTGCCATTATTTCCCCCACCATATAACCTAACTGACAGGCAGAGCCTTGAGCAAAGGACAAACACGTTACAATAGAAGGGTGTTCCTGGTCATGTTTCACAACGGTTGGAGGGTGTAGTTCGTGGCACAGCCAGTGAGAGAAATCACAGACAGTGTTTCTGTTCCAAAATCCTAACAATCTTATGTTTGAAAGAAAGATCTCTGGCCTCTGTCCAATAGACATTCCCCATCTCTGAAAACCAGTCTATTGTCAGAGCTTGTAATGTTTCTATGTCATACAAAACACATTTATGGTCAGCCATTAACCTTCCATTTTTCCAATTAATGTTTTTCCAACAGTAATTAATAGTTTTCATGTTGTCACAGTAGCAATTATTCAGCCAAATCAGCAAAAACTCTCACAGCACCTGGACACAGTCCTGATGTAGTCCAAATCTGCTCTCATATATTGTATGAGGCGCACACAGGAATAAGGCCCAGATCATTTCCTCCCAAGTGAATCACTACAATGTCCAGTATACCACAACCTCTTAAGGCACAAGTTAGATGCTACCAAATAGGCAAAACAACGATGGCCAATGCAGCCCACTTCTTTTCAACCAGTCAGCCTGTAGTCAACAATCCCCATGTCATGGCGTACTCCTTGATCTCCCACAAGCTTCTGCAACCTTGTGGTCCAGGAGTTGTCCAGAATCCACACATTGGCGACCCTGACAGCACTCATATTTCTTTTCCCTCTGGGTCAAAGACCTGTGCTGTCAGTTCCAAATCTCCACACTGTCTCTCTTTGGAAAAACCACATTAATCTGTTCCCAGATTAAGTAGTAGCCAAAATACAGAATTTCTCAAACAACCAATCAAAGGCCTGCTTACCACCTGTTCTCATTTCCCACTACCTCCATCATCGCAACCCTATCCCTGTTTCCCCTTTCCCACCCTCCTACACACAGATAACTGTCTCCAACTCCTCTGCCCCCAATAGAACAAAAATGTTGGTTAGAGTGGTTGGTAACTATTCTGCTGTGTTCACAGTAAACCTTCTCATAAATTAAACACACATTATAACAGAGACAACCTGCAGCAAGAAACATGAGTTATTAAATTGTTATTGCACAGAAGCACAAAGGTTTGAACTAGAAATGTCAGGGTTTGTGTTCACTGGGACAATGGTGATGGTATATTTCCTCTAACTGCCCAGCTAAGCAAAAAGTGACTGCATAGAAACCCTCTCACTTTTTTTCTTGGTGCATATGGAATGTAATAATTCCACACTACATATCTATGCAAACAAAGAACATGTTCTTAAATCCTGTTCTCACGTTGGGTCCCTCAAAGATTTAGTGCAGAGGTGGGCAAACTACGGCCCGCGGGCCACATCCGGCCTACGGGATCGTCCTGCCCGGCCCTCGAGCTCCTGGCTGGGGAGACAAGCCCCCGCCTCCTCCCCTACAGCTGCAGCTCGCCATGCCGCCAACGCTCTGGGCGGAGGGTCTGCGAGCTCCTGCCGGGCAGTGCAGCAGCATGGCTGGCTCCGGCCAGGCAGTGTAGCCGCCCGTCCTTCTGCTCTGAGCAGCATGGTAAGGGGGTGGGGAGCGGGGGAGGTTGGATAAGGAGCAGGGGGTCCCGGGGGGGCAGTCAGGGGACAGGAAGCAGAGGACGGTTGGATGGGTGGGGGTTCTGAGGGGGGCATGCAGGGCAGGAAGTGGAAGTGTGAGGAGGCAGATAAGGGGTGGGGGACAGGCTGTTTGGGGAGGCATAGCCTTTCCTACCCGGCCCGTCATACAGTTTTGGAACCCCGATATGGCCCTCAGGCCAAAAAGTTTGCCCACCCCTGATTTAGTGGGTGCCATGCACTCCCTTGGGTAAAAGTCAACAGATTAAGACCATTTTGACCACATTGATTCAATGGTGATTGCTAGGTCTTCGCAAGAAAAACAACAGTAACAAAAAAGCCACACCTACAAACTTTTTGGAAAATGACTGTTTTGGAGAAAATGGTGGAGGGGTCTTGGATCTCTGCAACACCTAGCGCAAATGACCCCAGATTTGGATCACCAACCCTATCCTGCACCCCACTGAGGCACACCATATTTTAAAGGAATACGACTAATCATGTCAATGTTGAAGGATTTTAAAAGGTCAATCTTTAAACAGATGTTGTGACACAACTCAACTATAATACACACACCCAGGGTTCCTTAAAGTCAATGATTTTTTTAAACAATTTTTTAAAAATCAGATTTTTTTTATTTAAATCGGATTTTTTTGATAAAATGTTTTTTGAGGAAAAAAACCCATCTAAAGATAGCTTTAATTAAGATACATTATAGCTCAAAGATATCTCATCATGGAATAGGGGTTATAATTCTAATTATATAGTATGAGACAACATATTCATGTTTAAGAAAAGTTTTGTAAATGAGTTCCAATAGTTCATGGAATAAGGACCCAATCTTATGGGGTTCCAGGGGCTTCTGTATAGATTATTTAGGTTAATCTTTCTATCTACCCAATGGGACTCAGTGCTCAGTCTAGATGATACCATCAGCAAGGCTTAGTTTTGCAGTTCTCAAATTGTGGATTTGTGTTTCCAGAGATAACATGCTTGTTAACAGCAAAAATGTTTTTAAATAAATAAATAAATAATAGAGGTGAGCCATAACAGACCTAAACCCTGTTCCTCTGCAAATTTGTGTACACAGAGTCAATTCCTTACTTCTCTCTAAAAGTGCAAAGTTTCAAAAAGTTCAATGAATAGAAGATTGTTGGGAGTGGAATAGATCTGGACAAGGAGAAGAAGTCTGGAAATAAATGTGAGAAGAGAGGGACAGGCAGTAGAAACAAAAGTGAAACTGTTTGAGCAGCATATTCCAGAAATCTTGAGGTCTCTCTGAGTGTAGCCTTCATTGATTTGAGATCTACCATACCATTCTCTCACTAGAAGGGAAAGCTTATAATGGCAGCAGGCTGTAAAAAAGACCCAATTTGGGAATATTTTAATGAAGTTCCTCTACCTGTACCTGTACATGTAAGACAGGCATGCGTGCAAAATGCAAACAGTGCAACAAAGAAATGCAAGACCTGGTTGCCCGAATGAAACAACATCATGAGAAGTGTTCCTTCTCAGGAGGAAGCTGTGTTGAAGATGATGAAAGGAACATGTCTGAACATACCGGATCTTCAGGATGGTAAATTTTTTTATTTCATACTTCTCTCTTAAGGACTGACCGTCTTCCTTCTGGAATATTCTTGAATTCTCATGTTTGAACAAAAAATATAGTTGTTACTCTATGGTACTATCATTTTAGATGCAGTTGTGATTAAAAAAAATAAAAAGCTGAAATAGGCAGATCTTTCTTTTACAATTTCACCTTTAAAGTAGTACTGAGTGTCAATGAATGCAATGAGTAATACTAAATGAGCAGTATGGTAATAATAATTAAATAATTGCATTGACTTATTTTGAGAATCCATCCTCAACATACAGGATTCTGAAGACTATCCACCTTCAAGATTACCGTCATTTTCTATAGTTTCAGAGTTGTCTGCTAATGATAGCGTTTCAGTCACATTATGTATGTCATATAGCCACAGTATATCACCTGTAGCAAAAAGAAAAAAAACTCCATTATCCATAGATAAATTTGTGATAAGAACCAGCAGATTAGAAAAAGAGGTAATTGATGAAAAAATTGCCCAGTTTGTTTATGCAACAAACTCTCCTTTCCGTATGATTGAGAACCCACACTTCATTAACACTCTTCAGTCATTAAGACCAGGATACAGTCCACCCAACAAAGCAGATGTCGCAGGCAAATTGCTGGATAAAGCGGATGAAAGAGAAATTGAGCAGTGTGCAAAAGGTCTAGAGAGTAAAATTGTTAACCTGTGTCTTGATGGGTGGAGCAATGTCCACAACGATCCTGTTGTATGTGCTTGTGTGACAACAGAAGAAGGGAATGTCTTCCTTACAGAAACAATTAATACATCAGGAAATACACACACAGCAGAATACTTACAAGAAGTAGCAGTAAAAGCTATAACAAACTGTGAAAAAAAATTAAAATGTCTAGCATGCAGCTTGGTCACAGACAATGCTGCAAATGTATCCAAGATGAGAAGAGCGTCCCAAGCTAATAACATATGGTTGCAGTGCTCATTTGATGCACCTCCTAGACTCTGGAAAGACTTCAGTGTTCCAGAAATAATGGCTAATGTTGAAATTGCAAAATATTTCCATAACAACCACTTTGCAGCAGCTGCTCTGAAAAAACTGGGAGGAACCAAGCGAACTCTCCCACAAGACATGCGATGGAACTCAGTTTTGAGCACTGTATCAAGAACTTGACTAATCTGATGACAGTTTGTGAATCAAATCGTGAAAAAATAGATGGCACTGTCACAGCCAAAGTTCTCAACACTGGGCTTAAGAGAAAGGTTGAACACATGCTGAGTACCCTGACGCCTATTTCTGTAGCCTTGAACAAAATGAAGGGAAATAGCTGTTTTGTTGCTGATGCTGTTGAAATTTGGAAGGAACTGAGTGAGATCTTAAAAAGAGAAATATGCAATGACAGAGTTCAATTACAAGCATTAAAAAAACAAATGGGGCAAGCACTATCTCCAGCTCATTTTCTTGCAAATATTCTCAGTACCAGGGTCAAACCTTAGTGGCTGAAGAAGAGGAGTTGGCTATGACATGGACATCCAGCAATCTTCCCTCCATAATGCCAACTATAATAAACTTAAGAGCTAACGGTGAACCATTCAAGAAATATATGTTTGCTGATGATGTTTTAAAGAAAGTCACACCAGTGAACTGGTGGAAGTCACTTAAGCACTTGGATTCAGAGACTGTTGAAGTGAGAATCTCACTTTTAACAGCAGTAGCTTCTTCTGCTGGTGTAGAAAGAATATTTTCTTCCTTTGGACTAATTCATTCCAAATTGAGAAATCGTTTGGGACCTGAAAAAGCAGGAAAGCTTGGGTTTTTTTTCCAGATTATGAACAAACAGGAAAATGAAGGTGAAGATGACTGAGTTAGCTGCAGAAGCCAGTATTATAAATTTCTCATGTTGATCTGGCCGACATAGTCAGTTTAAATTTTGGGTTTTTTTATATATATATTACATTTAACTATTTTAGTTAAAAACAATTTTAACAAAAACAAACCTGATTTTAAAAAACTTGAGTATTTAATTAAATTCAAAAATTCATATGTTTGTTTTGTTAAAATATTCTATATTTCCTGTTGAAGAAAAAAATCCAGAATCCATAACATTGTTGTTTTAGTTAAATAAAACAATTTAAATGTCTGTCTGGTGATGTTCTCCTCCTAATACAGCATGGCAAGAAAATCCTCCAAATATTAATGATTAACCTGTTGAATTGGAGATAGTTCACCTCCCAATGACTTCAAAAATACCCCATTTACCTCTGGTAAATGAAATAACTAAACAATCATTCATTTTCTGATATAGCTGTAAAACTGATCTGAAATGTTTTCAAAATAAATCACTTTAAAAATGTGTAGTGAGTACCTTCTAAAAATGAAACCTGCATCTATCTCAGAGTTGTGAAGAATATGTATTAAGGTTATAACAACCAACAAGAATGCACTTTTATGTAGAAATCCATGATTAAATCAAGTCTTCCTGTCTAGTGATTTAAATCAAATACACCCTGCACATATCATTCCTGTTCAACTTGGAGCTGTCAGAAATGTGCTTTCTCAAATACAGACACAGAGCAAGGATATGGGAAAAACAGCCGTAATAAACTATCACCGCCCATTCAGTCTTTGCCACTGCTAGTAGAGGAAAAAATCTGACAACACAGCTACTGCTGCTGGTAACAGTACACACTCTGGAGTTGCTACTAAACATCCACCGTCTCAGAAATGGTTTGCAATAGGTGTTTGTAACATTGCAATAGGTGTTCGTAACATTGTCCATTGTTGGGCCTCAGTTATTGAGAAGTTCTGCTTGTTTCACTTGTAAGGAGACTGTGACAACCCCAGAAGAATTTTGTGCTATCTGCCATCTTCAATCAAGATACTGCCGAGCTGCATTTCAAAACAAAGTGGAGACATTTCTCAACCTTATGGCACAATGTACACGTGGGTCCTGAACAGTCTCTAGACTGAAAAACAAAATCATACAATTTAAAGGGATAATTCAATAGCCACACTAGACACTAAAAGATAAAAATTATTATCATACTATATCATGCCAAATACAAATGTGCTAATCTATTGTAGAGACCAGTGGTGTCCCTTCTTGTGTCAGATGGAGACTCTGTAGCCAAAATCCCCAGGCTGTATCCTTTGTGTGGTCTCCCAGGCAATTCACAGTAGGAGCTATATTATCCTTGGAGAGGTGCAGCGTGCTATCTACTCTGCTCTGCTAGCCGCTGAAGAGAAGGACTCGGCTATGGCCTTGCTCTTATTCCACACTTTCAGCATCTAATACACACGGTTGCGGCTCTAATGGCACAGAGCCCCCTGCCCCCACTTTCCAGTTGCTGATCCTTGTTGCAAAGTGGGATGGAGGGAGGGGAGCATGCTTGTGCCTGCAATCGGTCCCACATTGTCAAGCATTTTTATGTTTCATTTGATTTCACTCTTTCAAACTCATCAGTTAGGCTCCAATTCAGGGAGGCAATCCTATTCAGTTCAACACTTAAGCGTGGGCTTACAGTGAAGCAAGCTGTTCTGAACAGGGATGCACTTAAGTACATGCTTGAGTGCTTTCCTCATTCCATTTCTAGTTTTTGTGTTATTCAAGGCAAAAATTTTGAAACTCTAGCCCCATGTCCTTTGTTCTGAGGTACCATGCAGGAAAAAATATGAGTATACAGCGTACATATTTAATCTGAATACTTGTTATTTTCCCATTATAAGTTGCAGAATGTATTTGCACAGTGTGCAAAGACCACAGCTGAGAGTGAAATGAGAACAGTGTTGAACAGCATCGGTAACCAGAGGAGTGAAAACAAATGTCAACAACCTGGCAATATTTAAGCAAGCCTTTGGCTTAATCCTGCTCTCAGATCCTGTATGCTGGCAAACACTGCTGTACAATCAATCAGTTACAGTCCTTGAATATGCAGGTGATGTATCTGATTCTACAAGACACATGGAGATGCACATGCACATATATGCAACTTCATCATCAGCACAAGTGAAATGAATATATAGACTGAAAATGCTATAGTTATTCATCACCAAAACAGGAGGAGAGAGGTTTTAAGGTAAGTTTTGATAGATTCTTTAATTATTTTGCCCTGCAGAAAACAATATTGACAATGCATTGGTCGTTTTTGTTAGCAGTCAGCAGATTTTGACATAAAGAGGAATGCTCTGGTCAGAGGCACTAAATTAAAGATGTTCAGTGTCTACAGATGGAGATGTTTAAATAATTGAAGTTGTTTTTCCTCATGCTCTGACCCATCCTTTATGGCAAATATCAGTTCTGCAGCTTCCATGAAAACTTTTTATCCTATTCATTTCAACAGGGAGGCAAACTGATCCAGCAAAGAAATGTTTAACACAAAAATCAGTATGGATGAGTACTTTGTAACATGGCACATCTGAAGAAGTCTTTAAGGTCCCATTGGACTCCTTGTTGATTTTATTTAAAAAACTGTGTATTATACCTATTTATGATTTTATGGTCATGTGACATTTATGTCTGTATTGGTATAAGAGAACTAGCTGATAACATATGGCACTGATTATATTACACAAACACACAAATAAACACACCATTATTGGAAATTGTAATTCTGCTATAGAATAGTTACTCTGGTATCAAATTGAATTTTTGGAGATAAATTTTCAAATATGGTCATCTGAGTTGCGCACACAAAATCTGCACATACAAAATAAGTGATTGTATACAAACAGGTATCTGTGATGATTGTAGTTGGGATGCACATATGCATGTATTACAGACTCAATTTGGTGCCAAAGTCTGCTCCCAGCTTGTTTATGGAACTTTTTTTTAAAAAGGAGTGAGATAAAAGCTGTACAAAGAGGCTGCTGTATGAGTATAAGTAAGGGCAGAATCTGACTTGCTGGATTTAGACAAAAGGATGGAGAGCACACTTATCTCATAAAGGAACTATAATAAAGCTCCTTTTGTTTCATAACAGAAACCTAAAATATACCATACATGATGTTGATCCAACATTAGCAGGAAAGGTGCTCAAAGAGCAAATTCTACTAAATTCTACAAAAGCCATCAAGAGCCTTGACAATAAAATATACAACAAAGTAGATTTTGCTAGCTGAAGGCTCTCTTTTCCACTTTATACATTTTTTAAAAAAATCTTTTTAAAACTCAGTCAACTTTACTGTAAAAGTAACATATCTGAGCTCCTGATAGAACTTTGGTGACAGTAGCACTGAAATTACTGTTAGAATCTGCTCTCACTTCTCCTGATATGGTTCATATCCCTGTTCATCTATCTCCTTACACTCATATAGAATCATAGAATCCCAGAATATCAGGATTGGAAGGGACCTCAGGAGGTCATCTAGTCCAACCCCCTGCTCAAAGCAGGACCAATCCCCAACTATCCTCTCCTGTCTCCAGCTCTGGCGTGAGATCCATTCCCCCGCACCTGGCTTTTCTTAATAATAAATTAGCTAAATACATATTTTTTAAAAATGCTATGTAAAACTGGAACTAGAAGCACAATGAATCAGTTCACATACATCTGTTCAATACTACTGTGATCCTCAGCCACAGGGCTTATTGGTAATCAATCCTGCTGCTCCAGGAAGACTGCACACTATGTTGTCTGAAGACAACAGAAGAAAAGCTATTGGACAACTGCAATGTAAAGACAGATGGTCTCATTTTTACAGTATCGTAGAGCCTTGGACTGTATGAGGCAATTAGTGTAATCAAGGTAATTCTGAAAGGTGTTAATATTAGTGAAGTGAAATAATTTATTTTCATAACACTGAAGAGAAATTTGAATTCAAAACAGTAGCACTGGGCCCCCTGGGGCTAAATTCTGCCCCGTGAGTAACCCATGCAATCCTGTGGATTACATTGGGGTTGCATAGGGTATAATCAGGACAGAATATATCCAAATAGATTTACTTCTGCAATACCAAACAGTCTTTATATTTCTCAGAGCTTCTCTTAGATGTACATCATGAATCCATGCATAATATATACATTATTGAAAGAGTATCTCAGACTAATGTCTTATAGTGAAGAAAAGTCTTGCCGTTCAAATAAATGACATGCTTTAACAGGCAGTTCTCACCGATTCTGAAACCTGCAGAAAAACTGACTGCACGCTGCCAAAGGCTAGATACACTTACCAGTGTCAGAACAAATGCTGATAGAATACTTTGGGGTTTGTTACACTGTGGTGATGCCTACTCAACAAATTACATTTCAAGCACAAAACAAACCCACATTTCATCTCCTACTCCATCAAGTATTTTTAGTAATCAAAGTGGCAGCACCAAGTATTTATCAATGGACTATGAATCTTGTCTTAACAAAATATTGAAATTTAAAAACATTATTCTACACCCAATTTTCACACAAAACTCCTATTAAAGTTAATGAGACTTCTACTTGATGGATGAATGAGGATAGGATATGGCCTTTTTATTATTAAATAAGAAGTTTAGATGGCTTTTGGTTTTGCAGTGTATTTATCAATAGGTGACACTTCTGGTATGAAGTCCTGAATGTACTAGCACGTGTACTCAACTCAGACTTACTACTGGAGCACCATAAAATAAAGGGATTCCATAGTTAAGGTTGCTTTGAAAGTTTCATTATGGTCTTAGGGTGAACCCATCTAAAATTAACTGAGTAAGTGATTCGCTGGAAATATGTTATGTAATTTTTTTTTAAGTTTCATAGTTTTCACAAGAGTTCGTACAAAATTACGCTTGTATTAATTTTGCTGCAGCATCATATTTTTCAGCCCGTTTCTTCAGCACAGAATACACTTTAAACACACAAATTGAGTAGTAATGTACCATCTTTGCTATTGACCAAATTCCACAAATGAAGCTGGCAGATAAAAATGCAAGAAGAGGATTTATCAGTGCCGCCCAGACTCCCTTCATTGAGTAATTGGTAATTTCTGCTGCTATCTACCGGTCTTCCCTGAAAGAACTAGAGTCAATTGTTTAGAGAAGACAGCAGCAGTTCCTTAAATGGTATGCTAACATTTCCTATAGCTTGGGGGAGCACAGACAGCAGCACTGGACAGGAGAATAAGGAAAAGGAAAAGCTAGAAAGCCAGTGATTTGCTGTGGTAACTTCAGCCCAGGTCAGGGTGGGGACATTGAGATCTCTCCCCACCAGATGACCAGAAGAGGGGGGGTCTATTTAGGTCCACCCTGGGGCAGGAAAAGCCCTCTTTTACCAGGACCAAGTGGAACAGCACTCACCTTCCCACCCCTGGGACTAGTTAAATATCGGGGTTTGTCATGATTTGCTGTGTGAATTATGCTAGTTGGTCCTCTCTCAGTGGGCTGGGAAGGACTTTTTTCCTCAATGCCAGATTGGCCAAAGTGATGTGTGGGCTTTTTTCCTTCCCACAGCAGGTTGGAGGCTTAGTTGGGGTGAACATGAAATGGGGCAGGAGTAGGCTGTGATGTTGCAACTCATTATGTAGGCATGGAGAGGATGTCAAGTACAGGTACTCCGTAGGGAAGGAACACATCAATCAGATGAAATGGACTGGTAAAGGATTTAGAGGAAGTAGTGGAAACAGGAGGAGATTGGGGCTCCTATGAGTGGTATGGGAGGGAGCCAAACCCCTCCCACCCTCCATAGCCCTCCCTTAGCCGTCATTTGAGGGGGACCTGGTGGGGTCCCAGCAGCAAGTTGACTGGGGACCAGGATGGGTAAAGGGGCAGGTATATGAAAATGACTGTGGCATACCTGCGCTGTACACTTTTATCTGCCAGCTACTCCCAGACATTTAGGAATAAAGCTGCGACTAATTAAAGCACATCCACTGTCTCCTAGCCTTCTTCCTGCATAGCCGGACAAAGAGTAAGAGTTGGCCTACAGGCAATCAAGCTCTTCTACCTCAAAAAGAGTGACATTTCAACCAGGAGCAGGGGAAAATTGTCCCCACATCATCAAATAGTGCAAGTAAAGTTTAGTTTTCTAATAATCACACTTTATCTGAAACTTAAACTATGTTTTTTGGTAAGCACTTGCATCATCATCTTTCTTGTTGTAAATACCATAATGGTTGCTTTCCATACACTGAATGCTAGTACCCAACACCTAGACATTCTAAAGGAACAGTTATGCTTTCTTTTCATGAAGATGTGCCTACCTGTTGTACAGAAGAATATCTGGCTTCCAAATCTGACCATCAGGAAAACGAACATTCTTCACTCCGGGGTAGTCCGAAATGTTCCATTGTAAATAGTAATCTGTCCAATACTGACACAAAGAAATGTGTTAGTGTCACTTTTTTCCACTTGCTGCCTCTCTCTAGGGATTATCCCAACCAACCAAAGTTTATTTTTATTTTAAAAGTATTATTTAGCTTCAGACAATGAAATGTTTAGAAAGAATGACTTTAGCCACCTTGAAAATAACATGCTAAGCACAAAAATCCCATTTTTAGTTCACAGCAATTGCATACAACAGCCTACAAAAGCAGGTTCACTATGCTTGTATTCTATTGTTCATGCTGTCTTGAGCACAAAATTAGAATAGAACATATTTTTTTTAATACTAATACTAATTCCAATTACATTTCTCTTCTGAGACATAACTTGGATAGTTCCTTTTGTTAAAAATGACTGGATTATGAAACCATTTAGAGGCACTTTGGGTATAACAGCCAAAAGTCTCTTCTGATAAGGGTTACACTACTGAATTTCCAGCCTCTAAAGGAAACAATGCAAATCTACTACAGAAGAGAATGTCTGCTGTGAAAGAGTTTCAGTCCATGTTTTCCACCCTCAAAAAAGAATGTTAATTACTGTGGTTTTGAAAACTATGGGCCCTATCCTGAGACGTGCTGAACACAACTCCCATAGATAGCTGCTCAGCCCAGTGCAAGCAACAATGGTCAAGACCAGGCTTTTAGTTCAGGGTTAGTTAACCCTGTGTTGTTAGAAGGTCTGGATCTGTCACTCTTTAAGCAATGAATGGAAAATGCATTAATGTCAGGGAGCTCATCTCCCACCATCAACTGTATCACACTTTGACTGCAATACATTTTAGTGACCATTTTTTACGAAATGAGTCAAAATTGGATAAAAAAAACTGGCCAGAAACGTCACACAAATCTTTCCAGAAGTTTGCAAAAGTTCAATTCACTTGGGTTTTTAAAAATTGTATGTGCACGGCTGCTGTCCTGGTTTTGTGCCACAAGCAAGGTTGTTCTCACTATATTTGGCCCGACACATCAAATGGAAACATCCAGACCAAAATTCAGATAAATTCCAATAAATGGGTCAGGGTTTCAAGACCCATTACTGCTCTCCATAAACAAGACAATCCCTTTGACCACTAAGCTGCAAGCAGCTTGCTCACAATTTGTGGTAATCAGCAGCCATGACATTTGGCGAGGTGGGGGAGTAAACAGCTTAAAATTAGATTTAAACTGTGCTTTTCCATAAACGTGCGTCTTAATATTGAAACCGCATTCTGTTACGTCCTGCGCAGCATGAATAAGTGTGGCAGACTCAAACCCACAATATGTCTGGCTCATGTTTGACTATTATTCTAAGAATAGCTACGCACCAACTGGTCAACAACTTTGAGAGGGAAAAGACCACCTCAGTCTTGAACTGTGTGGCAATAACAGCTCTTGGGAATACTACAATTTATATTTTTTACATATATCAAATTTTGAGACTACATCTGTGATACCGACATGCTTATCCAACAAAAGGATGGGCCACATTATCCCCTGCACTGTGGCCATGTTGCACCACACTGCCAGCACAAAGAAACCCTAAAGCTGGCCTAGCCAGCCACCAGCAGATCACCACAATGTAGGGGAATCTTCCAGTGGCACAACTGGCACAGCAGTTCCTAATAGCTCCTTCTAGATAGCACAGAAAACGAGGGACATGACCAGCGGCTTTCCTGTTATCGAGCATTTCTTAGTTGCTATAACAGTCCCTTTGGAAAAATCCTCTTTGCAGCCATTGTAATTTAGAGAAGTCCTTGGGCTCCTCTAATTTACAATTGGAGACTAGTCTGGCACACTGACAGCCTAAATTTGCGGGGGAGCAGAAAGGTGGCTTCAAGTTGGGCTGTATGCTTCTCAGCTGTAGACAGGGATCTAGAATGCGGATCTGGCTCTTTCCTTGGTTTTTAAATGAGTATGTTCACTAAGGAGCCTTTCTAGCATTTCCTGTGTAATGACCTCTCATACACTTAGCTCATCATGATAAACCCAAAAAGGTCTAGCACCAGCTAGAAGTACTGACTTCTTTTCTGCCCACTCTTGTACAATTGTCTCCTCCAGCTTCTGCAAAGCTATATTGGAAAGGGGTTCAGGTTTTAGTCTGTCATATGCTTTTGTGGCCAGAATTATGACATGCATCACAGTAACCTCAAAGTCTTCATCAATATTATTCAGTACAGAAGACCTTTTAGGCTTCGTAGGTCCTTGTAGACCTAAGTCACCTAAGCACATGCTTAGAGTTATTGCTGAATTGGTGCCTCAACAGAAGTTATTTTCCTGGTTACCATTTAATATCAAAGACTATCATTACAAGAAGGCGGCAATGGCTTAGGAGTGTCCTGTTCCCAGTACCGCTGCTGCCAAGCCACATGAAATTGCATACTCAGAGCTTTACAGGTTGAGTAAATCAAAGTAAGGCACGCAAATAGCTTTTGAAGTGTTTTATTTTCTTGACACTGAGCTTACACTTCACCCCATATCAACTGGCATTTTTGTCAGGAAGCAGCGGCAGTACATATGTACGCAATGGGAAGGGGTGATTATAGTATGATACATGCTCATACCATGAATCTTTGAAGTGCATCTTTCCCTTGTGGCAGTTCTATCTTACAAAGAGCTTTTACATTTTTTTTTTTGGTAAGGTTTAACACTGTGTTCATTGAACATGTGGGCAATTGCCTTTGTAGCTCATATTGACAATTTGCTTTAACTTGATTTGATTTCTCTCATAGTTTCTGTGACATTTTACATACCTTTCATTATGCTATGCATTCCCCGTTCCCCTGCATTAATTTCCACCCAAACTAGCCATCATATATCTCCCATAAAATACTTCATTACTTGCAGGGCTGCTCCAAAGCCAAATGGCAGGCTTTTAAACATAGACTTTCCAAACAGGGCATTAAATGCACACAATATGGAATTTTAATCATGCAATGGCACTTGCCAAAAACCTTTGACAGGCATTTAGAACAAAAAATGTTTTACCTTGGGCATTCTGGAAACAATATTATCTATCATTCTCATGGGGTCACATCCAATTGCTTTCTTTAAATCTTTAGGGGATAGACAAATTCTACTTGGGTTTATCTCCTTCATTATTCTGCTGCCCCAATCAGATTCCTGTTACTCACATTCAAGTTTTATTTTATTTTTTTAAACATTTTGCCTTAACAAAATTGTGGTGTTAGAGTAGCACTGTTTCAAAGTGATTAGTTTTGCTGCATGTTGTACATGTGACACCACGTACTGGACACTTTTGCTTTTTCTATAGTCATCGCTATAGAGTTCACTGAAATATGTGCTTTTACCCTTTGGCTAATTTGTTTACAACACTGTCAGCCTGACGAATGATCCAAGCAGTATGTTGTTTACTCCTTTAGCTCTACAGATGTCAGTTGCTTGATGTAGACTTAAATCAGGACATCTAAGTACCTTTGGGCCCCGCCCTGCTTATTCCACTAACAATTCTTTTTAATCAAACAGTCTGAATTGCTCAAGTTCCACATTTTCTATAAGCTAAACAATTATTTCCTGTCTTCCAATTTTTGCTAAAGCACCTTACCTATGCTAGTTTTTATAATAACTGCATTATGCCTGAACCCTTTTTGTCATTTTTAACTTGCCAATGGATCCCTGTGAAAATAAATATGATTTTTTGGTCCCTCCCCTTCTTGCAGTGTGTAGCAATGTTGGGTCTATTCCTGCATCTGGATTTTTGATTGAGTCTACTAGCATGGACAAATATTTTACATGTGTAAGCAGAGTATGAATGAGCTCTCCCCTGTCATCTACTGGTGAGCTGTCGAAAAGGACTTCAGGAGCTCATCGCATTTGTATGGACACACCCATCTTGCCTAGGTGCTCAGCATGATGGGATTTCTTGCCCAAAGGATCACTTGTGGCAGGTGCTGGATGCCCAGTCTCCTTGTTATTGGGACAGGCATAATACAGGGTTGTTATCCTTGTTGTGTGAACCGAGGGCAGCAGAACTGTACCTGGCATACGCCGATGGAGGGACTCATCATCAACTGAACAACACTCACTAGGCAGGGGACATGGGTTCCAAAGCCCAATCAGTTGAGAGAAGGTGTGGCTAGGTATTTGTACCTGGTGGTATGGGCTCTCTGTAAGGGACCCAGATATCATTTGATCCTTCCTCTCTCCAGGTATAATGAAAGAGCTAATTGAGAGTCTTATTACACCCTGCAGACCTGAAATCACTGATATCTAAGTCTAAGCATCAGACCTACTTTGGGATAGTGTCTCTATTGCAAGACATTTGCCCACTGTGCACCAGCAGTAAGGCTCCCCGACTAACAGCTGAAATCAGTGAGAGCTGTGTTAAGTGGTGGGCCCTGAAAACATCTTGATGAGTGGGCAGCTGGTGGAGAGGTGTGGCAAGCAGCCAGCAGGACTCAGACTCTGTGCTTGCGAGAGGGGAAGTAGTGCCTCTTAGAGGCACCCGGGGATGGTGTATAATTGTCCCAGGTCACTGGGTGGGGGCTTGAGCTGGTTTTGTGTTGTATTGTTGAAAAGGAACCCCTAGCTACTGAACCCTGGCCTTGTGGCTGCCACATTCCTTTCAAAACAATGTGTACTTGCTGGCTTCACGGAATTAATTTTAAGCTGTTTTGATAGGAAGTACTATCCATTCTGCATTTTATTTTGATCAGAGGTTCCCAGACTATGGTACACAGAGCACTTGGTGGCTGTCCAGGCAACTGGCTGGTTACATGGTGCTGGCTCTCCTTCTCATTTCCAGCTACTAAATTGCATTAAACAATAGTTAGACGTTAAATATTTTCCTATTACTACTTTCCAAGTAAGCAATTTCTGTAGTTGCCATATGGACATGATATGATGGTGAATGGGCAGGAGATGGTCCATGAAAGAAATCTATGCATTAAAATGTGGTCCACACTAGGAAAAGAGTTTGGAAACCTCTTACTTAGTCTAACTAGGTCAAATCTTCACACTAACATGTGCTCTTTTGTGAGCATTCACCTTAGGCATGTGCACTATAGCATTTGCACACCCAAATTGTGCACATTAAAATTTGAGGCTAGATTCTTCAAGATATACTTGGTGCACCTGAAAATAGGGAGCAGCTCTGGGAACAGCTGAAGTCCCTCCTGGGTCCTGCTGTAACCTAGAGGCTATTCAGGTTTACTCTTAACTATCTCCATGTAGAAAGGGGATATCCCTTAAGATAAAGCAGGAGCAAGAGTTTAATGTGCAAACATCAGGTTTATATTTTTTACCTCAAGAGATAAATGTAGCATTTAGGCACTTGGATGATGGACAGATAAACATATATCAGATACTGCTGGTATCAATAATTATAATCAGAAATATAAGCAATAAGTTTATTGTTGAATCACACAAATGCAGTGAAAGTCATTCTTCTTAATCCACATAAGATAACATAATAGAAAGATGGCCACTGAATTCAATGGGTTTTGAATCAGGCCGATCTATGAATTTTATTGTTATTTTTTTTCCAGACTAGCCATACAAAAACAATTACATCATTGATTCTTTTACTGTTCATATAAACTTAGTCTACACACTGGCCACAAGCAGCAGTTACAGTACTGATAGTAAACAGCTGATCTGGGAACTGGTGTCTTCCCTGCACCATATAGAATACAAAGACAAATAAATGAAAAGAAACTTAATGTGACAGTGTAAAAGAATTAAGAATTCCCTTAGAACAAAAAAATAAGAAAACAGGAAGAAGAGAAACATAAAAGACAAAATAAGTAAATTATAGTTTTTGGAAAATGAACTGTTGTTTCTTATCCTGTGTTTAGAAATCACAGTGACTGATGTCACTGTAACTCAGAGCGGGAAACAGATTTTATTTGACAGTTTTGATCTTATTGTAAAATAAGCACAAGCTGACTGCTTCCTCCACCTCAGCCTCTCTTTGTGAACAGATGTAACAATCACACTATCCTCAGTAGCTTACCAAAATTGTCTTTCATTTGTATCCTGAGATCTGCCAGAATGGGAGAGGCACTCTATAAAAGTTATAGTAAAAAGAAAAAGATGGACTCTCAGAGAAAGAATTAAACTGAGTGAATTTATCATTTTGAGTAAAGCAAGAGAGATCAAATTTCTGCTGACACAACAGAGTTGTTTTGAACAATAAAACTGTTCTGTAAACTACCAGTTGAGTTCAGGTTCTCTGTTACAAGTAGCAGTTAAAGGAAAGGAAAGTTCCTATGTATGTCTTTGGCCCAAATAAGGACTGAGCAACCAGTTATAGTACATTGTGAGTGGAGGTGGTTCCCACAAGCTTTGTGGTAGAAGCAGAAAGGAATTATGTGTTGTTGTTTCCATATAAAATTGTAAATGTCAGAGATGTGACGTAAACCCAAAGGAAAGTGCCAAAGCATGTGAATAATTCTCCTTGCTTTCATTCATCCTCCTACTTTTGCTCTTTCAATGTCAGCCCAGGCCCATTAAACTGCAATGGCTCCAACTTGGAATGAGTCAGTCCAAAGCCTACATTAATGCCAAGCTTGTGGGAAAATATTACAAGTCAAATCAAAGTAAACATGAATGGGCATTAGTGAAATTACAGAAGGGAAAAAAAAAAACCTCGCAAGGTTATGCCTTTCAAAATTCCATTGTATCTTCCAATTGTCAAAACAGGACTGAAACCCATTTGCCATCTGTTCCCATAATGTCAAGAATGTCAAAAAATCTGTATAGGGCCAGATTTTCTGATGGTATAAATTAGCATAGCTTCACTACGATCATTTAACATCCACCCATTTACATCAGTAGAGAATTTGGTATTCAGTGGTAACTGCAGGGTAAGAGTTCTGCGTCAAGAATTTGTCACTGCAGCACAGTTAAAGATAGGGCTAAATTTTGGAAAATGTGCACCCTACCATACATTCACAAAACAAATAGGAGCACAAGGAAAATGCATGAATGTGCCCATAATTGAACATTACACAACTGGTGACAGTGTGTGCCATTACCCATGGTCTGCATGCAACTTAGTCTCGGAATTATGGACATTGAACCCAAGTAATTCCTTTCTTTTCACAGTTACTTTTGACACAGTACTATGTATAAATAATTTATTTTAGGTATCACTTGCAGTCATAGGCATTTGATTAAAATCCTCTTGCAGTTTCTAAAAGGAGACAGACAGCAAATGTAGCAAACATGGAGAGACTGGTATCCTTAGGAGAATGGCAACAGACCACAGGAATAAATAACTCCTTTGGGATAAGCCCATCCTCCATAAGAAGAAATGTCTAGAGAGTCTCCGAATCCTCACTATATCAACAAGGTTGGCAAAATATTTATGTAAATGTGTGAAATTGTATTTTATGTTCTCTTTCACTATCAAATATGATTTAAGAAAAGATGCCAGATTTGTTGCAATGGGTGCATTTTGTACGATACTCTAAGTATCACTATTTGGGACCACTTAGGACTGCAATATCTTG
This sequence comes from Dermochelys coriacea, assembly GCF_009764565.3. Classification (NCBI taxonomy): domain Eukaryota; kingdom Metazoa; phylum Chordata; order Testudines; family Dermochelyidae; genus Dermochelys; species Dermochelys coriacea. The sequence goes on from NC_050077.1 coordinate 58,113,762, forward strand.
CAGTAATCCAGTGTTTAGAGTGACTGAAACAAATGCAATGTATTGAGTTTATAAATCCTTCAGATATGGTACAACAATACAACTTATACAGTTTTATAAGTATCTATGAGATGATGTGAAATCCTTCTCCTGACAGTCTAAAACCTTAAACCCAGAATCCTCTATTCTACAGGATGTATCACCTCAGAGCTGTCCCGTATGTCTCAGAACAAAGAACAATAACTTGCAAGTGACATGAATGTGGGTTTTACATTTGTTGAACATGAAAAGCACATTTAAAGCTGCATTTGAAGAGATGTTTTATGTTTCACAACTTACCATTTGTAACCAAATGTTGGTTGTTAAAACTTGATTCTTTTCATCCTGGGGAGAAGAGAAAAAAATAAAAATGAACAACTCAACATTTGTTCAAGGAAAGGACTATGGTAACATTGTTGAGAAGTTTTAGTGAAATCAAATAGGCAGGCAGTTATGTTAATGTATCTTTCAATAAAAGTGATCCTGAGTAGTATGTCCTGCTAGGCTATGTGAAACCAGTTATGACTCTTTGTACCCCACTGTAACATAGTTTTTGAGGATTTCTTTTTAAATTGTTTTTATGCTACTACACCCCCCTACTGCTGGCATCTCCAAAGTGTTTCTTCTTGTTTGTCCCTGAGCAAAGGCAGAACTAACTGCATTAGAGGTTGCCCATTTCAACTTCGCTTACAAGCTGCTCATCTACTAGTTAACCTAACACATCAGAAATGGAGTTACACCAGCATGCACAAATTATAGAAACAATATGAACAAAAAAAACTGGATAATTGCAAATAGGTATTTATGCAAGGTTAGGGCCTGTTTCTGCTACTCTTACCCATGCTAAGTAGTCTCTTACTGTACAGAGTCCTGTTGATTTCAATGTATCATGGTTTTACCAAAACCCTGTGTATGGGGAAGTGCATTGCTACAATGCCCCAAGAGCATCCTGGAAACCCGACGGACTCAAGAAAATCTCAGTTTGTCTCACAGTTCTACACAAACACACTCCAGGTGAATGTACTTTGCATCAACCCTATCACTGAAGTAGCATAGGTCCTCAATATACTGGCAGAGAAAAGTTGCCTCGTGTACTATGGGGTGGAGCTGTTGCTTGGCTGGCCACCCACCAGTGTGGGTTGGGCAGTAGCAGCTCTGCATAGCCCCTAACTTACCCAAATGGACACACACAACGTAACAGGTCAAGAAAAAGTTATTACTCAATGCAAGTAAGGGTGGCAGAACTAATGCCTTAACTTTAGAGTTAACTAAGAAGATAATTTCCTCAGTTCTCAGACATGGATAAATATTTGTAACCTCAATACCCTGCACCTATCAGCAATTACTCAGCCCTCAACCAGACCTTCCTCAGGGTATTTCTGCCTCAGTGGGATTCTATCAAGGTAATGGGATACACTGAGCTCCAATTCCCATCACTAGAATTTGTTTTCTAAGCTAAATGTAAAACACCCAGCCTTTTCTGTCTTAAATCAAACTGAAGCTCCCGCTCCATACGTTTTACCCCCATACCACCACCCTGAGCTCTACCAAACAAAGTTCATGGGAATTCACTCTTTGGAAATTCCACAGCATATCCCAGAGTCACTTGTACTGTGTGAAAGGGCTCTCAAACCAGATGATACATCTACAACCACTACAATTTTAAAGCAAAAGTAATCTATGCTTTATTCTTCACCAAATAATAAATGTCCAAAGACAACCGTATTAATATTTTTACATACAATACAAGAGAGTCTTCTTAAACTGAAAATGTATATATGCAATTTAATCTGTAATCCATTTGTTTGCAGACTTTTGAATGAATGGAAGGACTGAAAGACCTTTAACTGTAGCAGTATCACGGTAGTGCATTAATAGTTATACAGCATGTAAAACTAGCTATAGCTGCCAGAGAAGATGACATTTTAATAGCAAATGGAGACATGTAAAGAGGAACATCAATAAAGGTGTGAAACTGTCACTGAATCCCATGGGATCCCAACTGAATGTACAACATAAAAGCAAATGAAAGAATTCAGATAAAAATACCCCCTAATTAGTATTCTGCATGGCTCCATTCTCCCCCTAGATGAGTGTACCTAGCCCCCATAAAAGTTAATAGGATCTGTGCCCACAGCCAGTGGCAGAATTTAAAACTTTCTCTTTATATTCTGTCTCGTTCATTCAGTAAATCCTGCCTTTCATCCAAGACTCCCTCCAATAGGCAAACATTCATTTATGAGTCTTCGGGGCAAGGGGGGAGGAAATTGTCTCATCTACCCTTCAATACTAGAAGTACAGTACTTGCTGCAGGCTAAAGTTATGTCTTATGAGAGTAAAACAGCTATTACAGTTGCCAAAAATATAGCTGATGGTTGAGTAAAGATGTTGCTTCTTCTGTAGAGATTCACAACAGTCCTTGATTGATATTAACAGCTATTACTCTGTAACATTTGTGTGATGCATCACTCAAGTACCTCTCCGTGTTATCAGAGAGTTTGCCAGTGTCAGTAGCATAACAGGGCTAGCTTCCAGTGGACATTAACTCATTAATTAATGAAGAAATGATGTCCACTGGATCATTCACAATATTGCAATCAAAAAGTTTAAATACTTTTCTATTCACTGGTGTTATCCACCTTTTGGGTGAGGTGTAAAATCAAGATTCTGACAACTTGTGATCAGTATCATCTCCAGCACCCTGTGTCCGATTCCACTCCTCTGGCTCCCACTTCTGAGCAATATTGCTCCTCCTCATATCAGACGAGAGGTTGCCACTAGCAAATTACTGAGGAAAGTATGCGCCAACTCAAGCCTGCCGCTGCACAATGACATTTTTAAACCACCAGCTGCATGTTTTCCATCAAGTCGTCCATTATGATCTCATCTGCCACGCCAGGATGTTAGGACGGAAACACTCTGGTGAGAGGAATGGATATCTGTTATAATCCCCAGCCAGTCCCTTGTTGCCAACCCTACAATTTGCCCACCTGGTTTTGACCTGTCCCATTGCCAATGGTCCCTGTTGAACAGGTTCCGGACCAGGCAAGGGTTTCTGTGCAGCCAACCAGTATCGCTGGGGCCTTCGTGACAGCCCTTTGTGCAGCTGTGCAGCCCTTCGTGACAGTCCTTTGTGCAGCAACACAGATGATGACGCGCATTGTTGACGAATGCCTGCTGACTAGGTTCAGCGGTGGCCTAAAAGAACTGCATCATGCCACTGAAGATGCCATCGCTTGGCTAGACGGCTATGCACACACTAAATAAATTAAAGGTCTCATAGCACTTTTCTCAAGGCTATGCGTTTTAAACACAGGTGGGCAGACAAATTCCAATTACAGCTTGTCTAGTCTGTAACAGCCATGCAAAAGCATATGCAGGACACTACCTGCGTGTGAATTTGAATTGGGAGCATTTTACATGCACTTTCCTCTGTGTAAATGGCTGCACAAGGTGCAAGGCAGTAGAGAAGCAGGTAGCTGGTTGAAATCTTGTTGCAGAACTGTTAGCCTAGTGAATGTGCATCATTAAGCAACACGCTACCCGCCTGTTGTATATTTTGTTATTTTAAAAGTTCAGAACCTGAAAGAGGGGATTTGAACATAATGGTGCCCATTTGATCACAATATTTAAGGTCCCATCAGTGGTTTAATCATAAATCCCCAACTTCCAAGGCATGCTAACTCGGCTGTAAAAACTTCACTGCAGGCTGAAGCTTGGTTTATAATATTCCTGTCCTAGAGAAAATTATTTCACACACTTTAGTTAAAATTGGTTTGGCTGATTTTCATCAAAAAGAGGGGGAGACTGGCAGTTCTCCAGTTTCAGAAGCTTTGCATTTTACTCTGCAATCTCACAAACAGCTTCAATTGGGGTGGGAGGGGATGTTCTTCAGGGGTTTGTCTCATGCTGAACAATGCATTTGAATATGATGGATGAATTCTGAAAAAACAGCTTCCCAGCAAAATACATTTACATTGTTTTCCATCACAGCTGTGCACAACCTCTTAACAAAATGTTTTGACACTAAAATGGATCTTGAAATTTTGCTCAAACTCCATCACATTTCAAATTTGTCATCATTTTGCAGTATTTTAGCAGCAACTACTTGGGGGGAAAAGTGTCGCACGCAGTGAGGCAAACCATTTCTAGAGCTTCTCTTACAAATATTGTTTTTAATATGAAAAGGAAAGAAGGACTTCACATTGCACCTGGAGGTATCATAAACAACAACACAGAAAACAAGACCAGGAACAAAATGACTCACTTTGGGGGTGGGGGGGTTTACTATGTTAGCTATTTTAGTTAATGCAAGCCTTAAATCACACAAGAACAGGGGTTCTCAAACTGGGAGTCATGAGGTTATTACATGGGGGGTTGCAAGCTATCAGCCTCCAACCCCAAACCCCACTTTGCCTCCAGCATTTATAATAGTGCTAAATATAAAAAAGTGGTTTTAATATATAAGGGGGCAGTTGCACTCAGAGGCTTGCTGTGTGAAAGGGGTCACCAATACAAAAGTCTGAGAAACACTGCACAAGAATAATAATGTGATGAGTGGTGACTATTGAGAAAGTATTGGTCAAACAGCTCAGCTCACTAAAGAGTGTTACTTTATTCATTTAGTGGCAGCCTTTGGCTACCAAACTCATAGCTATAGTAATGATTCAATACTGTACAGGGCAAATTGTTGTCAAGCTAATTATGATAGTACGCTGGGCCTCTGGAAGTAATGAAAGGGAGGTAACTGTGATCAGTGAGGCTGGGGAGGTTATACATTCTCTATTCCTCAGTGGATGGGGATGGAACTGAAAGCTGGAAATTTTTCTATGTACGCTTCTAACAGTAATAGAACTGCCTTCTCTCCCCCTTCCCTTTGTTGTTGTTTTTAACATTCAACAATCTCTCAGGCTAACTTTCTTTGGGAAACCCAGTATCATACCCTCACTCTACTATTCCCAAAACTTCCTCCTGCAACAAAACATACTTGGAAACGTAACAAACATCCTTATAAGGGGCCTTAACCCAGCCAGCTTTCAAATGGGCACAAGCCCAGCTAGTATTCATCTCTCAGATTTTAAGCACATCAAAGGATGAGCAGTGAACCCACCTACAATTCTGTGATAAATGCTAACAGAATAACTTTCTCCCTAACGACAGTGTCTAGCAATCCACCTGCCCATGCACTCCAAAACAGAAATAAGGGCTAGATGGTGCTTTTCTCACTTAGCCATGAGTAAGGGGCAGCATGCATCTGCACCACTGTCAGAGGAGCTGCAGGAGGCACTGTGCCTCACAGACAAAGAATTCCTCTCCAGCTCACCTGTTGGTCTACTAGGAAAGGAAATTACTTCATCCTTCTTAAGGGTTCAGCTTACTCCACTCAGCTCGCTCTTCTGATCAATGCATGAGGTACAGGTGAGAGGGGAAAGAGTCACGGCATGGCTCCACCCACTTCCACTTGCACTCTGGGAGAACATTGGCTGCACAGCCCCTACTATAATCCATGTAATCCTAATGCAGCAGCACAGAAGATGAGCGAGAGCCTTCTTCTTCTGCACAGGGTTTATGTCAATCTAGTCATAAAAGTTCCCATCTGTTTTTCTTAGCAATTGCACAAAGTAAATGTGTACACTGTGACGTCAAGTGGTTTGAACAGGGAGCTATTCAGACATTCCGAACATTTTCGGCACTTGCTAGTGGGCTGTTTTAGAATGGTATCACTAACTCTATTAAAACTATCAAAATATGAAGGCTTCATGCAATGTTTAGTGATATAACGAAGCTCTAACGCAAGCTTGATTCCTCACGATGTATTTCTAACTTACAGAAAACATGCACTAAATATATGAATAAATGTAACTCTTATATAAACCAAACTGTGGCTCCACTAATATCCAAATAGTGACCAGTAATACTATTGAATTATAACTTACTGCTTGATTCTTATTCCCTGCTTGAATATATGGTAGAACAAACCATAACCAAGCAATAATTTACAATTCCACAAGCCATACAATTAAAAAGGCTGAGTGCTCCCCTGAACTGTGCTGCAGTGCAATTCAAACATTTTATAAAACCAGTAAGCTTTTAAGTTTGCTTTAAGAAGTGAAGCTACTGAGGCGCAATCACACTTCTTGGGTGCCTTTCCAACCAGTTCTTCTCAATACATTTGTTATCCTTTTTACAATTCCTCTCTTAAAAAAAAAACTTGTGTTAACTCTTTGGACTGTTTCAGTTGTGATGAAAAATGTAATGTTTTGTTGAGAACGTAATTTTTCAAAAATCACTGACTACCTGTTTCAGAAACATATTCTCCCAGACCAAGATTTTCAAAAGTGACTCATGATTTTGGAGTGACTCAGTTTATGGGTCTCTAACTTGACATGCCATAAAGAAGCCTGATTTCCAGAAGCACCTTTAAGGTTGCTCAAGTTGAACACCCAAAAATTGGCACCCAAGATCACTAATCACTTAGAAAAATCTTAGCTCCAGCACACTTGGACCCCCTATTGGAAAGACCAACCATTATAATGCTTATATACAGGGCTAGTAAGTTCGAGTGGACACTGGAACCTTAACTGTGAATTACCTAGGATACCAGTTTTCACTTGCACTCCACACATTATTTTAATGTAAGTAAATGAGTGAAATACTGGCCATGCTGAAGTCAATCGCAAAACTCCCAGTGACTTCAACAAGGCCAGGATTTCAGCCAACGATTTTGGGAAGGAAGCCTGTTCAGTGTTTGCTGGCTGACCACAACAAGCCTCTTGAATGCTAATTTTTCATGTGATTAAAAGTTGCAAGGATGAGCCACTAAAAGGTTTCTCCCTTCTTGTAATGACACAGCTTGCTTCCAGACTCCACCAAAAAGGGTCTCCTTGTACTGGATCAATTGCACCGTATGGTAAAGGATTTTTTTTAAAAACATTGTAAGGCATACCTCATTATAGAAAAACGCTGAGCTCCCAAGCAGCTAATCATAATGAGACAAGACTGTTTCAGCCAGTTGCTGGCCACCAACAACACAACTGTCAATTTCTTATTCTATACTGTCACTTATTTACAGGTTTTAGCAGGGTAACATTCAAGTAGGTTATTCACTTCATTCTCTCTTATGTCATTGTCTCAGCACTTCCTAATTAAATATTTGAAGCATCTTTTGATCCACTATGTTAAATAATTGGCACCTAATGATGTTTTTTCCTTTTTTTTTTGAAAACCCTAACAATGTTCTCTAGTTAATGAATTTACCACTTAATAGAGTGAGGTTTTCCTCCTATATATTATACCTCAGCAGAGTGAAAGAGACAGAATTAATGTCTGATCCCTTCAGCCTCCACAGCCTTTACTGTTCATAATTAAGGTTGGAGGGTGATTTAGACCCACCTAAAAATCAATTGCAATTGGCAAAAAGACACTAAAAATCCTCTCTACACTCTGTGCTGCTCCTTGGCTTCTCATTGATAGCTTTGTGACAACGTCATACCAAGCTATTGTCAAGAGGAAGCTGAGGTTCCCTGAAGTTTTCAGGCCATATCAGACATAAGCAGATAAATTTATTTTAGTAGTGATGAGCTGGAGGTGGCTGTTAAAAGCCCCTTGCTGCCGTTCTGCCACAAAACTAAACAGGTTGGGATGATTTCCCGATTCTGAAAGCTGTATGCAGAGGATGTGCGAAGCTAACTCATCCATAACATTTCAACTTTTATAGGAGCCCCTCTTAAAATTAGCAAACAAAACCTGTTTGGAAATGAAGAAAGGTCCAGTGGCCAGGGAATTAGCTCAGACCCTGCTCTGCCACAGACTTCCTGTGTGACCTTGAGCAAATCAGTGAGGTTCTCAGTGCCTCAATTGCCCATCTGTAAAATGGGGAGAATAGCACTTCCTACCTCACAGGTGTATTGTATGGATAAATCCATTAAAGACAGTCAGGTGCTCAGATTGTGCTGTGATGGGGGTTATATTGGCGCCGTAGATATAACGGTAGTTAAGGCTGTGGCAGGACAAACACCATCCATTCAAATGGAAATAAGAGGTTAAGGGAAAATACTGTGCATGCCTTTCTACTTTCACATTTTCTCCACTATCAATAATGAACTCCAGCACCTCCATCTCCAACTGATACTCAAAAGAAATATGTACCCCATCTTCATCAAACTTGCATTCTAACATAAAGCCTAACAGTGATCTCATATGCTTTTATAACAGCACATTCTGTGCAGTTAGGAAATTAACACTGCTGAGGTAGCTGTTAAGGTTTTGTATTACAGTCAAAGTTTAATGAAGTGAGGGTATGCTTACTTTTTGTTATCTGGAGGTGAGCACCTTATGTAGTGTATAACTGATAGCACCGCAGGCAATATGAAAATGGAAAGGAATGCAGTGGATAAGATTTGTTAGAAGAGGTGAGATGTGAATTTCTGGTTTCCTCTTTCCCAGCCCAGGGAACTTTTCCCTAGGCTAAAGTGTGGTGGGTGGATGAGTGAATGGACTGGATAGGGTTGGTCTCTTCCTTCCCCCTGGGAAGAAACTGATATATTCCTGTTAGAAGTCTACATGGAGCTGAGTGCTAGAAATTTCCCTATCACTTAGAGATAGGGAATGTTTAACCTCTCACACACACACACTCCCCAACAACTACCACCTCCCCCTTCATTAATTAAACAGACCCTACCAAAGTCTTTGTTTCAATAAAAGTTATTTCTAATCCGATTGACAACTGCTAACATACAGGACCTAGCCAACTAACATTGAATGTTGGTTATACATACAAACCAAAAAATAAACAATAAATAAATAGAATCAGAGAATCAGAGAAGATTAGGGTTGGAAGAGACCTCAGGAGGTCATCTAGTCCAACCTCCTGCTCAAAGCAGGACCAACACCAACTAAATCATCCCAGCCAGGACTTTGTCAAGCTCAGCCTTAAAAACCTCTAAGGATGGAGATTCCACCATCTCCCTAGGTAATCCATTCCAGTGCTTCACCACCCTCCTAATGAAATAGTGTTTTCTAATATCCAACCTAGACCTCCCCCACTGCAACTTGAAACCATTGCTTCTTGTTCTGCCATCTGCCACCACTGAGAACAGCCTAGCTCCATCCTCTTTGGAACCCCGATTCAGGTAGTTAAAGGCTGCTATCAAATTCCCCCCTCACTCTTCTCTTCTGAAGACTAAACAAACCCAGTTCCCTCAGCCTCTCCTCATAAGTCATGTGCCCCAGCCCACAGATCATTTTTGTTGCCCTCAACTGGACTCTCTCCAATTTGTCCACATCCTTTCTGTAGTGGGAGCCCCAAAACTGAACACAATACTCCAGATGAAGCCTCACCAGTGCCGAATAGAGGGGAATAATCATTTCCCTTGATCTGCTGGCAATGCTCCTACTAATGCAGCCTAATATGCTGTTAGCCTTCTTGGCAACTCATATCCAACTTCTCATCCACTGTAATCCCCAGGTCCCTTTCTGCAGAACTGCTTCTTAGCCAGTCGGTCCCCAGCCTGTAGCAGTGCATGGGATTCTTCTGTCCTAAGTGCAGGACTCTGCACTTGTCCTTGTTGAGCCTCATCAGATTTGTTTTGGCCCAATCCTCCAATTTGTCTAGGTCACTCTGGACCCTATCCCTACCCTCCAACATATCTACCTAAAACACTAATCAACTAATATGTTGTCAACAGTCAATATGGGGGTTCGGTTTGGAGAACATATTTACCATTATGTTTAAAAACTTCTGTAGACAACCCCTACCAATGTAATTCATATACTAGGAAACAGTGCATGAGGAGGAATGGTATGGACAAAGGACAGGTCCCAGAGTGCTTTAGATTTCTTGCAAAAGGGGTACAAATAAATATGAGACAATCTAGTGAAAAAACTGCGAAAAGGGGTGATTTTTAAACTATTATTCTTTCTGTATCAATTCATTTTTCATCAAATCACCAAGAAAAATTCGAATCATACTCAAAGTTTAGATTCTATATTCTGGGTTTTTTAATTCCAATAAGATATTTTTGCATAACATAGATTTAAACTGCTGCAAATCCTACCTCAATGCCTCAACATGGTGCAGCAGTGTTCGACAGCAATGATAGCAGAGTGCATTCTCCTGCAGGTCTAACCATGCTATCAAGGTGTCAGACTGGCAGCCCAGCAAAGGGGTTGCTTCCTCTGTGGAGGGGCGTATAATCCCTCTTTCTGAGGCTGTAAACTAGCTAAGTTGAGGAGATAAACGCACCACTGACAGCCCAGCCAGTGGATAGCTGAAAACAATGGATAAAACAACATGGAAAACCAAAGTCTCAGTTCTCTGCATGTTCCTTGATCCCCACTCCAGAGGGAGTGAGGCATTCAAATGACGAGAGGCTGCAAAGAATCTCAGATGCCAGGCTGCCAAAAGGAAACTGGACAACTCTCTCCGTGTACACTTATAACTGCAGAACACTGATGAGGGAGGAATCAATAAACCATCTAATGGAGGAAAAGGCAAAAACAGCCTGCAATGTGCTGGGTGTTTGTGAAACACAACAAAAGGAGATGGAGGTCAGCTGGAGGGATGGAAGCACAGTTATTCTAGGAAAAGGAGAAGGCACAAGGACAGTTGGAGTTGTCGAATTCATCATAAATAAGGAATGGTCTTTGAAAATTGTCTCAGGCCATTTGAAGTAATTGCGTATCGGGGTACTTTACCTCCGATTGAACCAAAATAGTACTCTCAAAATCATCCAGATCTATGCTCCCACAAGGTATGCGAAGATGATGATGTGGAAGGATTCTATCAGGAACTGGAGGAAACCCTCACTCAGAGTTTCACATATGCAATTGTGATGGGAGATTTTAACACCAAGGTTGGCAGAGGGAGAGAGGGCAAAAAGTTCATAGGAAGATATGGTATCAAAGAATGAAACACGCGAGGAGAACGACTAGCTATATTAGCAGAGAATGTTCGTTGGTAACACCTGGTTCCGAAAGAAGGCTAACAGAAGATGGACCTGGATCGCACCAAACGCAAAGACAAAAAATGAAATCTATTACTTTCTGATCAATAGACGATGCATCGTGCAGGATATTTCAGTAGTGCCATCATTCAATATCGGTAGCGATCATCACCTACTGAGAGCCAAACTCATGTTCATTGTGAAGGTGGAGAAAAAGGAGCTGTGTATGGCAAACAGAAGGCACCAACCAGTAGCTTTCGATGAGGCAATCCTGAAGGAAAACATTTCTAGGGAAGATTCGAGCCTCCTGGAAGACTGCGACGACGATTATGAGAACTTCAGTAAGAGATTGGAACGGTGTATGAAATCAGCTGAGCATGAAAGACTAAGAAGAGCTAGCAGAAGAATCTCTGAGAATACAAAGACTTTATTGGAGAAGAGGATGAAAATGAAAGGAAATGGCAGTGACAGACTTGAGTACTCCCTTCTCTGCAAGCTCATACAAATAAAGTTGAAGGAAGACTTAGAGAAATTTGGAACCAAAAAGCTCCTAAAGGCTGCTGAAGATCGTAAAAGTCTCCAAAAATGCAAACGGGAACTGGCGTTGTACAGGTCATCATTATTGGCTTTGAAGAACAGGGATGGAGAATCAGTAACCGATCGAACAGAGATGGAGGCGATCAGCTGTTTGCATCTTGTATAGATGTCCCAATGCCATCACTTCAAAAAAATGATTGGTTCTCATCAAAGTCCATCACGCAATCCATCAAATGAAAGAGGGGAAGGCTGCAGGCAAGGACAGTCTGATAGCAGAAGTGCTTAAGGCGAGAGGACAGGAACGTTGGAAAGCTCTCGCCCAAAGATTCAGCCTCTACCTGGAAATCCAGAAGATACCATCCAGTTAGAAAGAGTCCAGTACCATCTTGCTGCATAAGAAAGGCGATCGAGAAAAATCTAAAGAACTATCACCTGATCTGTCTGCTTTCACATATCTATGAGTTGTTCACTAAAATAATAACAAATCAACTGTCAAGAAACCTGGATGAACAGCAACTAGAGATAAGGCCAGCTTTCGAAGGAATTACAGCACGATAGACCACATCTTCACTCTAAACCAACTACTAGAGCGTTCAAGGGAATACAAGTTCCTTTTGTGCATTGCCTTCGTGGACTACGAGAAGGCTTTCGACAGCATAGAGACTAATGCCGTTCTTGAAGTTCTTTCAGAAAAGGACATCAGCGCGAAATACATCACATTACTAAAGGAAGAGAACTCTGGCTGCAGCACGCACAGTAGTATCGCTGTTCGATACTCCCCTCCAAATCCCCATTGAGAAAGGTGTGAATTAAGGAGATACAGTTTCACCAAAATTATTCACAGCCTGTCTTGAATTGGTTTTTCAACGAGCAGACTTGAAAGACGGGATTAATATAAACGGCGAGCGGCTAAACCATCTCAGGTTCGCAGATCATATAGTGCTGATAGCCGAAAATACAGCCCAGCTTGAGGGAATGCTTAAACAACTAATTGTTGTTTAAAAAAAATTTTCATTTCGAAAATGAAATACATGAGATCAGATGTTCTGCCAAGAACCCAAATAACTCTTGGAGGAGAGCAGATCCAAGAGGTTGATAAATACATATATTTGGGCCAGGAAGTCAACATGCGCCATGATCAGAAAGGCAAACTGTCGTGCAGAAAAAAAGCTGGATGGTGCGCATTCAATTATAACAAGGATATCCTCCAAAAAAAGATCAGCAAAACAACTTGTGCAAATCTTTTTAACTTGACCGTGCTTCCAGCAATGTTATATGGCAGTGAAACATGGTCACTGACAAAGATTGAAGAACATCAACTGTCTGTCTCACAGAGGGCAATGGAACGAACATTTTGGGGCATTTTGCTCCACGATCACATCCCCAACAAAATAATTAGGTAGCAGTCTGGAGTGTGAGACGTTGTTGTTGAAAGCAGGTTCAGCAAAATGCGGTGGGCGGGACATGCGGCCTCACTCAGCGACAACAGATGGACCGCAGCTATATCCGAGTGGTATCCACGAGAACAGAAACGGCCATGCGGTTGGCCTTCAAAGGGGTGGGATGATTTCCTAACAAGGAGATATGGACAAGCATGGCAAAGGATGGCCAGAGCAAGAGAAGATTGGAAGGCGTGTTGTGATCAGTTCAGTCTCAACTAATGAAAGACCAACAGTCTACGCAGGTTTAAAGCTCTGTTAAAAGGGAATTCTGTAACACAGCCTTAACAACATTGCAGCAGCAACAGTTTTGAGAATCCATCACTGTCTTAAGCTCTAAAAATGACAGCAAAAGACACAACCTATCACAAATGGAAATTAAGCAGATGAGCTACTATACAGCCCAACCTGCTGTATATTTCACCTTTCATGGTTGCTCCCCCAACCCTGACATCCTAGGCTTCTGGTGTAAAAGGAGTTTCCTCTTAAACCAACTGAATACCTGATGCATCTGGCAGTGCTGGAGCAGACTGTAAAGTGCTGAATGCCTCCTGAAAGCCGCTGGCCACTCTAAACCCAACCACTCTAACACCTGAGTGGAAGTTGAAGGCATCCAAGAAATCACCTTTTTTCTTCTTCTACATTCTACATACAAGGACAAATTCAGGCATGGGGCAATTTTTCCGCTACTGGACTCAGTGACTCTCACATCCTTTCAACTCTGAATCTCTCTGGCTTTAATCAGAGCATTTAATACTAGATAAAATATTACAGCAGTGCTCAGGATTGAGCCATGTGCCTCCTGTAACGTTAATGGGAGTCTTGCTGGTAAATCCATACAATCTACCCTGAAAATGTCTCCATTATTGTTAACAATACTTGGTGGTTGTTCTGTGGTTCAATTTAGTTGCACATTTTATTGAAGTATTAAAATAAATGTTAAAAAACAAAGAAACTTTTTAAAAAACTAAGTCTAAAAAGAAAAACCTTTCCATTAAACTCTGAAGGCCGTTGGGCTTAATTAAATTATAGTCTATAGGCAGCATGTACAGCTGCCTCCAGCTCATTCTCAACACACAATCTTTGTAAAATAGGATATTAGCATGTGTGAGCAGCAGCTACTCTAGTAAATGAAGTAACTGAGTTATTTTGCTCCGAGAACAAAAGTTGTTAATGTATGCATAGAAATTATAATGTATAAAATTATACATATATATAGTATGTGGATGCACAAGTGTGGTTTACACATGCGCACACACACAAAATAACTTCCAAATTGTCTTTTAAAATGACAGTTTTCAGTTAAACATGCATGAAAGAATACTTATTATTACTGATGCCCCTTATGCCATGCAGTAGAAGAAGAGTGCTTTAACCCATAAAATACCCTACACAATTCTCAGTGTGAAGTCATGACATCTTTAACTCTTTCTGTGAAGAGTTTTATCTTGGGTACTCTAAAAAAAAAATTAAAAGTGTCCATCTTCTTTACGAGCTAAAAGGCTTGTTTTGCAAAACTGCTACTACAGCCAATCACAATTCTCAGCACTACGGTAAACATGTTCACAAGTGTAATCTTTTGCACTGCAGGTATAGCTCACCTTGCTGCAGCTGAGAGTACCACATGTGCTTTCACCAATTCCAGAGGTTTGCATGTGTTAATAGGGAGGAGAAGAGAAAGGCTGGGAAACAAAGCAAAGTAGCACAAAGTGTCACCCCAAAAGGGCACAAATATAAAAAAATATGGTGGGTAGAAAAAAGCAGCCTGGGGACAGTTTGGATCCAGGGCTTCAATCTTTAATTACTGTGCAGTCCATCCACCAGAAAGGTTTTGCTTTCCCCGAAGGCCACTATGTAAAAGTCTGATCCTGCAATTACTTAATACCAGGCTTGCTATCAAACTATTCAAAGTAGCTATCCCCATGCTTCTTAGTGTTTGGACTGGGCCCTTAGCAGCCTATGGAAAACCAAAATCTTTTTAGTGTATGGGTTACAGAGTCATCAAACACCAAGGCTCTGAATCTGAACTGCTCCACTACACTGCTAGTGTGTGTCACTTACTACCACTGATAGTTATGCATGTGCATCCAATGTAGGATGTAGTGAAATCACTTTATATGTTGGAACAGAAAAGCTTTTAAGGTTCTAAAGCTATCATTGTCTATCCTCATTTTTGGATTCACTGTTTTTGCTTCTTTGGGGGGGCTGATAGGAAGAGTCTTTTTTGTTTGTTTTTTCCCTCTTTGTAGATATAAAATATCTTTTTAAAACAATGAGGAAAACTTAACCAAAGTTATGTCAAAGCTTGGTTCAGGATCACTTTGCGTTTGGAGCAAGAGTTGGAGGCCTCAGATTGCTTTATTCTTCCTTAATTACAGATAAAATTCTACACTCTTTTGAAGAGACAGCTCATGTGGTAACACCAGCTTAGGCACCCAGAAACTCCACAAGGCTACACACACACACTAATCACCCCTATTTCAGGGGCAAGCTTTGCCTCTTCCTCCCGGCTATTCTCCTTCTCCCATGGAAGAGATTTAGCACAAAATACACAGATCTTTTAGGATCATGCAAATCTTGGGTACACCAAGGATAAAGGGTTATCTGCATTGGGACCTGAAGTAGCTCTGGGCCCTGCAATTTTGTCATGCTCTCAGACAACATCACTGATTCCTTAGTGCAAAGAGGCTCCTGAAGAAACTTGAAATAGCCTCTTGCTGTATTGACTTTTCTGCTATGTTCACCATCCCTGGTTCCTCTTTTCACATAGATTCTTTGCCCTACGGTGGAGAAATGGAAAAATACTGCCATGGTGGAAACACCCCCACCCCTATTCGGTGTAGAGATGGGATATCCACAAAGAGAGAGCTCCCGCGATGCTGAGATCAGAACAGCAACATCTGGGCCTTAGTTTTTACACCATACTTATTCCGCAAACTCTCATTATCCTTCTTGTTCACCACTGACGTTCATTGGAATTTGCCTGAGTGAGGGCCTCATCCTCAGGATATGGCCCTACATATTCTCTTCCAACTTCCTAGCAAAGAAGTGGATGTTATAAATACACTCAACTACAACTAGCTGTGGAGCTCCAGTTATAAAAAACATTAACTACTTCATGGTATCCCTCCAGCTCATATGGAGACTTTATTGCAATAGTAGCTGCTTTTTTTTTTAACTTATTACAAAAAAAGAGTGGTGTGTAACTCTGAACACACACTTCTTTTCAAAGAAGAATAAAAAACATGTTCATTAAGTCAACAGAATAAACCCCAGCTAATCAAATACTTTTTTAACACACCTTGTTTTCCACAATATTATCAGGGACAGGATACGACAGAAACAGAGAGAGAGAGACAACATTTGATTTGCTTGATTTATGAATTCCCACGACTCACTGCACACATTTCTATTCAGTTCAATTATAAAATATATCTCAAGACTTAAAACTAGTTACATTTATTGCAAGCATGCATTGTAATAACTCTGTTCTGTACATTTATTTTAATTCCATTGAATTCACTTGCAAAACTCCCAGTGACTTCAATCAGATTAGATTTAACCCTGAATTAGAGTTAAATGCTAGATTTAGGACCAGATTCACATTGACACTCAGACAATGCAGAGGAGCTAGACTCCAACTGGGATCAGAAAATTTATAATCTCAGCTTGGGTAGGGGAGCTCTTAATTGGCAGTGTGTTCCTGTGCTAATTTCCCCCCACACACCACAAATCACACAGAAGACCTATTAGGGGATGGTTTGGAGGAGAGAAAGCAAGGAGAGAGGAAGTTGGCTTTACCAGTTCTCAGCTGGTATGTGTTCCCTTGGAGACCACACACCACTGGTGTAAGTTAGAGTAGTCTACTTATGAGCTGCTCTAACTCATGCTGGAACCAGGTGTAGCACAGAATGGCCCACAGGATCAGGGAGCTGTAAATTACCTCTTACAGCCTCCCAACCCTCCCGTGCCGGGCAGAGATTAGGCACAAGAAGGGATCCATCTCTTTCACTTCATATTTTAGTTTATTAGTTTGATGATTTTTTTAAACTTTCCATATAGAACCTGTACAACCAGCCAATGCATAAATCAAAGGGCCTGGGAAGCTTCTAATTAGAATTTTATGACTTTTTGATTTAATCTATGTTTACACTTATTTATCTACTTATATAACAGATCTAAGTGCTCAAGTATTTATCCTCACCATACCCATATAAGGTACAGAAGTATTATCCCAGGGGTTCTCAAACTCCCCTCGGGGGTCATGAGGTTATTACATGGGGGGGTCACAAGCTGTCAGCCTCCACCCCAAACCACGCTTCACCTCCAGCATTTATAATAGTGTTAAATATTTTTAAGTGTTTTTCATTTGTAAGGGGGGGGTCACACTCAGATGCTTGCTGTGTGAAAGGAGTCACCAGTACAAAAGTTTGAGAACCACTATATTATCCCCATTAACAAATGAAGAACTGAGGAAGAAAGATCAAGCAAGTTGTCCAAGATCAAACAGAAAGTCCATGGCAAAGCCAGGAATTGACCCTAGCTCCAAGTCCAAGCCTCGACCAGAAGACAATCCTTCTTTCCTATGGTAATTGGAGGTCTAGAAATACACTAGACCCAAGCATCAACCCCTGTGAAAAGCCGCAAACATACTTCACTGATAAGATCAACCAAATATGTATGGAGCTGACATGGACAGAAAATTCCACTCCCAAACTATTATCCACCTCATCACCCCAAATGAGTTTGGCCTTATCATACACACCTAAGCCGTATTAGAGCCACAACCTGTGAAACAGATCCTTGCCCCTCCTGATTGGTAAAAGCCAGTAAAGAGCAGCTATGTCTTCTACTAAGGGAAATGGTTAATGACTCTTTCAGAGAAACACACCTACCAGGTCCTTGAAAGTAGTTCACCTAATCCTCAAAAAGCTAACACTCAATCACAAAGCTCTCTCCAACTACTGTCCCATCTCCAACTTCTCACTGCTAGGCAAAATAAATGTGAAAGTAGTAACCCCCAAGCTCCAACAACAAGCGATATCACCAGCACCCTGGATACCTCACAATCAAAGTTTGCACCAGGCCACAGCATAGAGACGACTCTGGTGGCACTAAAAGATGACGTCCTTGTGGCCAGGGACAAAGATAAGATTTCCAGGCTCACACTACCGGACCTCTTTGAAGCCTTTGACACAATGGACAAGGTACTGCTAATGTGACACAGCTAGGGTAGATGGTCCAGCACTATAATGGCTCCAACAGTTCCTCTCCAGCAGAATTCAGAGCAGTGATGGGTAACTGCTCCTCCCTCCCAAAGGCACTCACCTGCAGGGTCTCGCAGTGATCAATACTATCCCCTTTTTTCTTCAATATCTATATGAGACCACTCAGAAACATAGTGAGACTCTAGGGGCTTGCTGCCAATGGTACGCTGATGACACCCAAATGTATAGTTCATTCTGAAGAGATACAACCACCCCCACTACTACAATGTCAGAGCTTGGCCATCTTTAGGAAATGTTACAAACCCTTCCTCTTTGAGAAAGCTTTTCCACAATAAGCGGAGCTGTCCCAATGCAAACATTCTCCTCATGCCCAGCACCCGCAAAAAACTCTACCCCAAGCAGAATTTGACCCCAAAAGGGAGAAGTGCCAGAGACTCCATGAAGACCACTAGAGACTTCACTATTTCTATTGATTTCACATGTAAGGTGCTTAGATATTATGCTGATGGGTGGCAGTATAAAAAGCAAGATAAATACCATAGATAGAAAAGGGTTCAAATATAAAAATATTTGCATATGTTTGTACAATTAAAGAAAGTTATACGGATTTTATTAAAACAGTAAAGTATTTTACAAGATAATGCATTCAGCATGGGAGTCAGGAGGTTTGAGTTCCAAGTCATGTAACCTCTCTTGCCTCAGTTTCCCCATTTTTAAAATTGGGATAATGACCCTTATCCACATCTAAAAATGTTCCTTGATGCCTATTAATTAAAAACTCTTATAATAATGCTACTTAGCACCACTAACTATTATTATTATTAGCTCACTATTTTGAGTAGGGGAGGATAGAGCGTTTTATTTCTTGCTAACTTCAAGCCATTCTCTGAATTTCCAAAAAAAAATCTCTGGATATTAGTATAGCCACATCTGATTTAATTCATTACTGATGATAATAGCACTAAAGCGGCCTGTACTACATCTGTGATAAGAAAAATTCCTCTTTAGACTGTACCTGCACATAAATGCTTACAGAACTCAAGATACTGACGTTCTGTATTTAACCCTTCACAACAGAATGTGCTCTGATTTTGTACAATTTAAGCAGCATGTAAGTAAATATGATTTAGTTTTCAGTTCAAATCTATCTCCATCCAAACTGAACAAACGTTTTAATGGTGCAAGCACTTCCACAAAAATGGAAAAATCCCTAATTTTATAGCAAATATTGTACAGCTGTTACTTTATAATAAATGGCAAGTTTTCCTTTCGAATTCATAGTAATACAAATTATGATGAAGTTTATGTGCACAGAATCCCCTAGTAAACACTAACAAATGTTATGGATAACTCTGACCAAACATCGTATGATTAACAGAGCTTTAGTGAACTGTTACACAGAAGCTGCAAATTCTTCAAAATTCATGAGTTATCTGTTGTTCTGCGATTCAGTCCTACATTAAGGCAAAAGAGTAGGCTGGCAGCTACATTTCTAAAGCTCCTCTCCATATAGTTTCTGCAAATGGTATAGTACAATAGCAGCAGGTTCATGATCTTTCCACATATCAGGGAACTCCTTAAGCTCCCAGCCCCCCATAGTTGATATCAGCTCAGGGTGTTCTGAGCAGTAGTTACAGATATCCACAGATCTTCAGGCTGCTGCTGCTGCCAGCACTTCCAAAAAAAAAAAAAAAGATCTAGCCTATCAAAAGAACATTCCTGAACTGGCAGGGCCGGGAACGAGTCTGAACTCCAGCATCCAATAAAAATGTTCATTTGACTCTTCTTAGATCAGTGGATGCTTTGATTGAATATCTGATATTTCCATCCACTTGCGCAGTAACTGATTAGTGCATTTAGTAGGGATGTCAAGCAATTAAAAAAATTAATCGCAGTTAATCACACTATTAAACAATAATAGTATACCATTTATTTAAATATTTTTGGATGTTTTCAACATTTTCAAATGTATTGATTTCATTTACAACACAGAATACAAAGTGTACAGTGCTCACTTTATATTTATTTTTAATTTCAAATATTTGCACTGTAAAAAACAAGAAATAGTATTTTTCAATTCACCTAATATAAGTACTGTAGTGCAATCTCTTTATCATGAAATTTGAACTTACAAATGTAGAATTATGTACAAAAAATAACTGCATTCAAAAATAAAACAATGTAAAACCTACAAAGTCCACTCAGGCCTACTTCAGCCAATCGTGCAGACAAACAAGTTTGGTTACAATTTGCAGGAGATAATGCTGCCCGCTTCTTATTTACGTCACCTGAAAGTGAGAACAGGTGTTGCATGGCACTGTTGTAACTAGCGTCGCAAAATATTTATGTGCCAGATCCACTAAAGATTCATATGTCCCTTCATGCTTCAACCACCATTCCAAAGGACAGGCATGTATACTAATGACAGGTTTTGCTCAATAACTATCCAAAGCAGAGTGGACTAACACATGTTCATTTTCATCTTCTGAGTCAGATGCCACCAACAGAAGGCTGATTTTCTTTTTTTTGGTGGTTTGGGTTCTGTAGGTCCCCATCAGAGCTTTGCTCTTTTAAGACTTCTGAAAAAATGCTCCATACCTCATCCCTCTCAGATTTTAGGACAGCACTTCAGATTCTTAAACCTGATGTTGAATGCTGTAGCTATTTTTAGAAATCTCATATTGGTACCTTCTTTGTGTTTTGTCAAATCTGCAGTGAAAGTGTTCTTAAAACGAATATGTGCTAGGTTATCATCTGAGACTACTATAACATGAAATATATAGCAGAATGCAGGTAAAACAGAACAGGAGACATACAATTCTCCCCCAAGGAGTTCAGTCACAAATTTAATGAATGCATTATTTTTTAACGAGCATCATCAGCATGGAATCATGTCCTCTGGTGGCCAAAGCATGAAGGTGCATACGAATGTTTAGCATATTTGGCACATAAATACTTTGCAAAGCCAGCTACAGAAGTGCCACACGAATGCCTGTTCTCACTTTCAGGTGACACTGTAAATAAGAAGCAAGCAGCATTATCTCCTGTCAATGTAAACAAACTTGTTTGTCTTAGCGATTGGCAGAACAAGAAGTAGGACTGAATGGATTTGTAGGCACTAAAGTTTTACATTGTTTTGTTTTTGAGTGCAGTTATGTAACAAAAAAAAATCTACATTTGTAAGTTACATTTTCACAATAAAAAGATTGCACCATAGTACTTGTATGAGGTGAATTGAAAAATACTATTTCTATTGTTTATCATTTTTAAAGTGCAAATATTTGTCATCAAAAATAATAATACCAAGTGAGCTCTGTACACTTTGTATTCTGTGTTGTTATAGAAATCGATATATTTGAAATGTAGAAAAACATCCAATAATATTTAATAAATTTCAATTAGTATTCTATCGTTTAACAGTGTGATTAATCACGATTGTTTGAGTTAATCGCGAGAGTTGACTGCAATTAATTGACAGCCCAAGCATTTAGTGATATTGTTGTGTCATCAACCTGACTAAGAGGCCTGCTTCTCCCACTGAAATAGACAATGCAACTCTGGAATTCTTCAGGGAACATTTCTAGGGCTGCCGACCTCAGAAACACCCTTGTTATAATGAAGGCTATGATTTTGTTATGGAGGTCGCAGAAGTCACGGAATCCGTGACTTCCAAAGACCTCCATGACTTAAGCCCCAGCAGCTGGGAGCTGCAGAGTCCCACTGCCTCCCACAGCAGCAGGTACCTGTAAGGTATCCCCAGCCACCATGGGCAGTGGGGGTACCCAGCAGCTCCCCGGCTGCCCCAGGAGAGGGGGTAGGGGATCCTGGAGCTCTGAGCCCCCCGTGTGTGGTGGGGGCCTTGAACCTCCCAGCCACCCCGCAGTTGCCCAGCCCCTTCTCATTTTATCATGGATATTTTTAGTAAAAGTCAGGGACAAGTCAAGGGTTTCCATTAATTTTTCTTTATTGCCCCTAACCTGCCTGTGACTTTTACTAAAAATATCCATGACAAAATCTTAGCCTTAGTTATAACTGAACAAGCCACTAAAACACCACATACAGCTGTTTTAGAAGTGAATCTGTACATTGGTTCAGGGCACTAGGGATGTTTATTGGTTGATTTCCCTGCAGGTGGTTCCATTAACAAGGTTAAATAAGTGGTAAGCAGACATGCGGTTATGGGCTTCATACTACTTCCTGAGCATTTCGGATAGATTAACTGTTTATAGTTCCCTAATCTGATATTTCTGTAAATAAAGTGCTTTGCTCTTGGTGCTTCCCATTTTAGGCCAAATTTTGCCTTCAGTTAATAGTATGTAAATCAATGGGGTGACACAGATGTAAGTGAAGGAAGAGTCTGACTCTTCCTTTTTCTCGTTATTCTTAGGGAGCAATCATGTTTAATTTTCAACAACATAAAGAGGTTGTTTTTTGCTACTCCATATGCAAGTGCTTTTATATGTAGCGTACATTTATTTAGTAGATTTATTAGGAACTGGGGAAACTTTTGGGAAAGGGGGAGCCTATATAGAAAGAATGGGCTCCACCTAAACCAAAATGGAACCAGATTGCTGGCACTTAACAATAAAAAGGTCGTAGAACAGTTTTTAAACTAAGGGCTGGGGGAAAGCTGACAGCTGCAGAGGAGCACGTGGTTCAGGCATCCCTTAGGGGAGGATCTATTAATAGAGAATTTCTATGTCCTAGTGAGGATGAGAGGATGGAAAATGATAAAATAGAGGCAGGGTCTGATCAGAAACAGTCAAATAAAAAAGAATCCCATTCAATTACATTGTGTAATGGCAGATAGCTAAGAGGAGATAAGTTTTTAAAGTGCTTCTATACCAGTGCTAGAAGTCTAAATAATAAAATGGGTGAACTAGAGTGCCACATATTAAATGAGAATATTGATATAATAGGAATCACAGAAACTTGATGGAATAAGGATAATCAATGGGATACAGTAATACCAGGGTACAAAACATATTCAAAGGACAGAACAGGTCGTCTTGGTGGGGGAGTGGCATTATATGTGAAAGAAAGCATAGAATCAAACGAAGTAAAAATCATAAATGAATTAAACTGTACCACAGAATCTCTCTGGATAGAAATTCCATGCTCTAATAATAAGAAAATAGCGATAGGGATATATTAATGACCACCTGACCAGGATGGTGATAGTGACTGTGAAATCCTCAGGGAGATTAGAGAGGCTATTAAAATAAAAAACTCGATGATAATAATAATAATGGGGGATTTCAATTCTCCCCGTATTAACTGGGTACATGTCACCTCAGGACGGGATGCAAAGATAAAGTTTCTTGACACCTTAAATGACTGCTTCTTGGAGCAACTGGTCCTGGAATCCACCAGAAGAGAGGCAATTCTTGATTTATTCCTAAGTGGAGCACAGGATCCTGTCCAAGAGGTGAATATAGCTGGACCGCTTGGTAATAGTGACCATAATATAATTAAATTTAATATCCCTCTGGCAGGAAAAACACCACAGTTGCCCAACACTGCAACTTTGATTTCAGAAAGGGGAACCACACAAAAATGAGGAGGTTACTTAAACAGAAATTAAAGGGTACAGTTCCAAAAGTGAAATCTCTGCAAGCTGCGTGGAAACTTTTTAAAAACACCATATAGAGGCTCAACTTAAATGTATACCCCAAATTTAAAAACATAGTAAAAGAACCAAAAAAGAGCTACCATGGCTAAACAACAAAGTAAAAGAAGCAGTGAGAGGCAAAAACGCATGCTTTAAAAAGTGGAAGTTAAATCCTAGTGAGGAAAATAGAAAAGAGCATAAACACTGGCAAATGAAGTGTAAAAATACAATTAGGAAGGCCAAAAAAGAATTTGAGGAACAGTTAGCCAAAGACTCAAAAAGTAATAGCAATTTTTTTTTAAAGTACATCAGAATCAGGAAGGCTGCTAAACAACCAGTGGGGCCATTAGATGATCGAGGTGCTAAAGGAGCTCTCAAGGATGACAAGGCCATTTCAGAGAAACTAAATGAATTATTTGCATCGGTCTTCACAGCTGAGGTTGTGAGGGAGATTCCCAAACCCGAACCATTCTTTTTAGGTAACAGATTGGAGGAACTGTCCCAGATTGGGGTATCATTAGAGGAGGTTTTGGAACAAATTGATAAATTAAACCGCAATAAGTCACCAGGACCAGATGATATTCACCCAAGAGTTCTGAAGGAACTCAATTGTGAAATTGCAGAACTACTAACTGTAGTCTGTAACCTATCATTTAAATCAGCTTCTGTACCAGATGACTGGAGGATAGCTAATGTGACGCCAATTTTTAAAAAGGGCTCCAGAACTGATCCCGGAAATTACAGGCCTATAAACCTGACTTCAGTATCAGGCAAACTGGTTGAAACTATAATAAAGAACAATATTGTCAGACATATAGATGAACATAATTTGTTGAGGAAGAGACAACATGGTTTTAGAAAGAGAAATCATGCCTCACCAATCTACTAGAATTCTTTGAGGGGGTCAACAAGCATGTGGACCAAGGGGATCCAGTGGATATAGTGTACTTAGATTTTCAGAAAGCCTTTGACAAGGTTCCTCACCAAAGGCTCTTACGCAAAGTAAGCTGCCACGGGATAAGAGGGAAGGTGCTCTCATAGACTGGTAACTGGTTAAAAGATAGGAAACAAAGGGTAGGTATAAATGGTCAGTTTTCAGAGTGGAGAGAGTGGTGATGTCCCTCAGGGGTCTGTTCTGGGACCAGTCCTATTCAACATATTCATAAGTGATCTGGAAAAGGTGTAGTGAGGTGGCAACATTTGCAGATGACACAAAATTACTAAAGATAGTTAAGACCCAGGCAGGCTGCGAAGAGCTACAAAAGGATCTCTCAGAACTGGGTGACTGGGCAACAAAATGGAAGATGAAATTTAATGTTGATAAATGCAAAGTAATGCACATTGGAAAGCATAATCCCAACTATACATATAAAATGATGGGATCTAAATTAGCTGTTACCACTCAAGAAAGAGATCTTGGAGTCATTATGGATAGTTCTTTGAAAACATCCACTCAGTGTGCAGCAGCAGTCAAAAAAGCAAACAGAATGCTGAGAATAATTAAGAAAGGGATAGATAATAGGACAGAAAATATCATGTTGCCTCTATATAAATCCATGGTATGCCCACATCTTGAATACTGTGTGCAGATGTAGTCGCCCCATCTCAAAAAGATATATTGAAACTGGAAAAGGTTCAGAAAAGGGCAACTAAAATGGTTAGGGGTATGTAAGAGCTTCCATACGAGGAGAGATTAATAAGACTGAGACTTTTCAGCTTTGAAAAGAGATGGCTAAGGGGAGATATGATTGAGGTCTATAAAATCATGACTGGTGTAGAGAAAGTAGATAAGGAAGTGTTGTTTACTACTTCTCATAATACAAGAACAAGGGGTCACCAAATGAAATTAAAGGCAACAGGTTTAAAATAAATAAAAGGAATATTTCTTCACACAACACACAGTCAACCTGTGGAACTCCTTGCCAGAGGATGTTGTGAAGGCCAAGACCATAACAGGGTTAAAAGAAGAACTAGATAAATTCATGGAGGATAGGTCCATCAATGGCTATTAGCAAGGATGGGCAGGAATGGTGTCCTTAACCTCTGTTTGCCAGAAGCAATGGGAATGAATGACAGGGGATGGATCACTTGGTGATTACCTGTTCTATTCATTCCCTCTGGGGCACCGGGCACTGGCCACTGTCGGAAGACACGATACTGGGCTAGATGGACTCCTGGTCTGATCCAGTAGGGCCATTCTTATGTTCTTATCTACATTATCACTGTCTCATTCCAAGCATATCTAAGCTAAAAGCATTCAGATTGGTTTGAAGACTGACTGGCAAAGAAGTTCTATTCAGAAGACACAATATTAATTCAAATAAGTACCAAGTTTAGTTATAATATTTAAGATTTGAATTCTTCTATTGGAGAAGTAGTCTATAATTTGGAAAAGGGTTTTCTTTCATTCTATTTACATTATATTGAAAGTAGTTTGTTCATATTCCATCATCACTTTTTATATCAGTACGTTGCACAGTAATAACTTATTATTGTATATCCTTTTCTGCAAGAGTTCATATCAATTTAAATTAAAAGGAGATTATCTAACATTTTATTTACTATTCTGGAACATAGTAATATGTAGGGGCAGATCCACAACTGATGTTAACCAACGTAGCTCCACCCCAACAGACTTAGACTAGTTGAAGACAAGAATGTTGTAAAATCAAACATGGACTAAATTCAGCCCTCACATACTCGTCTATTTCCCATTAACTTCCGTAGGGATGTAACATTGTAGAATTTGGTCTATATATGTAAATTGAAAAGGTTTTGTTCTCTGTTTGCAGAGTGTATTAAGTAATAATATAATTACTGTTCAGTGGCTGCAACATAAAACAGTACTTAGTCTTCACTGTTTTCTTTTTTTAAAACAATTTTAAAATTGTTTTATTGAAGAACAATAACTCTGAACTTTCATTTCCACTGTGAAAATTGCATAGACTGTATTTATTTCAATCCCAAAACTTTCTTGACTTACCAGTTATGTAGAAGATACTTGAGCTACCCAGGCTCAGTGCACAGAAATTACGTCCAATGCTGTAATTTTATTTTATTAGCTGCTTTATGGTGACTATTAATAACTACTGTAAGACATGTGAATTTGCTGATTCTGTTATTTTAGTAAAAGGTACTATGTAAAATGTGAAAGCTTTATGTTCTCATCCCTGTACTCTATAGCAATCCATCATTAAAGAATCTCTTTTCTAGGACCTTAATCATTTTCACAGTAAGGCTCCAAACCTCCTCAATCACAGGTGGCATATTATTAAATGCCCACTTATAAAGATGATGTGTTAACTGTTATACTTTCTGAATTAATGGAGAATCCATATCTAGATAGCTGGGAAATTTAAAGAAGCGAAGTTGTTTGCTTCTATGAATACTGCTAATTAGTTAATTCACTGCAAATTATTTGCCTACAATTGTACCTCAAAAGGAAAATGAAAGAGGAGGTTACTCACTTGTGCAGTAACTGTTGTTCTTAGAGATGGGTCCCTGTGGGTGCTCCACTCCAGGTGTCAAAGAGGCCCTGCGGCTTTGCTTGGAGATTTTTAAAGCAGTACCCACACAGGACTCGCACGCCAACCATGCCTCAATTTGCGTGGCCGGGCTCCTCAGTTCCTTCTCTCCAACAGAGACCACTTCAACTCCGAAGTAGAGAGGAAGAGGGTAGGCAGTGGAGCATCCACAAGACACCCATCTCAAAGATCAGTTACTGCACAGGTGAGTAAATTCCTCTTCTTCTTCAAGAGATGTCCTTGTGGGTGCTCCACTCAAGGTGACTGAAAAGCCGTGTCTCTTAAGGAGGTAGAGACTTCAGATCTGGTAGGAAAGCTGTAGATAACACAGCCCGGCCCTTACGAGGATCAGTTAGTGGTCCTTGAGTAAGAATACAGTGTTTTGCAAATGTATTCTCAGAAGCCCAAGTGGCAGCCTTGCAAATATCTGCAAGGGAAATGTTACATAGGAAATCCACAGATGTCAACATAGATCTGGTGGAATGTGCCCTAACAGAAGTTGGAGAAGTTATGTTCTTCAGCTGATAACAAAGGCAGATGCAGCCCACTATCCAATTGGAAAGTCTCTGGTTAGAGATGGATGTACCTCTGGATCGCTCTGCGATGGAAACGAAGAGTTTCGGCGAAGTCCTAAAAGGTTTAGTCCTGCCAAATAAAAGGATAATGCTCTGCGCCCATCTAGTGTATGCACTGTTGACTCAAAAGTGTTTGCATGCGGTTTAGGGGAAAAGGTAGGCAAATGGATACGTTTGTTGATTTGAAAAGACGAGTGCATCTTGGGAAGAAATTTGGGGTGCATTCGAAGGGTGACTCAGTCCTTAAATAATGTATAGTGGGAGAGCCATGAGCGCTCCAATTTCTCCTGCATGTCTGGCGGATGTTATTACAACTAAAAACACAATTTTCATGGAAAGATGCAGGAGGGAGCATGTTGCTAGTGGTTCAAATGGTTGGTGCATCAAGCATGTGAAGACTAAGTGAAGGTCTCAAGGTGGAGTGGCTGGTTTAATGGCCGGGTATAGGAACTTGAGGCCCTTGAGGAACCGCTTTGTCTCGGGTCTTGTGGTGAAATGCCATAATTGCAGCTAGATGCACGTTTATGGAGCTAAGGGAGAGCTCTAAGAGACTGTCAAGTATTAGCAGAAGAGGCGCCGTTTGTTTGGCAGCGCACCAGTGGGTGAATCTCAACCACTTATGAAGATAGGTGGTACATGTGGATTTTGTTCTATGTAATAGTACCCTTTGTACCTGTTCAGTGCAGTCTAGTTCCTCATTAAAGAACCATTGAGGAGCCATGCTTTGAGGTGTAGCATGGTTATGTTGGGGTGGTGTAGTACCAGTCTCCCTGCTCCAGCGCTGGAATTATGGTTGTGAGGAAGAAAAGGAGTACTTGTGGCACCATAGAGACTAACAAATTTATTTGAGCATAAGCTTTCGTGAGCTACAGCTCACTTCATCGGATGCATTTGGTGGAAAATACAGAGGGGAGATTTATATACACACACAGAGAACATGAAACAATGGGTTTTATCATACACACTGTAAGGAGAGTGATCACTTAAGATGAGCCATCACCAGCAGCAGAGGGGGGAAAGGAGGAAAATCTTTCATGGTGACAAGCAAGGTAGGCTATTTCCAGCAGTTAACAAGAACATCTGAGGAACAGTGGGGGGTGGGGTGGGAGGGAGAAATAACATGGGGAAATAGTTTTACTTTGTGTAATGACTCATCCATTCCCAGTCTCTATTCAAGCCTAAGTTAATTGTATCCAGTTTGCAAATTAATTCCAATTCAGCAATCTCTCCTTGGAGTCTGTTTTTGAAGTTTTTTTGTTGAAGGATAGCCACCCTCAGGTCTGTAATCGAGTGACCGGAGAGATTGAAGTGTTCTCCAACTCGTTTTTGAATGTTATAATTCTTGACGTCTGATTTGTGTCCATTTATTCTTTTACGTAGAGACTGTCCAGTTTGACTAATGTACATGGCAGAGGGTCATTGCTGGCACATGATGGCATATATCACATTGGTAGATGCGCAGGTGAACGAGCCTCTGATAATGTGGCTGATGTGATTAGGCCCTATGATGGTGTCCCCTGAATAGATATGTGGACAGAGTTGGCAACGGGCTTTGTTGCAAGGATAGGTTCCTGGGTTAGTGGTTCTGTTGTGTGGTGTGTGGTTGCTGGTGAGTATTTGCTTCAGGTTGGGGGCTGTCTGTAAGCAAGGACTGGCCTGTCTCCCAAGATCTGTGAGAGTGATGGGTCGTCCTTCAGGATAAGTTGTAGATCCTTGATGATGCGTTGGAGAGGTTTTAGTTGGGGGCTGAAGGTGATGGCTAGTGGCGTTCTGTTATTTTCTTTGTTGGGCCTGTCCTGTAGTAGGTGACTTCTGGGTACTCTTCTGGCTCTGTCAATCTGTTTCTTCACTTCAGCAGGTGAGTATTGTAGTTGTAGGAATGCATGATAGAGATCTTGTAGGTGTTTGTCTCTGTCTGAGGGGTTGGAGCAAATGTGGTTATATCGTAGAGCTTGGCTGTAGACAATGGATCGTGTGGTATGATCTGGATGAAAGTTAGAGGCATGTAGGTAGGAATAGCGGTCAGTAGGTTTCCGATATAGGGTGGTGTTTATGTGACCATCGCTTATTAGCACCGTAGTGTCCAGGAAGTGGATCTCTTGTGTGGACTGGTCCAGGCTGAGGTTGATGGTGTACCCAGAAGTGTACCCTCTGACCTATTCATGATGACGACTTGTTAACTGCTGGAAATAGCCTACCTTGCTTGTCACCATGAAAGTTTTCCTCCTTTCCCCCCTGCTGCTGGTGATGGCTCATCTTAAGTGATCACTCTCCTTGCAGTGTGTATGATAAAACCCATTGTTTCATGTTCTCTGTGTGTGTATATAAATCTCCCCTCTGTATTTTCCACCAAATGCATCCGATGAAGTGAGCTGTAGCTCACGAAAGCTTATGCTCAAATAAATTTGTTAGTCTCTAAGGTGCTACAAGTACTCCTTTTCTTTTTGTGAATACAGACTAACACAGCTGCTACTCTGATGGTTGTGAGGGTAACCATTTTGAATTTTTGCTTTTTGACGAACTTGTTGACTCATCCGAGTTCGAGAATGGGCAGCCATCCCCCATTTTTCTTTTCTGTTAAAAAATAGCGGGAGTAAAACCCCTTTCCTTTGTGTTGGTCGGACACTGTCTCCACTGCTCCTATTGGAAGGAGATGTTGTACCTCTCAGGGTAGCAAGTGGTCATGAGAGGGGTCCCTGAAGAGGGAAGGGGTGGGGGGTATATAGACAGGAAGGGAATGGAGTAGCCCAATCTGATGACCTCTAGGGACAATTTGTTCATAGTGATGGCCTGCCAGTTGTGGTAGAAAGGGAGTAAATGGTGCACAAAAATCTGGGGAGGTAGTATGAGCTTTGGAGTGTGTGGGAGGTCTTCTATACCCTCGACCAAGGCTTCAAATCTGCTTGTCAGGTGGAGGGGGTTGGGACGGTGCCAACGGTGTGAGGCGTCATCATTGGTGCCTAGGTCTCTGGCTTTGTTGATTTTGTTAATCATATGGCCTCTAGTGTTGTTGAGTGTAGGCCGTATATCGTGGGCGTTGGTAAGGCTGATACCTATGTTGTCTCCTTCTAGGTGATGGTGTGTGGAAGAGGTCCTGAAAATGAGTAAAATCATCCGCTGTTGTTGGAGGTGGGGGCATAATAGCCTCGTCCAGTGAGGGGGGTGATTTATTATTGGTCAGAGAGGCGTCAGGTGCCCCCTTTTCCGTGTGCAGGGTTGCAGGTTGTTCCTGTCCTTCAGTCACAGAAGTATGTACAGGTTCAGGAGGAGATCTGTTGTCACCACTTCTGGGGCTGTGTCAGTCACTATGGTGTCTCCTGTATAATCCCCACGGGCTCCAGAAATGCCATTGTCTGGGGAATGGCATGGGTGGTCCCATCCATGAGTCTCCATACGACGGTGGTAGGTCCTTGGAATATGAGGACCTTGGTCTCCTTGGTCCTATGCTAGTAGGAATGTGAAGTGGGGGAGGAATGGTATGGTGAAAAAACTCCCTGAACATCGTCATCCTCATCATTAGAGAAGTGAGAGGGAATAGCGGATAGCTGTCCGAGCCATGCTGATGGTTCTGGTGAGAGATCAGTACTGAGCAATGGGGATTCTGGGGTCAGTGATACTAGCAAATCCCTTGAATGAATGAATGAATTGTGGTACTGAGGTAGTTGCAGCCATAGTATTTTGCGTTGGAGGCAACAGTGGTGTTATGGGGTCAGCCAATGCCGAGTGCTGCTGTGTCGTATGGGCAGGTATAGTAGGTTGAGGTGTCAGTGCAATGGCAGCAACCGTACTTGGCTGTGGCATGGGCAGGCTCTGTTGAGTCGGCACCAGGTCTTTTGCGGTGCCATATGAGAAGAGGCAGGCAAATTTAAGCTTAAAGCCTCGGCACCAGAGCGATGCATATCGGCATGCTCCGGGACACGGGCAGTGCCAGAGGTGCCCAGAGCATTGTATGTGTTGAGCCTCAGAGCGGTCGGCTCTGACGAGACAGACCTGCTCAGAGATCATTTG
This sequence comes from Dermochelys coriacea, assembly GCF_009764565.3. NCBI lineage: Eukaryota > Metazoa > Chordata > Testudines > Dermochelyidae > Dermochelys > Dermochelys coriacea. The sequence continues at coordinate 58,145,645 of NC_050077.1, forward strand.
GAAAGTGTTTGGTCTCGGTGAGGCGAGGAAGGTGGCTGTTTTCTAATCTTTTACTGACCTATGTGGACGTTGTCCTGAGGAGGACTCTGCACCTGGCTCAGAGGCAGGTCTGAGGGACTTCTCCATTAAGATTAACTTGAGCCTCAGGTCTCTGTCCTTTCATGCTCTGGCCTTTAACTTATTGCACTAGGCACATTTTGGGGGGATGTGGACTCCCCCAAACAGCTAACACATTGAGACTGGCCCTCCAAGATGGGAATGCCTATAGTGCATCTCTTAAAACCTGGTGAGCCAGGCATAGTATGAACTGTCTAACTGACAGGAAAACAGGAAGGGAAAAAATGTGTTTGTCTGCTTTTTGTTGGAGAGAACAAGGAAAGGAAAATTCAAACTAAATACTGGGTAAAACTATTTAAAAACTAACTAAATTAGCTAAAGCGGGGGAAAAAATTGAGCGAGTCTGCTGAGCTCCTCCTCAGCTGGGGACAGTAGAGAAGGAACTGGAAAGCCTGGCCACGCAAGTGTGCTATTGAGGCACAGTTGCCGCGCAAGGCAGGCACTGCACATGCGCAGCCCTTGCAGGCACTGCTGTAAAAATCTCTGAGCAAAGACGTAGGGACGCATTAACACTGACATCGACATCACTCGAAGAAGAAGTTAAAATCTTTAGGTCAAAATTAGAGATGGGCTCAAATCAAAACCCCAGATCCAAATTCCCACTCCCTCTCATACCATATGTGACATGTTTCACCATGAAATTCCTGCTTTCCATTCATAAAAGGATGGACAGAAGTCATGACCTGATTCTTTCTCTGAAAGCAATAACCAAATTCCACCCTAAGTCGGATTACACAGGTATAAATTATGGTGGAATTTGCCTAATATGGATAAATCTTAACTAACTGGAGAGATTTCTAGGACATGTATTAACATGATTGTTGTATTAACAAGAGTTGTAATATGCAGAACATGGCAGGTAATTTGTCCCATTCTAAGTGGCATTGTGAGGCCTCAGCTGGAGAACTGAGTCCAATTCTGGGTGCCACAATTTAGGAAAGATGTGAAAAAATGGGACACAGTCCTGAGGAGAGTAATAAAAATTATAACAGGTTTTAGAAAAACTGACATGAGGAAAAGTTAACAAAACTGCACAAATGTAGTCTTGAGAAACGAAGACTAAGGGGGAACCTTGTAACAATCTTCAAGTATAGTGAGGGCTTTTATAAAGAAGATATCAGTGGATTGTTAGCCATGTCCACCAATGGCAGGACAAGAAGTAATGGGCTTAATCTTCAACAAGGGAGATTTAGTTAGATTTTAGGGAAAAAATTCTAAATATAAAGGTTGTTCATCACTGGAATATGATTGCAAGGGATGTTGTGGAATCCCCATCACTGGAGGGTTTTTTAAGAACAGGTTGGACAAACACATAAGAACGGACATGCTGGGTCAGACCAAAAGTCCATGTAGTCCAGTATCCTGTCTTCCAACAGTGGTCAATTCCAGGTGCCCCAGAGGGAATGAACAGAACAGGTGATCATCAAGTGATCCAGCCCCTGTCACCCATTCCCAGCTTCTGACAAACAGAGGCTAGGGCAGGGATTCTCACGACAATTTTTTTGGTGGCCTCAGAATGCAGCCATCAACTCTTACTGGTAGCCACTCAGACAATTTTTCTTAAAGTATCTAATTAACTTTAGAAAAAACACAAATATGCACATATACATGTCCAAATCATAGGAATTTATTTATGTAGAGTTTTTTTGCAGACTCAATAATAAAAATAACTTGCAGTTGTCTACATTCTTTGCTGGACCTAAACAGAATAGAAACACAAATAAGGTGCTTTGCATGTTCTTGTCTTTTTATATATATATATATATATATATATATAGTTTCTTTTGCTTTTTTGGTTGCATTTTTTAGACTTGCTAACTAGTAAGTTTGCTGCTGTGAAAAGTGACATTTGCATGTTTGTTTATATCACTTTTCACAGCAGCAGACCCCTTAGCTAGCTGGGAGGCAATGAAAAGTGATATTAACACTTTTACAAATATCACTTTTCACAGCAGAATTACTCAGCCCTGGCAAGCTGGGGGACAAATTAAGCCTTGAATGGGGAGGCGGGTAGGGAGGCAGCAGGGACCATGAGGGAGGTGGTGAGCCCGGAGATAGAGTCCTGCAGCCAGGGGATGGAGCCTGCCACTGCGCAGCCAAAGCCCAGAGTCCAATGGTCAAAGCCATGCAGCCGGAGCCTGCTACCCACTACGTGAGGACTAAGGCCAGAAGCCTGAGCCCCACCGCCCCTGTGAAGGTGGGTAACTCACATTGGCTGTCTGCTTTTCCGGTGTTTGTGGCTCCAGAGGAGGGCAGGTCCCAACCCAGAGGAGGGGCCGCTGTTCCCCCCCTCAATCACCACCCAAGAGGCTATGGCAGCAAGAAAAGCCCCTGATGATCCCAGGGCTGGTCTAGGTTTACTGGGTCCTGCCTCAGCACAGGGGGCTGGACTTGTTGATTTCTCAAAGTCCCTTCCAGTCCTACATGTCTATATTTTAATTTCTCTGGTTAGGTAAGATTTATCCATATTAGGCAAATTCTACCCTAATTTACATCCTACATTTGATGTTGCATTATCCAGTTCCCATGGTCTAAATTTTCAGAGGCTAACTAGTAATTTGGGGTGGCTCCATTTTGTGTACTCAACTAGAGGCACCTTAAGCAGTCTGATTTTTAGCAAGTGTTGTGCATGGGACCCTGAAAAAATGAGGCCGCTTTAAGTGCCTCAAATTGGACACTGAAAAATGAGGCACCCAAAAAGTCACTTGTCACTTTTTGAAAATGACGATTACTCAGTGGAAGCATTGCACTCCCTGAGGTTCCAGCGGATAGACCATCTAGACACTTTTGGTAGATGACAGCTGTGCTTGGCTCACTCCATCTTACTTTAATTGAAGCCAAAGCACAGCTAAAACCTAGCTTAATTATTGACTTTAGCCTCACCTCCCCCAACCACAGTGCTGGAATTCTGAAGACCAAAGAAAGCATTTAGGCAAAGTATTTGATGATAGAATTTTATTTACTTTTATTTAAGACAATCATTCAGTCTAATGATTTGCTGCCACGCTCAGGATATATTTTCACTGTTTTTCCTTTTCACCCACCTTTAGTATGGTCTCGAGTATTCCTTGGGGTACACACAGACCCAAAACGAAAGAACTAACAAAAGCCAACAATATCCAATGCAAAGGACTTTGATTTTGCAGATGTGTCTCCCAGCCTTTATCTTATTTACACATATATTTTGCATGCATTTATTATGGTACGGTAAACCTTATTTATGAGATTGATGGCTCTTGATGGGTTTAATGAGGAATAAACTACAAAACTAGTTTTGTAGTTTTAGCCTCTGTTTATATGAGCAATTCAATTTATGCTATTTATAGTACATATTAAAATCATCTCTGTGCTTTCCTTCTGAGCATGTACATTTCAACTGGAATTCTGAAAATGCGTCACTTCCACCACACTGGGGTAATATCCAAGACACTGTATAAATTCTTTCTTAGCACTTATTGGGCTTGAAACCCAGACAATCCTTAATACCCTAGTACTACCAAGAGTCACTATTTCACCCTTTGTGCTCATCTCCTGACAGAGAATGGGGGCTCTGCACAGGTCCATGGAGTCCTATCGTTAAATCTCTTCATTTTCAGTTTAAACTGATTTTTACCAAAAAATTCCCAGGCTTTACAAAAAGTATTATATAGTTTTTTCAGATTTTCACCCTAGTTTTGTATCATTCAAATATATAAAAAATAACTTGTTTTATTAGGAAAATACAATACATTGCATGAGATATATGTATTTCGATCTTACATTAATCTGTGTGTATATGCAAAGCTGCCTGTTGAAGGAAAGCTATGTATTAGTCTAGAAGATACACAAAATAAACAAACAGACACACACGCAAGCTCTGAAATCCGTGCGTGTCTGAACGTACTGATGAATCTCATGCCTACCACATATACATTTCACGCTGTTAGCCGATAACAGTTTAAATAGGATACACTAAAATGGGAAGAAAATTAAAATATGTATCAGAATACATTTCAGAACACAAGGAAGTACAGGTATTTGAAAATTTTAAGAAAACAAAAACAGGAGAAAAAGATGAAGTTGAGTGGAAGCGCTGCAAATGGTGTGGCCCAATTATTAAATGTAAATATTTATAGGCTAATAGTTCTAAATCTACAACAGTAAACTGTTTATTGAAATGAAAAGTTTTATTTGGGGTTTAGAGATGTATTGTTTTCTTAAGATCAGAGGTGGTATTGTGATTTGAGTTCTGCAGCAAACCATATTGATGAACAGCATTCAAACCATTAATTTACTTTTCAAATAAACCCCAATATTTATCCAGAAAAATTAATAGGTTTTTGCACTGATTTTCACCTGTTTTTGTTCTTGTGGTAATAAACACTGATAAATTCCCAGAAAAATTAAATAAAATAAAAACTGCCCACAGTACACCTGAAAAATCCCCAATCATCCTTAGATCTTAGTTTCTCCTGAGCCATTGACACAATGGGCAGTCCAGTTCCTCCACTGATTACGATCACTCTCTAGTTGTGGTACTTCTTCCCAGGTGATGCCAGATCATTCAATCTCTCTGTCACCATCCCCTACCAATTCTTTCTTGGCCTTCTTCACTTTGTCTTTTCTCCCTCACGTACCCAATTCAGTGTTTACTTAACATGTCTCCTATCTACCATGTGGTGTAGATGTCCAAACCACAAGCCTTCTTTCTGGGATATTTTCTAACATGTCCCGCTCTGTCAGCTCCCTTACTCTCTCATTTGTTATTTTGCCTTTCCATGAAATGTGGAGTATCTTCCTCAGCCATATGTGATGGGCAGCCTCCTTTTTTGTTTGTCCCTATCATCAGCCAAGTCTATGCTCCACACAGTGGCATGCTCAGTACAATCACGCAGTATAATGCAATCTTTAATTGGGTATGGAGACCTCTGTTTGACCAGATGTTGTTTATCTTTCCAAAAGTCATGTTTGCTTTTCCCTATCTCACATGAATATTTTTATTGCAGCCACCTTCAAATGTCACCACACTCCCCAGGAAGGAGAATTCATCTACCCATTAGATTTCTTTTCCATCCAACATGATACAGTTCTGTGGTGACCTAGAATCCTATTTTCGATGTCTCAGACTCAAGGAATATTTCCAACACACCTCTGACCAACATATTAACCCACAGAGACCTTCCTGCCAACACTACAAAAAGAAGGATTCTGGGTGGACTCCTCCTGAAGGTCGAAACAGCAGCCTGGATTTCTACATAGAGTGCTTCCGCCAACGTGCACGAGCTGAAATTGTGGAAAAGCAGCATCGCTTACCCCATAACCTCAGCCATGCAGAACACAGTGCCATCCACAGCCTCAGAAACAACTCTGACATCATAATCAAAAAGGCTGACAAAGGAGGTGCTGTCGTCATCATGAATAGGTCGGAGTATGAACAAGAGGCTACTAGGCAGCTCTCCAACACCACTTTCTACAAGCCATTACCCTCTGATCCCACTGAGAGTTACCAAAAGAAACTACAGCACTTGCTCAAAAAACTCCCTGAAAAAGCACAAGAACAAATCCGCACAGACACACCCCTAGAACCCCGACCTGGGGTATTTTATCTGCTACCCAAGATCCATAAACCTGGAAATCCTGGACGCCCCATCATCTCAGGCACTGGCACCCTGACAGCAGGATTGTCTGGCTATGTAGACTCCCTCCTCAGGCCCTTCGTTACCAGCACTCCCAGCTATCTTCGAGACACCACTGACTTCCTGAGGAAACTACAGTCCATTGGTGATCTTCCTAAAAACACCATCCTAGCCACTATGGATGTAGAAGCCCTCTACACCAACATTCCACACAAAGATGGACTACAAGCCGTCAGAAACAGTATCCCTGATACTGTCACGGCTAACCTGGTGGCTGAACTTTGTGACTTTGTCCTCACCCATAACTATTTCACATTTGGTGACAATGTATACCTTCAAATCAGCGGCACTGCGATGGGTACCTGCATGGCCCCACAGTATGCCAACATTTTTATGGCTGACTTAGAACAACGCTTCCTCAGCTCTCGTCCCCTAATGCCCCTACTCTACTTGCGCTACATTGATGACATCTTCATCATCTGGACCCATGGAAAAGAAGCTCTTGAGGAATTCCACCATGATTTCAACAATTTCCATCCCACCATCAACCTCAGCCTGGACCAGTCCACACAAGAGATCCACTTCCTGGACACTACGGTGCTAATAAGCGATGGTCACATAAACACCACCCTATATCGGAAACCTACTGACCGCTAGTCCTACCTACATGCCTCTAGCTTTCATCCAGATCATACCACACGATCCATTGTCTACAGCCAAGCTCTACGATATAACCGCATTTGCTCCAATCTCTCAGACAGAGACAAACACCTACAAGATCTCTATCATGCATTCCTACAACTACAATACCCACCTGCTGAAGTGAAGAAACAGATTGACAGAGCCAGAAGAGTACCCAGAAGTCACCTACTACAGGACAGGCCCAACAAAGAAAATAACAGAACGCCACTAGCCATCACCTTCAGCCCCCAACTAAAACCTCTCCAACGCATCATCAAGGATCTACAACCTATCCTGACGGACGACCCATCACTCTCACAGATCTTGGGAGACAGGCCAGTCCTTGCTTACAGACAGCCCCCCAGTCTGAAGCAAATACTCACCAGCAACCACACACCACACAACAGAACCACTAACCCAGGAACCTATCCTTGCAACAAAGCCCGTTGCCAACTCTGTCCACATATCTATTCAGGGGATACCATCATAGGGCCTAATCACATCAGCCACACTATCAGAGGCTCGTTCACCTGCGCATCTACCAATGTGATATATGCCATCATGTGCCAGCAATGCCCCTCTGCCATGTACATTGGCCAAACTGGACAGTCTCTACGTAAAAGAATGAATGGACACAAATCAGACGTCAAGAATTATAACATTCAAAAACCAGTTGGAGAACACTTCAATCTCTCTGGTCACTCGATTACAGACCTAAGAGTGGCTATACTTCAACAAAAAAGCTTCAAAAACAGACTCCAACGAGACACTGCTGAATTGGAATTAATTTGCAAACTGGATACAATTAACTTAGGCTTGAATAGATACTGGGAATGGATAAGTCATTACACAAAGTAAAACTATTTCCCCATGGTATTTCTCCCCCCCCACCTCACCCCCCACTGTTCCTCTGATATTCTTGTTAACTGCTGGAATTAGCCTACCTTGCTTGTCACCATGAAAGGTTTTCCTCCTTTCCCCGCCTGCTGCTGGTGATGGCTTATCTTAAGTGATCACTCTCCTTACAGTGTGTATGATAAACCCATTGTTTCATGTTCTCTGTGTGTGTATATAAATCTCTCCTCTGTTTTTTCCACCAAATGCATCCGATGAAGTGAGCTGTAGCTCACGAAAGCTTATGCTCTAATAAATTTGTTAGTCTCTAAGGTGCCACAAGTACTCCTTTTCTTTTTGCGAATACAGACTAACACGGCTGCTACTCTGAAACTTTTCCATCCATGTACACCTTTGCATCAGTTGTCCAGTTTCCTACATTATAATTTTAGTTTTCTCTGCATTTACTTTCAATCTAATTTTTGCTACTTCCTGTTCTACCTCTGATGTAAGGGCAGTCATTCCATTCTTCATCATACTTAGAAAAGGAATGTTGTCAGCAAAGTCAAGCTCATGTAACTCATCTCCACTTATCTATTTTATACCATCCACAATGCCTTCTGTTGTCTGTTTCATCACCAAATCTACTGTTTACATTGATCAGCTTGTTTGGTATCCCACAGCGGATCTCTGTGGACACTACTGAATACTTTCTTAAAATCGATAAAATGGATTAAGATAAGTCTTTGCCAAAGAGTAGCTTTTTCAATGATCTGTCAAAGGGTGAATATCAGTTCACCACAAGATGCACCTGTTCCTCTCATAACATTTCATCCACTGCCTTCTTCATGCTATTCAGCATAATGGTAGACAATACTTTACGCAGGATTGGTAGCAGTATAATACCTCTCCAGTACATGCACCAAATAAGATCACCCATTTTTTGGCAATGCCACAATGATATCATCTTTCCAGTCTTGTGGCACTTGTTCTTTCACCTTTTGTTAGAGTTTTGTTAAGTACTCAATCAGATGTTCACTTCCCACCTTTAGTGCCTCTGCTTGAATTCTGTCAACCCCAGGAGATTTCCCATTTGACAGCTGCTTTAAATACATCAGGTGTTATTGGTCCCTCTCTCTTATTGCTAAGCCTATGGCTACACTACAGCTTAAGTTGACATAAATTATGTTGCTCAGAGGAGTAAATAAGCACCACTGTGGACAGCGCCATGTCAGCCTGAAGAGCTTCTCCCACCAACATAGCTACCGCCGTTCGTGGGGACTGGAGTAATTAAGCTGATGGGAGAACTCTCTAGTGTAGCCATATCCTAACTTAGCGTTAGCACTGCTCTCGAACCATGTGTGATCATCAGATCTGGACAGTTTAAAATGGAAGTGTGTGAGACTATCTGGTTCTTCCTGAAAGGTCTTTCACCATTCTACAGAGCTGCTTTAAGACTCCTCTCTGTGCTACTGCTTCTGTAGCCTTCTCTTGATTCCAGGCATTTCTATCTTTTGTGCATCTCTTCTTTATCTTTTCCTCTGTATCTTTCATATGCCTCTAAGCCTTCTACCTGTGCCTTGCACTGTTCTTTTTTTGCCTTCAGAGCTTTCCAATTGTCAATCACTGCCCATGTTCCGCAGTAATGGATGCATCTTTCTTCCACCCTCTTTGGAAGCCCACTACTTCCCTCTGCTGTCTTGACTACCACCTTCTTCCAGACTTTCATCAGCCTAGTCCGGTAAAACACTGGAACAGTTCCTAAGTGCAGTCTGAAGTCTGATCTGCATTTCTTTATCCCTGAACTTCTCTATTGCTATAACACACTTTTTGTACACCTTTGTGATCTTTTGGTGTTTAAGTTCTAATGTGGCTGCTAAAAGATAATTATCTGAGCCAACATCAGCTCCTGTGCTGACTCTGACATCCCCCGAAGAAAAAGCTCATTGTGACACTACAGCCCATATTCATCATGGGGATTATGGCATAATTATGATGCATTTTGTACAAGATGGGTCATGTAAGGTGTCACTGGAAAAGCTGATTTGCTGAATACAATTATCCTATTTGTATGCATGTATCATTTTTGTATCTGAAGTTATGAATATTGACTATAGATCTGTATTTCAAATGTGTTTACTCTCGAAAAACACCCACAGCTAGCCTTTCAGGTACAACAATGATGAAGCTAGATGGTGCTAATAGCTCAGCAATAAAGACAAAGGGCTGTGGAAATGCTCAGCCTTCCTGTAAACGTTTCTGCCCACCTGTAAGTAATGGCTACTATGACTCTGTGGTACCCCAGTTCCAGGTGGCACCCTGGGGGAACCCGTCACACTCATCTCTTAAATATACAAACGAGAGATATCTGGTTGACAGCTGTATTGTCTGGTGATCTCCATGTCAACTAACGAAGCCTCTTGTGCAGGAAGAGATTGTCTCCTATCTTTGTGCCACAGAGCTTTCCGCCAATATCACTTTGGATGCCTTCCAATGTCCCACTCATGACTTCTTCCCAGCCGACAAAGTTGTTGCCAATTTGTGGGTTGCAGTTGCCTATAATCAATGTGATATCATAGTTAGTTAGGCAATACTTGCTCCACCTGTTCATGGAATGTATCCTTTTCACCATTGCCTGCTGCACCTGTCAGTGCATATACTTTTTATTATTATTGTACACTTGACATGTCTTGTTTGTAGCCTGGCTGTTATTAATCTGTCATTCATTGGCTCACAAGCCAGCAGTCTTCACTGTGATGTTATCCAGCATAGCTCCTACATCTCTTTTGTGTGTGCTCTTTCTCACTATAAGACGGTAGCACCATCAAACAACATCTTGCCACTCCCTGTCCATCTTGTCTCACTGATGCCAAGCACGTTCAAAGGGTATTTTTTAATTTCTCATGTAACTTGTGCCAGTTTTCCAATACTATACAAAGTAGGCCCATTCCACATGTCTATTCTTGTTACAGATTTGGTCATCAGGATTCGATGAATCAAGATCTCAGCTTTCTTTTGGCTTTCACTGAGATCTGTCATGCTTGGGTTTTGAGCTCCACCTGCACCTACCATCCTCAAATTTGGATTTAACTGAAATGTTTCCTCACAATAAGGTTTTACATGAGTGAGTCACAAACTCAATTGCAACACCTTCCTCTTTTATCCAGGCTTGGGACCTACACCATTGCTAACAGCAGCAGAGTTCCTAATGCATCATTCTGGGAAAAGATACCATTGTGCTGATTTTAGTTTAATGTTCTTGAAGCTGATCCCAGAAAATTTGCTAGGGGATTATACTACAGCAACTGTCCCATGGCCAACTCCAAACTAAAAATCAGAGAGGATGGTTCAAGAAAATGCTCTCTCAATGCTTAAAGAGTTTGCTTCTCTAAGAAAATATGTTTCACAAATAAGCTTACATTTTACAGTATTTAACTGACTTAGGTGTCAATTCTGAGATGCAGGAATAAACCACAATTAAATATAGATTATGGAATACTGTTGGCTTTACAGATTTTCATGCTAACAGATGTATATGGAACTGACAGGGATTTTTATGTTTCAAATATGGACCAACTCACTTTCATTCTTAAATATATGCTAGGAAGCTTTCTGCACTTTCAAATTTCTGAACTTTTGAATTTTCGTACACTGAACATCTATACAATCAGACTCAAGTGAAATTTCTATCAGCACTGCCACATTAATGTAAGAGAATGCAATTGACCAGGGGCCTGGAATAACCTTTCTAGACAAGAACAAAGCTTTCCTAGTAAATTGTTAACTATTATTTAGAAAAATTGGACAGAGTGATTTGTCCAGAGATTGGCAACCAGGTGAATTAAGTGATTATAATCAAAAAGCCTTGAGACCACTTTTCTAGTTTTTTGCTAATGATGTCTCTGAATATTGTCTACATATAACAACCAGAGTTGAACAGAGTATTAGATAAGACTAAGTATTTTAATTATACTACTGGAAAATAATACAGAGTTCCACCACCCCCATTATTAATTATAAAATGTTTTATGGCTTTATGATGAGTGCTGGAGAAATTTGATCCACTTTTCTATAGTCATATGTATAATTATTTGACTTAAATTTACTGATAATGTATTTTGAGCTATAGTATGTAAAGATGATAGGTTACAAACCACTGTTTCATTTTTTAATATACCAAAGATTATAATGCCCTCAGAGTCTCATTTATCAATCCTAATCATAGACTGATTTCCTTGGAACCTCAGATACTGAGATCCTAGGTTAGAGAATACAGGAAGTGAGTTTTCACTTTGTTGCTTTAGAAAGCTAGAGGAAGCTAGGAAGTGTCTTTAATACTTGCCTTTGTTTACTGGACACCAAAAAATAAATTAAAACAAAATAATTAACATTGAAGAATTTTAAAAGCAGGCACTTATCTTGAAAAAGGAGCTCATCAGTGGACTTGCATCAATGTAACAATGTGGTACTACCAACTTTTTAGGGCCAGATTCTGCAACCCTTCCTCATGCTGAATGGACAATAAAGGCAATGGGACTGGTTGGTGTAAGTGTTGCTCAATGAAAGAGGGTTGTAGAGTCTGGCCCATAATGCATTAACTCCATATTTTCAAAGTACTATGAAGGGATTTAATTGGGTAGCTCTCATTATTATTAATTAAATGCATCCGATGAAGTGAGCTGTAGCTCACGAAAGCTTATGCTCTAATAAATTTGTTAGTCTCTAAGGTGCCACAAGTACTCCTTTTCTTTTTGCGAATACAGACTAACACGGCTGCTACTATGAAACCTATTATTAATTACATGACTAAAGTCCTGCACAAAATCTTAGGAACTCTTCTAATTTTCTTGTTTAATGTGTTCATTATTATTTATTATTTCTGTTGTGGTAGCAGTTAGAGGGCAGAGCCCCACTGTACTTACAAACACAAAGAAATGGCCCTTGCTTCGAAGAGCTGATGTGTTATTGTGATATGGTTATGGTTTAATACAATGACTGAATATGCACATGATGTTCCCTAGGCCCCTCAAAATCTGTATGTTGTATCTTGTGAGGATTTATTGGTCTAGGTAACACAGTTAATATATACATTTGTACAGTTTCTTTAAGAACTGAACGCTCATGCCAGTCATGAACCTACTGTCCTGTTAACAGGAAGTTCTGCAAATGATCTCAAGTTACTGAACAGAGCAAACCTTTTACCCTACTGTAATAATAAATATTCAATAAATCTTTTTATGACATAGGAAGTCGTGTGACCCCTCAATTCGTAATAACAGCACGGCCTTACAAAGGATATGAGAGAAATGTTAGATGTATGAATTGCTTTGCTGATAACTAATGAAAATATTTTTCTTCTTGGTACAGTAATTCTGAGACAATTTTCTACAGAAATTACCCATTACAAAATAGCCACTCTCCTGGACATTGAGAGGAGAGTTCACAAGTCTTGATGTTCATAGACAAGGGCCTGATCCGAAGTCCAATGAATACAGAAACAGTTTTACAAAAGAAGAAACATCATGACCTTTATTTTTCTTTAGGCAAGTAGTTTAAATAGTCCTTTGTTCTTCACCACTGTGCATCCTATAGCAGACTGAATTTATTTAAGGTCTCTTTCAAGAGACAGCACAGCTTGAGAAGAATGGGTGGAAACAGGAAACTAACAGAGGCAAAATTATTAGCCAAGCCATAAGTAAAATCATTAAGAAGCACATACAGACTCTCCCATCTCGCAGGGTCCTAGAGCCCAGGCTCCAGCCTGAGCCTGCATGTCTACACCATAATTCAACAGCCCCTTAGCTCTTTGCCTGAGCCCCACAAGTCCAAGTCAGCTGACATGGGCCAGCTGCAGGTTTTTAATTGCAGTATATACATATCCTCTGTCAATCCAGTCACTTTCAAGAGCACCAAATTCATTTAAAACTATTGGAAAATATATTCCAGCACTGCTCCATTTTTCCACAATCCAAGGAAAAAACTTAATCTATGGAGATTAAAGGGTTGCACATTTTCTCTGCATAATGGAGAGAGGAAGACTGAGCAGGGAAAGAGAGCAGAGACAGACTCAGAGAGACTTTTTCTAAAGTCCACAAATGAATGCTAACAATTACGAAGAACAATGCAGATTTGATGAGCTTCTCCCTGAGCTACTGTATGCAAAAGAAGCTGTTGAGACTTGATAAGCAGCTTATCCATGTCCTTAGCACTCCTTTTCAATGTGCCAGTTGATTCAACTCCATTTTATTAATTTCTTCCAGATTTTTTTTCCTCTTTTCTTCGATGGGTGATTGGTTTTATAGAATTCATTGCTCTCTTTGAATAAGAGTGTGATTTTCTTTTAACATTTCAAAATATTTCACACTGGTATTTGTTTGTTGGATCCAAATGATTTGTTATCTAACTTAGGCCTTGATCTTACAAAGACATATATGCAGGCTTAACTAAGCATGGTGCGTATCCCAATTGAAATGAATGGTGTTACTCACAGTGTGTAAAACTTAGCACGTGCAAACTTTTGCATGACCAGGGACTTCGCTTTGTATAGCCAGGTTTCCAGAGGTGAAAGTATGATGAGGAAACTGCAGTTCAGCTGAGATAAGCTGCCAGAAGTCTGGATCCTTTTATATAATTTTGTCTGCAAAACTGAACTGAAAAGCCAACAAGAACACATTTGCATGAGATACTATTCACAAACAATATCTCAGCATTTTTGTTTTCAGTCCTGAGAAGAAACCAAACAGATCAGAAGCAGGAGAAAATGAAAAATAATGGCGTGAAGCATTTATCTGAAACATTTGGCAGATGGGGAGGTTTAATTCAATTTAGTGCAAATATTGCCAAAAATTTGAGTCATCTTTCAGGTTAATTAGAACAGTTCAACAGTACCTAGTTAACAAGCTATTTAATAGTTGAGAAAAAATTCCACACAAAATAGTTGCTTTCACATCAAAAGAAGCGAGACTTTGAAAATAAATTTATTCATCCAAAAAAGGGAAAAAAATCAAACAAATTTTCAAAATATAGATGTCTGTGCCCAACAGCAATACTATGTTTGTGTGAAATGGTTGCAATTAAAACCACAAACTACACAACTCACTTGGTTGCGGGTTTTGCTATAGAATCAAAAAAAGAGAGACCATTTTTGTCTAGAGACTCTCCAAGGTTATGAATCTGGCTCAGTTTTGAGACCAACTGAGTTAATTTGGTTTTGCTTGGAAATTATAAGAGGTACATTAATTTTATGTGAAATCAGGAGAAACTCTTGAATTTTACATTGAGATACTGTGTACAAACTCTAGATTTAAAGCAAAACGTAAGGAGTTTAAACCATGCATCTCAAAAGAGAATGAAGGATACACACAAACATCTGCAAACTAAAACATCTGAGTTTCTACTGAAGCTCTTATTACTGGACCCTACCAGAAAGCATATACCTAGCTTTAAAAGCCAGGGTCTGGTACAGTACAGCAATTCTTTTATTCCTAACTTTCAAACATCTCACCTGGTTAAAAAAAAGTCTGCATGAACAAGGATAACTTGTATACAAAATTCCAGTCCAATGTAAAATGAGAGAGACAAGATATCTTGCCTGCTTACACACAGACTCCAAATGCTCCCACTTCACGGTTTAAAATGAAAATATTGACAAAACCTTATTATAGCTCCAATTCAGAAAAGCACTTAAATACCAGATTAAGTCCCGATGACAACAAGCACATCTCCAAATACTTTGCTGATCTGGGACCTAAAAGTACATCAATGGGTGCCATTAGGATATATTTACACCAACAACTAATGCCTTGAAGCAACAAGCTCCCAGACACAAAATGTCATTTTTGAAAGAAAACAGCACAAGCAAAAACATTCAGTTAAATTGGTTCAATGCTTCACTCTGTTTGAGCTGGAAAAAAGGAGACAAGTACAACATGGAAGAGGAAATGCTTTGAAGCAAATAGCCAATAAATTCTGTTAAACTTCATCTAAAGTATTTTTTCTTGTATCAGACAGTCCTGTTGGAGAGGGCAAAGGCTTTTAAATGTTGTTTATACAACCTCTACAAATGCAAAAAAAACAAAATGTAAAAGACAGTACTTGAACAGTATAGCATCTCAGATGTCCTGACTCTTTCTACCTGACTCTCTTGAGAAGTCTGCAGTGGGGACTTATGCTGATTTTGCATTCATTGATTAGAGTTTTCACATTATGTCTCATGACATATTGTGGTGTCCTTGAGGTCTTTTGGAAAAGCTTCTCTAGATCATGTTATCTCACAGTAAACCTAAATATATCCATTTTGAAATTTCATAAAAGGAATAAAAAACTCCTGCCATCATCACTGTATGTTGTTCAGCTACCATCTTTCCTTTCTGAGTGTTCTTTATAGACTTGGAATTGCACTCATTTTGCTATCTGCTTCAATATAACACTACAGAAGAAGGGCAAGGAATGTGATATTAAATTTCATATTACATTGCTACGTAGCTCCAGGCTCAGACTTACAATAGTGTGAAAAGTATGAGAAGTTAGGAAAAAATAAGATAACCAAGTCATGTTTAAAAACACCCTGATTTATCCCATGGGGAAAATATATATTTTCAATAGATTTCATAAAATATATTGTGAGAGATTTTATACACAGGCAGCTTTTTCATGTTATACAAGATTGTTTGGGTTCACATCCAATGCTGACACTGCAGAGCAGTACTAGGGAGTATGGAGGGACTGGAAGTATAGCCGTTTATGATAGCAATATGTTTCTATCACTGGGGATTGGGAGAATACGATCAGTCTACATAAAGGACTGTGTTTTTAAAAGGCATGCTCCACATCTTTTAAACATACTCATTGCTGATGCTGCTATATCCTACCCACCTAGGAATCCCTCCTCTACTTCTGCCACTAAAGGGTACAGATACCAGAATAATAAAGGGGAGAGTTAATTCTCCTCTCTCTTGGCTCTTGAAATGTTCCCATTGCTCCCATATTCCTGTAAGTCTTGGTTCATTTCTTACTCCTTTTATTTCCAGTTTGTCTGTCTTGATCCCAAAATTACCAAATGTTTTCTAAACAACAGGCTCCCTGAATTTGAATATCAGCCTATTTGCTCATCCTAAATTGCTTTGCCACAAGAAGTTTCAAAATAAGATTTCAGCAAATGACAAGTCACAGGGAAAGCAGGTTATTTTTCACTCCCTTTATCAAAGTGGTGGCAGTTCTCATTTCAAAAAAAAGTAAAACAAAAATAAAGAGGACTCAGTAGTCTTGGAGGGAGCATTCATTGGATTCATTCATTCATTTCAGGGAGCATTAAAACCTGTGAGGAGGTAACCCCCACTGTGGCAGAGGGGCTGGAAGTACTTTCTGCCCCTTTTCCCGTGCAGGAGAAAACAGGAGAGAGATGAGCAAGTAACAGCAGCTGGGCTGTGGGCTTGCACATTCTATTCACCAGGGGAAATTAAAGGGCTTCCTGCAGAGGTGGTGTCCAGTCTGGTGCACTAGAGATGCACCCTTAATCCACCACTAAATGAGTCAAGTAAAGAGAATGCATCAGTCACCAGGAAGTATGTTGGTGGCACATTTTGTTACTAGCTCATTAAGTAATTGTTGTGACGAGTACTCATCCCCTTCAGTATTTGATTCTAGTTGAAAATCCACAATACTCGTTTATTTTATACTGTGAAGCCTGGTTGGTTTCTCCCCATGCCTGTCAATCCCAACACTTCGAGGCAGAGATGCTGTCAATTTTACAGCAACTACAGTATCACTGGCTTGCTGTTGTTTGAATTAAAAAAAAATGTACAGAAAGGAGTTTTCAGTCTAATGATAAATGGATATTTGCCTTTTCCACTATTATTTTTGATTATACTCAATAACTCCAGAAGAAATGATAGCTCTGTAAAGTTCACTGGCTGTTGGCCTTTAGTCATTTGAGTATCCAACTATTTGCACGCTAGTTAATGTTCATTTGGGCTCAGTCTACACTTAACAGTTTTGCCTGCATTGCTGTTGGTTAGGAGTGTGGCGGAAAAAAATCTTGCCCCTCATTGTCATCATCATGGCAAAAGCTCCAGCCTATATGCAGTTATATCAGTGACAAAGCCTCCCAGCATAGTTTATTTCATTCAGAGAACTGGTATAAACATAGCAGTAAAGGAACTCTTTTGTTGATATAAATTACATCCCCACTAGGAGGATTTGCCAGTACAGCGATACTGGCAAACCTTTCTGGTGTAGACATAGATTAACATATATGGTCCAAATTAATTCCAGGAATAACTGCATTGACTTCAGTAAGGCTACATCACATATGTCTATATTTTTAAAGCCCTTAAATGTAATTAATTTTGTTATAAACAGCACCTTTAATTATTAAAATAAATAATTTTTAAACCTCTTTCATCTTTTCATGCTATTTGTTTGCTTTCTATATTTCAGCTCAAACAAATATAGATTAATTAGTTTTCTTATTGTCTAGCTAACCAGTTCCCTGTCAATTTCACTTTCAGGTTCTCAGGCATCAGCATAATGCTGAAATGGGTTAAATGCACTGCAAAGGGAGCACTGATTTGCCTTTTTGTTTTTTTAAATGAAACTTACTTTTGGAATTAATCAATATGGAAATACTCTGATTGGTCTTAGGTTTTATAAAAACTTATTTGTACAAGAGGCACAGCCTATGGAGGGGATCACGCTGTACTGTCAGAATTCCTGCAGGAAAAGGCACATACTCAAGCAGGAACTCTGCAGCTGGAGGCCATGTTGGAAATGAGATCAATGGTGTAGAAGGCTTTTTTGAAGTCTATTTGGAGTTCAGCTAAGGTACTTTGCACCATGTTGAAGTTTGCATTTGTAACTGTACGTAATTACACATTAGACCAGAAGAGGTGGCAGCCAGATTTTCAAGTGCTCATCATCCAGAGTGCTGAACTCTTTTGAAAGTCTGGCCCCAATAAGGAGTGCTGAGCTCTTCTGATAATTCTGGCACTATGAAGGCAGGAAGGCACAAAAAGATTAAATCTAAATAAGTAAGTAGTTGCAGAAAGCACACATGGAGACCCAGAGAATCCAGTCAGGGTCACTCTTCCTCCCCAGCATCTCTCTGGACCCAGAACTGAGCTGAGAAGCCTCCTCTACTCTGAAACCTCCTCTACTCTGGAGGCACTAGGACCCAAGTGGTGCCTCTCCTCCTTTCCCCTCTTCTCCCTGTGTCCTTAGGGAAGAACTGCTGAGAGGAACCAGCCAGACACTCCATCTGGTAGGAAAGGCTGCAAAAGCAGCCAAAGCAGGGGCCTTCGGACATTCAGGGAACTTTCTACCGTTGAGTGGACTTCTTCTGCCTGCACTGACTGGCTGTTTGCTCCAACCCTCTCCTTCCCACTCCCTTCAACTCAACTTCCATCTACATCAGCCCCTATTACTCTCTTGTCCCCTGCCCTGTCCCCCTTTCCTTCAGGGTGCTCTCTCCCTTCGTTTTTCTTTCCGTTTAGCTGATCACCTCCTAATTAAGCCCACCCCGCTCCCCAAAAATATGTGGAACTAACATGTTTGCTGTCATCACATTGCTCATTATGCTTCTGTTTAGCACCTCTTCCCCCAGCCGGTGCTTGTCTTGTCCATTTAGACTGTAAGCTCTTTGGGGAGGGGCAGTCTATAACTCTGGATTTGTACAGGACCTAGACCAACGGGGCCCCATGCTTGGTCGGTTTTTAGGCACTACCATAACAAACAGTTACTACTACTACCACCATCACTTTGTATACTGTCCAAAAGGGAAACTAGTACCATCTACAGCACTAGTCTACCGCTGTGGCCTGTGCTTCTAACTACATCGTAGTTGACCTCTCCTGATACTAGGTGCCCATGCAGGTGCAGCCACAGTCTGTGATTAAATTATGCATCAAATTTAACCTGCCAGAGCCTCTTCAAATTGCCTATTCCAGCCTGTGTAAAACACCCGTCCTCCCCTCCCTAATGCGCCTAGAGACACGCTGCCTGTAATTTCTGTCCTCCTATCCAGTGTCCTACCAGTTCCACAGGTTGATGCACCATCAACCCACAGAACTCATTGCCAGGGGATGCTGTGAAGGCCAAAAGTATAAATGAGTTAAAAAAAGAATTAGATAAGTTCATGGAGGACCGGTCCATCAATGGCCATTAGCCAAGATGGTCAGGGATGCAACCCTACACTTTCTCTCTAAACTTGATTGCTAGAAGCTGGGACTGGAGAACAGGGGATGCATCACTGGATAAATTGCCCTATTCTGTTCATTCCTTCTGAAGCACCCGACACCAGCCACTGTTGGAAGACCAGATACTGAGCTAGAAGGACCATTGGTCTGACCCAGTATGGCCATTGTTATGTTCTCATGTGCCATGTATTAAAACTTATTTTTTTAAATAAATTTAAATAAAATAAATAAATAAATGTAAAACAGCCACAACTAGATATAAGTGATAGGATTACTTGTTGGTTTTAATTGCACAAACACAAACAGTTGCCTATTACTAGCTACACTCATGTCAGTGAATAATAAATCTCACACTGGAAATACCTATCATGATTCCCATTTAGGTCTTGGAAATCTAAAATCTAACCCTAAAACTTATGTTTATCAGAGACTAGGAACATTTAAGCCTGCACAGTGTACTGACCTTTTGATAGTAAATCAACAATGACCAGCTTTTGCCAATCGACAGCTTGTAAGGAAATTTTAAAAAAACAAGCTATCTGTCATATATAATCCCATCAGTTTATTTAATTCTGCTGCTCCTAATGTTTTTTACTTTGAACATCTTCTGGAGACATTATGGCATTTAGAGGTTAACTATTAGTGTTTAAATAACTAATCTCTTTACTAAGTGACTTTAAATCTAATAAAAATGAATGATGTGGTGAACAGTAAAGTATAATCACCTTGATATCACATATCAATGACCTCATGTGGTACATTCTAGCTATTCATGGGATTTTTCCCAGCAGTTTTGTCATTTCACAAATGCAAATATAACAAACTCTGTACAGGAATCACTTCATTCACCATCGATATGCAACCAGTTGTGGCGTCGAACACAGCTGCTAATTAACAGAACACAGTTACATAAAAGTTTAGGATAGGATATGAAGAATAGCTGATCTAAATTAAGATACAGGAGCAATGTAAAATGCAATTACCCAAGATGAGATTTTGCCAGATACCCCACCACAAGCAAAAAGTGCCATGAGTTCTTTTACAGCCACTGTAATCAGGATCTTTGTTTTACATCTCTTTCAAAAGACAGCACTTTCACACTGGATCAAAGTATAATTAAGGATTAGAATAAAGCAAAGAAGAAACCTTGACTCTTTCTTTGAAAGCGATCTGTTCTGAGAATTGGTAGATTTGTGAATATCTAGGAGGTTGAGTAGATCTCAGAAAGAGACTTAAATTTGACATAGCTAAAATCTTGATTTATTTTTTTTAAAATGAATCCGTCAAAACTTGGCTTTGGACTGTCTGAGTTACCCGTGCTTTCCCAAAGAAACTCTACCATCCACTCATCACAGTCATATTTCCATGGCTAAGTCAATTGGGTGCAGTAATACTTAGCCTCTTAAAGAAGTAGCATCCTGTAATGTTAAAGACTTACCACATCCATGATCTGCATGAGGCTAAGAGTGAAGTAGACAGTGAGCGGCTGGGAATCATTGGCCACAGGCCTCTCCAGAGGATTGTAATTCTTCAGCAACTCCTTATAGAGCTTCCTCTGGAACTCTCCTTGCAGGGACACTTTGAAAAAGTAAAAGTAAATTGATAAATACTTAGGAATCTACTGTCAGCATTATGATGTAAAAGAATGCAGCATTCAGAAATGCTTTCCACTCAGAATCTGCTCCCATTAGCCAAATCAGGCAATATGTTACCTTTTACTTTATACTTCCTCCTTCCAAGACATCTGTTCCATTAACTACCATAGCAAACTCTTATCCCAAAACTGCTACCACTCACCTCTTCTCTTCCCTGACTTTTAGTAGGTAGAACTTCTGGTTGATATGTCTCACCTTTCAGAATCTGCCACTTTGACCAGTTCCCCTCTTTAGCCAGGGACAGCAATTTCCAAATGTTAAGATCAATGTGTCAACATTTGCATCCTTTGGATCAGGGATGAGAACTAGTGAGATGTAGCAGTTTTTAATGGATGAACTAAACTGCTCATAATTTGATACTTGGTGTAGCATAGCTGTAACTAGAAAAACAGAAGAATGTGATATACCTGAAAAGGACAAGACAATGACGGAATAACTGGGAGATTACACGGACAATCAAAGTACCCATATCATTGGATTGTAAACTCTCTGGGGCAGGGACAGTTTTCTTGCCCTGTGCTTGAACCCCGCCTAGGACAATGGGGTCCTGGTCCATGACTAGGATTCCGAGGCTTTACAGTAATACAAATACTAAATCACACCACTGGGGAAATTTTATCATCTTTGTGCACCTCAAAGCTCCATATCATTCTAGAGAGGACACTGATTCTGTCATTTACTTTTGGTGAGAGAGAAATCATACCCCTGGGATGGAAGTATGGAAGAGCCAATACAGGAGAGAATTAGAGGACTGTGTAAAAATGGAAATCCACATCACTGTAGGAATTAGTCCTTTTTGTGTTTGACCTGTGTGTCTGTCCCCATCCCAAAGCAATGTTGTCATGTACCCCCCTGCTTATTTCCTGATCACCAACCTTGTGTTCCCCACACAAAGGACGCCAGGATCCCTACCCTGAGGAGCTTACTGTCTAAAAGCCAGGAGTATGTTTCCCCTCCCCCTCATCTTTTAGCCCCTACTCCTGCCAAGGGGGTAAAAACCATTGAGGCTGATCCCAGACAGTGATCTGGGCTAGGGAACAGTTTTCACGCTGCTGGTCTGAGCGCCAATGCAACAGCAGGATGTAGGGAGAGGGAACAATCTGGGGGTGAGCATCAGTCCACCCACCACTGCAGAAGAGTCCCGCAGAAGACTCTCCAAAAGGATTTAAAGGCAATTGCCTTTCTTCCTAACCCACATCGGTATCCCTTACATGCCAGCACGTTAGGAATCACATCCCCTCCTCTCAGTTTGCCAAACTCTGCCCAGGGCTACCTGTTGGGCTAGGGGCAGTTTGCAGAGCATCTGCACAGTGGCCTCACCACCCAGGCTACATCTGATGACTAAGAACCAGGAGAGTAAACTCCAGCCCAAACCCTGTGGAGAGAAAGGGCTAAGCAAAGGACATGTGGGCAAGCAGAGCCCTCAGATACACAGCCACAAGGGGCAGAAAAGGAAAGAGAAGCACAAAAGTCCACTCACCATGTACCAGCCCCACAGCCACGATCAGCCAGACAGTCAGCTCCCGGAGTCCCATCCCCAGAGCCAGCCTCACTGGGGAAGGGCAGCAGCTGCAGAGCCCCAGACCCCGAAGCAAAGTTCAGCTCCAGCCCCAAATCAGCCAGGCAGCTGCCGAGAACAGGCACTCAGAGCAGGATAAAGAAAGGGAAAGAGACGCAGAGCAGAAACTAGAAGGCGAGTGCTTGGTGGCACACAGGGCTGAGGGGTTCTGGGGGACAGGGTATCAGTAACAGGGCTCCGGCTCCTCTTCCTGGTCCCAGCTCCCTTCCTGGGCTGGCCCCGGATCTCTCCTTGAGATGCTGCCAGCTCAGGCACAGCAGAGGAATGCTAATGACTGGCCCCCTCCCTCCACCTCCTCCTGCACGGAATGGATTTCCCTACTTTCCTTAATCCCTCTAGACCCTCAGGCAGGGCAGAGGGGAGGCAGAGACACTGCAGCAGCAGGAGAAATGCAGCCCGTTCAGCGGAGCAGCCTAGCTTTATAGGGCTGTGTGTGTGAGCTAAGAGCGGATCTCACTCTCCACCCCTTCCCTCCCTCCATGGCTACTCAGCCCTGAGACAGTCACTCAGGCACAACTCCCCTCTGGCCCCATCCCACTGCCAGGCTCTGCAGTTCACTCCAAGAGGGGCACTTCGCTACCGCAGGATCCAGCTACTCTTGCTCACGTTTTAACAACCAAGCTGAGCTGCAGCCTTCTCCTTTGGGGTACGAAGCACAGGGGAGGCAGGAGCTCTGGCTCATCCCTGCCTGCTGAGATACTTCTCTCTGCACAGCAGCCAGACGCTGGGGTGGCCACAAATCCAGCAGTTCCTAGTAAATGGAGCTGACTCAGCAGTATGGGGGCTCCTCTCCTGGGACAAATAAGGGAAAAGCAAAACTTGTGCCAAACTTGCATTTATTTATAAGGCAGGAATATACATTCTGGTGGTCCCTTAAATGAGAGCACCTTATTGGAACCTGATTAGCTTTAAGTGCAATTAAAGGTCCAATCACTAGGAAACTGAAAATAAGAGCCCCCACTCCTACCTTGCTCAACCCCCTGCACACTGGTCTTAACTGGCCCCGGGGAAGATAACCCCACATAAGATGCTCTGCTCGTGCAGAGGTGACTTTCTGCCTCTCTCACTCCAGGCTGCTGGGGTAGCAAGGAAAAAGAGCATGGCTAGGACCCCCTATGCCATGCTGCTCCTCAGCAGTGCCTTCAGCTCCAGGTGCCATTGCAGACTGGCCCTGGCATGAACTTGCTGCTCTAACATGGCAAAGAAGGGTACTGGTCTATCCATAGCTGCAGCAGGATAAAGAACTGCAGAGGAGAGCTTTAAGTCACTGTTGCCCCCTTCCCAACCCCGAATTGCACTGTGTGCACTGCAGCCATAGCCAAGGATCTGACCCCTAGTCACATTTGTTTTGGGGGACAGGTAGAATCAGATAACGTTGTATATGCATGAATCATTTTGTGCCCTTTAGATCCCAGCTGCCGCACAGAGCTGGGAGCTCAGGTGTGAGATGATTTTTTTTTCCAGTGTCTAGAATACCATGTAATTTAAAAAGAGTTGCAGGAGAAATCCATGGCCCCTGATTTATTGATGACACTAAACACATTTTTTAAAGGACACCAGAAAGCCAGCCAGATCTGGGACAGAGCCCACAGCCTCAAACCCTCGCCATGCTACTCATCCAATGAGATTCAGGTCTGTTTGCTCTTACACTGAATCTTAGTGTAAATCTTAGTTTTCCGAGGTCTGGTTTCCTTTCCTTCAAAAAAAAAATTGCCTTTACATGCTATTAATATTTTTATGTTCTTCCTTAAGAGTTTCAGTCCTCCTGGGTGCCAAATGCGGGATGTTCAGCATCATTCACATCCATGGACTTCAACGGGCATTGAAGACATTCATCAGGATCAGGCTTCTAAAGCTGTTCAGAAGTGTATTAAAATATCGGATTACTTTATACCCAGTACTGTTTCTATATTTGCTTGTCTTTCAACCAAAGGATATTGAAACACTTTAACAAACCTAAATTTATGCACAAATCCCATAAAGGGATCACTTCATCAACCAGTAAAATGTAGTGATAACAGCCACCCTTCTCCCCCACCTCACCCTTACCTCACCCCATCACACACACCCTTGCTTAAACCTTCTGTGAAGCACAGATTTGCAAAGAGACATCTCCATTTTGGTGGAGAGCTTTACTAATTGCTAATTTGTAGATCAGCATCTGTGTGGCATTTACAGTTCACTAAACCGTAACTTATAGTAAAAGCACATTTCCAGGGAAACAAACACTTAGGCTACTGCCTTAAAACCATAAATCCTAAGTAATCAGCACTTAGGAGAAAAAAATGTGCATTTGCCACAACTCTGTACTTTTGATTGGAACTGGCTAGAAATATTCAAAATACAAATTTATTAATAGGCTTTTTTTAATGTACCTATTTTGCCAGAAACTTTCACTTAGCCTGAAATCCATACCCATGTGCAGAACCTGAGTAAATGGTTGGGGGGGAATATGTGGATGAAATTTTTCTCCTAGCAGCAGAACACGCAGTGGATCCCTGCAGTTCATGGATATACTGACTCTGCCTCCACCTCCTCACGCTTTCTCTCAGTTTAAGCGCACATCGCTAGTCCCTATACAAACACAGATACTGATTTGGAGGAGTGCCACCATGATATTTATATCTGGTCTACATACTGTTTTGTACCAATTCAATTATTTCAGTTAGGGACTTGTTTTCCTTTGAAATTATTTAATCCCTCCTGTGGATGTAGCCATACTGTTACACTTTATTCTCCTTACCTTATAAGAAGAAAATATACTAATTTAACTGCATGTGCAATAGAGGAGCTGTATCACTAACTATACGTGGTACAATGTATGTGTAGACAAGTCCTCAGTCCCACAGTCTGTAGAAAGTATGCAGAGTCCCTCATGCATAGCCTCTCTTCCCAGCCTCCTTCCACACAGCACAGCCAGGGTGCTTCAGTTGCACTTGGCCCTTTCTGTAGCCACATTAAGGGAGCCAGTGAATTTCACTCCTAGGGATTGACTGAGTCCTGCTGGAGCAACAAAGTACAAACTGCAACTCCCTGCCCGAGCAGATACCAGTGCATTTCAGACCAAGGATTCAGTCTCACGGAGGGTGGCAATGTTTGCACTACCCTTGCTCATGATGTGGAAGTAAAAAGAAAACGGTACAGAGTTTAAGCATAGAAGTTTCTGGTTATCAGGGAATAAGGTACAGATTATCAAGTGGTGTGAAATTCGGTTTAGGAATGGATGGTGTAAGGAATACATAATCTGCAATCTCCCCGATTGAGGGTAAAAGTTTAACAGGTCAAAGAACAGACATTGAGATATGGGGGTATGTTGTTCATATAATGGCTACGTTCAGGTGTGGAGTATGATGAGTGGATACGATGATGAGGATGGATTGTAGTTGAGACTCCATTGGATCTCCACCAGCAGGCATTGCATGGGGATCATCACTCCCGCTAGCCATCCCTGGCCACATTTTAGGTTGTGCTGGCTTGCTGTGTACTCTCCTCTCCAACACCATAATGCAAGATTTACTGGTACAAATCAACCCTTCTCCATGCAGACTTTCTGTGGTCAGAAGCTCCATGACATGGGTTATACTGTGGAATGTCAGATGGAAAGTTAACAGCAGTCCCTGGGGGGCGGGGTCAGTGGACTGAGCTGGTGGCTGGCTGGAGTGTAGGATCAATTTCTGATTACTTTTAAAAAGAAAAGGAGTACTTGTGGCACCTTAGAGACTAACAAATTTATTAGAGCATAAGCTTTCGTGAGCTACAGCTCACTTCATCGGATGCATTTGGTGGAAAAAACAGAGGAGAGATTTATATACACACACACAGAGAACATGAAACAATGGGTTTATCATACACACTGTAAGGAGAGTGATCACTTAAGATAAGCCATCACCAACAGCAGGGGGGGGAAGGAGGAAAACCTTTCATGGTGACAAGCAGGTAGGCTAATTCCAGCAGTTAACAAGAATATCAGAGGGACAGTGGGGGGTGGGGTGGGAGGGAGAAATACCATGGGGAAATAGTTTTACTTTGTGTAATGACTCATCCATTCCCAGTCTCTATTCAAGCCTAAGTTAATTGTATCCAGTTTGCAAATTAATTCCAATTCAGCAGTCTCTCGTTGGAGTCTGTTTTTGAAGCTTTTTTGTTGAAGTATAGCCACTCTTAGGTCTGTGATCGAGTGACCAGAGAGATTGAAGTGTTCTCCAACTGGTTTTTGAATGTTATAATTCTTGACGTCTGATTTGTGTCCATTCATTCTTTTACGTAGAGACTGTCCAGTTTGGCCAATGTACATGGCAGAGGGGCATTGCTGGCACATGATGGCATATATCACATTGGTAGATGCGCAGGTGAACGAGCCTCTGATAGTGTGGCTGATGTGATTAGGCCCTATGATGGTATCCCCTGAATAGATATGTGGACAGAGTTGGCAACGGGCTTTGTTGCAAGGATAGGTTCCTGGGTTAGTGGTTCTGTTGTGTGGTGTGTGGTTGCTGGTGAGTATTTGCTTCAGATTGGGGGGCTGTCTGTAAGCAAGGACTGGTCTGTCTCCCAAGATCTGAGAGAGTGATGGCTCGTCCTTCAGAATAGGTTGTAGATCCTTGATGATGCGTTGGAGGGGTTTTAGTTGGGGGCTGAAGGTGATGGCTAGTGGCGTTCTGTTGTTTTCTTTGTTGGGCCTGTCCTGTAGTAGGTGACTTCTGGGTACTCTTCTGGCTCTGTCAATCTGTTTCTTCACTTCAGCAGGTGGGTATTGTAGTTGTAGGAATGCATGATAGAGATCTTGTAGGTGTTTGTCTCTGTCTGAGGGGTTGGAGCAAATGCGGTTATATCGTAGCGCTTGGCTGTAGACAATGGATCGAGTGGTATGATCTGGATGAAAGCTAGAGGCATGTAGGTAGGAATAGCGGTCAGTAGGTTTCCGATATAGGGTGGTGTTTATGTGACCATCGCTTATTAGCACCGTAGTGTCCAGGAAGTGGATCTCTTGTGTGGACTGGTCCAGGCTGAGGTTGATGGTGGGATGGAAATTGTTGAAATCATGGTGGAATTCCTCAAGAGCTTCTTTTCCATGGGTCCAGATGATGAAGATGTCATCAATGTAGCGCAAGTAGAGTAGGGGCATTAGGGGACGAGAGCTGAGGAAGCATTGTTCTAAGTCAGCCATAAAAATGTTGGCATACTGTGGGGCCATGCGGGTACCCATCGCAGTGCTGCTGATTTGAAGGTATACATTGTCACCAAATGTGAAATAGTTATGGGTCAGGACAAAGTCACAAAGTTCTGCCACCAGGTTAGCCGTGATAGTATCGGGGATACTGTTCCTGACGGCTTGTAGTCCATCTTTGTGTGGAATGTTGGTGTAGAGGGCTTCTACATCCATAGTGGCTAGGATGGTGTTTTTAGGAAGATCACCAATGGACTGTAGTTTCCTCAGGAAATCGGTGGTGTCTTGAAGATAGCTGGGAGTGCTGGTAACGATTACTTTCGGTTCAAATCCCTGATCTCAGATTCTGTGCTTTTGCTACAATAGTTTATCGTCCTGGGCAACTGCATCCGAGCTGATATTTGCTATTGTTTTGCTTATATGTGATAGAACACAGTGAGTGTTCATCAAATAATACAGAAAACTGCAGTTTATCAGTCACTGTTAGTTTGAACTCTGACGAGCCACTTACCTAAGTTACCTACCGTCTGTTTGGTTATCTCTAAAGGGCCTGTCACTTGGTACCTAGGTGCCTGCACTCAGGACCAGGAAGGAAAAGCAACAGCTAAGTGTGCACAGCCTGAGCAGGGCAGAACATTTCTGCTTTTTCACATACAAGGTGGTGTATTTCCCGCAGCCTCCCGGGCACACTGGCCAATGAGATGCAGGCTGAGGCAAGGGAAGAGCCAAGCTCATTTGAAACCACACAATACACAAGTTTCAGAGTGGCCGCCGTGTTAGTCTGTATCTGCAAAAAGAACAGGAGGACTTGTGGCACCTCAGAGACTAGCAAATTTATTTGAGCATAAGCTTTCGTGAGCTACAGCGCACTTCATGGGATGCATCCCCAGTCATGAAGACCAATCCCCCCGCCCGCACAGGATAGGCTCCCCCAGGGGATACCCTTTTCTGACAGGGTAACGCCTCAGTGGCTTCCTTTTAAATGCTCTGCCGGAGGCTGAGACCGTGACTGACTTTGGGGCTGGAATCAGATCTCGGCAGCACTGAAGAGCTGGGAATCAGGGACAACCCCGCAGCGGACCGCGGCTTCGCTCCAGCCAGCGCTCGGGAGCATTTCTCCTCCCCCTGCCATCATCCCCCTTTGCACCCCGCCCTCCCCGCGGGCCGCAGCTGCTCGCAGCGCCCGGCTCCAGAGGCTGCCCGCGCCCGCTCTGCTTCTGCCGCGGGCCGCCTGAGGGAGCCATCTGCGCACGGCCCCCGCCGACCGCGTCCACGGGCTCAGCGCTGCCCTCTGCTGGCGGGCGGCGATCCCGCCGCTCTGACCCTCCCCTCGCCCCCGGCAACTTGGCCGCCGAACGGCAAGTCAGCGGGGCCCAGGCCTGCCTGGGAGCGGCGCCAACTCCGCCAGCCAAGCGGGGCGCCCCGCCCCGCCCCCCGCTCCCTGCTCTGCCTCCCGCGCGGCAGCTGGAGGAGCCGGACCCCACTAGCCCAGCCCCGGCCTCTCCACCTGCTGCTGCGCGCAGCCGGCCCGCGCTGGGTGGGGCTCAGCAGCCCCGCGGCGGAGGTTGCCCGGCAGGTTTCCACGTGCCTGCGCAGCGGGCCGTCCAGAGCTGGTGCTGGGGCCCAGCTGCGGTGCGCTGGCCGGGGCCAGTAGCCTCAGGCTGCCCCTGCAAGCAGGGGTGGGACGCGGGAGACCCACGCTGTTGCCCGCAGTCTGAATGGGGGGCAGGGCAATTGCACCCAGACCTGGGCGCACCCAAAGGTCCCTTCCCCCGCGGTGCCAGCACACGGCACAGGAAGGAGCTAAGGGCAGCTCTGTCACAGCAGCCATCAAGCCTCTCATGCTGCGCCCTTTATAGAGTCACAGAACCAGGGAGAGGGAGCGCGCGGGTCATTGAGTCTCACCCCCTCCGAGGTGCAGGATTACAGCCCCGCAGTTCCGGTGATCGCCTGGGATCTGGGAGACTTGCCTTCAAGTCTCTATTGCAAATCAAAAAGAAGAAATTTAAAAGCAGATCTCCTACATCCCCGGGAGTGCCCTACCCACAGGGCTATTGGCTATAAGGGCTCATGCCACTTAGCTCCAGAAGAGGGTTCACAGCCGTGAATGCTTAACAAAGAGGCACCTATGTCCCTTTGTAGATGCAGGCCCTAAGTGCTTCAATAGTTCACTCCTGACTAGCTTAGGCAGTTCCCTGCTCAGCTTGCTGGCTTCTGTGAATCCCCACAATGCATGGGGTGCCTGGACCCCTAACTCGGAGCTATGAATTCCACTAGGCACCAGGGCACCCTTAGTTGTTGCAACACCCAAGACCCCTTTGTGAATCTTGCCCTATGCAGTCTACACCAGTGCTTTTCAAGCTATCTGATGTGGGGGACCGGCAATTTTTTTTCCCAGTGTGCGCACAGACTGGCAGCCGATGGCTCGCGGACTGGCACCGGTCCGCGGACCACACTTTGAGTAGCACTGGTCTAGACTGAGCTTCCAGGTTTGAGCATTGCTCTATCACCCCAACACCAACACATGCCAGTTAAAGACAAACACAACCATGTTATTTAGAACCATTTGGGGTCCTCAACATCTTTCCTTCTTAGTAATTAAAAGCAAACTCAGTTATAAAAATTCTGCTGTTACCAATGATGAGCTCATTAACATTAATAAACTTGCAGTAAAAATAAATAATGAACACTTACCTGTAGAAACTCAGACTAAATCAGCAACTTAATTGTTTATTAGGAAAGGTTAAAAAGAAAAGTCTGTTCTTCATGGATTGTATGGAAGCCCAACCTCCAGTAGTAGAAGAGCTGAGAGAATAATTCATAGCAAATAATTTCCGTGATAAATCTTATTTTTCTGTTTGTGGAATAGCTCACATTTGTTATTTGAAGTTATTAAATCCATTTTATATACTCCATAGTTTGCTATTAAATTCAAAATCCATAATGTGAACTCTGGTGCTTAGCTGTGAGTGGGCACATAAATCTTGTGGTATTATTTCTGTTCCCTCACTGGAGTTTAACTCTTATGAGATTTCTGGTGTGACTGCTCACAGGAAGTGGCTCAAGTTTAAAATATTATCATGAATTTTCATAGAGAGTGAAAAGACATATGAAGCAAACAGAAAAGGGTGCAAGCATGGTTGTACATTCCTGGGCTGTTTCAGCAGCCTGGGCAGATAAGCAAACCTCATCTCCAGATCCTTTAAAGGCCCTTGACTCAGGGCTCCCTTTATAATTTGTAAACAAAGGACATAAATAACACAAAAGAAAACAAATTTGCTGACAAATGCTATCTCAGTCCCCCAAGGTTTTTCCCTTGCTTCCAACACCCAGGGAGAAAAATCCACTCAGTTCCAGTCCACCCTGTAGGTCCAGCTTCCTCTTTCTTACAGATGTCATCCAGCCATGTGATAGGCTGGGATCCATTAGCCCTTCCCACGGAGCTGCTTCATCTTGTCACAATGGTCAAAGCAAACTCATTTAAAAATACAAACAAATATCTTCAGAAAATCTTGAGCACCCACTTCTGGGTAGCATGTAGAATGCAGAATTATTAACATACCAAAAAAACACTACTGAATATAAATTATTTTGTTTTTTCCAACATATTGATCAAGTTTTTCAAAATTAGAAAATACAGTTGTATCCATACACGTCTGTGATTGAGTCATACTCAGTAAAATTAGGCAAGCTGTGCATTTGAAGAGTAAGATTGGGTGCAAGCAAATACTGTGCACAAATTTATTTGTCTAACTTGAAAATGTGGCCTGTTTCTCTCTCTCTCCTATGCAAAAAGAGAAATGTATTCCTGTGCAGCACAACATCTACACGTTGCATAGATCCCACTTAAACCCTATTTTGAAAGCTTACATGAAATTTTAATGGTGCAAAGGTCTCTATTGGCCTTCTGCACAGGGGTAAATTCCACCCAAACAGCACAGAAAACTACTGTTTGAAAAAGCTGCAAAATCCTGCATTAAAGCTTATGTGAACCCCCCCCCCCCACACACACACACAAATTGTTACATAAACCCTAGCTCATTTATACCTGAGAACTCTAGCCTCCTTTTGAAAACCTTTAGTGAAGGAGCTTCCACAACCTCCCTAGCCAGTCCTGTTCTATTGTCCTACTGTTCTACAGTTAGAAAGTTTTTCCTGAGATTTAATCTAAATCTGCTATACAGTAGTTTGAACCCATTGCCTCTTGTCCTGCCCTCTGTGGCAAGAGAGAACAACTTTTCTCCTTCTTTTTTATGGCAGCCTTTCAAGTATTTGAAGACCAATATCATATCCCCTCTTAATTTCCTCTTTTCTAAGCAAAACATACCCAATTCCTTCAGCCTTTGTTCATATAGCTTGCATTCAACCCCTTCGATCATCTTTGTCACTCGCTTCTGGGTCTTTTCCAGTTTCTCTACATCCTTTCTATATATTGGTGACCAAAATTGAACATAGTACTCCAGCTGCGGCCTAACCAGAGTAGAGCTGTACTATCAACTCTTGTGACTTGCATGCTATGCCTCTGTTAATGCAATCTATAATTGCATTTGATTTTTTTGCAGCAGGATCACATTGAGGTTGTGGTGCACCACAACTCCCACATCATTTTCGGCAGTGCTGCTGCCAAACCAGTTATCCCACATTCTGTATTTGTGCGTTTGTTCCCCCCAACCCTCCCCAAGTGTTGCACCTTACATTTGTCTTTGTTGAATTTCATTTTGTTGGCTGTAGCCCAGGTCTCTGATTTATCAAGAGCTAAAATTCAGAGGGCTCTGTCTTCCAAAGTGTTGGCAACCTCTCCTGTCCCCTTCCCCCAGCTTTGAGTCATATGCAGATTTGTTCAGTATGCTCTCTATTCCTACATCCAGGTTGTTAATAAAGATGTTAAACACCAGACCCAGAACTAAATCCCAGAAAGCAACTCTACCCCCCCCCCCCAAAATTGACTCTAGATAGAGAGATGAAGGCAGAGAGTAAATTCTTTTGCTGTTTGCAAAAACTTTCTAAAAAAAAGAACCCATAATCATCAAACAACAATCCAGTATTTCTTAAGACTTAACAGTGCTCACATGGTAAGAATAAAAACCATGTAAAATCATGGGTAACAGTGCCATCTGGTCAATCCCGACATAACTGTATCTTTTAAAGTTCCATCCTTTTGGCCTTTATATATGTTGTCTCCACCAATTATGCCAGAGATGAACTTTTGTTCTTATAATGGTAGGTCCAATTAAATAAAAGTGGGTTTCCCGGCTTCTGACAGCTGGAGCCTAGTCACTGGGTGTCACGCAAGTAAATATCAGAGATTTCCCAAAAAATACCCCACAGGTGCTTTCCCCTGTTGAGAGCTATCCTGAATTTTCATTCATACACATTTCCATTTTGACTTCTAGAGAAGTAATTACTTGGTGCTGTCATTTCAGCTTCTGTCAAGGCCTGGTTGCAGGGTACTGCCGTCGCTTCTGACTGACACTGCAATCACAGCACAACACTGTCACTTCGCCATCTCACTGCATCAATCTAGAAACTTGGCAAAACTCTTTTCTTTACCCCAGTTAATTTTAAATGACTGAACATAAATTTCGGTGCCTTAGAAGACCATTAATTTTGACACAAAATCTGCATATTAGGCCTGCAGCTCTAACAGATCTTGATCTACAAGAATTTTTTTTCCCTGCTGGAGCAAAACACTAGACGATCTCCTCTTTTACCATCTCCTACATTTTAAATGGCTAAATGAATTCCCGTCCAAAATGCCAGTTTTGTGCACAGAGGCTAATGTTAATAAGGCCTCTGAAAAAGAAGCTTAACTCTAATCCTTTCAAAGAAAGGATTGTTTGAAATTTGGTCTCTCACTGGTAGCCCTTCATAAAGGTGGGTTAAAATGGAAATCATTTGTCCAAATTCACTCAAACTTTGGCAATCCAAACAAAGTAGGACCCAGATTTGAAACATCCCAGTTTTGCAAAGTCAAACCTTGAGAGATGAGATTTAGCAAACACAAAAGCACGTTGGTTTTGATCTCCACATCTTAAGAAGCACCATATTTTTGGTCCACGTGGCATTTTTACAATTATTTAATTTCTTCAATTAAATACATCTGCCATAAGGATGATATGAAAAAGAAGGGTTTTAAATGTTAAAGGTGTCTCTGTTTGGTCTTGAGATGCAGGCATTTGAAAAGTTACAGGGATATTTTCCATCTTGCATGTAAGCAACACATTGTTACACTGTACAGCTTCCCCTCCCAACCTCTCACTCCAATTTTCTCAGTCTCATTGCCAACTTCCATCAATCATGCAAGGACAGAAAGTCAGTCTGCATGTGATATTTTTAATTAATCCAGAAGTGATGGATATTTCAAGCATTTGGAACTAACTCAAATACTGTGTATCACCTGCTGTTTTTAAAATGATGTATGTATAATTATTTCCTTCCTACCACCATCCTGAATCGCTCTCACTACAAGAAAGAGCAAATGTGGTGGTGTTACTATGAAGATAGAATAAGGAATTCATCACCATCAGTATCTTAGAATAGATGCCAGTCATGTCTCAATGAAACAACTGTTTTCTTGCTGATTGTCTCCAAGCATGTTGGCGATAAGTTCTTCAAGGGATGTCTCAACAACTGTGAGCATTTCTTTAGAGAAATGAAGAACAAAACTGAGTCATTTTTGTAGTGGGAACACATCATCTTCAAAAGGCCATGGGTCCTTCAGAGAAGCGAAAACTTTGAAAAGGAGATTCCCCAATAGCATGTCACATTAAAGGAACTCTCAGAGAACTATAAGATTGTCTCTTTGATAAACACTTATGGACTTGCAGCTATGAAAGTGGCTAGTGAAACATCTCAGCATGTTCCGTTTCTCAAAGCAGCCACTGGAATCTAAGCCTTTTAAGTATCAAAAGTGGTTATAGTAAGTTTTGACTAGCAGACTGTCTCTTGGAACATTTGAAATATAAAAGTAGTTTTAACTATTTAACATTTTAGCTGGCTGTCAGAATGTTTTAGCTGTCAAAATACCTGTAAGGATTCTAGCTTGCAAGCTGTTTTCTCCTGTCACCTTAAGTTTTCAGACTGAAAATTCTTTCCTAAAAATAAGAAGTTTGTGATAGAGGTGTTTTCCATGGTATGTTCAAACTAGGGTCACTGACAATGAAATACAACTCCCCTAATTAACTTAATATGCAAAATATGCATATTTTAAAGCAAATTTTCTCCAAAGTTACAGGGATAGATGATACTCAGTAAAAAGTGAAGATATAGAACACCATAGGCCTGAGCCAGTTTCCGTTGACTAATATAGCAACATTCTCCTTGACTTCAGTGGAAACAGGATCAGGCCTGACAGCTCATAGCATTCCAGTTCGATAGTATCTGCAATTTAACATGTTAGTAATCGGCCATAATGAAACTACTGAATTGAAACCGAGATTTAGTTTACTATTAAAACAGGAATTGGTGGTTAATCACATCTGGTTTTGGCCTTGGAAAACCAAACTCAAAGCTGCTGCAGCAATAAAATGTCACATACATACAGGAAATATAGATTCAGTAGTCATTAAAATACAATATGACAAAATGCAGTAGAGAAAATTAACTTACTGTAGTCAGTCTGTTGTTGGAAATGAATTCAAGAACTTTAATTTTAAATCACAACAACACTGTCAGGTGATCTGTGACTCACATCAAAGCTGTCTAGGCCCACTGATATTTTATAATGCATTCTGTATTTGGAATTTTTAATTTTCAAAAGTATATTCAAAGGTCCTTTGATGTTAGAGGTAACCATTGGTATTTAAGCAGTTTGCTTTAGTCAAAAAGCCAAAAACAGGGATATCAACACCTGCAGTTGTCTCTTGTCCTGTCCAGTTAGTTGGTTCAGCTTCTCTCATTTTTGCTCCCCACTAGTTCATTTCTCTGCATCTTTTTGACCACATGTAGTTAATTAGTTTGATTGTAAAATAAAAAGCAGCTATTGTGTATGTATTCAGGCAAATTCTGCTGTTGGTTTTAGGAGTAATGACAGCAAGATTTGGCCCACTCTTTTTACTCTTGCAAGGAAGGGTAGATTTCTCTACATGTATTAGATTAGTGAGATTTTATTTTGACAGTCGAAAAACAATGTCAGATGTACCCAATAGAAAGCGTCGACTGTCTCCAAGCACCATCCAGAAATGTCCAACCACATTAGGAGGAGGAGGTCCTCTCCCAACTCGACTTCTGATATTGCTACATGTGTTGAAGTGACAGGGATTTGATTTTACCCTGATTCTTCTTAGTAAAAATAGGCAGGCTGTGCTTGACCTTAACTAAACTAGCCAACATCTGGGGTTGCCTGTGGCAGGTGTCAATTGCATGAATCACGAAGTGGAAAAGTGCAACTAGCTCTGCTAACTATGGTAAAGCAAAAAAAAAAAAATTATATATATATATAAATAAAGGCAACATGTCTCCACTCCCAATAAAACTATTCATTTTTTAGTTTATCATTTCTTTTCCTAGGGAGAAGAGCCATGTGTGGCTCCTTTTACAGGAAGTGTTGCTGAGGTTCTGACTCACAGGCAGTAAATATTGTTTATTAACATGCCAGAGGAAAACCAAATCAGGATAGGCTCTGAGAGGTATTGATTCCTGAGAAATAATTATATGTAGTAGCGTATGCACAGTGATTAAATGTAAGTACCAAGAGTTAATACCTTCTGAGCTAGTGAGAGGCTTGTATATAATAGGACAGTGTACTTTGTAGTCACTAGTTCTTGGATGAGCTGGTTCAGTAAACTTCATGTGTATCTTAAACTGGAACTCTTTTGCTCCTCCCACATCCCCTACCCCAACTTAGAATCCAGGAAAGAAAAAGGAAAGGTCTACTGCACAGTTACGCGATATTTCACTTTTCCCTGTTCTACTATCTTCTCTCTTTCTCATATGCAAAAGGCTAATTTACAGATAGACCCAATCCTATTCCTCTTACTTAAAGTGAATAATACTTCAGGTTCCAATTCAGCAAAGCATCCCTTTTCCTAAAAACATTTAAGCATGTGCTTAAGTCCCTTTGACTTTAATGGGATGCAAGCAGACACTTAAAATTATGCATGTGCCTAAATCAGAGGTGGGCAAACTAAGGCCCTTGGGCCACATCCAGCCTGCGGGACCCTCCTGCCTGGCCCCTGAGCTCCAGGCAAAAGGCTAGCCCCCAGCCCCTCCCCCGCAGCCTCAGCTCACTGCACCGCCAGCATAATGCTCTAGCATAGCATGGCAGGGCTGCAAGCTCCTGGGGCAGCGCAGCTGCAGAGCCCGGCCTGACCCGGTGCTCTGTGCTGCATGGTGGCATGGCTGGCGGTAAGGGGGCGGGGGGGGGAGGGGGGGGTTGACTAGAGGGCAGGGGAGTTTGGGGTGGTGGTGGTCAGGGGGCAGGGTGTGGATAGGGGGCGGGGCAGTCAGAGGGCAGAGAACAGGGGGGTTGAATGTGGGCAGGGGTTCCGGGGGGCCGACAGGGAACGGGGGGGATTGGATGGGGCAGGAGTCTTGGGGTGGGGGGGAGGGCTGGGCCACGCCTGGCTGTTTGGGAAGGCACAGCCTCCCCTAACCAGCCCTCCATACAATTTCCAAAACCCAATGTGGCCCTCAGGCCAAAAAGTTTATCCGCCCCTGGCCTAAATGCTTTGCTGAATTGGGATTTTACTGCACAAGTAGTCCCATTGAAGTCAATGGAACCACTAGTGGAGTAAGATGCTCATCAACTTGCATCTCAAATACTGCAACATCCTTGTCTCTAGCCTTGACGTATGCAACCAAGCCCTACTTATATCCATTCAAAGTACCGCTGCTGCAAAGGTCATTTACGTAGCCCACCATTCTGAACATGTCACCCCTCTCTTTGAATCCCTTACCTGGCTCCCCCTTCCCCGTTGTCTCTTGTCTTATACAAAAAGAGTAAGCTCCTTGAGGAAGGGACTGGCGATTTGTTCTGTTTATACAGAATCCATCACAATGGGGCCTGATCCATGAGTGGGGCTCCTAGAAGCTAGAATAATACAAATATAACAATAATGATAATGCCAACATAAGGATGTGAGCAAATACATTTATGGGCCACCTGGTAGGGCGCAATGAAATTACATAGGCATACCCAAAGGAAAGGCTGCTCAACAACACATGGGGCTTTGCTTTTAAAAATGGTGGCTACCCTAGCACAAGTGCTCTTGTTTTTTTAATTCCTACTGAAAGATTTTGTTATTCATGACTGAATCCTATGTCCCTCAAGGAGTGTTTCTTCAAACAGTTTATTCAAAAAAACCAAGGTAACTTTGACAGATTACTATGGACAGATTAATTCTAGGACTTCCCCTTTTTCTGTGGGAGAGAAGTTAAGTGAAACAAGGAAAGGAAGGGAGAATTAGGGAAAGAGGCAGGGATCCTGGAGAGCATATTTTTACTCGGAGTTTTAAATTTAACTCAGTGTAGATTTTTAGGCTTGAAGGTGCTTATGGGTTGTTTGTTTTAGAGTTTCTTCAGCAGGAGGAATGTCAGAGCTCTTGCCATTTTAATTACTAGACATGAGATCAAGGACAGATGATCTGGTTAAAATAAAATAAGAACTGATGAAAACATTTACCTCAAACTCAGATCAGTGTAACCTGCAACCTCTCGTGAGATTCAGAGATGAGCTTCAGAGTAGCAGCCGTGTTAATCTGTATTCGCAAAAAGAAAAGGAGTACTTGTGGCACCTTAGAGATTAACAAATTTATTTGAGCATAAGCTTTCGTGACCTACAGCGAAAGCTTATGCTCAAATAAATTTGTTAGTCTCTAAGGTGCCACAAGTACTCCTTTTCTTTTTAGAAATGAGCTTGATTCACATCGTTTGTTTGAACATGTATCTGCTCTGCATTTCTTGACAGCAGAGACACAACAAGCCAGATTTATCCATTTTGTAATTCAATATCAATAGAGTTTCATTAGAAATATTGAAAGAACATGGGAAATATCATGGTGTTCCCAGACTGGCTGAAAGCAAGAGATATGGGAGAACTCACTAGAAAGCCTGTTCTTGTAAGAGTTCCAAGGTTGATTTTTCAACCATAAAAGTTTGAATACACAGGTTTATGTGAATGAAGCTGAACTTACAGAGATTTGTTTGTCACTACCTCCTTATATGCAACTGGAAAATACACAGAATCTCTCACCTTATTAAAATAATGTTCCTACATTTACTGATTCACATAAATAAAATCTTAATTCATAATTGAAGCTATTGTTCCTAATGAATCCTCTTGGAATGCCTAAATAAAAAATGCCATTGACTTGTTTAATAGTTTTAACGCTAAGCTATCTTTTTATGATGAAAATTCTTTTTAAAACTCCTATTCTGAATTCCCATTTAATTAAGAAGATAATATGGCAGATCAATGGCAACAGTAACATCTCTAATATCAGACTATGATTGTAGTGTATGAGGAGCTCCGATGGCTTTGGACGTTTAAGTCAATTAATTTCCTTATTTATTCCCTGTGGTACTGACACTGATAGCATTTTATTTTATTTTTTATTTGTTGAACAGTAGATTAAATATAGTTACTAAAGGTAAATATTTCAGAGGTGACTAAGGGCTTGTCTATGGTACAGGGACTATACCAGAATAGCTATAGCCTTGTAGCTATGCCAGCATAATCCTACATCACAGACACAACCCATAGAGATGGAAGGGGTTTTTCTGTTGCTGCAGGAGCAACACTTCCCCAAGTGATGGTATCTAGGTAAACAGAAGAATGCTTCTTCCATCAAATAAGTTCCATCTACACTGGGGGTTAGCTGCATTGCTCAGGGGTGTGAAAAACATACCTGTGTTGACCTAAAGTTTAAGGTTGAGACTAGATCAAAATAACATAGGAGCCAAATGTGATTTAGGCATTTAGTATCCTAAGTCTTATTGAATGTCTATGGGTTTTAGGTGCCTAAAGGGAAGATTTTTCAAAGGTGCAAGCAGGAGGCACCAAACTCCTTCTATGATTTTCAATGGGAGTTAGGGTAAAATTTTCAAAAGCACTCAAATGACTTAAGAGCCTAACACTTTAGTGCCTTTGAAATCTTCCCCTTCATGTTTAAATTCGTTTTTAAAATGGGACTTAGGCTCTTAAGTTATTTGGGTGGTTTTGAAAAATTTACCCTAAGGCTTTATCATGTGTGTATTTATCTTAATTTTTAGTGTTTAAAGTGATTTAGTACTTGTGAAATGTACTTGAGAGTGCGCTCTGGAATCTGGAGACCTCAAACCAAAGAGGCTAGTTGTATCTATCCTGCAATCAAAAGGTGTGATTGCAGCTCAAAACAGACATGCCTGCACTAGCTTTAATCTAGCAAGCACAGCTAAAAATAGAAGTGAAGCCACAGCACACAAGTTTCAGTGCAGGTTGTATGAGCCCACCCAGTCCTCCTGGGTATGTACTCACATTCCTATACCGTGCTGAAGCCTATGTCACCATGGCTTCACTGCTATTTTTAACCACACTAGCTAGATTAAAGCTGGCACAGGTAAGTCTACCCCAGATGCAGTCATGCCTTCGATTGCAATGTAGACATACCCACAGTAGATCATAAAGCAATGATAGCACAAGTTTCCTGATAAGCAGGTCCATTGTAAATATGGCTTCAGTTAAGACATAAAAATGGCTATGCTGGGTCAGACCAATGGTCCATCTAGCCCAGGATCCTGTCTTTCAACAATGGCCAATGCCAGCTGCTTTAGAGGAACGAACAAAACAGAATAATTATAGAGTGATCCATCCCATCATCCACTCCCAGCTTCTGGCAGTTAGAGGCTTATGACAACCCCAGAGCATGGGGTTGCATCCCTGGTCATCTTGGCTAATAGCCACGGATGGACCTATCCTTCATGAACATATCTAATTTTTTTTAGCTCAGTTATAGTTTTTGCCTTCAAAATACCCCGGCAACAAATTCCACAGATTGCCTGTGCACTGTATGATGTAGAACTTCCTTTGTTTGTTTTTAACCTGATGCCTATTAATTTCATTGGGTAACCTCTGTTCTTGTGTCATTTACCCCCTCCACATAACACTTTCCTATTCACTTTTGCCACACCATTCATTTTAGAGACCTCTATTATATACCCCCCACTTAGGCATCTCTTTTTCTAAATGAAAAGTCCCAAACAGTCCCAAGTCCTCTCCTCATATGGGAGCTGTTCCATACCCTTAATCAGTTTTGTTGCCCTTCTCTTTACCTTTTCCAGTTCTAATATATCTTCTTATGAGATGGGGTGACCAGAATCACACGCAGTATTCAAGGCAGGGGCATATCATAGACAGATATAGTTGCATTAGTTTGTCTCTCTCTCTCTCTTTCTTAATGGTTCCTAACAGTGTGTTAGCTTTTTTGAGTGCTGCTGCACACTGAAAATATCTGCTCAGAGAACTATCCATAAACTATCTTTCTTGAGTGGTAACAGCTAATTTGGACCTCATCATTTTGTATGTCTAGTGGGGATTATGTTTTCTAATGTGCATTATTTTGCATTTATCAACACTGAATTTCATCTGCCATTTTGGTGCCCAGTCACCCAGTTTTGTGAAATCCCTTTGTAAGTCTGCACAGTCTGCTTTGGATTTAAATAGCCGAGAAGGGTGTTAAATTAGTTCCAATTCCATTAGGATTGCGGAGGGGAAGGGGGTTTTAAATGTAGAACTGACATAATTTGGCAGCTTTAGCTGAGTTCAAATAGGTCACTGGACAGTAGTGGTGCAGTAGCACATTTGATCACTGGCAAACTGGTTTAGAGTTGAACCATTCTGTTGAGACATCTGTATCTTTAGCATCTTCTGAATTGTTGTAGGTTTGTTCTTACTCCTTTTCTTGTTTGTAGCAGTTTGGTTATGATTTATGTATCACACTGCCATGATCTGAAGCCCACCCCACACTAGGGTTCAGAGCCAGAGCCCAAATGTCTACATAGCTATTCCTAGCACCATAGCACAAGCCCAGATCTTATACCCAAGTTCTGAGACATGCTGCTGCAGGTTTCTGCTTGGCATGTAGACACAGCTAGGCACCTAGACTGAGGGTATGAGCAGGGATGAAACTGACAAGTATTTCAATTTCAGTCAGCAGCTGCAGGTTCCAGGAGCATATTGCATTTCAGAAACAATGTGCTGATATTTCCAAAATAACCTTTGGAGATTTTCAAAAAATTCTGGGGGTCAAAAAAAATGGTTTGTTCCAATTCAGAATGAAAAACTATAAAATGTCTGAATTTCTCATGAACCAGAAATATCCCAAATATCAGCCAGCTTGCTAATAATCTTTGTGGTACAGGGATGTTGTAAAGATAAGTACATTAAAAAGACAGTGAGGCACTGAAATGCGACAGTAAGGGGGGGTCAGATAAATACCCAAGCTAGATAGATTCCCAAATCAGGTTGGGGAAAAAGAGCCAACTAGATTTTTAATTTTTCTCTTCTTTGAGCATCTTTTTTAGGCCAGATGCTCCTGGAGAGTTTGCCTTTGGGGAAAGTCAGCTGAATTCAAATGAAGGAGGCTTAAAAGAAAATACGATAAAATATTCTACAGAACACTGCTTCTGAAGATCCTGTCTCCTAGGCTGCAAAGTAAGCTCCACCCCATCTTTCCAGTGTAACCTTGTACTGTATATACTTACAAGAAAGTCCTGTCAAGTCAATGGGTGTAGGAGATAGGAGGTTTGTAGTTATTTATCTTCTAATATTAAGATCTTTAAATTTTTAAGATAGCAAGAGGCTGTTTTCCACATTCTGAATGTCTCATGGAGCAAAACTATCACTACTGTCAGTGAGAGTTTGGCTCAGTTAGGCCCTGATTTTGCAAACACTTATGTTTGAGTTTAACTCTAGACACATAGGTGGTCCCATTGAAAGCCACTGGGATTACTCACATGCTTGAAGTTACACACATGCTTAAGGGTACTGCAGGATTGAGGGCCTTAAAGAACACAGAATAACGCCATACAAGTTCAGCTGTAGTTGACATTTTGTGAATACAGTTTCAAGCACCTCATTTGTCTGTAAGAGAAGCCCTTTTCTTTCCCCATGTATGGTAACTAGAAATGGACTTTTATACACCCCTGTGGGTATAACCCAGCTGAGGATCTGGTCCAATAGCTCTGCAATGAATCACTCCAAAAACCCAGATCCACACAGCTTTGAATTTTAGGGAGAATCCAAATCCACAAACAGATCTAGAACCGAACTGTGAAGCTTGAACCCACCTCTAGTAATAATGGAGAGTCAGAAACTCTGTTCTTTGTTTTTAAATTGATCATATTTCTGCATGGTTTCAAATTACAGTTGGCTGTGCACAGGGTAATTTCACTGACATTTATAAAGACTTTTGTAAGGTTTAGGAAACGGATGTTTCCCTTCCTGAATGCTCTGTTGCTGTTTATAAAAGACACCAAAGGATCCACTGATTCCTGGAGGAAGAGAATATTACTGTCTTCAGGGAAAACACTTTCCTTTAGGAGCTAGAAGATTTCCTTAACAGTTTTTTAACTGAGAAAATGCATGACTTTTATAGAAATCCTTGAAATGAATCACCAGAAATACTTTATAAATATCTGCAATGAGACTTGGCAATATTCTGAGGGAGCAGTTATTTAAATATTAACCACTGAAATACTTTTTCATAAAAAATATTTTAGCAGGAGAATTCTCTATAAATAGGATATTCTCCTTACATGGTAGAATTTAACACTTGTTGTCAAGTTGTCCTACAGTGGCTCAAGAGCATGAGTACCAACCTCAGGACTGACTGTAAGCAGGGCACAAACCCCAAATTGGCTGAGAGTTCAGAAGTTAAATTTCTTTCACCAACCAACCAATCAAGTATAAACTGCTTAGGCACTAACAGCCTTAACATGGAGTCAGAGACAGCCCCCTTGGATATTCCAGTCAGTCTTACCATCCAGGTAAGCTAACCTTTCTTACAGCAGAGATCACAGTAACATTCAGGTTACTTCCGGTCCCAAAGGACCAGTCAATTGCACCATAGATCTCAAACCAAAGAATGCTTTTGGCCAATCCCATAATAAAATATCTAGAGATTTGTTATATAAGAAAAGGAAATGAGTTATTTACAAGGTTAAAGCAGATAGACATATTACACACACACACACACACACGAGTTCCAATTTTAAGTTTCAAAAAGTAATAGAAGCTTCTGTAATAAGAAAGCTCTATGTGTCCATTAAGGCTAACCCAGACTAAACAAGGGGGATGTTTTCTTTATGCTTAGTAATCCTTGCCCTTCAGAGTCTAAGCAGCATAAT
Source organism: Dermochelys coriacea (assembly GCF_009764565.3). Lineage (NCBI taxonomy): Eukaryota > Metazoa > Chordata > Testudines > Dermochelyidae > Dermochelys > Dermochelys coriacea. Next base: position 58,189,807 of record NC_050077.1, read on the forward strand.
AGATAGTTTTTCCTTGTTAGGGCTTCTTATTTCTTCTGCTCTTCTGCTTCAAGGTACAAACTTAGTCAAAAAGAGGAATTCAGTTGCACATCTTTTCACAGTGGGTGGAGGAGAGCAATCAACAAAGTCTTTTTTTCTGATGTTCCATCCTAGTTTGTCTGGCATTGATGAGCCTTGTCAGGCAGGACATAACACCTGTTGGAGACTACTGTTTCACACCAGTTAATGCTTCTTTCCTGTCTAGTGATACAGTTACAGTGGCTTACAGTGCAAATGTTCAAACACTACCTTACTGTATGTGCTATAGATGTTATACACGAGATTAATGCAGGCAGCAACTTACAAGCATTCAATAAAGGCTAAATACTAAGCACATTTTTATAACTAATACCTATTTTCCAATACTAACACACAGGTGAACCAGATTGATTCCAACTATAGGTTTGTCAGTATTCAAGTGAGGCATGGGTACCTTGGCATAAGTTGATGCCTGGTTTGCCAGCAGCACCACACTTGTTACTTAAGGAAGCTTAGGAAAAGGAATTAAAGGGCCAGCCCGGGAATCAGGAGATCTAGATTCTGTTCTTGGCCCTCGAGTTAAACTCTGTCTTCCCCATTTTCCTAGATCTTAAATAGATGTAATACCTACCTAGCAAAGGTATTCTGAAGTTTATTCGTTATTTTATTCTATAACGAAGAGATACCAAAGTACCCAGTCCATGCTGTTACAGGTAGCAAGAATAACTGTTTGTGTAACTTCTGAGGGGCTTCACTGCCCTCCTTTTTAGTATCTAAAAATCTCCCACAAAAAGGCACATGGAGACCCAGAATTCAATCACTGAGGATATTCAAGAAGGATTGCATAGGGTCAACCTCCCCACAATCAAGTCCAAAAACAATTAACTTAATTCTTAACTACCAACTTTATCATTCTAAGGTTTTATAAACATAATTTCTACAGCATAACATGGGTACTTTATAATCCACATACATTTTCTTCAGTTATACTGAAACAAAGATGAAAACAGGGTCTCACAGTAATACAGTGAGAAGTAACGCAAAGTTCCCAAACACTTAGGTTGAGCTCTCCTCAGTCTCTGATCACCAAAACCTATACTGCTGAGTCAAAAGGACAGCAATTTCTTTCTCCCTACTTATAGAAATCTTCAGCTGGAGTACATGCAGACTATTCCCTCTCCTCTACTGCAATCAGTTAGCCAACTAATTAACTAACCATTTAGTTTAAATATATAGGTTAAAAAAACCTTTTTTAAGAAAGAATACAAGAAAAAATTTCAAGAAAAAATACAAAACTCAGATTAGCAAAATATAAATGATTCTTTCCTCATCGTTACATTTAAATAAGAGACAAGCTGGTGAATCATACTGGTTGAGGTAATTTAACTAAGACAGTTTGGCTAAAAGCAAACATTCAAAGTATACAATTAAAATAAAAAAAATAGTGTTCTCTCCCAAATTGCCCTTTCTGTAATTAACACTGCCAATATCACTAACATGCTGCAAAATGCTTCAGAGTAAGGGGGGGAAATAGCCTCCCTTCCGTTCCTGTAACTCATCTTCTCCCAACCCAGGCAAAAAAGAAAAGACGTACTTGTGGCACCTTAGAGACTAACAAATTTATTTGAGCATAAGCTTTCGTGAGCTACAGCTCACTTCATCGGATGCATTCGGTGGAAAATACAGTGGGGAGATTTATATACACACACAGAGAACGTGAAACAATGGGTTTTATCATACACACTGTAAGGAGAGTGATCACTTAAGATGAAAAAAAGAAAAGGAGTACTTGTGGCACCTTAGAGACTAACAAATGTGAATGCATCCGTTGAAGTGAGCTGTAGCTCACGAAAGCTTATGCTCAAATAAATTTGTTAGTCTCTAAGGTGCCACAAGTACTCCTTTTCTTTTTTGCGAATACAGACTAACATGGCTGCTACTCTGAAACCACTTAAGATGAACTATTACCAGCAGGAAGGAGGGGGGGAAGGAGGAAAATCTTTTGTGGTGATAATCAAGGTGGGCCATTTCCAGCAGTTAACAAGAATGTCTGAGAAACACTGGGGGGTGGGGTGGGGTGGGGGGAGAAATAACCTGGGGAAATAGTTTTACTTTATGTAATGACTCATCCACTCCCAGTCTCTATTCAAACCTAAGTTAACTGTATCCAGTTTGCAAATTAAATCTCAGGGCCTCTCCTTTTGCCCCTCCACCCCCACGAACATGATACAGTTCTGTGGTGACCTAGAATCCTATTTTCGACGTCTCCGACTCAAAGAATATTTCCAACACACCTCTAACCAACGTATTAACCCACAGGGACCTTCCTACCAACACTACAAAAAGAAGGATTCTGGGTAGACTCTTCCTGAAGGTCAAAATAACAGACTGGACTTCTACATAGAGTGCTTCCGCCGACGTGCACGGGCTGAAATTGTGGAAAAAGCAGCATCCCTTGCCCCATAACCTCAGCCGTGCAGAACACAATGCCATCCACAGCCACAGAAACAACTCTGACATCATAATCAAAAAGGCTGACAAAGGAGGTGCTGTCGTCATCATGAATAGGTCGGAATATGAACAAGAGGCTACTAGGCAGCTCTCCAATACCACTTTCTACAAGCCATTACCCTCTGATCCCACTGAGGGTTACCAAAAGAAACTCTCTGAAAAAGCACAAGAACAAATCCGCACAGACACACCCTTGGAACCCCGACCTGGGGTTTTCTATCTGCTACCCAAGATCCATAAACCTGGAAATCCTGGACGCCCCATCATCTCAGGCGTTGGCACCCTGACAGCAGGATTGTCTGGCTATGTAGACTCCCTCCTCAGGCCCTACGCTACCAGCACTCCCAGCTATCTTCGAGACACCACTGACTTCCTGAGGAAACTACAATCCATTGGTGATCTTCCTAAAAACACCATCCTAGCCACTATGGATGTAGAAGCCCTCTACACCAACATTCCACACAAAGATGGACTACAAGCCATCAGGAACAGTATCCCCGATAATGTCAGGGCTAACCTGGTGGCTGAACTTTGTGACTTTGTCTTCACCCATAACTACTTCACATTTGGGGACAATGTATACCTTCAAATCAGCGGCACTGCGATGGGTACCCACATGGCCCCACAGTACGCCAACATTTTTATGGTTGACTTAGAACAACGCTTCCTCAGCTCTCATCCCCTAATGCCCCTACTCTACTTGCGCTACATTGATGACATCTTCATCATCTGGACCCATGGAAAAGAAGCCCTTGAGGAATTCCACCATGACTTCAACCATTTCCATCCTACCATCAACCTCAGCCTGGACCAGTCCACACAAGAGATCCACTTCCTGGACACTACGGTGCTAATAAGCGATGGTCACATAAACACCACCCTATATCGGAAACCTACTGACCGCTATTCTTACCTACATGCCTCTAGCTTTCATCCAGACCACACCACACGATCCATTGTTTACAGCCAAGCTCTACGATATAACTGCATTTGCTCCAACCCCTCAGACAGAGACAAACACCTACAAGATCTCTATCATGCATTCTTACAACTACAGTACCCACCTGCTGAAGTGAAGAAACAGATTGACAGAGCCAGAAGAGTACCCAGAAGTCACCTACTACAGGACAGGCCCAACAAAGAAAATAACAAAACGCCACTAGCCATCACCTTCAGCCCCCACTAAAACCTCTCCAACGCATCATCAAGGATCTACAACCTATCCTGAAGGACGACCCATCACTCTCACAGATCTTGGGAGACAGGCCAGTCCTTGCTTACAGACGGCCCCCCAACCTGAAGCAAATACTCACCAGCAACCACACACCACACAACAGAACCACTAACCCAGGAACCTATCCTTGCAACAAAGCCCGTTGCCAATTCTGTTCACATATCTATGCAGCGGACACCATCATAGGGCCTAATCACATCAGCCACACTATCAGAGGCTCGTTCACCTGCGCATCTACCAAAGTGATATATGCCATCATGTGCTAGCAATGCCCCTCTGCCATGTACATTGGACAGTCTCTATGTAAAAGAATAAATGGACACAAATCAGATGTCAAGAATTATAACATTCAAAAACCAGTTGGAGAACACTTCAATCTCTCCGGTCACACAATTACAGACCTGAGAGTGGCTATCCTTCACCAAAAAACTTCAAAAATAAACTCCAAGGAGAGACTGCTGAATTGGAATTAATTTGCAAACTGGATACAATTAACTTAGGCTTGAATAGAGACTGGGAGTGGATGGGTCATTACACAAAGTAAAACTATTTCCCCATGTTATTTCTCCCTCCACCCCACCCCCCACTGTTCCTCAGACATTCTTGTCAACTGCTGGAAATGGCCCACCTTGATTATCACCACAAAAGGTTTTCCTCCTCCCCCTCTCCTGCTGGTAATAGCTCATCTTAAGTGATCACTCTCCTTACAGTGTATATGATAAAACCCACTGTTTCATGTTCTCTGTGTGTATATAAATTTCCCCACTGTATTTTGCACCGAATGCATCCAATGAAGTGAACTGTAGCTCACGAAAGCTTATGCTCATATAAATTCGTTAGTCTCTAAGGTGCCACAAGTACTCCTTTTCTTTTTTGCAAATACAGACTAACACGGCTGCTACTCTGCAACCCAGGCAGATACCCTTTTGCAAAACAGCTGTCCTGACCTCTTGCCCTCAATGGAGTCTGAGTCCAGCAACAGGGAACCTACTGAGCATGCTCAAAACTACCACACCCAATGCCAGAAATTTCTGGGTGTGGAGTGCTAAATCTGTATCTGCTTAGCAACAATGATCCAGACAACTCATTCCTCCCCTCTCTCTCTAGATGTCTTAAAGAGAAATCTCCCTGTTACAAATCTGGTTACATTTATAGATGATATTCAGGGACTTACAACATGAACTGAGAATGAATCCCTGAACAGGCCTTCAACACCTTTCAGGCACTAATTATTTGGTCAGTGACTTACACTCTCATTCAATCAAACCCATTACACATAAAAAAGGAGTGTCACATACAGGTTTAAGCATCAAACCCAAATACAAGAAGAATATATGGAAGTTTCAAGGCTTACCATTGCCACCACTGGGAGTCTGGCCACAAAGACCCCTGCAAACCAGGACTTTTGCATTGATTCTTTGGAACATTTTCAGTAGCTGCTCTGAGGATCACTACAGCAACGGAAATTGGCATAATTGTTTGTGGTTCTCCCTGGTAATATTATTCATCGGCCAGTCAATGAACACTATCATGCCATTTTATATCTTCCTTCTTATAACTCAACTCCTAAAACACCTTTTTTGAAGTAAATCCTGCAATTTCATCTTTGACATCTTAATACTCCATCATTCTTGGCAGATTTGTATAAAAGCATACTATCTTAATATAATATAGATTAATTCACATGTTCTCTGTTTATATTCTGCCTTTAATTCCTCAGTGGATACTTATCAGCTTGCTAAGGACTTTTTCTATGCCATATGTCCAGTAGTTAAGTCTTACAGCATGTGCTGAGAGGCTCTCCAGTATGTGACATTTATCTTGCCTTTTCAGTCTAGTTATTTCTTTTATTTCTCATTTGCAAAGCCAGAGCTCAGCATTAGCTCAGTTCTGTGTTCATCAATGGGCAGAGGCCAAAGAATTTTAGAGCTGTAGAAAGTATGTATGTTTTGGCTTCTATGGCTCTGTATATATATTTTCATGTGTCCAGTCACTCCCAATGGATCAGCGTCTGACTTTGGTTCTCACAGCCTAGTCAAATCCACAGTCTTCAGCATTTTTGGCATAGCCAAAAATTTATCCCTTACTTCTGTAATCAAACATACATCCTAATCCATATCTTTTTCTTTGTTACCTCTGCTTCCTAGATATTAATAGAAGAAATGTAAATAGCAATCTTTGCAACTAATATAAAAGATTCAGGGCAAGCTTCTCACCTAGTGTAAATCAGCATAGTTCTATTGAAGTTAATGGAGCTTCACTGATTTACATCATCTGAGGATTACACTTGCTCCTACTGTCTACATTCCAGTGTTTTATGCCATTCCACTATAATGTTTCACCTAATCAGTGCTCTATATGGCCTGAGAGCAGCCTTTCCTTCTAAAACTAGGGATACAGTTGACATATTAGAGGGTAAACATTTTGGGTTTTGCTGGGACTTTATTGGGATGTGATGGTGGGGAGGGAAAGGTCTGTACATCATCAGCACCTCCTGGAAGCATTTAAAGACATTAGCAATCAGCTGTATGTTATTCCTTTACACCTTTGCTTTGTTTTAGAACTTGTCATTTAGGAAGCTGCTTTGCTAACTTTACTATTTCTACTGTTTTTACCTTGTTTTGTTATATTTTATAGTGACCCTGTCTCCACTGGTGGTGAGGGCAAAGGAAGGTTTGGTGCCAATTCAGTGAGTCAGGCATACACATAATTCCCATTTACTTCAGTGGCAGTTCTATGCACATACGTCATGCAGGAGTAAGCCAAACCCAGCAGGCCTTATGCAGATACAAGAAGAATTTTCCTTGAGTGAGAATCTCCAAGTTTGACTCTTGTTGATTTAATAACTGGTGTCTCTGGAGCATCATCATTTGATTTTGTAAGATAACTTCCATGATTTGCCTGAGCATGTGTTACCAGCCTAAACAATTTCCAGAGTTGTATCAGCTCTGTCTTAGCAAAGATGTCATATATGTAATTTAACTTTCTTTCATTTGTCTAGGGCAGCAGTGACATCTGGTGGTCACTTTCATTCAGCAGGACTAGTACAGTATTTCTCTATCTCTCCTCTTTCAAACTCTAGTCCAGGGGTGGGCAAACTTTTTGGCCCAAGGGCCATATCAGGGTTGCAAAACGGTACAGAGGGCTGGGGAGGGAAGGCTGTGCCTCCGCAAACAGCCTGGCCTCTGCCCCTCCCACTTCCCGCCCCCGACTGCCCCCCTTAGAACAGCTGACCCATCCAACCCCACCACTCCCTGTCCCCCCCTCCCGGAACCCACCCCCTATCCAACCGCTCCGTCTCCTGACCGCCTCCCCCCAACCTCCGCCACATCCAACCACTCCCTGTCCCCTGATTGCCCCCCGGGATCTCCTGCTCCTTATCCAACCCCCCCCCCCGCTATCCCCTCTCCCTTACCAGGCCGCTCAGAGTGGCAGGACAGGCTTATTAGAAATCCTGGGAGGTGGGCAGGCACAAGCTGCGATGCCTGCATGGCAGCATAACTGTGGGGGAGGGGGACAGCAGAGGAAGGGGAGGGGGCTAGCCTCCCCGGCTGGGAGCTCAGGGACCGGGCAGGACGGTCGTGTGGGCCGGGTGTGGCCCATGGGCCGTAGTTTGCCCACCTCTGCTCTAGTCATTTGAATTTAAGCCACCTTTCAATCATATGTCTATCACAAAGTATCCATTGCTGACAGAACATTCTGCCCTTTCTACCCTGGAGAGAGAGGGAGATGCTGCCCCAACAACAAAGAGAGGTGAATAATGAATGATTCCTAATATGATGCCTGCATAATTGAACTCTGTAAAGGGAATGGCCTCCCTTATGCCAATTGTCCTGCAACACTCCCCCCTATTCTCATCCATGGAGGGGGAAAGGGGTCTGTGCAGTGCAACCTCCTTGCCTGAAGAGGTTGTGAAGCCTCGGACTATAACAGGGTTTAAAAGAGAACTGGATAAATTCATGGAGGTTAAGTCCATTAATGGCTATTAGCCAGGATGGGTATGGAATGGTGTCCCTAGCCTCTGTTTGTCAGAGGGTGGAGATGGATGGCAGGCGAGAGATCACAAAATTATTACCTGTTAGGTTAACTCCCTCTAGGGGAACCTGGCATTAGCCACTGTCGGTAGACAGGATACTGGGCTGGATGGACGTTTGGTCTGACCCAGTATGGCAATTCTTATGTTCTTAATATTGCATTTTTGCATGGCAAAGTCTATCACTGCACATCTGTGGAAGGGATATGGCTGTCATGAGGGTTTTACCATGGATTGTGATGGAGCCAGAATGGAGTCATCTGGGGAGGGAATGGTATTTTGATGAGGAATACCGAAGGGCCCCCACCTACAGAGAAAATGACCGTATTCTGAATTAATTTCCAGCAATGGATCTTAAAAAGTAGCTTCAAAGGAAGGGCAAAGGAAGGTTTGGGCCCAATTCAGTGAGTCACCCATACACATAATTCCTGCTGGACCAGCCAGATAAGGTGCAGTTCAATGCAAAATGTCTTCAAATTCTGTTGAAAAGAAGTTTCATCCTATTCTCGTCTCTGTGGAGTGAGTCAGACCCCAGATGAGTCATTGAAAAAAATGAGAACTGTTTCAAAACCAGCAGGAAGCAGCCAGTTACTAACACTTCAGCATGTTCTAGAACCTCAGCCCGTCACTAGAGCTCAAAACAGTTTAATACAGGGAGCCAAGCATTAGCTTCATGTTCAGACAGGAAAACCAAGACATGGAGGGAATTGATTTATAAAACCAAACTGTGCATTAGCAGCAAAGCCACAAGGAGAACCCAGTTGTTCTAACTCACAGGCCTCTGCACAACCACATTGCTTTTGATTCTTCCATTTCTCTGAATCCATTAATCTGTGAGGTGACCTGGGATTTCAGAGGGGGCTGGTTGGGCAGCCCATCCAGACATACTCATCACAGGAGAAGTTGCAACAGGGCTGTCACATCACCAACTCATGGCCAGTTGCTGCTAGCAGACCCCATAATATATTGGCCCCAGAAAACAGCAGAGCAAGATGATGCTGGGGAAGCCAGTGTTTATTCAAGAACCAGACAGACCATGGAGTATCATGCAATGTGGACTGTCCAAGGGGGATTGAACAGGGAGAAAGACATGAGCATAGGGGTCATGCACTGAGGAGAACTTGTGGATAGTCAATTTCACTGTTTCTCTGGCATAGCCAGTATCATCCTGTTTGTGTGGGTCTGTCCACCAGCCAAAGGAAAGAAACGTAAAAATAAGAAAGTAATTGTAACACCAGGACAGGGGAAGTTAATTTCACTTTTTAAGGTGAAGAGTGAAAGTGCCTCACAATGGTTTGTCAGAATGCTTCTTAAGAGCCTATGAACTCGTCGGTTTGCTAGCACCATACTGCAGAGCATTGTGACCTTACCTAATGACATGAGAGTTTGCTCATATACTTCAAGAGAACTTCAGGGTACGCAGTACTTTATAGGATTAGGATCAGAATTATGGGCAACACATTTCTTCTTGTTTGTATGTCATTTAATTCAGGTATAATTTTTCATTTTCACAGAGCTATGACCATATTTCTTGTAAAATGCCAAGATTTACTTTAGAGAGACAAGGTGAGTAAGTAAGGTAATATCTATCATTGGACCAACTTCTGGTCCAATGAAAGACATTACTTCACCCATCTTGTCTCTCTAATATCCTAGGACCAACCCAGCTACAACACCACTGCATACAAGATTTACTTTATAGGCCAAATTAAACATTTGATTTTTCTTTTGTGTTTTTATGCTTTTTCCTTTTATAAATATAGGACATTTTCATTGGCATTAAATCAAATTTGCTTTAATTTTCTGAACAGATAATATTCCTTACAATTACTATATGATTTTAAAATTCTGTACACCATGTATAACATACTTTGTATAACATATTTATTGCCTACCTTGCCATAACCTCTAGCCACCGGTAAACATGATACATATTTTCTGGTGATGAGATAAATCTACTTCAGGCTTTCAAAGAAATACGAGCTGTTAAAAATATTTAACAAAAAAATTCTTAATCTCTTCCAGGTGGCACATCATTATTAAGAGCTTGGAGTAAAGAGAAAGAAATAGGACCAGATACCCAGTTCTGATATCTGGCCTATTATAACCACAACAATTTGCCTACAGCTAATAATTATTTGACTGTTCCAATAGTTAGATATTTTTACTACGTACTCTGGAAATCCTCCTATCTTTGTTCAATTCTACTACATACATAGATGATATCAATTTTGTTTGTTGAATATGTTCATAATGTAGTTTTAGTCTAGGCATTTCAGATTACTTGATGTTGCTTTCGCTTTAGGACTTTGTCAGAAGATCACCACAAATTATTTGGAAATGCAAAATGAAATTCTGTTACCCAGAAGAGTTCATCCAGATTATTGGACTTAAACACTTCAATCAATGTAGAATATGTCCTCTACTGTAAGCACAGTGTGTTTTTATTAGTGAGGTTATAAAATTGATCTTGTGCCATTAGGCCAGGGTACATAGTTATTTTAGTAACTAAGTACAAAAATTGTTACATTGCCTTAATGTTGTAACCAAAAACAGCAAGGACATTTGACTAGAATATGTCAATTTGCCCTTCACTTATTATGCCAAAGTATGCAAAGGTCTGAAGTACCAGTGGGCGATTTTACAAAAGCTGTAGGTGAAATCCTAGCTCCACTGATGGCAAAACTTCTTTGGCAAAACAAGTAAATTCAGTTGACCCAAGAATTCACTCTCTGGCAGCTGCACAATATGTGAGCACAGAGAAGTTCAAGGATGATGCTTCAGTCTTAACTTTGAATTTTCATTCATATGAAAATCATAATTCTAAAAAATATTTGAGAGTGAAGAATTGGTTCCTTTGGTCTATTGAGAAATTCCACCTCATAACACTGTAGCAGCAGGAATAGCTGAAAGAATGAAGCAGGACCATGCTTTCTAAAACTCCAAACAAACTTTAACGCAGCTAGAGCCCTCACATTGCATCTACTGCCTGCCTGGAGCTGACAAGAGGCAGCCCCTCCCCCCCCCAAAACCACTTTGTTTAAATTACCAATCTACCAGCTTTTCTCAAACCACACCCACCTGCCACCCAGCCAGCCAGAGAGAGGAAGTCCATTACAATATATGACTGAAATAAGCACATTTGGAAATTCTCTCCCACTCTTCCATGGACATGGACAGCCCAGGATGCCATGTAACTGGTGGGGCTATGCTTCTTGTGAGGTCTTGTAGGGCCCTACATTCCCTTTTATTTTACATTATAATAACCTTGCACCTACATAAGCCCCGATCCTGTGAACACTTAAGAATATGCTGAATTTCACACCTTATAAATAGTCCCTTTCCCTTGAATGAAGCTAACTTGCTTAAAGTTAAGCATGTGCTTAAGTATAAGCAGGATTGGGGCTATAGACCTGGGGTCTCAAAGTCCCGGCCCATGGATCATCTGTAGCCCGAGAACCTCCCCACTGCGGCCCGGGGAAACTTTTAAAAAGTTCTTTCAGCTGGCCCTTGTGGCTGCCAGGGGAGGGAGGAGAGCGGGCATGAGAGATTCACATGCCCCTCCCCCCAACATTGCTCCATCCTGCTGCTCCCAGGATCCTCCCAGGGGTTGCACTCTGCAAAATGTCATTCACCTTGGGCAGCTCGGCTCCCTGCAGGCGGTTCCCTATCCCTGCTGTTGCTGGTGGAGCCATGGAGGAGAGGCCCATGCTGCCAGCTGTCTGCTACAGGTGCCGCCCACCACAGCTCCCATTGGCTGGGGGAGAGGGACAGAGATAAATTTGTTAGTCTCTAAAGTGCCACAAGTACTCCTTTTCTTTTTGCGAATACAGACTAACAGCTGCTACTCTGAAACCATCACTAGTTGCTGGGCAGACTCATGCATGTGGGTAGCATCATTAGTTGCCAGGCAGAGTCAGCCAGGGCAGCATGAGGCCAAGGGAATAAGGGAAAGGGGTGGGAAACAGTCTAGGAGGTGGTGTGACCACCATCTTCAATAACATTATTGGCCTTCTGGGAGGACTGGCACTGGCCCTAAGGTAAATTGAGTTTGAGACCCTGCTATAGACTTTACATATCCAAAGCCCAGTAAGATGATGAATTGATTAACTCTCACAGGCCCTTTGTGAAGTGAATGAATATTAATATTGTCCACAATAACATGTACCTGGATTCACTTAACATTTACTTGCCAGCAACTTGAAACACATTAACATCAATACTTTTAAGCTAGTTTATTTGCAATTTTTTCAAAGCTTTATCTGTAATATTACATATTACCATCGTTCCATGGCTTTTATAAGCCCACTTGCAATTCGCTGATATCGCATATACGAAGGCTAAAATAAACAAGAAAAAAAATGGTACAATATGGAAATTAAAATCAGAGGCATAAAAATGCGTATCATGTTCTATTCTACTTAACGTATTGAGTCTATTGTATTATTCCTAATGGATGTAGCAAAAATCCCAATGCCAGCCAGCAAAATGAATGCCTATCTTGTAGCTATGATACCATCAGAAAGCTTTATTGCAAGACTGTGACATCAAATCAATACAATCCGTCTTCATTTAGGGTCTGATCCAGTTCTCATTACAGTCAAAGGAGGTCTTTTACTGACTTCAGTGACAGTTGGATATGATTCTTTGAACACAAGAAAAATGCCAGTCACCTTTTATGGCAGTGGTGGGCAACCTGCGGTCCATCAGGGCAATCTACTGGAGGGCCATTAGTGTTTACATTGACTGTCTGCAGGCATGGCCGCCCGCAGCTCCGAGTGGCCGTGGTTCGCTGTTCCTGGCTAATGGGAGCTGCGGAAAGCAGCAAACAGCAAGTCCCTGCGGCCCACACCCCTTCCTGAAGCTCTCATTGGCCAGAAACGACAAACTGCAGCCACTGGGAGTTGCAGGCGGCCATGCCCGAGGATGGTCAATGTAAACACTGTCTCTCAGCCCACCAGCAGATTATACTGATGGACCACAGGTTTCCCACCACTGTTTTATAGTATTAACCATTTGGATTTGGACTAATTTCAGTCTATGATGTTTGACCAATTTACCGTGTCACCAAATACAAACTATTAACAGTTGTTTCAAAAGCAAACTGGAAGTTAGAAAAACCACGTAAAGTTTTCCTCTGGTTTACTTTTCTTTCTTTCAGAATTTTTTTTATAAAATTGCAGAAGGGAAGATATTTTATATATGATTTTTTTAGAAAAAGCCATGATATTCATGTTAATATCCTTCATCTAGGTAAGAAGCACAAGACAGGAAGTTGGTGAATAAAGCTAAAAATTACATACACACTTCTGGGTTCTTATCACAGCATAAGCTACTCAGCCTTCCCTCATGTGGTTAGCACAATATCATTAGAGTCCCTTGGTGTGTATAGCTTTTATAGCTCAGTAGCCTGTGTAGTGCCCTTTATGTAAAGGAAAACAAAGGTAAGATACAAAGAAATACTAGTTTTCACAAACATGGTATGTAGAATAATCCAGCTCACATTGGTAGTGACAAAATCATTACAAATCCAAAGCCTGTTTAAAGTCTAACATGAGACTTGTGAGTCACAGCCTATTTTATTCCAGAATGCACCATCAAAGACATCTGGGTGAGCTTGTAGCCATGCAATGCACCATGTCCAAGTTCAGGCCCCAAGTTCTCTATACCTAGGGTGACCAGACATCCTGATATTCGGGGATTTTTCTTATACAGGCAACTATACGCCCCCCTTCCCAAAAAAGTGTCCCAATTTTTCCCACTTGCTATCAGGTCACCCTACCTGGACCTGGAACACTGGAACTAGGGGTATGCCACACCAACTGGCTTGAAGTAGTTTCCGTTATATACAGGGTTTACAGTTTGGTTAAATGGCTCTCAGCCCCTCTACTATATAAGTTGTTCCAGCACCCCTGCAAAGACATCATACTCAACCCCTTGGAGTGATCCCATTTGAGCATCCAGAATGGAGCCAACAGACTCTTGAAAGAGGATCACTTCACTCAGTGTCAAGCTTGTAAGGTGGGCGGGGAAAGTAAATGGAGAATATGGAAATTCCAGTGGACTGAATATTTAAATTTGCACAGAGATATAACTATTCTCACATCCTAGCAGAGGTTCCTCTTATCTTTGTGATGGCTAAAAAGGCTTACGTGAGGATACTGGCACTGCCATGGTGTCAGTGGCCAGGACATGGGCAATCACGCCAAGTGGTTGATCCAGGCACCAGAGCCCAGGGTCAGAGCCACAGTCAGAGGCTAGGTGCCAGAACTGAAATTAGGAATCAGATCCGAGGGTCAGAAACAGGTTACCTGAAGTGGGGCAAGGCTAGAACAAGCACACATAGGAGCTAGCTCAGCCATGAGTAAATGCTTTGAAGAGACACTGAACTGCTGCTGGGCTTAAGTGCTGGGCTGCTGACTCTTCAAACCAATTAGGCAGTACAGTCAATCAGGCAGCCAACTACAAGCCAGCTGTTTTTGTTAGGTTACTAGGAGAGTGGCTCTGCTGCAGGTCCTGATTCCTGGAACATGGTTTGTGCTGTACCTTTTCTGGGAATACATAAAGGGCCCCATTATATCCAATGTGGCTGTTTTAAAGAAGAAAAACTTATGTAGGGGCTAACAGTGTCCTTAATTGATTCTGCCTGCTCTAGTAATCACACCTGAGTGTCTCAGGGCTTGGCTACATTTACATTTTATAGCGCTCTAACTTGCTGGCTCAGGGGTGTACACAGAAAGTCAGAGCGCTTTAAAGCACTAGTGTAAACAGGCTGCTCCCAGTGCTCGGAGCTAGTCCCCTCGTGGAGTTGGATTACCAGTAGAGCTCCCGCGACAGCGCTTTGAAGTTTCCAGTGTAGCCATGCCCTAAGCTTCTGATCCTCTGCTCACTTACACCAATGTAAAGCAGGAGTATCTCCAGTGGAGCCAACAGAATTACACCAATGTAAAACTGGAGGAAAATAAAGATCTTTGTTCCTAAAGCAATCATTCATTTATAAAGGTTTTCATACACAAAGGATAACGTTACATTAGATAGGATAAGATGTATGAGGGCTATAAAACACTCTTACTTCAGAGCATAGCCAACCTCTAGCTGATAGGTGTTGAGAAGAAACTTCCCCTGTGAGCAAGTTGTGCCACAACTGTCCATTATGGGGATTCATGCATCTACTTCTGACACATCTGGTGAAGGCCACTGCTGGAGACAGGATTCTGAATTAAATGAACCAATGGTCTGAGTGTGACAATTCCTATGTTCGTCTGGTGCAAACTGTCATAGCTTCGTAATGGAGCTATGAGAATTTATATCAGCAGAGGATCTGCCCCATTATATTTTGTAAGATAGCTCACTGAATAGTCAAAATTGGGTAGTCAAGGCTAAAATGCTGGATTTTTTCCCCAAAAATCAGCCAAAAGTTGATAGTCATTTTCAAACCAACTTCCGTTCTCCAGCTCCTTTAAAAGAAAAACAATTTCATGGTCAGTAGAGAACTTTTAAATATGGTTTTAGAGAAAGTCATATTTCAGCATTTATTATACCTTCTGAATAACAATCTCTCACTAATTTTCCTCTCAGGTGTCAGTTACACACAACAAGTCTCAGGACGGAGGGAGCTTGCAGACAGCAGCTACTGTCTCAACTTGCTGATCGACTTAAAAAGGCAGTGTACTTAGAGTGGGGTCAGCATACTTAAAGGGGCAGTGCGCATCTCTCTCTCTCTCCCTCACACACACACACACACACACGGTGTCTGTCTCTGTATCTCTCTTCCATGCTGCGTCTCCTCCCTCCATTCGTGCTGCCTTGTAGAGTGTGAGGGCTCAGCCGAGTGCTAGTTCATCATTTAGCAGTAAGGCATTCCTTAGGAAATATCCCACCCTCTTCTACCCTCTGACTCCACCACCTCAACCAAGCTTCACAATCATCATTGCTGTGTTCAGTATTAAATTGTTTGTTTAAAACTTATACGGGGGGGGAAGAGAGTGAGTGAGTGAGTGAGTGTCTCTTGTCTGGTGAAAAAAGATTCCCTGGAACTTAACCCCACCCCCATTTACATTAATTCTTCTGGGGAAATTGGATTCGCTTAACATTTTTTCACTTAAAGTAACATGTTTCAGGAACATAACTACAATGTTAAGTGAGGAGTTACTGTACTCATATAGCCTCCTATTAGTTATACTAGTATGACTAATCTGGGTGGTAGTATTTGCAATGTCATTTGTCAAAAACAACACTTCCTCTTACAAGTCACTTACAGGAACAGCTATTGTTGCACCACTGCATAAACTGTATGTATTTCATCTCCTGACCCCTTGCCAGATGCTGCAGTGTTATCCACCGTACAATTGGCTGCATTTGGGTCCTTATATGGGCTTGTTGCAAGTGAATACAACACTTCATTTCTTTGCGAGTCTTTGCTGCTGCTCATTGCATATGGGGAACCTGTAAAACAAGTACTCTGCATCAAAGAGTTTATGAATCTCACAGAATTAAAATACATCAACTAAAATAAATCAACTAAATTAAGTAATAATTATCTCCCTTTGAAAATGATGTTAAATAAATTCTTCTCTCTTACCTCCAAATAATGGAATTTGACTCCATTCTATTCAGCCCAGAATTAAGACCTGTGTTGTTTACTGTCTACTGTACCCCACCTCAAGTAGCTAGGAAAATGATTCCGAATCACTTAGCTGCTAGATTCTTCTATGGACCCAGCACTATTTTGTCACAACATACAAACACTGAGAACACATGACTCCATCTTTGCACCCCAGAAAGAGCAAGAAGAATTGTTATATTCATTTTACTGAGGAGAAACTGAAGCATTGAGAGATTCTGTAACTTGCCCAAGGTCATAGGGACAGGATGTATGTGAGAGATCCAAGAATTTAACTCAGATGACCCATATCCTATTCCAGTGCCTTAACTGCAAGACCATCCTCCCTAAAGAACAACTGTCTACTTAACCAAAACTAATTTGATTAACAAAAAGTTACTTGTCAAAAAAAGCATTGGCATTATTTGAAGTTTAAAAATGTAAAACTGTGCCCAGATAGTCTAAGACAGGGGTGGCCAAACTTTGGCTCCGGAGCCACGTGTGGCTCTTCGGAAGTTAATATGTGGCGCCTTGTATAGGCACTGACTCCGTGGCTGGAGCTACAGGCGCCAACTTTCCAATGTGCCGGGGGGTGCTCACTGCTCAACCCCTGGCTCTGCCACAGGCCCTGCCTCCACTCCACCCCTGAGCCTGCCATGCCCTCGCTCCTCCCCCTTTCCCCCGAACCTCCTGCACACCACGAAACAGCTGATCGGGGTGTGGGGAGAGAGTGGGAGGCACTGATCAGCAGGGCTGCTGGTGGGTGGGAGGCGCTGGGAGCGGGGGTTGGGGGGCTGCTGACATATTACTGTGGCTCTTTGGCAATGTACATTGGTAAATTCTGGCTCCTTCTCAGGTTCAGGTTGGCCACCCCTGCTCTAAGAAATCTATAGTACACAATTCTCAAAATGTGCTAAGTAGACAATCACTTCAAAAAGGTTTATCAAAAACTTAATGCTCACATTCATCTCCTGGAATTTCAAGAGGAGCCTGAGCTCTAAAATAAGAAGATAAGGGAAGAATCTATTTAGTCATTATCGTTTGGAAAAAACACTTAACTAATGAAATATTAGTATCATTTTTAATGTCCATTCAAGGCCGTACCTGGGAAGTTGTGCAGATGGCTTTCCTGTAACAGATAAATAAAACACACTGTAAAGTTTCAATGGTTAAAATATTCCTGCAGATCTTACTTACTAATTTTACTTTTCCTACCTTTTGATTTGGTTTTCTTTTTATAGATCAACCATGCTATCCCACTGATGATGATAATCCCTACGATCAATCCAGTGGTGGCATACAACAGCACGGAAGCAAAGGCTAAAGAGAGGACCAGGGTTAATCTTGAAAAATTTAACTAGATAGTAGGAAAAACACTTTACCATCACCTCCATTATACGGATAGTGCTTTTCAAGTGATCAAAAAACGTTTAACTACTATGTGGATAATACACATTCAGCAACCCATTAATGTGGATGGTTCCACAATACAGTATGCTAGGATTGGTAATAAAAACAGCAGATAAATTAGTTTACAGAAATCAAGTTTTCTTATGAGAAACTATTGCAATATACTACTGTAATGATGCAACACAATATGTTACAGTAGCAATACTGCAGTGTCTTGTGACATTACTGAAGAATACTGTAGTATTTTAATGGGTTAATGCAGCACAACTGTAAAGCACAAATATTGAGGTTCACATTTTTAAAGGGGCTTAAAACTGTCCTCCATTTTTGTGTCCACAGGCATTTGCAGGTACAAATGTTGGACTCAACTGTGTTTTGCCATGAGCCCTGAAAAAGCCACAGTCTGCCTCCAGGTCTTCCCCCACCCCTGCACTTAGTGTACACCTGGTGCAGTGTATTTCTTACAGTTCAATGTCTAATATAGCTAGCCAATGTATTGGGGAGGCAAAGCCAAGAATCTGTCCATTCTCTGCCCATTTTCATTCACCTGCTTATGGAGAGGCAACCAGGGGCAGGGGCGGGGTGAGTATAGATGCTCCACAGAGCCTTCTGTCGTCCCCACACTGCAATCCATGGTATTCCTTACATCTCTTTACTGCTGTGCAAACCTGACCTTGATTTTGCCCTATAGCAATTAGGGGTGACATCCTATCTCCATTGAAGTCAATGGGATGTTTACCGTTAACTTAACGGGGCTAAGATTTCATGATCTCTGGCTATGTGTTATGCTGGCACAAGCCGGTGGTAAGACCTTGAAATACTGTCATTTGTTCCTACAGTTAATCAGATTAATCCCTCAAACCAAGTTATTTATAACTTTTATAGCGGCACAGGAGCTAGCAAACAGAGCTCTAAACAGGGGAGTTTGAGTGGGAGTTTGCAAGGGGAGTTTGGATTGTGGTGCTTGTTTGGGGTTTGCTTTTGCTGGGGCGGGGTGTGGTCTTTTTGGTGTGGCTTGTGTTTCCCAGATTAACAGGATTTAGGTGGGAAGGAGATGACAGATACAGAGGCAGCTGTGGGAGTGACTCCGGTAGTGAAAGACACATTGAGGATGACTGGATGTGGAAGCTGTGGTATGTACATGATCCTGGAGGGGGGAACCGGTAAGAGTTTTTTCTGCATGAAATGTCGTCTGATAGAGCTGATGGAGGAAAAGATCCGAGGTTTGGAGATGCAGGTGGAAAGTCTGGTTGAGTTTAGGAAGGGGTTTGAGCAGATGATGGAGCAAAGATATGAGGTATCTGAAGGGAAAAGCACAGACTCACAGATGGAAGCAGGGCTGGGGAATTTTGAGGAGAGACTGGATGAGGAAAGTGGTCAGTGGAAACATGAGACTCAAAGAACCAGGCAGAGAAAAAGACGGGCTAGTGAAGGAGAAATAGAGCTTAGGAACAGGTTTGCAGAGTTGGAAAATGAAGAAGGGGCTCAGCAGGTACTTGTTGAAGGTGGAAGGGTAAGGAAGAAGAGAAGAGAGGCTAGTCCTATAGAAAAAGGGGAAGAGTCAAGGGAGACTACACCAAATATGAGCCCCAGGAGGATACAGGATGGGTTGAAGAAGATTGTAAGGGAAAATAGGAATGGAAAGAACTTGCAGCCAGAGGGAACAGGGGAGAGACTGGAGAATAGCACTGTCACCAGGAAAAGGCAGGTCTATGTGATCGGGGACTCTTTATTGAGAAGAATAGACAGGCCTGTAACTAGAGCTGATCCTGAGAATAGAAGGGTGTGCTGTCTTCCGGGTGCTAAGGTATGGGATGTAGACCTGAGGTTGAAAAGGATCCTAAAGGGAGCGGGAAAGAATCCCCTAATTATCCTTCATGTGGGAACAAATGATACGGCTAGATTCTCGCTGGAAAGTATTAAGGGAGACTATGCTAGGCTGGGGAAGACGCTTAAGGAAATTGAGGCTCAGGTGATCTTTAGCGGGATCCTTCCTGTTCCTAGAGAAGGGCAACAAAGGTCTGACAAGATTATG
Source organism: Dermochelys coriacea (assembly GCF_009764565.3). Classification (NCBI taxonomy): domain Eukaryota; kingdom Metazoa; phylum Chordata; order Testudines; family Dermochelyidae; genus Dermochelys; species Dermochelys coriacea. Next base: position 58,209,650 of record NC_050077.1, read on the forward strand.
ACTGTCAACAGATGGCTTAGGCAGTGGTGCTATAAGGAGGGCTTTGGGATGTATGGCCACTGGGAGGCATTCACGGACAGAGGTCAGTTCTCTCGGGATGGACTTCATCTGAATAGGGAAGGAAATAGACTTCTAGGATCGAGGCTGGCACAACTGATAAAGAGAGCTTTAAACTAGGAATTGGGGGGAGATGGATGGGAGATGTCCAGAAAATCTCCACGCCAGATTTTAGCATTGAGAGGGAAGAAGATGAAGTAAGAAAGGATACAGCCGTGGGTAGGAGAATGTATATAAGGAGCGAGGGCGGTGTGGATACTAGTCTAATAGGTTATACTGGCTGTAGAATGACTGTGCCTAATAGGGTACAAAATGTGAGTGAGTCCAAACAGCAAAAATTAAGATGTTTGTACACCAATGCGAGGAGTCTAGGTAACAAAATGGAGGAACTAGAGCTACTGGTGCAGGAAGTGAAACCAGATATTATAGGGATAACAGAAACATGGTGGAATAGTAGTCATGACTGGACTACAGGTATTGAAGGGTATGTGCTCTTTAGGAAAGACAGAAACAAAGGTAAAGGGGGTGGAGTAGCATTGTATATCAATGATGAGGTAGAATGTAAAGAAATAAGAAGCGATGCAATGGATAAGACAGAGTCCGTCTGGGCAAAAATTACATTGGGGAAGAAAACTAGTAAAGCCTCTCCTACGATAGTGCTTGGGGTGTGCTATAGACCTCCGGGATCTAATTTGGATATGGATAGATCCCTTTTTAATGTCTTTAATAAAGTAAATACTAATGGAAACTGCATGATCATGGGAGACTTTAACTTCCCAGATATAGACTGGAGGACCAGTGCTAGTAATAATAATAGGGCTCAGATTTTCCTAGATGCGATAGCTGATGGATTCCTTCATCAAGTAGTTGCTGAACCGACTAGAGGGGATGCCATTTTAGATTTAATTTTGGTGAGTAGCGAGGACCTCATAGAAGAAATGGTTGTAGGGGACAATCTTGGCTCAAGTGATCATGAGCTAATTCAGTTCAAACTAAATGGAAGGATTAACAAAAATAAATCTGCAACTAGGGATTTTGATTTCAAAAGGGCTGACTTTCAAAAATTAAGGAAATTAATTAGGGAAGTGGATTGGACTGAAGAATTTATGGATCTAAAGGTAGAGGAGGCCTGGGATTACTTTAAATCAAAACTGCAGAAGCTATCGGAAGCCTGTATCCCAAGAAAGGGGAAAAAATTCATAGGAAGGAGTTGTAGACCAAGCTGGATGAGCAAGCATCTTAGAGAGGTGATTAAGAAGAAGCAGAAAGAATACAGGGAGTGGAAGATGGGAGGGATCAGGAAGGAAAGCTAACTAATTGAGGTCAGAACATGTAGGGATAAAGTGAGACGGGCTAAAAGTCGAGTCAAGTTGGACCTTGCAAAGGGAATTAAAACCAATAGTAAAAGGTTCTATAGCCATATAAATAAGAAGAAAACTAAGAAGGAAGAAGTGGGGCCGCTTAACACTGAGGATGGAGTGGAGGTTAAAGATAATCTAGGCATGGCCCAATATCTAAACAAATACTTTGCCTCAGTCTTTAATAAGGCTAAAGAGGATCTTGGGGATAATGGTAACATGACAAATGGGAAGGAGGATATAGAGGTAGATATTACCATATCAGAGGTAGAAGCGAAACTGAAACAGCTTAATGGGACTAAATCGGGGGGCCCAGATAATCTTCATCCAAGAATATTAAAGGAATTGGCACCTGAAATTGCAAGCCCATTAGCAAGAATTTTTAATGAATCTGTAAACTCAGGAATAGTACCGAATGATTGGAGAATTGCTAATATAGTTCCTATTTTTAAGAAAGGAAAAAAAAGTGATCCGGGTAACTACAGGCCAGTTAGTTTGACATCTGTAGTATGCAAGGTCCTGGAAAAAATTTTGAAGGAAAAATTAGTTAAGGACATTGAAGTCAATGGTAAATGGGACAAAATACAACATGGTTTTACAAAAGGTAGATCGTTCCAAACCAACCTAATCTCCTTTTTTGAAAAAGTAACAGACTTTTTAGATAAAGGAAATGCAGTGGATCTAATTTACCTAGATTTCAGTAAGGCATTTGATACCGTGCCACATGGGGAATTATTAGTTAAATTGGAGAAGATGGGGATCAATATGAACATCAAAAGGTGGATAAGGAATTGGTTAAAGGGGAGACTGCAACGGGTCCTACTGAAAGGCGAACTGTCAGGTTGGAGGGAGGTTACCAGTGGAGTTCCTCAGGGATCGGTTTTGGGACCAATCTTATTTAATCTTTTTATTACTGACCTTGGCACAAAAAGTGGGAGTGTGCTAATAAAGTTTGCAGATGATACAAAGCTGGGAAGTATTGCCAATTCGGAGAAGGATCGGGATATTATACAGGAGGATCTGGATTACCTTGTAAACTGGAGTAATAGTAATAGGATGAAATTTAATAGTGAGAAGTGTAAGGTTATGCATTTAGGGATTAATAACAAGAATTTTAGCTATAAGTTGGGGACGCATCAATTAGAAGTAACGGAAGAGGAGAAGGACCTTGGAGTATTGGTTGATCATAGGATGACTATGAGCTGCCAATGTGATATGGCTGTGAAAAAAGCTAATGCGGTTTTGGGATGCATCAGGAGAGGCATTTCCAGTAGGGATAAGGAGGTTTTAGTACCGTTATACAAGGCACTGGTGAGACCTCCCCTAGAATACTGTGTGCAGTTCTGGTCTCCCATGTTTAAAAAGGATGAATTCAAACTGGAGCAGGTACAGAGAAGGGCTACTAGGATGATCCGAGGAATGGAAAACTTGTCTTATGAAAGGAGACTTAAGGAGCTTGGCTTGTTTAGCCTAACTAAAAGAAGGTTGAGGGGAGATATGATTGCTCTCTATAAATATATCAGCGGGATAAATATAGGAGAGGGAGAGGAATTATTTAAGATCAGCACCAATGTGGACACAAGAACAAATGGGTATAAACTGGCCACCAGGAAGTTTAGACTTGAAATCAGACGAAGGTTTTTAATCATCAGAGGAGTGAAGTTTTGGAATAACCTTCCAAGGGAAGCAGTGGGGGCAAAAGATCTATCTGGTTTTAAGATTCTACTCGATAAGTTTAGGGAGGAGATGGTATGATGGGATCATGGGATTTTGGTAAGTAATTGATCTTTAAATATTCAGGGTAAATAGGCCAAATCCCCTGAGATGGGATATTAGATGGATGGGATCTGAGTTACTATAGAAAATTCTTTCCTGGGTATCTGGCTGGTGAATCTTGCCCATATGCTCAGGGTTTAGCTGATTGCCATATTTGGGGTCGGGAAGGAATTTTCCTCCAGGGCAGATTGGAGAGGCCCTGGAGGTTTTTTGCCTTCCTCTGTAGCATGGGGCATGGTTGACTTGAGGGAGGCTTCTCTGCTCCTTGAAGTCTTTGAACCATGATTTAAGGACTTCAATAGCTCAGACATGGGTGAGGTTTTTCATAGGAGTGCGTGGGTGAGATTCTGTGGCCTGCGCTGTGCAGGAGGTCGGACTAGATGATCAGAATGGTCCCTTCTGACCTTAGTATCTATGAATCTATGAATCTATTTAAAAAAATGAAACCTAGACTGTAAACTCCTTTGGACAAATGGGGAACTGAGGTCAGAGAGATTAGGGTCTAAAAATCCACTAATTTTCCATCTCCCATTTGAGATGCCTAGGACCTGCTATTTCATAGAATTTAGCCTTCTATAGCATTTTATATATTCACTCTCACTGACTGAAGCTGCAGCTGCTAGTGCTCAGCACTTCTGCAAATCAGATCCCAGGGTCTCAAGTCAGCAACCTTAGTACTGGCATCTCCCAACTTTGGAGTGCTTGGTTTGCAACCTTAATGCTCTTTTAATGTGTGTGGGGTCAGGGGGTAATTTACTGCTTTCTTAAGAAAGCAAACTGAAAAAACAGAAATTCTATTATTTGACATAATATTGATACCCACTGGGTCATCGACAGGTTGGGACATTTAGATCCACCACAAAGACCTATGCCATGTAAGCTAACTTTGTCACCGATAACAGTAGGTAGTAGTAGTAGTAGTAGGTTGTCATGTGGATCAGCGCTAGAGGGGGACATGACACTTTCCCTGTGAATTTCACAGATATTTGCTAACAGCAGAGGAATGGTGAGACTCGGGAATCTTGATTTCCATGCCAGGCTCTGTAGGGGATGGCTCTAGAAGGCATGGACTCTTCTGACCAGTTCCCTCCCAGCATGACCCCTTTTGCCCCATCCTCTCAAACCTGTCCTTGTCCCAGTCCTGTCTCTTCCCCATCCCAGCCCTGTTCTCCTTGCCTCCCCTAATTGCAGTCACCACTCCCCAGACTTCTCATCCCCATCCCAATCTCCTTGTCTCACCCCCTCCAAACTTCCAATCCCAGCCCCAATCTCCCCTTCACTCCCAGGTCCAGCCTTTTTGCCAAGCAATTCCCTTTTCTTCCCTCTTCCAGCTTCTCATCCAACCTGTCTCTCTTCCCAATGCTTCCCTCCAGTCTCCCCCTCCCGCACTCATCTTCTCCGTCCCCACTGGTTCCCAGTCCCATTCTCCCTCTCTGGGCTCCTTGTCTAATCGCAGCACTTTCCCCACCCCATCCGAGCTCCTTAACCCACTATTTTTTGCTCAGCCATTCCCACTTCTCCCCCACACACACACACACATCCTGGCTCATCAGATCTCTGCCCCTCCCCTTTCCTCCTCCTCCATCTCACTGCTTCTCAGTCCAGGCACTTTGCCCAGCCAATCCCAGTCTCTTCCCAGTTCCTCATCTGATCTCAGTCTCCCCTCACCTACTGGCTTCTAGTGTCCTTCTCCCCCAACCACACACACACACACATTTCTGTCTCCAGCTCTCAGTCCCAGTCTCCCACACCCCAGCTCCTAGTCCCAGTTTCCCTCTTCTGCTGCCCCATCCACTAGTCTCCTGCATTCAGTCTCCCCCACCAAACTCCTTCTCACACTCTGATCTTTCCACCCTCCCGCAACTGGCTGTCTAGCTTCTATCTTCTCTTCATTCCTTCTACTCCATTGAAGCCTGGGCCCAGCAGGGATGTCACTGACAGCACAGAAGTTCAGTCTCAGTTCAATTGCTTGGAACTGGATACAGCATGGCTCACAGCAGCCCAGACCTGCAATTGCAGGGAAAGTCCCACTCAGCACTGGGCTGGAGCATTGGGGAATTTAGTGGCTGAAATCTAAGAAGTCTTTACTGAGTATCTGTGCACTGTGATTTTTAGAGGCTTATAACTTGGCCAAATTTGGGCAGACTTTCATGAGGATGGTAAAAGGTACACTGCTAACATGAAGGCTGCTCTCCTGCCAAATGTCAAGTCCCTATTCCAAAGCATGGGGCACTAGATCTTTCAAAGAAAATGTCACCAGAATTTTAAACTTGGGCAAAACAGCACATTTTTCCATGGGTTGTTCTCAAAAATGGCTGAACCATTTTCGCTGAATTTTCCCAGCATGGAAAATTTTATCCCAAATAGCAAAAGTTTGGCAAAATTATAAGCAACTCTGGTACCAACCCCAACTATAAAACTTATAACTTACATGGAATGGCTTGAGTCCTCACTTCTATAGAAAGGTTATTTGCAATCTTCCACACATGTTTACCATTTGACCAGGCATTTACAACACATAAATAAGTTCCACTGTCAGAGTAAACAACATTCAAGATGGTAATATTATGGACTACACGTATCTTGTTTGTATCTAAGCTTGTATAGTTCAATAGTCGTCCTTTGATCATCTCATCAATACAGCAAAGTGTATTATACGAGAAATTAGAAGTAACTTGCTCTCTCTGAACAGAAGACAGGCATTTGCTTGTTTCTGTATATTTGATCCAATATATAACAAATGGTTGTCCTGAGCGCTTCATTTTAAATTCACAAGACAGAGTGATGTTACTTTCTTCTTCTGCTAAACGATTATCGTGTGATTTTGCATGAATGTTCTCAAAAGTCTCATTATCTGCAATACAGAATGAAACAAACACAAAAGATGTGACAAACATGCACTGCAACCTGTTATAACATGCTTTGCCTTTGAAAAGGAGGTGGGGGAGGGTGTTTTATTTTAATGAACACTTTACAGGGAATTTTTACATTAACAGGCGCAAATACCTACTGTACTATGGCTAGAAGTCAGCTATTTTAAATAGCTACTTGGGGCCCGATCCTGTGAGGTCTGACTACCTTCTGCAAAGTTGCCAGTACCTGCACATTCCACTGAAGATGAAGGTGCTCAGCTTTGCACAGAAGGTTATCAGCATGTTCAGTCCATCGGTGGTTATCAAAATAATAATTCATCGGCTGGACCAGTTGTCTACTGGCACCAAAAAAGTGGGGCATGTTCTTAGAGGTACTAACTATGCTACTCCTCCTACAGATATATGTCCAGTTTCACTGAGAAAACCTCTGAGACTTAGGAACACATGAAGTTATTCTTCCACTCTATTCTGCACTGATAAGGCATCAACTGAAATATTGTGTCCAGTTCTGGGTGCCACATTTCAGGAAAGATATGGACAAATTGGAGAAAGTCCAGAGAAGAGTAACAAAATGATTAAAGGTCTAGAAAACATGATCTATGAGGGAAGATTGAAAAAATTGGGTTTGTTTATTCTGAAGAAGAGAAGACTAAGAGGGGACATAACTGTTTTCAAGTACATAAAAGGTTATTACAAGGAGGAGGCTGAAAAGTTTTTCTCCTTAACCTCTGAGGATAACACAAGAAGCAAGGGTGGTTTAGGTTGGACATTAGGAAAAACTTCTTAATTGTCTGGATAGTTAAGCACTGGAACAAATTGTCAAGGGAGGCTGTGGTATCTCCATCTTTGGAGGTTTTTAAGAACAGGCTAGACGAACACCTGTCAGGAATGGTCTAGTTATTCTTAGTTGTGTCTTGAGAGCAGAGGACTGAACTAGATGATCTATTGAGGGCCCTTCAGTCCAACACATCTATAATTTTATGATAACATCTGGGAAAACACATTCTCATGCTGCAATAAACATATGTTGTCACTTCTGCTGCCTGGTTCAGGGTCTTCCCTGGCCTAAGTGCTGATAGTATCACAAGATATATTATTAGACAAATGGCTGAAAAAATGTGAAACTGTGAAACAGCTAATAAAGATTAAATATTAAACAGGACATTCAGAGAACAGTGGTTTTTAATATGAACATATTTAAAAACAACAATGGGCTGTAGAGTGAGATTCTGCAGCATTTACAAGGTCAAATTTTCAACTACCCTTAAACCAGATTCCAAATTGCAGACACAACATTTAGCATATACCTGTTATGGGTGCTCGACAAATATTTGCATACACAAATTTGGTTCTTAGGTGCCTTCTCTGCATAAATAGTTGTTTGTATGTGCAAAATAGGAACAAAACCAATTTTGTGAGTACGATCAATTGAAAGCTTAAAACACTAGAGGTAAGATTCTGTGCTGTGTCTCTAGACACCCAGAACAAAATTCACAACCCAGGCAGAGGGGGGCTAAGTTGGCTTTAAGCAGCACCCAGTACAATTTAGGCAGTCCTGTGGAACAAATGCCCTGAATTTAATCAGTGCTGCATTCTGCAGCCTGCCCCCAAGCCCATACCTGCTATGTCAGGATTTGCAAGAGTGTTGCTGAAAGGACAGTCTGCTGCTGTCTTCCTTAGTTTCTGTGCCAAGGGGGAATTCTACCCAGACCAGATGCTCATTTTAGAGACTGTTAGCCACTTTACCCAGCCAGAGCATGGTTGAGAATCTCACTCTAGGGGCAGAAATTCAAAGAGCAAGGCAGAAACCTGGGCATTAATGTTTTATAATTTGTGAGCCAGATCCTCAGCTTGCATGAATCAGTGTAGTCCCACAACCTTCCATGTACAAGGATCCCTTCCCCTACCAACTTTAAAGTAGAAAGGTGGCAGGTAAACTATACCAGATACACTACGAAAAGTGTGTTTCTAAGGGGAAGTGAAGAGCAACTTATTCTGCTAAAATCAGTAGGGATTTACCCAAAAAAGGGATGAGCAAAAACTGAATAAAGACATCATGAGTAGGCCTTTGAATTGGAATGCATCTAAACAACAGGGTAAGTAGACTTAGTATGGCAAAAAGTGCGGATTTTCAATGATCACTCGCCAGATATTTGTTTTAATTTATTTTCTTTTTTAACAATCTCCACTTTTGTTCACCACTTTACTCAGCCTAGTTCAGCTGCCTAATTCATTCAAAGCCAAATTCAGTCACCCTCACTCATAACACCTCCTCCATAAGTATTCCTTATTTAAGTCAAGAGAACACTGGTGGGGAATTGTATTATTCACTCTAAGTAAAAGGGGCAGAATCTGGTTCTCAGTCCTGAATTCTCTAAATAAGCTCCTTTTAAACTCATTAACTCTCTTTTTGACCTCTCAGCTCTAGAATGTATTGATAAAAATAAACCCTTCCCTCCTCCCTCCTCCCCAAAGAAATGCACTCACCTGCAGTCATGTTTATTATCACCACAATAAAAAAGTTATAATGTCTGCAGTGAGTCACATTGGTAAAAAGTGGGTAAGTCTGTGATGTGCCAGTATTTGTAAATTGTTCACATGCAAATACCCCACCACCTTTGGAAGCAGAATTTGGTAATTGGTTTATACACTTTGTGTTACCACAGCCTTTTCTTGGCATGTTCATTACTTCTGCCCATTGATTACTGCAGTTGATTTCTTTGAATTGTTCCAGAGTTTCTCCAGTATTGTACCAAACTGTTTCCTTCTTCCCATTAGCCACTGTTTCATTGCATATGAGTGTGAAATTTCCGTTTTCATAATGATGAAAGAAAGTCTCACCTGTTAAAAATGATGCAAAATGATTCAGAAATTATTTTACAAATAACCTGCAGCACTTTCTTTACAGTATTATATGCATCATTAAGAGCCCAATCCTGCGAGCTTGTGTGCTTCTGGGATGCTGCTGTGTTCCTCGTGGGTCATGCTGAATGTTAGGATATAGATATTCTGACCTGTCTGTAAAGGCCTATACTCTAAGAATTTCGGTGTATTCTTATCACTTGGCTAGTTAGAGGTATAAAAGAAAGAATCAAAATCACTGTCTGCCAGTGTAAGGTCCTTCTCTTACTGTGACAGTCTGATGCCCTGTTCTTAGGCTAAGGCTTTTGGCTAAGCAACAGAGGCAGCCATAAGCTGGGAAGCAACCGGTCACCTCCTCACATTCCAAACTAGTCACATTGAAATAAGGTGCTATTGGGCTGTTAGGAATACAATCCTGCCCTGATAGTGCCTCCAGAGAAAGGGAAGTGCCTAGAAGATGTAAAAGGAAACTTAATTTGATAGCATCCTATCTGGCAAGAACTCACTTATCAATAGCTGGGATGTGAAATCCTCACTTCTGTATTGTTTTGTAATTATAGTTCCCATTTTGCCATTGTTTGTCTGTATAATCTCTGTCTGGTTCTGTGATTGTTTCTGTCTGCTGTATAATTAATTTTGTTGGGTGTAAACTAATTAAGGTGGTGGGATATAATTGGTTAAATAATCATGTTATGATATGTTAGGATTGGTTAGTTAAATTTCAGTAAAATGATTGGTTAAGGTATAGCTAAGCAGAACTCAAGTTTTACTATGACAGGTTTCAGAGTAGCAGCCATGTTAGTCTGTATTCGCAAAAAGAAAAGGAGTACTTGTGGCACCTTAGAGAATAACAAATTTATTAGAGCATAAGCTTTCGTGAGAATGAATGGACACAAATCAGATGTCAAGAATTATAACTTTCAAAAACCAGTTGGAGAACACTTTAATCTCTCTGGTCACTCGATTACAGACCTAAGAGTGGCTATCCTTCAACTAAAAAGCTTCAAAAACAGACTCCAACGAGAGACTGCTGAATTGGAATTAATTTGCAAACTGGATACAATTAACTTAGGCTTGAATAGAGACTGGGAATGGATGAGTCATTACACAAAGTAAAACTAAAATGCATCCGATGAAGTGAGCTGTAGCTCACGAAAGCTTATGCTCTAATAAATTTGTTAGTCTCTAAGGTGCCACAAGTACTCCTTTTCTATTTCCCCATGTTATTTCTCCCCCCCCCCACCCCACCCCCCACTGTTCCTCAGATATTCTTGTTAACTGCTGGAAATAGCCTACCTTGTTTGTCACCATGAAAGGTTTTCCTCCTTTCCCCCCCCTGCTGCTGGTGATGGCTTATCTTAAGTGATCACTCTCCTTACAGTGTGTATGATAAACCCATTGTTTCATGTTCTCTGTGTGTGTATATCAATCTCCCCTCTGTTTTTTCCACCAAATGCATCCGATGAAGTGAGCTGTAGCTCACGGAAAGCTTATGCTCTAATAAATTTGTTAGTCTCTAAGGTGCCACAAGTACTCCTTTTCTTTTTGCAAGTTTTACTATATAGTCTGCAGTCAATCAGGAAGTGGGTGGGTGTGTCGGTAAGGGGAAATGGGAACAGGGAATGGGGGTGGGGAAATTGGAATCATGTTTGGCTAAGGACAGGAATGGGAACAGGGACAGAGGTGTAAGGCTCTGTGGTGTCAGAGCTGGGAAGGGGGACACTAAGGAAGGAAACTGGAATCATGCTTGCTGGAAGTTCACCCCAATAAACATCCAATTGTTTGCACCTTTGGACTTCGGGTATTGTTGCTCTCTGTTCATGTGAGAAAGACCGGGGAAGTAACTGGGTGAAGGAATAAGGCCCCGACACTGAACATCCTCCCTTTGCCATTAGCAGAAGCTCAGTGCTCTGAGTACTTCCTATGACACCCACAGAACTTTGTAGGATCTAGCACTAAGAACACAGATCTGGAATTTTATACTTGGACCTTGGGGAATGAGCAGAATATTGCACAGATCATAGTAAATGCAGATCAAATTACATAGCTTAAGACTTGACATTGGCTTTGTTTTAAAGGGTGTTTTTGTGGCCATTTCTAACCATGAGAATGACACCAAAGAGAGTTCAAAAGAAGAAAAAAGAGGATACAAATATGTATTTTTGTACTAATGATTGCCATATTTATTTATTCCCTTGGCCAATGGCCAATCACAAGCAGCCATGGCACAAAACTGCAGTTTTCACTTGGAAAATCTGGCCCTTGTTAGTTAATTTTTACTAAACTACATAAAGATTAAGTCCCTGATCCTGAGAACGTTTGTGCACATGAACAGTTCCAAAATTCAATGGGACTATTCACATGCATAAAGTTACTCACATGCCATTACTGATTACAGAATTGGGACCTACATGTGAATTACAAAGGCTTTATGAGGCATGTGTCTAAGAGACATTGTCATCACGATTATGCCTCCAATCCTCTTTCCTAAATTTTAGAGTTATTATAAAATATAGCTATTTTGGTGAAATGCAACAAAAAACAGTGTATGAGCTCCTCCAGCTGGTCTGCTGCAAAAAAATTAAACATACTTAGAACTATTAAAATAAGCATAGATGATGGTAAGTAAATAGACAAAACATTTTAGCTTTTTTATTTTCACAGCTTTTTAAATACAGTACTGAATAAATTGGGGTTAATACCAGAGCTGGTTGAAAGATAGGGAAATATATTCCACTTTTTTTCATTGAAATTTCATGTTTTGATTAGAATGTTGTGAAAATATTCATAACATTTTATTTCCAGTTTATCCATTGAAATTCAAAATTTTGATGTAAAATTTTATCAGATTTTGAATTTTATCAAATTTTGACCAGCGAAGTTGAGGACGTTTTGCCAGCCATGGAATCTAGAAGTATCAATACTTGTCCAAACTACAAAAGCTGCAACAGGCCCTGCATCCCTCTGTCTCCCCAGAATCCTTCAGCCATGAGCAGACTCTGTGACAGACTCTGCCTTCAATAGACCATGAGCCTTCCAACCTGTTCTATTGTGCTCTTTCTGAACAGAGTGAAGGGCAGATGGACTTTTCAGGGTCTATTCTCTGCCTCCCACAACAGGATGGTGCCCCAATGGGACTTTTCCCCCCTTATAAAGCAGTTCCCTTTCATAGGAGAGTCCTTGCCACAAAGATCTAAGAAAATTACTTAAAATAGCTTCTGTTGGATCTTCTGGGGTAGATTTAGCCAATCGGGGTATGATTGATTTGATCCTGCCCTATGATATTTTATTGATGCTGTATCTTGAACTGGTTATTGGGGTGTTTATTGTATGAAAGTATTCATTTAGCTTAATAAGGGCGCAGTTAGGAAACATACTCAATAAGAAGAGAACAATGGCTCAAGACAGCCACGTGCATGCAATCGCTTGAGAACTGTTAAGGGACAAGACCAGAGCTGTTTGCTTTGATGATTCTACCTCCACCTTAGGACAATCTACAAAACTGGTTCTGACTAGAAACTTTTCCAACATTACACGGTTTTACTATCAGCTGTGTACACATGATATATAATATATCCCATGTATACTTTCAAAAGCAAAATTAGAGGTGGACAGTTAATATATCTTTTTTCTCCTGATCAGCTGTGTTTGAAGCTCAGTTATGCACATACAGCTGGAGGGAATTTTTTTTTTTATTTTTGGGTACAAAAAGGAACCACTAGTCACAGTCACATTCAGAACTTCTGTGTACATTTTTAAGACCCAGTCCTGCTCCCTTGGAAGTCTATGGGACTCTTTGATTTCACCAGTAGCAGGTTTGAGCCCATATTAAATTAAATTAAATAAATAAATAAATAAATAAATAAAGAGAGAGCTGAATGCAACTTCTAACTCTCTCTTTGAAAATTTCCTTAGCAAAACGGAAATTGGTGACGTGTAATATGTTAGCACTATGAGAGCTCACTGAGGGCCAGACTCAGTGACCCTTATTCCTGGGAGTAGCAAGTAAATTGCTACTCCTTCTGAGTAAGGGAGGCAAGATCTGACCCCAAATATAGAGAAAATGGCTTCCCTAACAAGTGACTCAGTTTCGCTTAGTGCAATATTCTATGAAGTACTACACCAGTAAAAATTCCCCACTCCCAGTTAACTTTGCCACCAGCTATGTGCACTTTTGAAACATTCCCATAACCCTCCCCTCTGTATTTCACACAAATGCACTTTCCAGACATCTCTAATGCCTCTCTCCACTTCCTAGTCCATTTATTGGTTGAGAAAATAACCTTTTAAAACATTTTTAAATATAGCTTGCAATCAGGAATAATTCTTGATTTATAATATTAGAAATAATTAATATTAATATGGGAGACCACCAGACACTAATTTAACCATAAATTCCTTTTCCTTCAAATCCAAAGGCCAAAGAGTATTTTAACCTGCCTCTCAACATGCCTGTCAGCCTTAAAATAAACAGTCACTACACCCAATACAGTAACAAAGTATTCATAACCATGCGACCAGTATATTTTCAAATAGGCCAGACCTAAGGAAAACCATCTAGTCCTGGTGTTCACAAGCATGAAAGAAACCTCAAATTCATAACTCTTTTTATACCCTTCAAAAAACAAATGATGCCATAGCCAGTTATCACATTAGCTAATGGCTAATTTGAGATAGTTCACCCTTATTTTCAGTTTTAATCCAGATAAGATTTATAATCTGCTTTCTCCCAAGATCTTTGCTCCTTATCTTTTCTTCTCCACCCTACTGTCCAACAGCTTTTTCATTGCACTTGAGTTCACACATACTTTACTTTTAAGATCATACTGTATGTGGGGTGGAAAGGTCCAGGCTGACTTCTTTTAAAACAGATTCTCTTTGCCTTATTTAAAATCATCCGCAGTCAACCCTGTCAGAGGCATCCTCCCTACTCCATTCCTTCAGGCCTTATTATTTCCTTATGTTCTACTTGCTAGTCAGTGATTTTCTTCATAATACAATATATTCTTAGCCAAACTTAAACCAACTCTAATTCTTAAAATTTCATATTTATGCTACACTTCAGTATGTGTTCAGATTAAACATCCCAGAAAATGAACTTGATACAAAATACTCTTAAGAATTAAGAAAGTGAGATATGCATAGAAATGAGCAATTTTTTTCTTAATAGGAAACATACCAGTAATTTGTCCTAGAAAAAACAGGATTACCAAAAAATACATTCTTCTGGGAGGAAGGGTTGCAAAGGTTTCCTCTTGGTTTTGTCTCTAATTCTAAAAAAATTTCTTGTGAAGAGAGAGGAAAGCGGAAGTTCAGTGAGCACAAGCAAAAGTAACAGGAAACTGAAAACTGCCCAGCTGCAAGATATGTTTATTTTAGAGTCTGAGACATTTCCATCACAAACAAGTCTACTGTCATTCAGTGATGACAGAGGTAATTTATATCTTGGGAAATAAAGTCCAAAGACTAGAGGCTCTTAGGCAGTAGGAGAAAGTCTTCCCTAGAAAAGACAGTCCGAGGTGCCCACAGTAATTTGCTATCCCCTGCCCATATCAGTTGTGTGACTCCTGCAGTGTAACAGGATAGTGTAGTCCTCACTCAATGGGCAAATGTCTAGTGAAATGGAAGCTATTTTAGCCTCCCACTTATCAGGGATTCTTTTGGGCCTGAGCCATCGTCTGAAAAGCAGCCCCATAAGGTATCTGGATCAAAGATGCAGCAGTCACTGAGTCACTAGCTGGTTCTTTTTCCGTGCCCCAAGGAAGACATCCAGACAGAAAACACCATTTGGGGAACAGAGACCACGTGAGGGAAGAAAGACTCCTTATTAAGCCTCCACTACTTCCACAAGGGTACTGAGTGTGAAAATCAGAAGAAGAGGTGAGTAGGGCCTGTGAACAGGTGGTCTATGCACTCCAGCTTATTTTGCACAAACTGCTGCTTTGGTCCTTTCACATTTAAGGGGCAAAGTGATACCACCAGTTTGTGAGAAGTAACATGACTTTATTCCCCTCCAATAAATGGAATGATCTTTTCTAATCAAAAATCTGTTTGTCTTGTCTTCAGAAATGCTAGCTCTTCGGGGGAGCTAGAAAAAACAGTTTGACCAAGTTGTGCTGAGGGTAGGAGGACATCACGAGTAGTTCCCTAATCCACTGTCAGTGAGTATGGCAGCTTGTCTGGGCAGTAGGGATGGCTGGGAAGTCTTGACAAGGTCCCCTGGAGTTCTGTTGGGGGTTGTCATAGACATGGGATTTTTTTTGAGATTGAAGCCTCCAGAAGCAGCCAAGAAGCAGCAGGCTGAAGCCGAAGAATGGAAGCTGCTTGAAAAGAAGACTGGAACATCCTGGAAAGCAGCTACCTGAAAAAGCAGCAGCAGCAGAATTCCGAGGTTGGCTTGGCAACGAGCAGCTTGCCAGCAGCAACAGAAGAGCAGTAACCGCCACTGCATCCACGGCAGAAGAGCAACAGTGCAGCTATAAGCCACACTCTGGGGATCAGACAGGACAGAAGGTGAACAGATGAATCGGAGGAAAATTTAAATAAGGAGTGTAAGTCTGATCTTCTTTTTTATCTATTATTTAAGAGTGTATGGGTTTGTCTGTGAATAAATCTGGATGCCTGCTTCTTCAATGAGATCTCCGCTACCCATCCCGCAACTGGCTGATCACCCCTCATGAGATGTTAAATGTCAGGTGTTAAATGTTAAAATTTCAATGTCAAGTATTAAGTATTCATGTTGATGTTAAGTAAATGTTTTAATCTGTGAATGCAATAATGGTTTCTCATATGTGTATATAGGGGCTGCGTACACTGCATTGTGTTAAGTCTGAAGTTAAATTATATCATTAAGATTAAAAGCCTTTATGGATACAGAAACTCTATATGCTGGTTACATTGAAACCACTCTATTTCTTGTATGTGTTAAGATATCTTATGTAATCTGTGTCTTTTATTTTATTGCACTGCTTTAAGTCTTTAATGTAATTCTATTGCATTTTGCTATGGTCTATGTATCCTTTCTTGCTTCATTTACTATATCGTAACCACTTATTTTCTTTAAATAAATAATTCTTCTGTTTTCGAAGAGTTACTGCTTGTGTATCCATCCTTGAGCGGAAGGCTGTATCCCTGTCCTTTCAGAAATCAGCAAGACTAGCTTGCTCTGCGGAACCCTCTGCAGGTCAGAGTCAAGCCCCCTGGTAACACTATGGAAATTCCTTTAGGGCGAGCCACAATCTTGTTTATCCCTTTTCTTAAAATTAGACAATCTTTAGGTAACTTAATTAGCGTCTAAAGTTTTGGGTAACAAAGCCTCCCCATGCTGCCGGAAGTCCTGTAGTGCTATGAAAACCTTCCCATACTGCCAGAAGCCATCGTAGTGCTATGGAAGCTTTCCCAGACCCCCACAGGCCATCACAGTGATAGGAAAACCGCCCTATGCCACCAGAAGCCATCACAGCACTGTGAAAGCCTCCCACATTCCAGAAGCCATCATAATGCTATGATAGCCTTCCCCTACTGCCACAAACCATCGTAGCACTATGAAAGCCTCACTGGACCACCACAAGCCATCGTAGTGCTATGAAAGCCTCCCCATACCACCAAAAGCCATTGTAGCACTGTGAGAACCTCCCTGTACTGCCAGAAGCCCTCTTAGGGCTACAAAAGCCTCCCTATACTGCCATAAGCCATCATAGCAGCATGAAACACAAACTCAAACATTAAAAAGGACCACTCCTAAGGGAGAACATTTGTGGTCATGGCCATCATAGGCGTTTCTGTAAATTCGTCAGGAAGGGTGAACCTGTTTGGAAAAGTTACAAAAAACTCCCACCTCCCAACCTTTGCCCATCTCTCAGCTTATTCTGGACCAAACTATTTCCAAAGTTAGAAAATATCTGGTTCCTACAGGCCGTGAGATGGTACGTATACTTCCACTTAATCTCTCCCCCCAATTCACCTGCTCTGGATGCTATTCTAAGGCCTGTGAGCTTCCTTCAGGGGACATAACGATGGGCCTACTCATACCTCAAAACCCTACACCGGTATCTGAAGTCAACATCATCAGGATTTAGTAAGTTCTCTCTCTCTGCTGCTCTCTCTCTTTATGGGTAAAAAGTATTCTTGATTTTGCAGCTCACATAGTCCTAAGAAATGCCAGTTTCCTCTTTTCCAAACTCTTCCCATTCATGCAAAATTAGTGGCCAGAAAAAAAATTCTTCTTAATAATCCCATGGGCCTTACAATTCACTAACTGTGTCACTCATCCCAGTGCAGAAGGCCTCATATATGCCCTCTGCACCCGTTAATCCTCACATTAAAAGCCAAATCCTGAAGTCCTAATTCAGGTTAACTCAGTCAAAACTGTACTGATTTCTGTAGGACCAGGATCACGGTCTATGGGGAAAACCCATTTTCCAGCCTAAGATACTCAGGCTGGTTGCTGGGGAGATCCATGGCAGAGGGAAAGCTGGGGAGGAATCTTCCTTGGAAGGTCATAGAGTTGAGCCACTGTGGAAACTATGCTCTGGAAACCCTCCAGTTCAACCCTAACCCATCCCACTGCCTGTTCCATTCCTAACTCCAAAAACCCTGAAGGGGTTTTGTGCCATACAGAAGAAATAGTCCCTGCCTCCTAAAACCTGCACTCACCAGAGAAACCACACTATTTCAACTGTCAGAACCTCTCTCCACTACAGAAAGTGATTTCCCCCCCCCATTGAGCAAAATGAAGAGACCATGGCAGCATGACACTAAAAACCAGAAGGGGGCGCTCCATTGTATAACAACTGAAGACTCTTCCTCTTGGTTTTACAGAGACTTTGTAAAGTCAATTTAGAAGCAAATTTTAGTTTTGCAAAAGCAAACTTTTAGAAAACCTAGCAACATCAATAGAAATATCCCTGTGTCTGTGTGTTTATTTCAAAGGAGACAGGTTGTTGAGATTTCAGAGACGTGGATTTCACCACACATCTGCAGTTGAAATGAAAACAAAATGTGCATCCCAAATACACTGCTTTGACAATCTCAAACATTAATTTGAAAGGATTAATATTCCCCTGCAGAGTTTTCAAACAAGCCGCCCAGCACCTGCTTGTGCAGGAGAACCAGAAAGGGAAACTGACTGGAGAAAAAGCGAAAGCAACTCCTCTACTTCTCTTGTTCAAGCAGCGTGAAATACAGAGAACAAACAAGGAGTATAAATGATGACAAGTAAACTAGGTGTGTATGTTTTTCTCTGTGTTAGCAATCCAACCCCGTAGCTCCCAGCTTTATTTTGTTCAAACCCCTGTTGTGATGCTTCAGCAGGTCCCCTTCCATGAGTCCTCCCACCATGCCCCAAAACTGTTGACATTGTATGTCCTTACTTATATCCATTGTCTCCTTCTCTGCTGTCCTTTCAGCCAGTTCCTCCCCCCCTGCTCTCAGTCTTGGTTTTTCCCCCTTTTGCTTTCTCTTTTTTGCAGGCTCTTCCTCTCCACTCCCACACTAACCATAGGCCACATCTTGGGGCTTGAAAAGGATATCCATTAGTGGTCTTGTGAGACTGAACTGCACATATTGTTATGTGAGTTGAGTATCACAGCAGCAGGCAGGAGAAACATGGATCAGTGGACTACTGTCTGAACCTGTAACCCTGTACACATCTGCTGCTCCCAGAACTGGTTGCCGTACGGGCCACTATAGAAGAAAGAAGGAAAGGTGAGAGCGAGAGAGTTTTACCTACATGTTTACAGAAAGCAATGTAGATCCAGGTCAGGTAGCTTTCCCTCTCCGCCCACAGGGCTCTTGTTCTCTCACTCACATCTGCCTGGCACCCACCCCTGCAGTTTGGAGACACTGGTGTAGTGCTGTTATTTAGTAACCTGGATATGGATATTATTTTAGAAAGAGATCATTTTGACCTGACAATGTCCCTTTATTCACCTTTAGGGAAAAAACTGTTTTCAAAAGCAAAAACCAAGTAATCAGCTAGCATTTCCTGTGTTGTTTTATATATGGGCTGGATCACACAAGGTTTTACAAGAGAAACATTTTTATTAAAATCATATATAAATTGTTTCTCGGACTTACTGTATGCTTGTTCATTTCCTGTAAGATTCACTTTGTTACAGATTTGCTATTGTAGGAGAAAAATACCTTCTGCAGGGAGGCGGGGGGGAAGAGGGTTACAAAACGCCAATGAGTTCTTCTCCACCGCACATGGCTAAATATTGACTAGATAGGTATACAGACATCAAGAAAAGGAATTTTAAAAACAACTTTTAAGAAATACCTGTAAATGTTTTAACCATCTCCTTCCAGTGAACAGGAATCTTATCTTTAGCTGCCATTTTAATTATATTTCACAGCAGGTGGCCAACTGGGTGACACAAAGTGGGACGAAAAGAGTTTTTTGCCATTAGAGAGCATTGGAAATCAAAGTTGTAAAGTTTTAAGGTAAGTTCTGTAATATGTTAAACACACTTTTGGCTATATGGGCAGCAAATGCTACTTTAGCCCTTGATCCAGCAAAGACTTGCGCATTTGTTTAATGTTACACACTGTGCATTGTCCTACTGAAATCAATGGGTTTTAAAACCTTGCAGGATTGGGGCCTTAACTGTTGCACTACTTGTTCCACATCTTTGGCCCATAGAAGTCATTGGGAGTTTGCCACTGACAGTTCAATGGCACCAGCATTTGGCAATATGGGCCTGGGCAAAAGCCTACTGAAGCCATTGCAGACTCCTATTGACTTCAATGGATTTTGGATCAGGCCATGTATTCTGAGTGACACTTGACGATAATGGGAGCAGAATTAGGCCCTTAATGTTTTCCCATCTAGATTACTACACAGTGTTGGTGCTAATTTTCATTGTGTAATCTATTATGGAAATTGAAATAAGCACCAGTGTAATATAAAGTACATTAAGAGATTAAAATATTCTTTGGAAATTTTGTAAATACAATACTAATTCAAATCTACTTATCCATGCTAAATTATTAAAACCTACTTAAATAAATTAAATTTGAAGAGTCAGTTGTCTTACATCAGCAATACAAATTTCTAGTAGATCATAAAACATTTTAAGATACATCAAAATGCATCTTATTTTTACATCATGTTCTCCAGAATTATTTGAATTATCACTTTCTCCACTCACAGCAAAACCCTCAAAGTTTACACTGACATAATGAAACAATGCACAAGAACACAACTGATATTAAAACTTACAATAAAATACTGTATACGTTATCCTTCACCCCATCTCAGCTCTACCTGGATATTAATTAGAAAGTTCACAATACCTAAGGACTTCAAACGACGACATGTTAAGTTGCTCGTGTTCCTCAGATGGATTATTCTTAGCCTACAACTACAAAATATAATACTATATAGTTAACACGCATGTGCGCACACAATATTTTTTTTAATGAAGCAAAGGCATCATTCTCTGATGGTATTTGGATTTTTAAAACTGGTCTATTAGAAGCCAGTTCTGCCCCCAGTAAAGTTAATGGGAACATTTCCAGTGACTTCAATGGGAGAAAGATCTGGCAAGGTGGTGAATTGCAAAGTGATATTAACCTGTTAAGGCTTGACTTTTAAACAGAGCAATTAACTGTGGGTACAAGTGCTAATATTTCAAAACCCACAAAAGTGGAGGCAGCACTGAGGCTCCTTTAACAAATTTGGCATCACATTCACCAGTGTGTTGCTCCACTTTTAAACAGCTATAACTCCACCGAAATCAACTGGAGTAAAACACTGGTGAGCTAGGGCTTTGCCCCCTAAAAACTATTTATCGGCTTAGCTATTAAAAGTTTGCATTTACTGCTTACAGTAAACATACACACCTGTGGAACAGAAGCATGTTATTTAGTACATGCACTTAATTACAAATTGGAATGAGGTTATAGCCTATTTAGACACATAAATGCTCTTCTCTCTGAATAAATCTTGTGATCAGTCATGATCTTGACTCTCCCTATGTCGGAACTTCCTGCTTCATTTGGTGAATCTGCTTCTGTAGCTCATCCCTGTCAAGTTTCATTTTGGCTTCTAGAACTTCCCGTAGGGACCCAATGCTCTCATAGATAGCCGCAAACCCTAATTACAGATAGAAATTGAATTAGTTTTATTATTAAAACTAAAGAACATTAGAAAGCAAAATTCAAGATTACAACATATAACAGTGCATTTTTCATTATCAGTAGAGAAAATGTCCCTAATAAACACAGACACTGGGCCAAATTCTCTGCTGGTGTAGATGTGTGAAACTCCATTGAAGTCAATGGAGCTATGCCCATATATACATTATGGCAGCCAAGAGCTGTTGGCAAGCACAAGTCCACACTCTCTTGCCTGGCTACTCCCCCAATAAACCACTGAATTCTTCTGTTTTCTAAAGACAAAGAAAATGACAACAAGAAATCTAAAGCTAATTCAGTTTCGCTCTGTGCTTTGTAAGAATCTCACCCACTGTGCAGATACCTGTGCATGCAACAGGTACATGCACAGTTTTGTAGGTACATCCATTATGCACCCAGTTGAAAAATCGGTCCTAAAGTTGGTAAAGAGCTTTGAGATCCTCAGATAAAAGATACATTAATGCAAATTAGTATTATTATCATAGTTAAATTATGGTAGCAGAATTCAGAGTACAAAGCTTGACAGTAGTGGTCCTACCAGCATTAACTTCAGCTTTCATTTCTTTTATATCTTCATTACTCTCCATCTGAAGCTTGCTGATTCGAATATTTATCTTCTCTTCAGCCTGTTTTGTTCCATGTTCTTCCATGGTTATTTTTTGAATTTCTTCTATTTTATCAAGTTTCTCTGACATCTGGCTGAATCTCATCTCTATGGCCCTTTCACTCATTTCCTGAGATCAGTGAAAATAATTATATTTGGTTATTCTTTGGGTAATAAATGACCAAATTCTTTGGGTAATAAACTGTTCATTCCCTAGATATGCAACAAGCATCAATGCTTACTTATAATTTTCTATACAAGATGTAAACGTTTAAGCAGTTATAAAATATAGTTAATAAAAATTCTCAAATTGGCTGGGTCACTGTAAGCTGCTTCTTCATTTTATTTTTAAAATAGACTATTTGTAAACTTAAAAGTAATGTTCAGATTTATCTATCATTATAAGATGGGTTTCAAAAGCTCCCAATCAATGGGAATTTTATCATTGCGTCAACAGCAGTGGACTTATGCCCATATTGAGCACTTCTGAAAATCCCACCAAATGCCAACTCAGTAACATTTGCTTGTATACATCTCTAGAAGTATTTTCAAAACAGTTTATTCTTTTATTACAGAAACCTACAGTCTTTTCTGTAAGGGCCAAGGAAATCTGATCAATTTTCTGTAAAAGCTCTTTTTCAATCCGTTCATGTTCCTGTTCCAACCAGCTGCGGGTAGACAATATCTGGCTGCTGAGTTCTTCTACTGCACCTTTTAATCTAAGAGAATAAAATAAATGAGCATGTTTGCAAATATACAAGAGCATCTCAGGTTCTTTGATCATTGGGCTGTGGAGTTTTTATGACAATCAGCATAAAAATCCCCTTTTTCCTCCATAGCATGTTTGACAGCATATTCATGCAATGTTTTGAAATTTCACACTCCTTGGCTTGGTTTATGTTAATTGTTTCAGATAATCAAGGATGAGAGAATGTAATAGAACAGCAACTAGTTGCACAAAATTTGGTTGCAGTATTTTGAGGCATATATGATGCAGACCCTTCAAGAAATAGTATGTCATAGCCTAGAAACAAGTGTGGCATCCCATTCATTTTACAGTCTTTGAAGCCCATGAGAGTTGGGACTGGAAAGAACTGAGTAAAGATTTTAGGATTTGGATCTACATGTATAAATTGAAATGTGCTGTAGTATTTGAAGTCCTATGCATTTGCCTCTCTCATTTTGGCGTGGTGCTGAGATAGTTGCAGTAACTCTGTGTGCCCATATATATTTGATGTCAGTTTGAAAATGTTACACCTATTGAATTCCGTGTCTGGCTGTCTGCACATGTATATACAGTATACATTCTTTTCCCGGTCTTAATACTCACATCTGGCACACAATGTTTTACAAATTTAGTTCAAAGTGGTTTGTGACCAGATTTACAGAAATATTTAGGTGCCTAAAAATACAGAAAGGTGCATAGTGGGGTTTACAAAAGCATCTACACAGGTTAGGAGCTGAACTCCCACTGGAAGTCAGAGTGAGATGCTGAACTTACTTAGCTGCTTTTGTAAAATCCACTAGGTGCCTCTCTGCATTTCCAGGTGCCTATTATCTCTGCAAATCTGGCTCTTACTGAGTACTATTACATCAGTGAGCAAATGTACAAATTAATGTATCTTCATTTGGATCCCAGTCCTTCAACACCTCACTCATGCAAAGATCCTTTCATAAGGATTCCTCCAGGTTTGCAAGACTAGCCCCTTGATTTATAAATAGCATGATTTTCCAATAAGGTGAGTACTCACTTAACATCCAGAAGGTGGAGCTGTTGGTTGCTCTCTTTGTAGGCAATCTTCAGTTTTGCTTCTTGTTGCATTATTGACTGCTCTACTCTGCTCAGAAGGTAAGAAATCTGAAACAGAATTCTGAATTTACTATTTTTCTCCTCAAACTCATCACACATTGTATTTGGAACATAAATACTTATATTATGAGTGAAGATTTTAAAGGGACGCTGCTCTAATTGATGGGCCCAAACTTTAACCTACTTGCAAATTTTCCTTTTAGTTTTTTAAACTGTCCTCATCATGCAAAATGTACTAACCCACACAACTGGAGTGGCAGCATTACTAAGATCACAATTTCTCAGCCAACAACAACCGGGGGGAAGCTGTGTTTCCTTGCAGTAAACGCATCTGCCTGGACCTGTTTTTCTGAGTAGGTGAGGAATATCACCTAGCCGCACCCCACCTCCAAAACCTCCCTGTGTGAGGTAGCTCTCAGGAGTACTGTCCATGGTACACACCTCTTGGGCAGGCCCTCATTCTTCCTTCCATTACCTTCTGGACTTTCCAAACCCATTGAGAGAGTATGGGGGAGGGGGGAGAATAGGATTTGTCCCAAATGCACACATCAGTTCCTATTATTGTCCATGTGCACACATCAGGTCATGTTACAACCTCATTCCAATGCTGAATTCTCATTGACAACAATGGTATTTACGCACAGAGACTGAAGGTAAAATGTGGCCCATCAAGAAAACAGGCCCTGTGCCAGCAGTCAGTGTGCTGGCAATCTCTGTAAAATTATAATTTTAAAAGTTACTGCTTAAGAACTCTATACCTCACTACCTGGGAAACCTGAGTTACTCAACACATGGGAAATTGGAGTTTATAAATTAAGGAATATTTTAATTATATAAGTGTAGAAAATGCATCTTAAACCAATGCATTTCTATAAATCAGCTTCTATATTTGAGGCATTCATTAAAACAGAACAGATTGTTTTAAAAGCTAGTAAGAAAAAAAGTGAATTATCAGACTGCTCTTGTGTGCCAAGCTTTAGATTAATGTGAAATTTTTATGGCATACAATGGAAATGCTAATGTTCAACTACAGTATCATGAAGAATGAGACTGTAGTTAGTAGGTTATGGAATATAGATTTTTTCCATGTTTTAAAAAATTGTAAATGTAACCTACTTGAATCATGGAAAATGTCTTTGTTGAGCTTTTTTCTGATCAGGGTTTAAATATAGAAGTTGGAAGTGTCATGGGATTGATTTTCCTCTCTGACTAATATACCTACAGTACCACAGGCTAACTCAATGAGATTACTTGATATATTTGACAGAATTATTACTGCACAGATATAGGTCTAGATTGTGAGTGGCCCCTGTGAGGCCATGCTAGTGCACAGGAACAAGCAAGAAGCTTGTCCCTCACCTGCATGTCTGCTGTAAAACTGATAGAGACAGGAAAAGCCCTGGCATCACCCCCTCCATACTCATCCAGGGAATCAGGCGGGTGCATCTTGGTATTCTGTATAATTGTTTTCTTATATGCAGCATTTTGTATAACCCAAATGGCTTGTGAAAAATGCACAAGGAGCAGCACTCGTGGAAACTGTGCCTGCATGGTACAAAGTGTTCCTGGTGCTCTTGCAGGGGCTCTGCATCACTCCTGGTTTGTGGCTGAATGCCACAGACTAACCCAGAGGAAACCCCTACTGAAATGCAGCCATTACTGGGGTTGCTCACAGAAGGCATTAGAACAATACGAGCAACCACTAAACAACATTTTAGGGACAGGAAATTATGAATACTTTAACCAGTTAGAGCAATTGAAGAATGTAAGTAGGTGAAATGTACGTACCAATTCAGATTTGGTCTGGATTCCAGAGCAGACAAATGTGCATTTACATTTGCACAGAGTGTCATGGGATCTTTAATGAGTAAAAATGGTCAGGACCTTGATTATGTTTCTTCTGAAAGCCAGCAACTCCAGTGGCATTAGCTTAACAATATGGTGTTTTTCTTCATGAAGTTAAACTCTCCCTCCTATGAGGATCACTTGTTTTATACAACATACCTGTATTTCTGCCTCTTTGATTTTAGATTCCAAGATCATTTTAGAAGCTTGTTGGTCTTTGCTTAGGCTTTGAAGTCTTTCATACGTAATTTTGTGCTCTGCAGACAATCTGGCTAAACCGGCATCGCACCTGTTGAGATAAATAAATACCAAAGCAATGGATGACTGTTGCTGAACATAATGTATAGGCCAAACTTTTTTAAATAGATCTATTTTAGAATGGACATTTCTATGAAGGTATCAGTCTCTCCTGCAAAACATTTCTTTTCTATGAGATTCAAAGAAATATTGATGTCTCTAACATCCACCTAATTGCCCCATAACTGGTATAAGTCTCCATACTGTAGTAGGTGCAATCCTGCGGTAGATCTCAGCTCTGAAATCATATGGACAAAAGATGTGCTTAGGAAATCACATTACAAATTCAAGGATGTACAATTTCAATACCTTACGCTATTGCTTATGATCCATCAGACATCTCTTAAGGTGTGTGTAATTGGCCATTAGTCTGCTACACAGGCAGCTACTCACACAGTTTACTTATTAGATGCAATTAGAAAGTAATTATAAAGAGCATATTTAAATTATTGCATTTAAGCTGCTTTGGGTTTTACATGCTTATTTATACTTCTATTCACAAAATAATAGCATGCAACCATATTAACTACTTCAGGGCCAAATTCTGCAGTCATTAGTTTGAGGTTTTTTTCTCTCCAGGTAAGTTCCCATTAAAAGCAATGGAAGTTTTGCCTCATGAACTGGCAGAACTGCACCATAAGATTTACCATTTATCTTCTGCACATTGGAATACTTCTGTAATTCCACCACATTTTCAAGACAAATGGTGTGTTCTAGTATATGCCTGTGTTTTTTCTCCCACTTTTCAGAAATATTTTTGACTGATATATTTTATCTATAATAATACAATAAGTGCATTAATGAGTTGTAAGAATATAGGTACTGTAGGTTCAGGAGTAAGACCTCTCAAAAGTATGAGTAATGTGTATTTTTGTTAAGTGAAATATGTAACTGTCATTGTTACATAATCTAATATACGGAACTGATTAAGATCAGATAGCAGTTAAGGTTTTGGAGGGAGCAGGCATAGAATGTGACAAGCAATAGCAAGTTAAATCATTATCCAAATTAATCTCACATTTTAACCATTTTCGATATCATTTCAATTGGAAAGCATTCGCTCTGGGATGCACTTTCATCATCTGAATTATAACAAGTATCTTTTTTACCTTTCAAGCACAAAGGGAAAGTAACAACTCAAATGGCAAACAGAAGGGAAGACACTTAGCAATATGGTAGAACTACAATATGAAAATAATAAGAGGAGCAAAGTAACAGAGAAGTGAG
The DNA here is from genome assembly GCF_009764565.3 of Dermochelys coriacea. Taxonomy (NCBI): domain Eukaryota; kingdom Metazoa; phylum Chordata; order Testudines; family Dermochelyidae; genus Dermochelys; species Dermochelys coriacea. The sequence continues at coordinate 58,236,497 of NC_050077.1, forward strand.
AACACATTAGAAAATCATCATTTAGCAATTCAGTGTACTGGAGGAAACGTGATACGGGCAGCAAGAACAACTTAAATTGGATGTTTTTCTAGAAGATATGATCTAAGAATTATTTTGCAGAAGCGCTGGCTGGTGTTATACAGGGGGTCAGACTCGATAATCACAGTGGTCCCTTCTGGCCTTGGAATCTATGAAAAAAGTCAACATAGGACTAAAGATGTACCACCAGACCTCCAGACTAGGGTATCTGTGGAGTGTTTGGAGAAAGAACAGAGGCTAAATTTCTCTATGTAGTTACCATTAGTGGAAACCAGAGACACGAAATTATCCTGTGTCTATTCAACAATAGCACATGGACTCCAAGAAGTGGTTAGTCTCGTATCTGAGTTCTCATAGAAAAGCATAAAAAGCAATTGCTTTGAAACGACTGTAGCAAATGTACACAAAAGGCATCCATAATTTTTATGGCACATTGTTATTTTTGGCTCATATGATCATAGTGGATCTTTGTTGTTTGTGAAATTGAGTACATTGGAAAGGGGGCAGCTGGTTGTATGGTATAGAACATAAGTGATTTTCAAAGTATCCCAGATTCTGATCTCAGTTACACTGATGTTTATCTGGAATAAACTGAACATATTGGTTTATATTTCTCCAGATATATTTTGGTTGGTACCATATGACAAACTGTGGAGGCATAAACTCAAAGTATTAAGACATCAGCATGCTCTTAATGTTCATTTTACTAGGATTTTCTTTAAATTTTATTCAGTACTCTGTACAGTATAGTCAAAAGAGAGACTATCTCTGTGCTGTACATTCAAGCATGTGGCTGGTATCTTCCCAGAAGAAAGTACAGATATGCTGCAGCTATGGGGCCAGATTCTGACCTCCATTACACTAGTGTAAATCTGTAGTTAAAGGTTTGTAATGATAAAAGAATGTTTAATGAATGTCTCTACTGGTTTTCAAATGGTACCAACCAAAAAATAAGATAGCATGATTTACAATTTGAACAATACCTGTTTCTTAAAATAACTCTGGTTCAGGTTTAAAGACAAACTAACAATCTCAAGAGACTTCACCTCTGTTGGGCCAAAAGCTCATTACAGTGACCACTGTAAAGAAAGTACTCCTTTTCTTTTTGCAATACAGACTAACACGGCTGCTACTCTGAAACCTTCCAAATCTCAGTAAGCAAAAGGAGTATTTAGTTTCATGAATCACTGAAAAGTGTTTTTGTTGCTAAGAAATCATTGGACAAATATGAGGAGAGTCTGCTGTTCTATTACTTCAGAGGTTATGCCTACAGTTGGAGTGGGTGTGCTACCCCGCTCGCATAGACATACTCACACTCGCTCTCATTGAGCTAGCATGCTAAAAACAGTAATGTAGCCAGGGTAACAGTTAGCAGCAACATAGAGTAGTTGTGTGGCGTATGTACTCATAAGTTTCAGTCAGGTTTGTACTTTGCTAGCTTGTTCACTCACTGCTGCCGTGGCACCCCAGCTACACTTCTATTTTTAGTGCGCTACCTCAATGAGACCTAGTGCAAGTATGTCTATGCAAGCTGGGAATCACACAAACAGCTCCAAGTGTAGACATACCCTGACTGTCGCTAGTGGCAATATGCATATGGGCACCAAACCAAGTACTATTCTGCAGGAGGTACATACAAGTACAAAAATGGTTTACTTAAGACTAAATCCTATACAACGCTCATGTGACTTGTAGTAGCATGATGTATATTCAAATGTGCAAGCAAGCTACTCAAGGTAGCAGTGGTTACACATTATGCACTGTTCTGCCTCACAAGCAAAGGGTGTATTAGCGATGGGACGGTTGTGTGTCAGGAACAGTCAGTATGTGTCAGTCCCTGCCCCTCCCCATTCTGCCTGCTCAGGGGAAAGGGGAGTAAGAAAGCACACAATGCTTGTTTACTCCCATGTGTCTGGAACCAAAAATTTAACAGTATATCAGAATCTATAAGCACAGTAACATTTCAATGAGTTTTCTTATTGCAAATGCCATAGGCATCAGCATGCTTTTATTTATTTATTTTGGTGCCTTTATGGGAACTGAGCTCTTTTAGAAATCTGGCCCCAATTCCTGGTTCTGAGCCCTTCTAAAAATTCTGTCCATAATGACATGGAAAGTTAAAAGAGACTGGTCAAGGCAGAAGCAAGAGGGAAGCTCCAACTGCATTTCCAAGTATGAGATCAAAAGAAGACTAAGATTTTTTAAAACTTCAAAATAGTTTTAAAGAATAATCTTCCACCTGCTAGATGCAAGATACAACCTCCACTCTGTAAAGCATGCTGCAGTTCTGGGCTTTTGCATTCCTTTGTGTCTTATGATACAAATCTCAAGATGTTGTTGGAATTACACCCACAATTCACCAAGGAGCAAACATTGTAGGGACAAAAGAACAATATTCAAGAGCAGCTAGTTGTAATAAGGATAAAAAGCATTCCAGTCCACCCAGGATAGCTTATCAGTTTTTTTTTAAAAAGTATTTCATGATTTTTATGCTTTTGTGAAAAAACATAATGAATATAATTCACCGAGCACAGAAGTTTGAACAGCTGTTCCATTCATAAGCAAGGAAATGCACCCCAGTGCAGAGGGGCCAATGCAAGGCAAAACTTAAACATTTATGCATTTATGCATAACTTAAAACCATTGAAGCCCATAACAGTGGGCTTCACTGGTGTGTGGGACCTTGGCTGGACCATCTGAACATGTGTGCTACAGTATATCAGTTTACCGCTAAGACACTTTGAAAAGATCATCCAGTGTTGTAATAACAAAGTGTACCTATTGGGTTCCGGGAAGTGGGCGGGTGGGAGCCCACCCACTGCTTAAGGACACCCCCCCCCAGCCTAAGGGAAGGATCTACAGGACCTGGAAACCAAATAATTCCGGGGGACAACTAATGAAATAACAGAGACAGGAGTGCAGTCAAAGGGTCAAAAGAAGGGAGCCTGATGGGGACACCAAGCAGAGAACCCCGGACAGCGCCCACTGCTCCTCAAAGGCGTCAAGAGAGCCAGTGGACGCCGCCCAGAGGAACTCTGCCCGGATACGTGAACGGATAGAGGATCGGAAACAGGCCCCACAGTCACAGGAGCCTCCATTGGCCAACCTCCTCTCCCTGGTTTTATAGATGGCTGTTTTAGCCAGGGCCAGGAGGAGGTTGACCAGGAGATCCCATAACTTTGTGGGGCCAAGGATAGGGAGTGCATAGAGAAGGAGATGAGGGGAAAAGTGCAGCCAGAAACGTAACAGGATATTTGTGAGGAGCTGGAATAGGGGCTGCAACCTGGCACACTCCAAGTAAACATGTGCCAGAGTCTCCCTCACGCCCTCATGTTCAGGTGTCTGGGATAGGGGTAAATCACGCCAAATACACGCCGTGCTCACGGCCCCATGAAAGAGCCGCCAGCTGATATCCCCAGCGGGCCTTGGGACCAGAGTGGAGTATAGGCTGGCCCACCGGGGTTTCTCACCCTCTAAAGGTGGCAGGCGGTCCTGCCACTTTGTGTCAGGGTGGGACGCGAGGGTGAGGAAGTAAGTGGAGCATGAGCGTGTAAAGATGTTTCCTTGGCGCGGTCTGGAAACTAACCGGCTGCAAGTCATGCAGCCGGCTCACAGAGAAGGGGCGGGGGGACCAGTTGGGTCCACGGAGCAGGGGCCTGATGAAAAGGTCCAGAGGGCCTGGGGTGGCGGGTGGGTGGGGCGTGCCCTCGTGCAGGACCTGGTCAAGGTAAACCCGAGCAGTGGGCGTCAAAGCGGCCCTCACCTCCTAAGTACGTGCCGGGGGGTACAAGGCCTGGAGAGCCCTATATGCTGAGCGAGCATCAGGGAATCCAGCCAGTCTCCCCGGTCGTAATCCAGGAGGTCTCCAACTCTGATGACTTCTGCCAGGACCAACCTCTGGCGCACCAAGAGGGACTCCGCCACCTGCACACGGAGCTGGGGATTGTGTAGCAGGAGCTCCACGAGGAGATCTGCCCCCTCGGTGGCCGCCACGGACCTGGTCACCGAGAATAGTTTCCAGGTCCAGAGGAGGTCCTGGTAGAAGACTGACAGCCGGGAGAGGTCTCACGGAAGATCTCTCGGCTCGAGATAAAGGAGCTGCCAGTCATATCGGAGCCCTCGGAGGCGGCGCAGGAAGGCATGCACCAGTACTCTACATGCCGGACTACCTGCACCATAAAGGAGCCTCTGCAGGGTCTGGAGGCGGAAGACATGGACCTGAGTGCATAGGTACTTCAGACCCTGCCCTCCCTCCTCCAGGGGCAGATGGAGGACTCCTGCAGAGACCCAGTGCAGTTTTGGCCAAAGGAACTCCAGAATCGCTGCCTGGAGGTTGGCCAGGAAGCCCGGGGCCGGGACCAGGGTGTTGAGCCGATACCAGAGCATGGACAGGACTAGTTGATTGAGTACTAGTGCCCTCCCTCGAAGGGAGAGGCACCTGAGTAGTCCTGTCAAGCTCCAGAGCCGCTCCGTCACCCTGCTCTGCAAACTGCGCCAGTTCTCCGGCAGAGACAGATGCGTGGCAGAAAGGTAAACGCCGAGATAGAGCAGCGGACCCGCGCTCAACCGGATGGCCTGAGGCGCGGGTGGGAGGGAGCTCGCCTGCCACCCGTCCCCGACCACCAGGCCAGAGCTCTTGACCCAATTGACCCGGCCGGAGGAGGCCACCGAGTACACAGTCTGGCAAGCTTCCACCCGCCCCAAGTCACCCGGGTCCTGGACCACGAGGAGCACATCATCGGCGTACGCCGACAGGACCAGCCGCAGCTCCGGCTCTCGAAGCACCAACCCCGTCAACCTCCTGTGGAGGAGACAGAGGAAGGGCTCGATCGCCAGAGCATACAGCTGGCCCGAGAGGGGCAACCCCTGCTGTACTCCCCACCCGAAGCTGACCGGCTCGGTCAGGGTCCAGTTGAGCCTGACCAGACACTCTGTGGAAGCATACAGCCCCTGGAGAAAACCCACAAACTGGGATCTGAAACCTAACGCTCGCAGAGTGCCCAGGAGATACCCATGGTCCACCCTGTCGAACGCCTTTTCCTGATCCAGGGACAGGAGGGTGAACGACAGACCATCCCTACACCCAAGCTCCAAGAGATCCCAGACCAGATATAGCTTATCAAAGATGGCACGGCCCGGGACGATGTTGGTCTGGTCTGGTTGGATCACGTCCTCCAGCACGGACCCCAGCCACAGCAAGATGGCCTTCGCTACGATTTTGTAGTCCGTGCTGAGGAGCGAGACGGGACGTCCATAAGTCGTGGAGGTCCCCCTTCTTCGGCAATAAGGTGAGCACAGCTCGCCTGCACAAGAGAGGGAGGACCCCGCTTTGTAATGACTCGGCCCAGACGGTGACTAGGTCTGGGCCGAGGACATCCCAGAACACGTGGTAGAACTCCACAGTCAGCCCATCCATGCCCGGAGATTTGTTGGTGGGCATGCGGTGGAGGGCTTCCGAGAACTTGGCCAGAGAGAGAGGCAGCTCTAGTCGGTCCCGGTCGCCTGCGCTGTCTGTCGGGAGTCCATCCCAGAGCACTCTGCAAGCGGTAGGATTGGTCGGATCCAGGGAGAAAAGATGTGCGTAGAAGGTTCTGGACCTCTCGCACATCTCCTCCAGATCCAGAAGGGGGGTGCCGTCCTTCACTAGAAGGCAGGTAGCGTGTTTCTTGGCCCCCTCTTTTTCTCCAGGGTGTAGAAGAAGCAGAAGCTGCAATCCATCTCCCAAAGATCATGCGGGATCGAACAAAAACACCCTGGGCCCAATGGTTGTCGAGGTTCTGGAGCTCCTCCCGCTTCTCCCGGCATGCTCCGCAAAGGGATGGATCCTCAGGGCTAGTGGCCAGACGCCTCTCTAGTTCGAAGATCTCCCGTTCCAACTGCTCTATTGCCGTTCCCTCTGTCGGCTGGCACCCCGGGTGTAGTCACGGCAGAAAAGCCAGGCGTGCACCTTCCCCAGGTCCCACCACCGCTGCGCCGAGGGAAAGGCACACTGCTGCCCTCGCCAGGCCAGCCAGAACCCCTAGAGGGACGCCAGGAAGCCCACCTCTGTTGTTAAAATGCCAATAGGCCAGCCCCAGCCTCTCCACATGGAGAGAGGCCGTCACGGTGGCCAGATGGTGATCCAAAAAAGGGGCCGGCCAGATGGTGGAGGAGTGGGTCCATGAAAGATGGAAGTGTGACAAGTAGAAGCGGTCCAACCAGGAGTGGCACGACTGATGGACATCCACCCCGACATAGGTAAACGTCAAGACATTGTCCGGGTGGTGGTTGTGCCAGACGTCCACCAGGGAGTGATGTTTGACAATCTCCCGGAGGACATCTGTGGCGGCCAGGCTCTGCTCGGTCCCCAAGCGGTCCCGCTCCTCGAGGGTGGTGTTAAAGTCCCCGCCCAGGACCAGGCACTCATGAGGATACAAGGAGCCGAGGAAGGCAGACGCCTGCTGATAAAAATGCATCTGCTCCGGGCCTGATGTCTGGGCATAGATGTTAACGAGGTTAACTACAAGCCCTTCCATCCGGACCTGGAGATGCAGCAGGTGGCCTGGCACCACCTCAGTGATACCCAGCACCTCAGGCCGTAGGTCGGGGGAGAACAGGGTCGCCACTCCAGCCGTAGGAACTGTGAGATGGCTAAAATAGACCCTGTCCCCCCCACTCCACCTGCCAGCTGTCTTCGGCGGCCAGATCCGTATGGGTCTCCTGCAGAAAAACCACAGAGTACCCCCCCTCCTGAAGGAAGGAGAGCATCTGGCACCTGCAGAGACCCATCCTACAGCCCCAGGTGTTCAGTGTTGGAAAGGTGATAGGTGCCATGAGGAGGGCTGTGGGGGATACTCGCCGGGAGGGATGCTCATGGCCCCAAGTGGGCCGCGCAGCAAACCGTGACCTACCCCGAAGGTGGGCAAGGATTCACGGAAGCCGTGGGCCCGATGGTAAGCTGTGGCACCCTGCTTCCTGGTCCTCTTACCCTCCCCCTTGAGGGCCCTCACAGCCCGGAGGATTTGGTGAAAATCCCCTCATCGCTGGAGAGCGAGCTGCACCTTATGCGGGAGCCACGGATGTCTTCTAGAAACTCCCGCAGCTCCTCTTGCAGCCGATGGAGGGTGAGGTCACTGCCCCCGATTAACCTCCGGTGGGGCCCCTGGCACAGCCCCATGGCCCACCGAGACGGGCAGACAAGGGGCAGACCCTCGACATGGCGCCCGATGGACCGGTGCCACCTGACCCGCCTCAGGCCCCGGCTCAATGGGGGGCGGCGGAGGGAAGATAGCAGCCCCTAGTGAGTCGGGACAGGGAAACACAAAGGCCGCTCCCTGGGGATCATCCTCCGGGAACGGGAAGGAGACGGCCCCAGGGGTGGCAGTGGCATTGTGGGAGGTGAAGGGAATAGGGACGGGCTTAGGAGTACGGTCGGGGAGAGGGACAGAGGCAGAATCCTGGGCCCCAGTAACTGGGCTGCTGAGAGATGGCTCCCCTCGGTCTGACTCAGAGGTCTGAGAATGGGGAGGGGGTCCCCAGTGCTGCCATTGAGCCTGAGCCCGGCATGTGTGACAGCCACGGCACCAGGAGGTGGGCAATTTTCAGTGGGGCCCCCGCACGGGAAGGAAGTCGGTTGCCCCACGCCAACGGGAGATACCCCTGGTAACTCGGGTCCTGGCCGTGAGGCACTAACCGTCACTTCAGCAGGCTCGGTGGCCGTCAGCAGAGTGCCACCTGTGGCCGGCAGGTCGAAGAGTCCAGGGAACCCTCAAAGGCGGGAGCAGAAGCAGTGGTTATGGGAAAGGGGCACGGGGAAGGGAGGGCCGGGGTGAGGTCGCTCAGGTCAAGGCCCACTGGCAGAGGGTCATCCTCCCCCTGGGTGACCGGGGTCAGACCCAGGGCCTCCATCTCTTCATAGATGGAGGGGAGATCACCTCCCATCACCCCGAGGCCCTCCCCGCCAGCGCACAGAGCGATGCTCGCTTCAGGACTCGCTGAGGCTTTGGATGTTAAGGTGGCAGGAGGGGCTCTATTGGAGATCACCATAAGGAGGGACCCCAACGGCGGGGCGGTGCTCCTCTCCGGTGCTGCCACATCTTCCTCAGCCAGCACCGGTGGTTGGAACTCGGCCGTGGGCAGGGCGGAAGGCTTGGTAGCGGTGCCCCCCTTCCTGGTTTTCCAGGGGGCCTCTGCATCAGATGGCAGGAGTGGAGTTCGAACCTTCCGCTTTCTCCGTACTAGTGTCCAGCCCTCCATAGCATCATCTGCGGGCTGAGTAACAGGGGTTGGGTCAGGGGGCAAGGATGATGACTCGGGGACTCGTGCTGCCCCACTGTTGCCTTCCCAAGGGGGGGGCAGATTTCTGGGACAGACCCTCTCCCACTCCCGGTGATACCCCCACCACACCCTCCTCTATGGGCCCTGCCAGAATGCATGCAGCAGAGGCAGGGCTCTCCCGCTCATCTGGGCACACTGGGGAAAGTACCCCTTGGGCCCGAGTGGGAGAAGTGGTGGGCTGAGGAGGAGGAGGGGCGGCTCTGGGTGCCGGGCAGCCAGGGGTGCCGGCGATGATGGGGCTGGCGCCCTGTTGGGGCTCGGTGGTCTCAGGTGCTCCTCCGTGCTGGGCCAAGGGGCAGTCCCTCTGGACATGCCCCATCGCCCAGCAGAGGTAGCACCGGGCCTCTCCCATGAAATAATGCAAAACCTGGTAATGGGCCCCCTGGTAGGTGACCAGGAAAGACCCCTCGAGCGCCTCTCCGCCACGCACTGCCAGCGGCAGTTGAAGCTGCACCTGCCGGTGGAACGAGTGGATGTGACAGAGAGCGGGGTCTTTGCAGCCCAGCGGGAGAGGGCTGATGACAGAGATTGGATTCCCCAGGGTAGAGAGGGCAGGCAGCAGGGCAGCATTGGGGAGGAAAGGAGGAATAGAGGTCAGGACTACACGGGCACCCAGGTCCTCCAGCGGCTCCAGGGGGATGAATACGCCCCCCATCGCCAGGTCCTTCGCCACCGCCTCCTGGGCGGCGGCCTCCAGGGCAAGGAAGAAGACGACCTTGCCATACATTCTGGAGGCCGCCACAATGGCCCTGGGCTCCACCACCCTCGCCAACGCCCACACGTAGGTCTCCGTGTGGGACGAGGCAGGTACCAGGAGGCAATGGACGCCGTGCGTCCTGGTCAAGGTGGGGAACGGGCCTCGGCCGGTAGGGATGGTAACTATGGTGACATAGTAGTTGGCGGGGGGTCGCCGCCACCTGGGCATACGCTCTGGGGGGCTGGAGGGGGTGGCACCCATGGTGTTGGTGGAGGGAACAGCGGGGAGGGACGCTGTGGCTGATAGCAGGGCCGCAGCAGTGGGGGCAGCCCTTGCCATGGAGGGCCTAGTCTTTTTAGCAGGGCTCTTTCCTCTTTTTTTGCCCCGGCCCTTCCTGCCGGCTGGGGGAGCTCCCCCAGAGTTGGAGGGGGCAAGAGACGTGGCAGAAGCGGAGGTCACCCCATTGCCCGCTGCTGATGGTGCCCCAGTGGGGGCGAAAGCTGGTGATTCGGCAGCGGCGGTTGAAGTAGAGGCTATGGGGGGGCGGGGTCTGCCCCAGGGATCCCACCCGTCATGTCTCCCCCCATGATGAGCTGTGAAGGAGGGGAAAAAACACCAGAGAAAGGGGTTGAGAGGGGAAGTAGCTCAACCACTCCTCTCTGCTAGGCTGCAGGCAGGCAGGAAGAGTGCCCAAAATGGGGGGGTGTAGATTCGGGGGCTATCAAGGACTTGTGGGGGGGTCAGTCACCGACCTAGGATGGAAGTGCGGCTCCTCTAGCTGCACTAGGGGAGGGAAGGTCCCAATAACATCAGGGGGGTGCAGTGATCAACCAAAACGGGGGGACACAAGCACATGAGAGGGGAGCATGGGCACACAAGGGGGGGCTGCAAAGGAAAGGGAGCAGACAGGCTGGGAGTGGCAGGGGAACTCAGGGGCTAGCTGTAGGGCCAGGGCAGGACAAACAAACCAAACCGTGGAGGGGAAAGGGCAGACAAACAAACTGGGCTCGCAAAGGGCTTAGGCAAAAAAGCTGGGGGGCAAAGGGCTGTAATCGAAGGGGGGCAGTCCAAAAAAGGAGGGGGGCACATGCACCCACGTGTGCTTGTGAAAAGTCACTTTTGTCTGGCTGCTGCTGCAGGCCCAAATGGTGAAAACAGGTGTGGCAGGCCAGGCAAGCAGCTGAGTCCTAGAGGCAGGAGCTTGAGGCAGATGCTATGTAGCCAGTGGAGGGGGCAATGGTGGTGGTGGGGGTTGAGGACACAGATGGACCCGGGGCAGGCTGCACGTCACATCCCCTACATCCCCACAAACACAGTCAGGATCCCCACCATGAAAGCGCAGTTCAATAATCGCTCAGTCCTCAATGGTCCCCTCCACAGTGGTCTCCAGGGTTTGTGCACTCCCCCAGCTACCGATGGTCCTGTTAGTTAGTCCTCTTCCTGCTCCAGGCTCCAGCAGCTCCCCAGAACAAACGCAGCAGCAGCAGCAGTTCCAGCAGCCCTGGTGGCCAGGCAGGAAGGACCCTCACAGGTGGCAGTAGTGGGGTCCTGGCTTCTCCCTCCAGAGGTGGAGCAAGGCCCCCCACACACATACTCAGCAGCAGCAGCAGCAGCAGCCGCCACCGCCGCCTTCCAGGGAAGGAGAGAGCTCTAGCCAGCAGGGCAGCCTGAGCAGATTGATCCTCTGTCCTAGAGCGGGGTGGTTACCCGCTCCAGCCCTGACAGAGCTGAGCTTGGCCTGGGGAGAGGCCTGGGGCTGTGGACAAAAGCCCAGCCGTATTAAGGGAGCAGCTGCAGCCAGCTCAATCATGCCCAGCTGGCCCCTATAAGAAGCTGTGAGCCAGGAGCCCACTCAGTTTCCCTCTGCCTGGAGAGGGAGAAGGGCCTGGCTACAAGGTGCTGAGCAGGACACCCAGGTTGGAGCAGGGCTAGAGGAGCTGGGAGCTCCAGCCTGGAAAGCTGCAGGCCTGACTAGAGGCTGAATAGGTGCAGGGTTGCAGAGGGGCAGCCCACAGGTAGTTGGAGGCAGCAGGTCCAAAACCCCCCTGCCTGTGATGAATGGTGGTATATGCTGCAGTCTGCCCCGATACAATGAGCTAAGTGGGGACTGGCAGTAGCCCAGACTGAGGTGAGTTGGTGTTAGAGGGTGGGGGTTCCCCTGGGTGGGGAGATCCAGAACCTGAGTGTGGGGGTAGTACCAGGGGGGCAGCACTCCAGAGAAAGGGGCACTGGGTCATGGGAGGGACATGGGTGCTGGTGGGAAGGTGGATCACTGGTCTGCAGAGGGCACTCCAGGGCTGGATGAGTTAATTCCCAATGACTACCAGCAGGAGAGGCTGCAGCGGTAAATCCAAACCTTTACACAAAGATTTTAAAAAAAAGAAGAAATATAATCTCTCATTCTTCAGGGCATAAATCAACCTCTCATGACTGCAGATAAAGAAGAAACTTTCCCTGTTGGCATGTTGTTCCCTTTTACCTGCCTTCTGAAGAGTTTCTTTTAACTTGCTTTGACAGTAGATAGGACTGGCTACTTCAGAGACAAAATGCTGGATTAGATGGAGAACTAATCTGATCTAGTATAGCAATTCTCATGTTCCTAAATCTTTCATAAAAGTTTGTTAGCTTAATGATGCTGATTATTTATTATTGCAATTAATAATTTATGGTGGACTTATACAGCATTTTTCATGTTGAACAATTTCAAAGCATTTTACAAAATGATTGGCAAATAAACGTAAGTAGAGATGGGCACGAGGCACAAACTGGAATCTGAACTTAAACTTTCCCAGAGTTTGGAGGGTATTCAGCTGTAGGGATTTAGGCTCATCCCTTTATAGAGATGAAAACAGCTCTGAAGTTCAGATTCAGGTCTGAACTTCTCCAGAATTTGGGGGAGTTTGGATTTGTGGTGTTCTTCAAGAGCATCTGCCTACAAGGATAACACTACACTCACCGAGAAATGCATCTACCTGGAAGAAGAAATTGAATAGCTGTTCAACACTATACAGATGAGATTCACTACAGAATGGTTTATGATGGTCAGGAAATAATACCATATCCATTTGAAATTGCAAGGGGAATTTAGATCAGCAGAATGTAATCACCCATGTTGATATTTGGCCAGAACCCTGGATTAACACTCAAATTCTTACAGAAGCTGGTCAAAGAAGTTAACTCCTAGATCTAGCCTGAGAGCCACCAGCCAAACTCACTCTCCTGGTGGAACAGTTTGGGTGAAATTATACAAGTGAGTTAATTTCAAATTTATTGATGAAATAACTAAGCAATTTAGAACTGTCTCCCACTATGTATTTGTATAGCATCTAGCAGAATGAGATAGCAGTCTCAGCTGGGGTCTTTAGGCACTACTGTATGATGATGGAAATGGAAATGATGATCAATTGTAGTCAGGAGTTACGGGAATCTTTACAGCAAAATGTGCTTGTAACTGAAGGCACTTCATTCACTCTCACAGAACAATGTCCTAATTGAATTCAGCATTTTACAAGTAAAAAAAGTTTTCTTTCCCTCATGGAGAAGATTTTAACAAAATGCCTGATGGGGAAGCACGAAACAGCAAACAAGAGAAAATAAACTGGTTCTGTCTCAATAATAAACAGGAATTTCCAGCCTGAGGTACTCTGACCTTGAGCATTGCATTTTGTGTAATCTGTCATGTAGTTATAATTATCAGGGGAAAAGCATGAACTCCCCCAAGTAAACATATCAAGAAGAAATAATGGTCTAAGTGCTGATAGCCCACTATCATCCCCCATTTTAAGCACTTAGCCATTTAGGGCCACATTTTGACAAGTTCTCATTCATGTGAGTAATCTCATTGAATTCAATGGCACTACTTGCATGAATGAGCACTCACCAATGTGAATAAAGGCTGCACAAGCTGGCACTAGTTGTGTTGCTCCAAACATAGGATCTTGTAGAATCTCACCTTGAATCCTTTATATGAAAAAAGAAAATGAGTACTTGTGGCACCTTAGAGACTAACAAATTTATTTGTTAGTCTCTTAGGTGCCACAAGTACTCATTTTCTTTTTGCGAATACAGACTAACACGGCTGCTACTCTGAAACTCTTATATGAAAGAACTTGTTGGATCATATTAAAGAAGTTCTGTATTAAAATCACAAATGAGTTTGATTCCCCATAGTTTAAATTCCAGGGTATTTAAGAGGTCTCTTGGTTTTTGGTACTGTTTCTCTCCCCCTCTGTGTGAAACTTGCAAGCTGCTAATTGTGTTTAGTACATTCTAAGACAGTCTGTTCTCAAAGCAATTCTTTGTAACAACAACTACTCGCACAGAGAGACTCAAAGCAATATTCTAACACCCAGAGACTCCCCGCCCTTTTGTTGTATTCATCTCACTTTGTTAACAATTGAGATTAAAATAGAGATAAAGGATGTATGTGGATGAATGCTTGATGTGGATAATAATTGAATGATCACGGAGGTGCCAGCCTAAGAATCCAGTGTCCATCGGCTGAAGAAGGCATCAAGTGGAAATAACCAGAGGACCCCGGAGGGCAGATTGGAATCCACCCAACAGCCTCAAGAATAGGAGAACCAAAGAACAAGATAACATCTGGCAGCATGGAGCCATCAGGAATGTGCCATCTGCTGATTGATTCAGCAACAGCATGAAGCAATTCCCACAGACTGGCATAGGAATAAATTCCTATAAAAATGGACTCTAGAAAGTGAAAACTTTGGGGTCTGATTCTGGGAGTGTCAGATGTGCATCTGACAAGGCCCTGCTCCCTCATGTCCAGGCCACCTAGCCAGTGGCTTGGCATGAGCAACTCTAAGGCTGGTAACTATGATAACAACCTTGCAGAACTTGTGTGTATATGAATGAATGTGTGAATAAATGAGATTGAATGGAATGTTATAGCTATAACTGCTTACTATGATTCTTTCTGTATTTACAATAAATGTGGTATTTTGCCTTTTCCCCTTTAAGATCCTGCTGGTTTTTATTTTATTGGTATAACACTTTGGTGGAGAATTGCAAAAGGGGGAATACTGGTAAAAAGCCTCAGTTATTGTAAATATTGGTGTGCACACCTCCAGCTCTATTGAGCTAGGCATTTCTATTGGATTAACCAGACTTGCTGGCCTCCGGGAAGGTAGCAGAGGACCTGCTGGCCTCCAAGAAGGTAGCAAGGGAAAAAAGTATAGATTAAGCTAAAAGAAAAGAGTACTTGTGGTACTCAGTACTTAGGAGTACTTAGTACTCAGACTAACAAATTTATTTGAGCATAAGCTTTCGTGAGCTACAGCTCACTTCATTGGATGCATTCGGTGGAACCAGACTAACACGGCTGCTACTCTGAAACCTGTCAGAGTAAGCTACGATTACTAAACCTACCTCCTATTGCTTACTGAAGTATCAGGGCAGCAAGAAGACCTAAGGGCCAGGCTAAGCTACTCGCTGGAATAAGGAGTAGCAGGTTCAGAGAATCTAGGCTGTCACTTGCTGACCTGTGCCAGGTGTGACGAGGAAATTTGATAAGCTATAACTTCAGAATCTAGGCTGTGTCACTTGCTAAGTAATACCAGGAGTGACAAAGATTGAAATATCCGTGTTAAGATGTTTAAAAGAAAACAGGAAAAAAGAAAAGGAGTACGTGTGGCACCTTAGAGATTAACAAATTTATTTGAGCTCAAATTTTTTAATCTCTAAGGTGCCACATGTACTCCTTTTCTTTTTGCGAATACAGACTAACACGGCTGCTACTCTAAAAGAAAACAGGGTAAGCCAGTACCAGAGGGAGGAATGGTGTCAGAAGAAACTCCAACCTCACCTTTTGTGGGTTTTTTTAAATTTACACCTTTTTAAACAAATCCTTCAAAAATGTGGGCACAGTCCTTGGACTAAACAAGCCCTACCTGATGTCTGCACTATTTCAGACCTAGAGGATAGATTGGCTTAGTATATCCTCATATACAAACCTTCTAGTGCTGCCAAAAGAGATGCAGCAGCAATGTGGTTGTTGTGGGAGGCATGTAAGGATTCTTACCTCCGCTCCTCTTCATGTAAAGAGGAAAAGGCACAAACGGAAAAGGGAGTAGACAATTGGAAGGAGCTGGCTACAAATACCCAAAGTCAGCTGAAAATAGTGAAAGATGCAAAAAGAGAGATTCCTGGCAGACCAAGCTAACCTCTGAGAAAACTGAAAGAGAATCATGTGCTCCAAGGTATGGTAAAGAAATTAACCTTGAAGCAGGGCAGAGCACATGCAAATCATAGTCATTGTGAATCACTAAGAGTCTGAGACAAAAATTGGGCATTGCCTCTAAACAGGTAGCAGCCATTACAGCAGGTAAAGGGGGAGAAGGTCTTACCTATGGCACCCCCAGGCATAATTACAAAGAGAAAAGAGTGAAAAAGTTCCCTCTGCAGAGGCTGGAGGGAATTAAGCAGCTAAACTTTGTGAAAATGTTAAAAAGGAAAAGTGTTAGAGCATTCTTGGTTTCTTTGCAGCCATTCTGAAGGAAAAATGGGCCCTTTTCCCAAAGGAATGTCTGTAAATTAGCCAGGCAAAAATAAACCATCTGATTAAAATAACTTGACTGGACAATTTAGTCAAATTTGCTAAAAACATAAGAGGGTTCCATTGGAATTTAACTGCCTCAAATGTATAAAGGGAATGTAAGATGTAAAAAAACAGAGCAGTGTGGAAGGGATGTTAAGGAAAAGAAAGTGTGTGTGTGTGTGTGTGTGTGTAAATATGTAAAGTTCTAAGGACCAATTTGTTTTGTTTTTGTTTTAAATAATGCCACTAAAATCCATTTGACTTTAATTCAAAGTTGCAAAACTGACAGACCTTTTTGCTAGACATAGGTAATTAGTGTTTGGCTTTGGGATTTGGCATTTAACCCTTAAAAGGTAACTCAATGCTTTACAAAAATTTAAAATGTTTAAGTTGTGGCTGCAGCAGGGCAGTCAAAATCAGGAGAATATGGGGGAAAAAATTCTGGATTTTTTTTTTGTTTTTTTGTAACAAAAAAAATGAGAGCTGTAGTAAATAAGAAATTAAAAAAGACAGTACCCCTCTGAAGCAACAGCAGGGGTGAGGTGCACAAAACAAAAAGAAGCAATGTTAGAAACACTGAGCCTTAAAATGGCTCTGAGTAATCAGACTGTCACTTTAATAAAGGTACATGAAAACTCTGTAAGCAAAAAAAGAAATAATTACACCTTATGTAAAAATCGATATGGATAATGTTATAGAAGTTAAACTATGGAAGGAATGTGCATTTGCCCCAGAACACGTGCAGGGTATATTGTAGAAGTGGCAAAAGAAATGCAAACATACCACGCTACTTAATTAAAATGCTATTAGGGCTCCAAAGGGAGCCATAATAGGTTGGATTTTCTTTTTTCAGATTGCTGTGTGTTTTGGAAGCAGAAGTTTTAAAATCAAAACTCTGGTGAAAGTTGATAGTCTCTGAGCTGCTGATGACTTAAATCCAAAAGCAGGAAGCATCTGTGAAAATGCAAATTACCTAAATGATAAAGGAAGGAAAGAACTAGTAGCACAAAAGAGCTGCAGATAAAGGACATACCTGGTCAGCAAACAAATTGTCTAAATAAAAGGCATGGTATAACAAGATAATTTTAATTTAATAAGTACTCCTGTAACAATGTATAGTGTGATTTTTTGGAAAAATCTTTTAAGGTCATATGGCAATGATGCTTCTCAGCTATTACCTGTAAATACACTTAAAGCTTAACACAGCAAGGAAAAATGTTATAAACTTGATCCGCTGTATAAGAAGGAAAACTGAGGTACCCCACCTCATGGATTTAATGACTTAACAGGGGGATAATTTCCCCATAACCCTTAAAAGATAGAAGCCATTGAAACCTGGCCTGCCTATAGAACAAAAACAGGAAAATATGGGGGTAATTCCTCTGTTTTGCCTGCAATCAGCAAGGGTATTTGTAAAAAAATATTTTAAGCAATCTGCCACCCCAAAAGGGGTAGAAACATGTTCTTTTTGTCTTTCAGAAAATCAGGAAAAGCTGATGCCAGCTGAAGAGCAACCCAATACCATGAACCTACTGTCACAATAGCAATTGTGTTTTGTATTCTGTTTTGTCTTGTTGCTAGCACTGTTGTGTGTTTTTTTTTTTTTTTTTTTTTTTTAAAAAATACTGCAGACTCCGAGCTACTCCTTTTTCTTTTTGTGAATACAGACTAACAGGGCTGCTACTCTGAAACCATACAAAAACAAGTACATGCCAATGTAGACTTGGTCCGGGTAATCTAAAAGCCCGATGGAATCTTTGGCAATGGCTTAATACTACCACATGGCTTTTGAATAAGAAAAAATTTAGAAATAGGAAACTACACAGCAACAGCTATGAGATGCACTGAAATGCAGATACTTACCCTAACTACTTTGGAACACAAAATGTTCTGGGTCATATTGGGAAATATTAAGAGTTTGATGCATTTGTTAAAACAAAGAAAGAGATCATTGTTTGACACTTATCAATATGACTGGATGCAATACGTTTCCAGTATTGTAAAACCAGACTTGTTAATGGGAGAAATTGTTGTCAAAATTGCACACAACCAGTCCCTGGAGGCAAAGGTATTGAAGGTTAGCCCACTCCCCATATTACACATGGGATCCTTCTGGCTACCCTGGACCCCGAGCCAGTGGGCTGGGGAGGGAGGGAAGCTATTGGACATTAGAGTTGAACCGAAGGGACTCCTCAAAAGTGGGTGTGCCTCACCTGGCCTGATGCCCCGGAACCTTGTAGTAAAGATACATCACTAGGATCACGTATGTGGCATGAACTGGAATCACAAACTCAAATTGCCTCACAATACCTTCTCTTGAATAGGCTACATAGAAAGTGACACTGATTATAAATCTTAGTGTCAAAAGGGGGATTATGTTGGATCATATTAAAGAAGTTCTGTATTAAAATCACAAATGAGTCTGACTCCCCATAGTTTAAATTCCAGGGTATTACTAATTAAAAGGTCTCTTGGTTTCTGGTACTGTTTCTCTCCCTGTGTGAAACTTGCAAGCTGCTAATTGTGTTAGTACATTCTAAGACAGTCTATTCTCAAAGCAATACTTTGTAACAACTACTCACACAGAGAGAGACTCAAAGCTATACTCTGTAACAACAGAAACAACACCCAGAGACTCCCTGCCCTTTTGTTGTATTCATCTCGCTTTAACAATTGTGATTAAAATAAAGATAGAGGATGTATGTGGATGGATGCTTGGTGTGGATAATAACTGAATGATCAGGGAGGTGCCAGCCTAAGAATCCAGTGTCCATTGGCTGAAGAAGGCGTCAAGTGGAAATAACCAGAGGACCCCGGAGGGCAGACTGGAATCCACCCAACAGCCTCAAGAATGGGAGAACCAAAGAACAAGATAACATCTGGCAGCACGGAGCCATCAGGAATATGCCATCTGCTGACTGATTCAGCAACAGCATGATGAAGCAATTCCCACAGACTGGCACAGGAATAAATTCCTATAAAAATGGACTCTAGAAAGTGAGAACTTTGGGGTCTGATTCTGCAAACCAACTTCCAGGAGCATCAGATGTGCATCTGACAAGGTCCTGCTCCCTCCTCGTGTCCAGGCCACCGGGCCAGTGGCTTGGCATGAGCAACTCTAAGGCTGATAACTATGATAACAACCTTGCAGAATCTGTGTGTGAATGAATGAATGTGTGAATAAATATGAGATGGAATGGAATGTAATAGCTATAACTAACTGCTTACTATGATTCTTTCTGTATTCACAATAAATGTGGTATTTAGCCTTTTCACCTTTAATAAGATCCTGCTGGTTTTTATTTTATTGGTATAACAAGCTATACAGGAAGACTCATGCAGATGAATTTGACAGTGACCCTTCAGTGATAAATATTGTTCAATGGTTTGTCTGACTTGACAACAAATCAAGAGCTGGTTTTGTTTTCCTGTTGTACTTGAAAGAACTGACTGAATGTCTGTCTGTCTGAAAAAATCAGTCCTCTATAATCGGTGCTTTAAACCCTGTTTAAACCACTCCTTGGAAATTGGGCTAAAAAGTCAACATGGAAACTATATGCTGCCCAATATAGACACCAGGAAATCTTACAAAAACTTAACCTTTCACCTCCCTCAGCTGAGGTGTTTTTTTTTCTGACCTTTTGCAGGTATCAGTAAATCATTTCAGATGAACTGCAGTCAACTAACAAAACTGGTCCAGCAAAAAAGAATAGAATGTCTTCAGAAATCCAGATAATTGGACAAATTCATCCCTGATGTAATTCGGCAGAAGCCATCAATCATAAAGATTCTGTATGCGAAATTAAGTCCTCATCTACATGCGTGCAACCCCACTAGCTTCCGATTGTGTCTTCTTTGTCATCGGTGCCAGCTGTAAGTAGGTTTGCCCAGATGTCATTGAGAGTATAATCTAAAAACAAAGTCTTGTCTACACTTAAAATGCTGCAGCACTGCAACCGATGCCGCTGCAACACTGCAGCATTTCAGCGAAGAGGCTACCTTCACTGACAGGACAGCTTCTCCTGGCAGGATGGTTAATCCACCTTTCCGAGAGGTGGTAGCGACATCAACAGGAGAAGCCCTCCCATCAACATAGCCCTGTCTACACCAGGAGTTAGGTCCACACCCCTGAGCGACATAGTTATACCAACATAAGTTGCTAGTGTAGACAGGCCTATATGAGGGCTTAACTTGGCCTGTAGAATCTCTATCACTCTATGCTTTCCTCCACTCCACTTTACTTTAAACTCTGGGAATAACATGCAGTTTATCTAATGTTTAATAAGAGCATTATAGCAATATAGCATTGTATATCAATGATGAGGTAGAATGTAAAGAAATAAGAAGCGATGCAATGGATAAGACAGAGTCCATCTGGGCAAAAATTACAGTGGGGAAGAAAACTAGTAAAGCCTCTCCTACGATAGTGCTTGGGGTGTGCTATAGACCTCCGGGATCTAATTTGGATATGGATAGAGCCCTTTTTAATGTCTTTAATAAAGTAAATACTAATGGAAACTGCATGATCATGGGAGACTTTAACTTCCCAGATATAGACTGGAGGACCAGTGCTAGTAATAATAATAGGGCTCAGATTTTCCTAGATGCGATAGCTGATGGATTCCTTCATCAAGTAGTTGCTGAACCGACTAGAGGGGATGCCATTTTAGATTTAATTTTGGTGAGTAGCGAGGACCTCATAGAAGAAATGGTTGTAGGGGACAATCTTGGCTCAAGTGATCATGAGCTAATTCAGTTCAAACTGAATGGAAGGATTAACAAAAATAAATCTGCAACTAGAGTTTTTGATATCAAAACGGCTGACTTTCAAAAATTAAGGAAATTAGTTAGGGAAGTGGATTGGACTGAAGAACTTATGGATCTAAAGGTAGAGGAGGCCTGGGATTACTTTAAATCAAAGCTGCAGAAGCTATCGGAAGCCTGTATCCCAAGAAAGGGGAAAAAATTCATAGGCAGGAGTTGTAGACCAAGCTGGATGAGCAAGCATCTTAGAGAGGTGTTTAAGAAGAAGCAGAAAGCATACAGGGAGTGGAAGATGGAAGGGATCAGCAAGGAAAGCTACCTAACTGAGGTCAGAACATGTAGGGATAAAGTGAGACAGGCTAAAAGTCAAGTAGAGTTGGACCTTGCAAAGGGAATTAAAACCAATAGTAAAAGGTTCTATAGCCATATAAATAAGAAGAAAACTAAGAAAGAAGAAGTGGGGCTGCTTAACACTGAGGATGGAGTGGAGGTTAAAGATAATCTAGGCATGGCCCAATATCTAAACAAATACTTTGCCTCAGTCTTTAATAAGGCTAAAGAGGATCTTGGGGATAATGGTAGCATGACAAATGGGAATGAGGATATGGAGATAGATATTACCATATCTGAAGTAGAAGCGAAACTGAAACAGCTTAATGGGACTAAATCGGGGGGGCCCAGATAATCTTCATCCAAGAATATTAAAGGAATTGGCACCTGAAATTGCAAGCCCATTAGCAAGAATTTTTAATGAATCTGTAAACTCAGGAGTAGTACCGAATGATTGGAGAATTGCTAATATAGTTCCTATTTTTAAGAAAGGAAAAAAAAGTGATCCGGGTAACTACAGGCCAGTTAGTTTGACATCTGTAGTATGCAAGGTCCTGGAAAAAATTTTGAAGGAGAAATTAGTTAAGGACATTGAAGTCAATGGTAAATGGGACAAAATACAACATGGTTTTACAAAAGGTAGATCGTGCCAAACCAACCTAATCTCCTTTTTTGAAAAAGTAACAGACTTTTTAGATAAAGGAAATGCAGTGGATATAATTTACCTAGATTTCAGTAAGGCATTTGATACCGTGCCACATGGGGAATTATTAGTTAAATTGGAGAAGATGGGGATCAATATGAACATCAAAAGGTGGATAAGGAATTGGTTAAAGGGGAGACTGCAACGGGTCCTACTGAAAGGCGAACTGTCAGGTTGGAGGGAGGTTACTAGTGGAGTTCCTCAGGGATCGGTTTTGGGACCAATCTTATTTAATCTTTTTATTACTGACCTTGGCACAAAAAGTGGGAGTGTGCTAATAAAGTTTGCAGATGATACAAAGCTGGGAAGTATTGCCAATTCGGAGAAGGATCGGGATATTATACAGGAGGATCTGGATGACCTTGTAAACTGGAGTAATAGTAATAGGATGAAATTTTATAGTGAGAAGTGTAAGGTTATGCATTTAGGGATTAATAACAAGAATTTAAGTTATAAGTTGGGGACGCATCAATTAGATGTAATGGAAGAGGAGAAGGACCTTGGAGTATTGGTTGATCATAGGATGACTATGAGCTGCCAATGTGATATGGCTGTGAAAAAAGCTAATGCGGTTTTGGGATGCATCAGGAGAGGCATTTCTAGTAGGGATAAGGAGGTTTTAGTACCATTATACAAGGCACTGGTGAGACCTCACCTAGAATACTGTGTGCAGTTCTGGTCTCCCATGTTTAAAAAGGATGAATTCAAACTGGAGCAGGTACAGAGAAGGGCTACTAAGATGATCCGAGGAATGGAAAACTTGTCTTATGAAAGGAGACTCAAGGAGCTTGCCTTGTTTAGCCTAACTAAAAGAAGGTTGAGGGGAGATATGATTGCTCTCTATAAATATATCAGAGGGATAAATACAGGAGTGGGAGAGGAATTATTTAAGCTCAGCACCAATGTGGACACAAGAACAAATGGGTATAAACTGGCCACCAGGAAGTTTAGACTTGAAATCAGACGAACGTTTTTAACCATCAAAGAGGAGTGAAGTTTTGGAATAGCCTTCCAAGGGAAGCAGTGGGGGCAAAAGATTTATCTGGTTTTAAGATTCTACTTGATAAGTTTATGGAGGAGACGGTATGATGGGATAATGGGATTTTGGTAAGTAATTGATCTTTAAATATTCAGGGTAAATGGGCCAAATCCCCTGAGATGGGATATTAGATGGATGGGATCTGAGTTACCCAGGAAAGAATTTTCTGTAGTATCTGGCTGGTGAATTTTGCCCATATGTTCAGGGTTTAGCTGATTGCCATATTTGGGGTCGGGAAGGAATTTTCCTCCAGGGCAGATTGGAGAGGCCCTGGAGGTTTTTCGCCTTCCTCTGTAGCATGGGGCATGGTTAACTTGAGGGAGGCTTCTCTACTCCTTGAAATCTTTAAACCATGATTTAAGGACTTCAATAGCTCAGACATGGGTGAGGTTTTTCATAGGAGTGGGTGGGTGAGATTCTGTGGCCTGCACTGTGCAGGAGGTCGGACTAGATGATCAGAATGGTCCCTTCTGACCTTAGTATCTATGAATCTATCTATAAGAGGAACGAGTTTGTTTCTACTTCTTCAAATACATTCAAAAGCAATATATAATGTTATATTGCTCCCTGGGAACACAAACTGTTCCATGGTATCTTTATTACAGGTGAGCTAAAGAGTTAGTACCCAGCCTGAACCTCAGTCCTTTCTAAAACTGAACCAAACTGAAGCATTTTTAGAATTCAAGCCCATTATCTAAAATCTAATTTCAAGAATTAAGTCATGTAACTAGTTTTAATATTTGATACTGGAAGGCAGCAGATTATTGTGCATTGCCATGAAAACATTGAGCCAAATTCATTCTGGGAGTTAAGCCAAGGTTAAATTTGACCCACTGTCATTCAATGTAAAAGGCATACTTCAAGATTAATAGAAAATCAGCTGATTGTAAAAAATACCCCCAAAACTGACACTTACCTTGCAACTCTCCCCCGAAGATCTCCCAAACCAGACAACTGCCGCATTTCCAGGCTCTTTAAGGTAGAATTAGTTCCATAACTGAGGTTATCCCTGACACGTATCTGTTCCTGCAGCGTCTATAATGCATTAATATGTAAACGGGAGTTCAGTAAGTCAATTATACATTCAATAGGCCACTTATTATATTTTGCTAAATCCAAATATAAAATCTATTTTTTAATTTAATAACTGTTTTTATAGGCATGCAGAAAGTGGTGCATTATACTCATTTATGGCTTCTCCTGATTTTCAGGGCCCAATCTACACAACACAACTCTCACTGAAGTCACACTGGAAGCAGAATTGGGCACTCAAATACAAGCCTATATTTGTCCATCTACCACTACCCAGCTAATTTCTGCAGAGGTCAGCATTAAGGTTGCATATTTGACTGTGATTGGATCACCTGGATGTGTGCATTGTGGGTGGTGTATATGGAAAGTGAAAGGGAGTTTTTCTTGCAGGGGTGAGGAGTGTGAGTATGTTTAGGTGGTAGGGCCTTTAAACTGAGGTTGAAATGCATGTTAGTGCTGCATTAACTGATGATTTCTTACATTTTCTAGTTTTGTGTTGAAAGGAAATAGATTAACACCACAAAACTGTTTGTGTAGAATTTATATTTAAACTCCTGCCATCCTGTATTGGTTCTTTTTATAGCCATGAAAAGAACTACATACTCTGCATGCACTTTGTAAGGATGTACACACAGTTCATAAACTCTTTTCAGATCTTATACTTGCATCACATATTAAATCTTACTAAATTCTCTTATTACTCTTGGAGTCAATAGCAGAGATGATGTCAGCCCCAGGAAAGAATCAGAACATACCTCAATATCCCGGTTAAGTTGCCTCACTATTGCGGTTATGTTTCGGATGTGTTCTTCTAAGAGTTGCCTAGCCAACCGATCTCCTCCCCCTTTGTTCTGCATTCTATGCAAAGTGGAAACAATGTCCTCCTTAATGCGAAAAGCGTGTTCCACAAGGGCAGCAGTTGTTTTCTCATGGCTTAGAATTCTGTCTTCTAGCTGATCCACTAGACTTGCAGATGCTAATGGGACCGCGGTCAAAGCTTGGCTGTGTAGGGGTATATTTCGAACCCGTCTAAGAAAAGAAATATATTCAAACAAATGAATTTTTAATGCATTGCCAGATACTGAGGACCTTACTCAAAACTCTATTCAGGGGACACCATCATAGGGCCTAATCATATCAGCCACACTATCAGAGGCTCATTCACCTGCGCATCTACCAATGTGATAGATGCCATCATGTGCCAGCAATGCCCTTCTGCCATGTACATTGGCCAAACTGGACAGTCTCTACGTAAAAGAATAAATGGACACAAATCAGACGTCAAGAATTATAACATTCAAAAACCAGTTGGAGAACACTTCAATCTCTCTGGTCACTCGATTACAGACCTAAGAGTGGCTATCCTTCAACAAAAAAGCTTCAAAAACAGACTCCAACGAGAGACTGCTGAATTGGAATTAATTTGCAAATTGGATACAATTAACTTAGGCTTGAATAGAGACTGGGAATGGATGAGTCATTACACAAAGTAAAATTATTTCTCCATGTTATTTCTCCCCCCCACCCCACCCCACCCCCCACTGTTCCTCTGATATTCTTGTTAACTGCTGGAAATAGCCTGCCTTGCTTGTCACCATGAAAGGTTTTCCTCCTTCCCCCCTCCCCCGCTGCTGGTGATGGCTTATCTTAAGTGATCACTCTCCTTACAGTGTGTATGATAAACCCATTGTTTCATGTTCTCTGTGTATGTATATCAATCTCCCCTCTTTTTTCCACCGAATGCATCCAATGAAGTGAGCTGTAGCTCACGAAAGCTTATGCTCAAATAAATTTGTTAGTCTCTAAGGTGCCACAAGTACTCCTTTTCTTTTTGTGAATACAGACTAACACGGCTGCTTCTCCAAAACTCTATTGTAACTTTTAACCGCAGCCATGTATGTAAGATTGATACCACCTTAGTAGAAGCACTGGGAGGTAGAGTGCCTCCAGAAAGAATACTGCCTCCCAGAAATCCTGAACACTTCCAGGGAGAGGCCCACTACTGTACATAAGCAGGTGCAGCATTTACTGCCATGAGTAGTAGATGTAAAGGGAGATCAGGCCCTCCTCCCCACCTCACTTAGGGTGACTAACCCAGGCACGTGCACTTAACATAAGGATATTAGTGTGTTTTGGGACAAATTAAGACAGACAAAGCAGTTTGGCTGGGAACATGAACTCAGCATGTTTTTGATTAAATTTTGCAAACATTGCTTCACGTGTGCAAACTTTGCAACTGCTTTTTATCCATCTTTGTTCAATGCAATAACTGCAATAAAGTTAAATAAAAATAGACTAAGAAGAAATATCTGCATCCATTCTCTTCTCTCCCAGTAAGGCTCCTCCTGGAGTATGCATCCAAAAACTTCTCTTGGGAGCTGAATAAATGCATGCTAAAGCTTTGTAAATCCAGGAGGGACAAAATCCAAGCTTCTCACAGTCTCTAAGGCAACGTCAGCTCCCATTAGGCACCTAAATAATTGTGCAGATTTTTCAAAAGAGCTCAGCGCTGAGCAGCTTCTACTGAAAGCAATAGTTGCTACTGAGGTGCTGAGACTTTTGAAAATCCGGCCATCAATGAATGCAGTCTTTCACAGAGGTTAAGTTTTGTAATCCTTTGTGGGAAAGATTTTCAAAGGCACAAAGAGAAAAATAGGTATTCAGCTCCCATTGAAAGTCAATGAGCATTGGGTGCCTAATTCCCCTTTGTGCCTTTAAACAGCTCTTAGTTATTTTCTTTAAACACCTTAGTTAGTTTTTTTTCTTGTATACTGTATATGTTACCTGATATTCACAGGGGCCAAATCATGAAGTGAAGGCTAAATTCTGTTCTCACTTCAGTGAAATTACAGCACAATGTAAGTTAATGGAGATGCAACCAGGGTGTAAATGAGCGTAGAATTTGGTCCCAAATTTTTACCTTCATTCCTTACTCATGAAAGACTTCCATTGGGACAAGTGCTGATGTCCTGGGTTTTCACTCTGTCACAGCTGAAGCCAGTAGAAATTTTCCTTGAGAAAGGACTGAATAAAAGCCAAGGGCTTTAGGATTTGACCCATGATTTGGATAAGCAGAGTATATGTCTACCATATTTAATTTAGTTTAGTTGTTGCATTAAGTACAAAAGCTACAATGTTAAGCATGACTGTAAATAGAGAATTAAAGGAGAAGCACAGATACTCCTGCACTCTGTAGATTCTAGATTTCTAACATGCCAGACTGTACCTTTCAGTAGGGGCAAGTGTCGGAAAGATTGGGCTTCGTTGTGCCATTTTCTTTTCAATAATTTATGTCTGTTGAGAAAATACACATTAAATTATTTAACAGTTGTTTATATCTGGCACTGAAATGACTTCGTGTATCTGTTTTAAGTGAACCTTAAGATTATGCTAACAACTCTGACATTGGAAGACATTTGATATATTGCCCATGATTTTGTTTTCAGACTACTTGCATCCAAAATTTGATATAACACAACAAAACAGGGAGGAGAATTAGATGACTAAAAACAACTAAAAAGCTTTTTCAGGTGAATGCAGCATGCATGAAAGCTGCTAGATTGACAAGCCTGTAGGCTGTAGTTGTTTATCCACAGAACTAATAATAATAATTATTATTAATTATTATTATTAATAGTAAAGCCTCTCTCATATAGCATTTTTCATCAGTCGACCTCAAAGCGGTTTAGTGTCTCTAATGTGTTTAGTCTCACAACCCTGTTCTGAAATAGGGAAGCATTATTACCCCAATTTTTTACAGTTGGGGAATTGAGGCACAGAGAGGCTAAATGACTTGTCCAGAGTCACACAGGAGGTTGGTTCTTGGTGGAACAAGGAATTGAATCTGGCTCCCTATGTCTTAAGCCAGTGCCCTCACCACTGGACCATCCTTCCTCCCAGAACAAGATTGGCACAGGCAGAGGCAAAGTGAACTTCCTAACACCAGTCCACAAACAGGACAACCATTAGGGGTGAGAGGATATTATTATGTCAGGGCTTAGGCCAGGTGAAATTTGCCTCGTGAAAGGCCTATACGGAACTCAAGTGGTTCAGAAGTCTAGTGTTTGTCTTCTGCACAGGGATGAATCTGACATTCAGTTCTTGGCCTCTCTCATGAGAGAAGAGTGCCAGTTAGTGCCTCTTGTGGCTTTGTGATGTGGACACAAAAGCTTGTTGGAAATTTTCCAAAGGAACATTTTTGTCAGAAAATGCTGATTCGTTGAAAACTACATCTTTTATGGAAATAAGTTGATTTTGATGGAATTCTCTTTCAGGAGAAAAATGGAACAGAACATCCTGATAAGGCTGAAGTGTTCCATTTTGATCTTTTCAGAATGGAATGTTTTGTTTCCAAACAATTTTTCAGGGTTTTTAAAAATTGTATGTAATTGAAATCAGAATGAAATATTTGTATTTTATTTAATTTTTTAAATTTAATTTCATGGGAAACTTCAAATTTTTTGGTTTTCTTGTGTCTCAGAACAGAAAAAAATTCTAAATTATGAAATTTCCCATAAAACAGAAAATCTGGTTCCCACCCAGGTCTAGCAGATACCTCTCTACTGTGAACTGGACTGAGAATTTTACACAAGTCACCTCAAAGCCACAAGGTAACTTTTAGTCATTATTGACCTAGTGAGCACAGTGGAAATTATCTATACAACTCCTATTTCCCATTCTAAGTATTGATGAATTTGGTGGTATCTCAAATATTACTATACGGTACCCCTGGGTAAATATAAATTGTGTAACAGTGACCACACAGTGATGTGATGTTCAATGGCTTTGCAACTCATTACCAATCCTCCTGGCACTAAGGCTGCATGTCTTTGATATTTTTCAAGTATCTACCAGTATGAGAGAAGAATTTGCAACACAAAGATTGTTTGGTAGTTTGTCTCAATGTCTCAATAATTAATATGGTGCTATTTTAAAATTTTGTTTTAAATTAGTTTAGTGGGAAAAATTTAAATATATTGCAATTAGAGTGACTTCAGCACATGTAGTCACAACCAGGGTAACTTTGTTCTAGCTTGCCCAAATAACAGTATCACTGAAACCAAGGAAGCAGTGTACGGACTAGACACAAGTACATAATCCAGGGTCTGTGCTGCTGAACCTGCTGCTGCAGCTTCACAGCTATCGTTATTCAAACTAGCTCAAGTAGCCATTTGTCTAATTTTAGAAATTATGTACACACCACACTTTGTCAGGATGGTCATTAGGATCTGCTTACACTGGATTCCATGCAGACCACTCCCATTTGGGGAAAACTATACTCAAACTATGCCCTTGCTTTTCATTTCAGATAAAAAGATGGATACGTGAACTGATTTAGATTTTTTTACAAATATATTATTGGGACTATGGGAAGATTTTCAAACAACATAAAGGGCAGGTAGGCATCCAAATCCCACTGACAGGAATGGATGGTAGGCACCTAATTTCCATTTATGCCTTTGAAAATTTTCCCCTTTATTAGTGCTCCCTATTATGAATAGTCCCATTAACTTCAACAGTACATGTTTGCAAGATTGGGCCTGTGGCCTAGCTCAAAGCTATGACAATTTACACCAGCTGAGGATCTGCCCCCATGATTCTAAGGTCTTGTCTATATGAATATTTAGTTCACTGCAAGCCAGGGTGTAAATCTACCTCACTCTAGCCTGCCATGGAATAAGTGTTTGTGTGGACCCTGCTGCCATGCATTAAAATTCCATAATGTGTTTTGATCTATTCCCATTTTCAAGAAATATAATTTAAGTGCACTTCCGAACTTTCAATGTGCAGCAGCAGGGTCTACACAGACATTTTCGTGCACAGCAGGCTAGTGTGGGGTAGATTTACACTCCAGCTTGCCAGGCACTAAGTGTTCATATGGGCAGTCCCTATATATTGACATCTGTGGTCATCTAAATAAACTAGGGTGACCAGACAGCAAATGTGAAAAATTGGAGGACTGGGGGTGGAGAGTAATAGGAGCCTATATAAGAAAAAGACCACAAAATTGGGACTATAAAATCAGGACATCTGGTCACCCTAAAACAAACCCAATACTCACAAGCAGCTACAACTTTCTAAACTGCTATACCTTTCTGATCCAACTCTAAATTGATATACAAAAATAGCATAGAAATAATTCTAAACTGTGATTAAAAAACAAGTAAAAGCAAGAAAATTCAGTGAAAGTTGACACTCCCCTCTCAATTGTGGTTAACTTTTGCATGGATCAATTAATAGTGAGTGTCTGCTTGTTAGCATCTACAGTTGTACCCTGGAATTACCAATCCCCAGAAAATGTTAAAATATCCCAAGATAAGAGACTTATTCACAGATGAAATATTCATTAAAGTCAGTAATTTAAAACCAAAAATCCTTACAAGAAAGATTTATGGTTAGCCAAATGAACCCCACCAACTTCATAGCTAGACTGTGATACTACTCTATAGGAGCAAGAGTACCTCTTGGATGTAATTCATGGTGTAATGTACTATTCAGCATAGGTAAGTGTATCACGTTGTGGCCATTAGTATTCCATTTAAGTAACCCAGCCATTTGAAAGCTTGTTTTGAGAGACAAATAGATTCCACAGCACTGTACTCTGTGGAGCAGACTTAACTATTTTTCCAATATAATAGGCTTTCCAATTTAATAATGGAAATGTTAACCCTAGTGTACTGGGTCAGGAGCCAGCCATATTTTAACCAAGTCCCCTGACTCAGCTGTAGTTGGGTTGAGTAGCCTTGAGAGAGAGGAAACCCCACACAAAAATAAACAAACAGTCTGTTGACTAATTCATCTCCAGCATCAGAAATTGAGAAACCACCAACTAAGGTCAACACTGCTAACCTATGGCACTGATGGGAAACAACAGAATATTCCTAGTAATAGGAAATGTTTTTGCATCAATGATTAATACAAAACCAAAACACAGTCAGGATGATACAGAAGGATGCGTCTGTTGAAGAATGGAACAAATGTTTGAGACAGTACATTATATGGGATAATATGTTATGCAGGTTCAAATATTGGCAGAAGGACTTCTAACTTGTGCCTGTAGAAACAGAGGTCACTGAAAATCTGGTCAAAATTTAGTCTTTTACCCATTTGTTTTCTATTTCAAACAGCCATAATACATATGGTAATAACCACAGATTCTGATATCACTTGCACCCATGTAACTCTAACTTCAGTACAGCAACTCTGGATTTATACAAGTGTAAATGAGATCAGAATTTGGCTCAGTAGGTTATTTGCAAAAAGGAGTGGTAGCCATAACCCAATCCATCTACTCTATGCCATCTAAAAACAAATGTTTTTAACATTGTAGTGAGGTATACAAACCTCACGCTGGGCTTGAAGGGTTAAAGGGCAGTACTGGGCCCAGCTAGCCCCACCCTTCCAACCCTGCAGAGCGTGCTCCATCTAGAGACAGGGCTGAAAAGGAAGCAACCAAGATCCGAAGGGGGAGGTTGCGGAGGAGTGCAGACCAATCCTGAAACAGGGCTGGAGAAGCCTCCCTGAAGGAACAGGATTGTATGCAGAGCCCCATCTGTGCTGGCAGTTGGGTTTCATTTTCCTTTTCTCCTTATCTGGGACCAGAAGCTGAGGGAGTGAAGCAGTGGTAGGAATTGACCCAGGGAAAGTAGCTCAGAGTCCTGCCCTGTAGGCAAATGGTGCTGACCCTCCTTGGGCCCTGGGTCAGAGCCCAGTGGAGTGGGTGAGTGCAGGCTACCCTACCACTGCACCATGAATGAGTGGACACTAACCACTAGGCCCTTCAGCCCACCGAGGATCCTATTACATATGTAGCAATGATCACTCCTTTTTCACATTAGGCCTGATCCTGAATTCCATGTGAACTCAGAATAGCTACAGAATACGAAGAGATCTATGAAAACAGTTTTGCAATTGCTGATGAAACTTGGTGCAATATGGTGAACAGATGGAAGAAGAAAACAGATTATTTTAATACAAGTGTCAACTTTTGAAGTTCAAAAAACCTGTGAGGGATATCCTGAAAAAGTATCAAAATACACCTCATGTTCATGCATTAGAACATGTTTCAAGGCACTGCTTCGAAAACAGAGAGCATTTTTGTAGCAATGTGTGTGTTCCACTTACAGTATAGCATTCCATGAATAAGATTTATTTTTTTAAAGATAGCCCCATTTTAATGAGAAACACTGTAGTAAATGGCCAGGACACTGAATGGGACTGAGACGACCTGATTTCAATTCCCTGCTCTGCTTTTGCTTTGCTGGGTGCTCCTGGGCAATGCTCCTCTGTGCCTCAGTTTCTCCATCTGTAAAATGGGGATAATAATACTGACCTTCTTTGTAAAGTGCTTGGAGATCTATGATGAAAAGCATTATAATGGAGATGGGTATTATTATTTACACATTTTTACACTGTACAGATACTAAGGGCCAAATCCTACAAACCATTCCTCACAAAAGTAGTTTCCACTAAGGCCTGGTCTACACTAGGAGTTGAGATCGAATTTAGCAGTGTTAAATCGATGTAACCCTGCACCCGTGCACACAACGAAGCCCTTTTTTTTTTTACTTAAAGGGCTCTTAAAATCGATTTCTTTACTCCACCCCCGACAAGGGGATTAGCACTGAAATCGGCCTTGCCAGGTCAAATTTGGGGTAGTGTGGACACAATTTGATGGTATTGGCCTCCAGGAGCTATCCCAGAGTGCTCCATTGTGACCACTCTGGACAGCTCTCTCAACTCAGATGCACTGGCCAGGTAGACAGGAAAAGGCCCGTGAACTTTTGAATCTCATTTCCTGTTTGGCCAGAGTGGCAAGCTGCAGGTGAGTGCAGAGCTCATCAGCAGAGGTGACCATGCAGAGCTCATCAGCAGAGGTAACCATGATGGAGTCCCAGAATCGCAAAAGAGCTCCAGCATGAACCGAATGGGAGGTACAGGATCTGATCTCGGTATGGGGAGATGAATCAGTGCTATCAGAACTCCGTTCCAGTTTTCGAAATGCCAAAACATTTGTCAAAATCTCCCAGGACACGAAGCAGTGTTGCGTGAAACTTAAGGAGCTGAGGCAAACCTACCAGAAAACCAGAGAGGCAAACAGCTGCTCCGGGTCAGAGACCCAAACATACCGCTTCTATGATGAGCTGCAGTGCCATTTTAGGGGGTTCAGCCACCACTACCCCAACCCTGTGCTTTGACTCAGTCAATCGAGTGGGAGGAAACATGGAATCAGGTTTTGGGGACGAGGAATATGATAGCTCACAGAAAGCAAGCAGAGAAACCGGTTTTCCTGACAGCTAGGAACCATTTCTCAACCTGGACCTGGAGCCAGAATCCTCCGAACCCACCCAAGGCTGCCTCCCGGACCCGCCAGGAAGAGAAGGGACTTCTGGTGAGTGTACCTTTTTAAATAGTATACATGGTTTAAAAGCAAGCATGTTTAATGATTGATTTGCCCTGTCATTCGCAGCCAGCACAGCTACTGGAAAAGTCTGTTAACGTTTCTGGGGATGGAGCTGAAATCCTCTAGGGACATCTCCATAAAGCTCTCCTGTATGTACTCCCAAAGCCTTTGCAAAAGGTTTCTGTGGAGGGCAGCCTTATTCCGTCCACCGTGGTAGGACACTTTACCACGCCAGACCAGTAGTACGTAGTCGGGAATCATTGCAGAACAAAGCATTGCAGCGTATGTTTGCTGGCGTTCAAACACCATCCGTTCCTTATCTCTCTGTTTTCCTCAGAAGAGTGATATCATTCATGGTCACCTGGTTGAAATAGGGTGCTTTTCTAAATGGAACATTCAGAGGTGCCCGTTTCTGCTGGGTTGTTTGTCTGTGGCTGAACAGAAATGTTCCCCACGCGGTGGGGGGAAGCAAAATGCGACCTCGTAACGAAAGCACATGTGCTATGTATGTAATGTTAACAGCAAGGTATACCATGAAAGAGTGTACCCATTGTTCTATAAAATGTATCTTTAAATACCACTGTTCCCTTTTTCCCCCTCCTACTGTGTTTCAAGGATCACAGTATCTTCTCCTTTCCAGAGGCTAGCGAAGATTAGAAGGTGAAAAAAAGTGCAGTTGCGATGAAATGTTCTCTGACCTCATGCTGTCCTCCCACGCTGACAGAGCACAGACCAATGCATGGAGGCAGACAATGTCAGAGTGCAGGAAAGCACAACATGAACACGAGGAGAGGTGGTGGGCTGAAGATGATAGGTGGCGGCAGCGTGATGACAGGAGGCAGGATTCAATGCTGAGGCTGCTGAAGAATCAAACTAATATGCTCCAGCATAAGGTTGAGCTGCAGGAAAGGCAGCTGACGCACAGACAACCGCTACAGCCCCTGTGTAACCAACCACCCTCCTCCCCAAGTTCCACAGCCTCCTCACCAAGATGCCCAAGAACACAGTGGAGGGCCTCCGGCCACCCAGCCACTCCACCCCAGAGGATTGCCCAAGTAACAGAAGGCTGTCATTCAATAAGTTTTAAAGTGTTGTGTGGCCTTCTCCTTCCCTCCTTCACCACCACTCCTGGGCTACTTTGGCAGTTATCCTCTTATTTGTGTGATGAATTAATAAAGAATGCATGAATGTGAAGCAACAATGACTATTTCCTCTGCAAGCAGTGATCGAAGGTGGGAGGGGAGGGTGGTTAACTTACAGGGAAGTAGAGTGAACCCAATGGGGTGGGGGTTTCATCAAGGAGAAATAAACAGAACTTTCACACTGTAGCCTGGCCAGTCATGAAACTGGTTTTCAAAGCTTCTCTGATGTGCAGCGCGCCCTCCTGTGTTCTTCTAACTGCCCTGGTGTCTGGCTGCGCATAACCAGTGGCCAGGCGATTTGCCTCAAACTCCCACCCCATCATAAATGTCTCCCCCTTACTCTCACAGATATTGTGGAGAGCACAGCAAGCAGTAATAACAATGGGAATATTGGTTTCGCTCAGGTCTAAGTGAGTCAGTAAATTCCACCAGCGCACTTTTAAATGTCCAAATGCACATTCTACCACCATTCTGCACTTGCTCAGCCTGTAGTTGAACAGCTCCTGACTACTGTCCAGGCTGCCTGTGTATGGCTTCATGAGCCATGGAATTAAGGAGTAGGCTGGGTCCCCAAGGATAACTATAGGCATTTCAACATCCCCAACTGTTATTTTCTGGTCTGGGAAGAAAGTCCCTTCCTGCAGCTTTTGAAACAGACCAGAGTTCCTGAAGATGTGAGCGTCATGTACCTTTCCCGGCCATCCCATGCAGATGTTGGTGACACGTCCCTTGTGATCCACCAGTGCTTGCAGCACTATTGAAAAGTACCCCTTGCAGTTTATATACTCGCTGGCTTGGTGTTCCGATGCCAAGATAGGGATATGGGTTCCATCTATTGCCCACCACAGTTAGGGAATCCTATTGCAGCAAAGCCATCCACTATGACCTGCACATTTCCCAGGGTCACTACCCTTGATATCAGCAGATCTTTGATTGCGTTGGCTACGTGCATCACAGCAGCCCCCACAGTAGATTTGCCCACTCCAAATTGATTCCTGACTGACTGGTAGCTGTCTGGCGTTGCAAGCTTCCACAGGGCTATTGCCACTCGCTTCTCAACTGTGAGGGCTGCTCTCATCTTGGTATTCTGACGCTTCAGGGCAGGGGAAAGCAAGTCAAAGTTCCATGAAAGTGCCCTTATGCATGCGAAAGTCTCGCAGCCACTGGGAATTGTCCCAGACCTGCAACACTATGCAGTCCCACCAGTCTATGCTTGTTTTCCGGGCCCAGAATCGGCGTTCCATGGCATGAACCTGCCCCATTAGCACCATGATGCCCACATTGCCAGGGCACGTGATTTGGGAGAAGTTTGTGTTCATGTCCTCATCACTCTCGTCACCGCGCTGATGTTGCCTACTCACCCGGTTTCGCTTTGCCAGGTTCTGCATATACTGCTGGATAATGCGCGTGGTGTTTAATGTGCTCCTGATTGATTGGCAAAGTGATCTGAACAGGCTCCATGCTTGCCATGGTATGGCGTCTGCACAGAAAAAAGGCGCGGAACGATTGTCTGCCGTTGCTCTGATGGAGGGAGGGGCGACTGACAACATGGCTTACAGGGAATTAAAATCAAAGGGGGTTGCTTTACATCAAGGAGAAACAAAAACAACTGTCACACAGAAAGGTCCCCTCAAGGACTGAACTCAAAACCCTGGGTTTAGCAGGCTAATGCTCAACCCACTGAGCTATCCCTCCTCCTACTATTCCAGACAGGACTGAACTTCTATTAAATTTTTCAAGGTGTGCCTGACAGACCTCACCGAAACGATTGTTGGCCCTTGATTTCATGGAGGGAGAGAGGGAGGGAGGAGCAAATTAACACAAAACAAATCTGGTCTATTTTTTGTTTTGATCCACTCCATCTATCTTTTACATCTTAGGCTGGCAGCAGACGGTGCAGTATGGCTGCTAGCCATCCTCCTCTCCTGGCTGCTCGGCAGAAGACGGTGCAATACGACTGCCGGCAGGACTAAAGAGAATGACCTGGTCGAGTCACTCCTATTTATGTCCCTGTGCCATTGTCTGACCTCACCGAGGCGGCCAAGAGCACCTAGGACATGATGATGATGGTTATCAGGCCTATTGCACTGTCTGCTGCCACAAGGCAATGAGCTGCTGCTGTGTAGCAATGCAGTACCGCATCTGCCAGCACCCAGGAGACGGTGACAGTGAGCTGAGGGGGTTCCATGTTTGCCGTGATATGGCATCTGCACAGGTAACCCAGGAAGAAAGGCATGAAAAGATAGTCTGCCGTTGCTTTCACGGAGGGAGTGAGGGAGGGCAGGCGGGCCTGACGACATGTACCCAGAACCACCTGCAACAATGTTTTTGCCCCATTAGGCATTGGGATCTTAACCCAGAATTCCAATGGGCGGTGGAGACTGCAGGAACTGGGGATAGCTACCCACAATGCAATGCTCCAGAAATCGACGTTAGCCTTGGTACTGTGGAAGCACTCCGCCAAGTTAATGCACTTAGAACATTTTGTGTGGGGACACACAATCGACTATATAAAAACGATTTCTAAAAAACCGACATCTATAAATTCGACCTAATTTTGTAGTGCAGACATACCCTAAGACTATGTCTACATTACTGTGGTAAATCAACCTATGCTACGCAACTCCAGCTACGTGAATACCATAGCTGAAGTCAACGTACCTTAGGTCAAGTTACCGTGGGGTTTACACCATAGGGGGTCGACGGGAAAAAATCTCCAGTCGACTTACCTTACTCTTCTCGTCAGAGGGTAGAGTACAGGGGTTGACTGGGGAGCGATCTGCTGTCGATTCGGTGGGTCTTTACTAGACCCGCTAAATTGACTGCCGGTGGATCGATCTCAGAGTGTCGATCCCTGCGGTAGTGTAGACCTGCCCTAAGTGTCATTAAGACAATGGATTATTCATCTGAGGGCTATCCTCACAACAGTCTGTGAGGTAGGTTTGGTTAACACTATTATCACAATTTTACAATTGGGGAAATTTAGTCAGTGAGGTTAAATGACTTTCCCAAAGAGGTCATACAGTGAATCAGTGGCAGAGCCTGAATCTGTGCTCATTCCACTAGGTCATACTGCATGTTAATGACCCTGATGCAGCAAACCATTTAAGCACAGCTTAATTTTAAATATGTGAACAGTCTCATTGACTTCAGTGGAACTATACTGATTTATATCACTAAAGACCTGGATATTATCCCAAAAAAAACAAGACAAAATATTAAACTATTTTAAAACATATAATTGACAGTATATCTTAAATGTGGTTTGTTTTTTTACCTCAGCTCACAATGGCTTCATCCTGCCATACTTTTGCATCTGTAACTCCCACTGAAGTCAGTGTCTAGGTGCAGAAAGACTGCAGGATTAGTCACAGATGTACTTTCAAATACAAATTGTCCTAAAAGCCACCAAAGACACTGATTCATCTGAAATAATATTTCCAAATATGAAATATTCAGTTATTTGTCATTTTTAATTTAAACACATCACTCCGTAGACCAGTGCTTGTGCTAGGCCATTGCCGGCCCTAAGCAGAAATATTTCTTCCCCCCAAACACACACAACACATACTAATAATTAATAGGGGGCTCCCTTAAGCTGCTCGGGGTCCTAACCAATTGCTTATTCTGCTTATACCTAGTGCTACCTCTGCAGTACATGCTCAGATCTCTCTGATGTTGAGACCTCACACAACTACAATGATATTTGAGTTAGTTATCTCATCCTGAATGATACTGGTGCATGTCTACATTGCCCCGCAGTTCGGACTAGGAGTCTGAATGGTAGTGCACACCAAAATGCTGCGTGGTAACTCCTCTGTGTGGATGCTGCAGGTGTGAATTTAAAAAGGTCTCCAGAGGGAACAGACTTATTAGATCTGGCACGTAACTATTATTGTTTACAGAGAACTCATGACCAGTACGTTCTTACCTGCAGCACCCACAAGGGGGAGTTACAGCACAGCATTTTGGTGCCCAGAGCTATGCACACTCCCTTAGTCCGAACTGTGGGGCAATATAGACATGCCCTTTGAGTTCTCACCACCTTCTTCGCTGCCAGGCTTGCAATGGTTTAAATATGTTGTCAGCTTTAAGCTCCGTGATATGATTTGTTTACTATCTCTTCACTGTGGGCCAAGTTCTAACAGCCTTCCCCAGACCAGAGCCCATGACAAAGCATTAGGGGGTATGTCTACACTGCAGTTAAACACCCACGGCTGGCCCATGTCAGTTGACACAGGGTCATGGGGCTCAGGCTACAGAGCTGAGAAATTGCTGTGTGGACATTCTCAGGACCCCATGAGAGAAGGAGGGTCCCAGACCCCAGGTTTCAGCCTGAACCTGAACATCTAGACCACAATGTTAGAATACCGCAGCCTGAGCCAGCTGACACAGGCCAGCCATGGATGTTTAATTCCATTATAGACATACCCCGTGATTTTGCTCTACTACATATTGAATACGCACTGGATAAGGATCCCAGGATTGGGCTCTGTGTGTCTAATGGGCAAGCCTCAGTAAAGGCCTGATCCAAAGCCCATTCAAGTCAATGGAAATACTCCCACTAACTTGATCAAGCCCTAAATTCAGCACTTTTTCAGGAACCAAGTCTCCTGCATCTTTTCCACACAGCTCTCTGCAGTTCTGGAAGTGTATGTATGTCCTGTAAATAATAATAGCTACATGTCAGAACTAATAGTTATATTCCCTCTCTATGTATGTGTGTAATACCCATTAATGTTAACAGGTGTGCAGTAAAAGAAAAATGTAACTCTCAGGGTCAGATCCTGAGCTGGTGTAAATTGGCATAGTTCCACTGAACCTAATAGAGGTCCAGGCCCCAAATGTTTAACCTTTTAAGTCAGTAGTTATTTTAAATTAATTTTACTGTTTGATATGATATTAACTTAAAGCACAAGACAGTAATCAATATTTTCAGATTTATGAGATTATTTCATGAGTTCTTTTCTGAATATTCTACATTTATCAAATTGCAGATACATGGATATCTCACAGCTATAAGTTCCATACCTGATTGCAAAAATACCTACTCACTTGAGGCCTACAACTTCTGTCTCATATGAACCTGGAGTACCTCACTGTTATTCCTGTAGATCATTGACATCAGAAACGCAAAACTTGAAACTAAAGATAAAACTACATGCAAGAGTAAAGAAACAGACGTACATAAATTCAGGTTTGATCCTGTTTTGTTGTGGCATACCTCTCCCTCTGCCACACACTGAAAGCACCCATTGCCTTGCACATTTGATTTCTGGGGGATGAGAAGAAGGATGTTCTAATGATTTAGGCACTAGCTTAGGACTTGGGAGACTGAACTCAGTTCCCTGCTCTACGATAGTTTTCCTGTGTGACCTTGAACAAGAACACTCTTAGTTGTCTGTACTTCAGATACCCATCTGTAAAATGGGTACAATAGCACTGCTCTACCTCACTGAGGTGTTGTGAGGATAAATAGATTACAGATTTTGAGGTGCTCAGATTCTATGACAATGAGGACCAGACAAGTACCATACATAGTCGCAATGGTAGCAGTTCTGTTCTATAGCTTTCATAACATTGAAATCTACCTAAGATACATACAATAGGATCTGAGCACCTCACAGTCTGTAATGGATTTATCTTCACAACACCCTTGTGAGGTAGGGAAGTGCTATTATCCCCATTTTAGAGTCAGGGAATTCAGGCACAGAGAAGCTAAGTGATTTGTCTTAAATCCACACAAGAAGTTGATGGCAGAGCAGGACTTGAAGGGCTTCCCAAGTCCTAGGCTAATGCCCAAACCACTGGATCATCCTTCCTGTCTCAAAACAGTCCAGGAATATCTTTGGAGGCGACAACGTTGTGACAAGGAGCCCTTTTGGAGGGTGTGGCAGGGACAAACTCAGGAATCACAATGTTGCACTGGAGCATTGCAACATACCAGGATGGTGTTTTGGAGTGAGCAGAAATGTTAGTGTCATGACTCAGTGTGAGGATGGGTCAAAAAACAAAAAGCCCATCACTTTGCTACATCAAACAAGTCCCTACACTACATACACTGCATTGCCACATTATGAAGTTTTACAGGTCCCCTAAAATGACTGCAGCACACCTCCATGAGGGATCGTCTGAGAATATGGGGATGATTGTGGAAATGCTATGATGGGGAGGAAATTGACATAACAGCACAACACAAACATCACCATATTGTCATGCGACAGAGAGGGGCAAAGTTCAGACAGACTCTTAGTCGTATTAAAGCTGCTGTATTCACTCACCAGTGTTGGATTAGGGCAGGACATGGCTGCCCATCCTTCCCTTGCATTCTAGCAACCTCTCTGCTGGGTGTCTCTGCTCGGCTTTTAATATATTTTTACTTCTGGGATAGCTGTATGCAAAGATTCACAGAGCGCAGCTAGACAGCCTGGATGTCCATCCGTCCCTTCCTGCTGCTAGTGGCAGCCAGGTCCTCTCCCTCTCCGCGGGGCCTGTTGCCACTAGGCCTGGTAGATGGGAAGAAAACGGCTGCTGAGAGTTGTTGCCAGGACGCTGTCTCCATAGAAACCTGCAGCTCAATCAGAGGGAGCCAGGGTTCTTCTAATAAACAGAGAGAGAGAGAGAGACTTATTTATAGGAGGCAAATATTCACACACCGTCCAACAACCAGAACAAATCCCTTCTTATCACTGTTTCCTCACAATCTATTTCATAGCAGTGTCAACGCCTTGCAGAACAGGGAGGGGAAAGACCCAGCAAATAAAAACCTTATTCCATATGTTACAGTATGAATGACTAACGCTGACAGATTCTAGCACAGTATTGGGCCAAGTATAAATGCAATGGCTGTGGATAGCTTGCATTCTGTTCAATACAGTCTGCTGAAGCCCCTGCTCTAGTCAATCTCTTGCTTGAGAAAGGGGATCGATTTAACTGGAGTTACTCCAAATTCCTAATGGTATCAACGAGATGAGAATCTGGACTATAAGGGATTTTTCCCCAAAGTATATGGAAAATCCTGGTAGAATACAGGGCTGTCAAACTGTGACAATTTGAATCAGTGAGAAGTTAAAAACAATTACTTACATTTTCTGTTGGTCTCAAAGCCCATGTATTATTTTGTGCCTGTAAAAAGTAAGAGAGTGTGTGTGTATGTTTGTGTGTGTGTTAGAGCCCATGAAGTGTACATTGACCAACATTTGCATACACAAATCAAATATATAAGCTAGGGGAAAGAGTAGCTAACAAAAATGGTGAACATTGGGTCTGCTTCTGCTCTCATGCTGGTGTGAGTCTGTTGACTTCATTAGAGTTACAGTGGTACAAATCAAAAGTAAGTAAAATCAGTTCTGTTGCAGCAATCCCAAAAGTACAGCCTAAGCTACATTTGCCTTTGGCTGAAATAGATATCAAATCCCACTACTTCTGCCAACACAAATCATTACAGTGCTAACCATCTGGTATGTCTGAAGGTTAAATAGCATCCTGACATGCACATACTTTAAAATAAAAGCAACTAAGGGTTTGAACCTATAGGGCATTGATTGTCCTCTGTTTATATTAAAGTCAACTGCACCTCAGAGAATCAAGTCTGAAATGAAACAGTAACTCATTTCTGACAGTCATTGGACCTAATTACAAATGTATTCCCTGATCCTGACACAATAGATCATGCTTACTTTATGCATCTGAGTAGTCCATAGCTCAGTGGTTTGAGCATTGGCTTGCCAAAACCAGGATTGTGAATTCAATCCTTGAGGGGCCCATTTAGGGATCTGGGGCAGAATTGGGGATTGGTCCTGCTTTGAGCAGGGGGTTGGACTAGATGACCTCCTGAGGTCCCTTCCAACCCTGGTATTCTATGATTCTATGATTTCAAAAGGACTACTCAGGTACCTAAAGTTACTCGTGTATATCATTATTTCCAGGATTGGGTTTAAGGGTGTCAAACATACAAGTAAAATTGACTTGTTTGCTTCTTCTTTTTCCAAAGAGTATGTGAGTGAGTGAGTGCCTGTGAATGTGAACAAAAATAAGGGTCAAATATTGCATCTGTTGTGCAACTCAAATTCCCATTTATTTGATGACCACTAATTTTCACGAAATTCTGGTATGCAAATAATGCAGAGCACTATAGTTATAGCAATACATACATGGTATCTCTATTAGTCTTCTCAAGCCTCTATCAACCTGGCCATCTCTGGTTCTACTACCATCCAGAGCCAAAGGGTCTCTGTACTTTGTGTTAGACCAACAGCTCCACCATCCCTTTTGATTATGGTATGATTTTGCTCATGAGGCTGGTCAAGCATGACTGCAGAGAAAACATGTTGTGTCTTACAAACTGATGTTTCCTTTTAGGAACTCTCTAGCTGTGTCTGGATACACTGTGTGAAGGCTTATCTTATCTTGGAGGTGAACAGGCACCCAACAAACATAATTATTATGATCTAACACAAAGAACCAGGGTGAGAGCTTTCCAAGGCACTCATTGTAGAGAGCAAAGTTTGCGTGGCAGATTTACAGAACATAGGTCAATACAAGAAGATCCAAATTAAGTGTGGTATGCCAGAAGTGGAACACAGGGTTTTCTAATTTTCACTTGTCACACCATTTATACCTCATGAGGGCCTCATCTTCCCTGAGACATTGGGTAAACAGTATGTGTGCATTTTGGAGCAAGATGCACAGACTTTTGGCAATTACTCGATGGGCATGCCTAGTATGTATGACATGAGACACTTTGAACAAGTCAGCCATTTCTAGGGAGGCCACTTTAGCCTGAACAAAGGCTCCTATTCATTCACTATCTTCTAGCCAATCTCCAGTTAAACTTGCCATTTCCAGATGACCACATAATGACAGATTTGTCCTCACTATACCCAGCAAGCCAGGTCCACTGTATCTGTTTGGGTATGGTGAGAAGGGTTAGTCCTCAGTGATCACTGTCACTTGGCATGGATTTAGGTGGAGTACAGCATTCCTTATCACATCCATGACATGATGAATCATTGCCACAGACTTCGAGTCATCTGGAAAGACGGGAAGAAGTGCATTGATGACTGGAGCGAAGTCTGGCACTGGATGCTTGCTGGCATAGTAAATTGCCCAGGAAATGTCTTCATCTCCATTGAAGGTATCCAGACTTGCTGCTTGCTTAACTTGTTCAAGCCACCTGCATTCTTCTTGCAGGGCTTGGGTAATCAGTAGGCAGTCAGTTTTGATTTCAACATTTGCGGCAGGGATGGGAGTATTCATTTTCTTAAGATCATTGGAGGGACAATTATGTAAGACTCAGAAAGTGATGATAAAATCTTCTTCACTGATACTACAGTCTCACAGTCAAGGATGGGAATTCCATGGACATCTCCCTCCACTTAAGTACTGGGAGGCTGAAAAAAGTGGTATCCTAGTTCTGTGGAAGGAGCCTGTTGCTGTGATGGGGCTGGGATTGTGGTCTGTGATGTCTACAGCCACAGTAGTGAACAATACATCACAAAGCTTTAGAGGACAGACTACATTCTCCGCCTCGAAGTGTTGGCATGCACTGTTTGCTGGTAGAGATGGCCAACACTCTGCCAATCCAAACATAAAGGTATCTGGTAGCTCACTTTTTCATGTCTGTGCA
The DNA here is from genome assembly GCF_009764565.3 of Dermochelys coriacea. Classification (NCBI taxonomy): domain Eukaryota; kingdom Metazoa; phylum Chordata; order Testudines; family Dermochelyidae; genus Dermochelys; species Dermochelys coriacea. The sequence continues at coordinate 58,280,146 of NC_050077.1, forward strand.
TGAAGTGTCAAACCAACATAGATAGGTAAATGCATTTCTCATACTTTGTTGTGGTACAAACTTTCTGTTCCTTCATGGTAACAGATATTTCTGTTGTACTGCAACAGCTGTCCCAAAGTAAAGGTAGCTGGATGAATGGAAACTTGCTCTGAGTGAGTTTTAATGTTTGGACTATCCAATATCATGGACATCAATGCCAACAATGACTTGGGAACAGATTTTTCTTGGCATCCTGGGTCAAATGATCCATGAAATTCTGTTTTCATTTGAAATATGTCCCTTTGAGTCATTGTTGCTGTTTGGGATAGGTGAAGAGCTTCTTCCTCACAGCCTTCCTCACATGCTTTTTGGAGTGCATATCCAATATCCTGGTTGAAGGCAAGAAGCACGTGCTTGGAGATCTGGAGTAGTGAAATGATATGGGATTTTAATTCAGTGCTGTGAATGCGCCCTGCCAGTGTCATCCTCAGCTGTTCTAGTCTAGCAATATAGACCTTGTGCGGTCTGCTAGTTTAAAGAATGGAGCCACGTCTTCATTCAGTCTTGTCTCTTCAATGTATGCTATCAGTTCAGCAAAAGCAATGCCACGTGACATCTTCTCTATGTTGTTTTGCTCAGTTTTCTTCTCCCTGGCTTTGTTGTAGAGACACCAATCATCCTTCATGATACTTTGCCTCTTGGACCTCTAAATCCCCTCTACTTAGTTTTGCAACCAAGGGCTGGTTTTGCAGATGAAATGCACCCTTGTGGACTCTACTATCAATGCTGAGGGTAGAAGTTTCATGGAGGTCTTCTGATGGTAAGCTCATTTCACAAATAAAGCACACTTCTTTTTCTGGAGGGCCTTTGTGTTCATCACTTAAACATGTGTATTTCCTCTGCAGTTCGCCAAGGTGATCCACAGCTTCCTCAGTTCTTTTTTTTTTCCTCCTCAGTCCTTTTAAATTTGGTCCTGTTAAACTTGATGTAGCCAGATTTGTGCTGTCCATTGTTCTTATTCAAACTCTTTTTAATACCACCACCACCATCTAGTTTGCATATGTTTATGAATATGGGAAGTGCATTCACTTTATGGAAATGTCTGCTATTTTCTGTTAGAGTTTGATAGCCAGATCCAACATGCTCTCTTTAAAGTTCTGCTGGATTAACTAACTCTGCACCTGTGTCTTCCTGACAAAGTACACACTTCAGTCAGTAGAGGAATGGGATGTCTGTGTTGATGGACCTGGATCTCGAACAAGTTTGTGTCTTTTTGAGATGGGTGAAACACTAGTAGTAGCCAATGGTAATCTAATATTTTTTGCTTTGTGTACAGCTAATATTACTCAATCAACAAGCAGCTTTCACACAACCAAAGTAGCATCTGAAAGAAAAAGAGAAGAACACACTGGCCATCAAAATTAGTACAAAATGTTTCCTTACAGCAATTTTAAGATCATGCTGAAGCACAACCAAGAATACATCCGTTGTATGTCCAACCTTAAAACAACGTAATTTGCCAATAATGACAATGATGTTAAAATGGCTGTCATAGCCAACATGGCATGAGCTGGTGATATCTCCATATCTGAACATCTTTATTAGGTCATGCGCTAAGACAAATTTCATGCTTTTACATAAAATGCACAATTCCAATCTTTTTTTTTTTTGGCCACAGATTTGATCAGCTAAATATATAGGGGCAAAATTCAACCTTTGGAGGGCCCCACATGCCCCAGAAGCCCTATAGTAGCCTTCCACAAGGGTCACAGGAGTAGCCATCCTCCCCAACACCCACTTGTTTGCTTTATTATTCAGGCTTGGTGCAGGGAGAAGCATATTTAAAACTAAATGTATATTCAAGGCATTTTTAGTTTAAAAGAAAATTCTTCTTAATTTTTGTACTCTTTTCTTAGAATCATGACTTACCATTAAAATTTATTTCCACATTGGTTTTCTTGTGTTCTTTCTGACACACAATGTTCCCCCCAATCTTTGTAACAGAATTTAAACTTAACATGGTTATTGAATTCACTTCTTCTTTAGTGCACCAACATCTTCAAAGCACTTGGTGTTTGTCAATTAACTGCTGCTGCAGAGGGAGCACCAGAGGACAAACTGTTTTTGTGAAAGACCAATTAAAATGTTGCATATTTTTATTGTGTATTTATTTATTTATTTATTTATACTACTTCCTACCGATAAGGTTCATGGTCCTGCCGTCCTGACTTAGGTGAATATCTAATTCAGTTCAGTCAAGAGTTTCCCCTAAATAACAGGCCCAACGTAGTAGTTTGTGGGGACTTAGTTTGTTTATTTAAGAGGGAAAATGAAGAGGACGTTCTCCACCATCTTAGAATAATCTTAACCTAGGTCAGAGTTGGAGCATACACAATATTGCTTTTAAAAAGGTGTCTAAATAAATGCAAAGCAATTGACCACATTTAAAGATCATTTTCAAGTACAGGTTGAACCTCTCTAGTCCGGCTCCCTTGGGACCTGACTGGTGCCGAACCAAAAAATTTGCCAAACCACGGGAAGTCAATATTGTAGCAAGCAGGGTCTCTTTTTATTTTTATCTCACTGAGGCGAATAAATGGAACATTTGCAACACCACCCAGTCAAGGTTTACCAGCTCTCTTCATAACAAAGAGTTAGTGTTGTTACACAATTTTACTGTATTGGCACAAGGAAATAAGTAGGTAAAGTATAAAAAAAAAAATCATGTCAGACCACGGATGTTGTTGGACCAGAGAGTGCTGGACTAGAGAGGTTCAACGTGTAATTGTTTAGGGCTTTTTATTTTTTGTTGGTCATATCATATTAGAAATTAGAAAGACAATTGTTTTCCTTTGACATTGTGAAAATATTGATTTTTTTGTCTGAGTGGAAATTAGCTCATTAAACAACTCCACCTTATAAAGAATGCTACCTTGTCAAACATCATTGTTGTTGTACCTGTAACCATATTTGTTGATGTTGTCAACAGAGACCATGAAATTATGTGCTCCCACAATATTTTTATTTTCTGATAATGAAGAGATAGATTGCATTCTTAAAAGATACATTTAGCAACTTTCCCCGTTCAGATCAACAACAAACAATAATAACCATTAATGAAACGGTACTGACCAAACATTTCAGTCAGAAGCAAAGACTCATTTTAAATAGTGGCAATATAGGTACAATTTTTTGCTTAAAAACTTTGAATTGATATTCATGAATGTTTCCACTGAGGACAAAAGGGCAAATTGTATTCTTATTTACTTTGGAGTGACTCAGGTTCACACCAGGGAAATCAATGGAGTTGCTTGAGTTTTATACCCGTGTAAGTGAAATCAAAATTTCTGTAAATGGAATTCTGCAACAAATTTCAATGGGAGCAGGAAAGAGCTCTCTGGGCCTAAGTTTAAGATATCCCTTAATCAAGTCCAAAGTCTCTGTAAGTGGAGATCCATGTTATTATGCTCTCAGTTATACCGTGTATAGCCAGAGGAACTTAATTGACTTTGTTATTATTATTACTACTTATTGTTCCAGTAACACCCAAAGGCCCTATTTTGCTAGGCATAAATGCATAGATAGGAATGTTAAAGCTAAGCATGTGTTTAAGCATGCTTCCTGAATAGGTGTGCTTTCCTTCAAGGCCAATAGTAGGGAGTAGGGGATGAAGGTGTCAGATTCAGAGGATGACAGTAATAAGGTCACATGGTTACATTGACTTACAATGTGGAAAACCTGATTGTTCCAATCATTTACATGTTTTTTAAATGTACTACATTTACATCTACACTACATTTATTGCTATGTAACTGAAAGTAGAATTTAGCCATCTGTTTTTTAGCAAAACAAGTTTAAGGGTATTATAGTATATAATTATTCTTTGAAAAGCAAAATCAAGCAAAAAATATCGTCTGAAGTTTGCTGAATTTATACCATCTTTTTCTCTATGATATAATATATACATCTAAGAAATACCTAAGTGTGTGGTTTACAAACTGAAAATCTTACATTTTCGTTAGTGATTCTAAGCCCTATTTTAGCAGTTTTCAAGCATTTGAATATTAACAAAATGAGTCTAATTAATAAAACACAAAGCTGTGGTCTGCATAGTGGAAAATTTTTTCTAAATATATTTCAGGAACTTCTAACAAAAAAGCAGCAGTGCATTATTTTTTTTTACTGTCAGCTTTTACCAATTAAAAAGCAGACAGAGGAGTGCCTATTTCATGAAAACTTTAAATCTTTTCCAGATTCACAGAGTTCCTATAAGAATGTTATCCTTTGAAACTTCAGTACATTTTTAGATTGAAGGTAAAGTGAAAGTTGTATTCTGTATTTTCAAACATTTAGAAATATTTTCTTGGCAAAAACAGTTAAAGCCCTAGATATTTCAGGCTCAATCCTGTTAGGTATTTACCATCCTTGCACTTTTCCAGAAAAGCAGTTAAACATGTGCCTAACATTAGGTCAATGAGACTACTCATGCATTTAAAGTTAAGCTCATGCTTAAGTGTTTTGTTGGATCAGGGCAACCGCACTTAGCACCTGGCAGGTACCAACCCCACAGTGTTTAAGTCAAGAAAATGTCTCTTGTATAGTCAGATCACATTATTTCATGGGGGATATCTGAAATACAGATTTGTATGATAATGTATAGGGATGTAAATTCATTTTTGAATCCTGCTTTCACACATTCATTTGGATAGGAAAACACTCCTTTCCTCCATGGTGTTATGGTCAGTTCTGTAAAGACACAATCAACTACGTTTTGTTTTATTCATTGATCAACATTTTTAAAAAAATCAAATGTGACAGAGCACCTTTAAAGTAGTATGTCCTGTATTATTTGTTTTAAATTTCCTTATAAACCTCTATAAAGGGTTTTATGCTGTCCTGGTGATAGTTCTGAAGGTTTTATAGACACCAGTTGACCCATGCTCTGAAACTCGCTGCTGCAGTTTTCTTTTTTTGCAATGCAAACCCAGGGTTAGTGGGACTCAAATCAGTGGATCCTGGGTTTGTAAGCCCATAGTTTGAGCATCCACACACATTTGATCTTAGCCAAAAGGCCGAGAAGAGTCACCAGTTTCTGGACCTGAGCACCAAACCTGGGTTCCAGCGTCCACACTGCAGTATGCAGACCCGAGTGAAACCCTCATATCCCAGGCTTCCTAGGACCCCCGTCACCTGTCACCACTCTGGTTCATTGTGCTGTTTAAGAAAACTTGACTGTCACCCCCATGTTACAGACAGTTGTTGCAGTCTCCCAATTCATCCTGCCGAGGCATCTTTTAGGTCTGTATGCTCCCAGCATCCAGAGCCAGCAACATGGAGGAGTGACCGTGACATTCTATACCTTGGGAGAGCGTACTGTAACCCCCATATTCCTCATTTTCATATAATCGTGATCTTACATATAAAGCATGCCTTGTAAAGTATGGTTATGATCTGCTGAAAGTCATTTCTCTATCCATAGATGTGTATCATTAATGCATATGCAGTTATGAGAATTGTGTTGAATGGTGGTCACTAAAACATGCTGTAAGTTGCAAGATCATGTAAGGACAGGATTTTATAATTGTACTATAAAAAATAATGTAAACTTTGAATTAATTCTGCCAGCCACCCTTTTTGAACAACAGAAAGGAATGACCGTCTGAGACTGCGATCTTGTTTCCTATATGCATTATAAACTTCCCTCTAGTCATTTATTTGGTTTAAGGTTTAGTGACTAAAACACAGGATCTTGTATTGTGTCTATGTTAATTAGATTAAAGGAATTTAGTCCTGAGCCAAAATGTAAACTGTTTTGACCACAAGATTTAGTGAAGTTTAATTTACAGTGTATTCTGAATATAAAATACTGCTATCGTCTCTGTGAGAGATTGTTTGTGTGAATGAGGAATGCATGTAGGAAAAGATAAGGTGTGAAAGCCATCACAAATGTCCAGATGGTCAAGAAAAAGTGAGAGACTTGGAAACACCAGGAGACAATCAGAAAACATCCATTGTACCGATGCTAAACATGTTAGCAGCATTGACGGCCTCAGAGGTGAGGCAACCACCCCCAAAAGGCAAGACAACAAATAGGAGATAACGATGGGAAGCCCGACAATAACCATCAAATGATAACAGCGGAAAACCCCAAGATTACCATCATTTAAGGACTAATGGTTACAGGATGATGTTGCAAAATGCATGGACTCAAATAGGAATTTACAACTATAAAGCCAGGGTGTTTTGCCATGAAACTCTGGGTTCAGTCCTGCAAAGCCTTGGATCATGACCAACAGAGTCCAGCTCCTTACTCGTGCTTAGTCTAACTGGCCATTAGATTGTCTTGAGCTACAACAGACTGGTAACTATAAAGACCATCTGCAGGAAGTGTGTGTATGTGTGTGTGTGTCTGAAAAGCATATGCTAACTGTTGTATTCGCAATAAATATGGAGTATTTGCCTTCTCTCTTATAAAAGATCCCGCGTGCTTTGTATAGCATACCAATCAGCCAGATATTATCTCCCCAGAGGCAACAGCAAGATAACCAACATTCAGGCAGGGTGTCAAACAACCCATCAACAGCCATTGTCCAGCAAGGGAGCTACAATGCAATGACTCACCTGCATAAGGCCACACCCGGGGAATTGCTCAACCTTGCTTGGAGAGACTCAGCAATGCCCCCAGACATGCCTGGACTTGTGCTCAATCCAAGCACATGGATTGAGAGTTTAAAGCCGGCAGAGTGGACACATATTTGACCATTCTCCTGCCCCAACCTTTGCTGCAAGCAACTAAGACACTGAGAAGAAGACAAGACTCCAACAGAGGAGATTGACCAAGGTTTAAGGAACAAACCTGTATATTAAGGACTGCAATATCCAGTGGGGAGGAAAAACTGCTTAATCTAGATGTTGGCCTGTCTAATAGGGTTGAGAGTTTAGACTGCATGCTTATATATATTTTATTTTATTGTGGTAACCACTCTGACTTTCTGCATATCACTTAAAAAAAATCTATCTTTGTCGTTAATAAATTTGTTTGTTCTACCTGAAGCAGTGCATTTGGTTTGAAGCATGTCACAGACTCCCCTTGGGATAACAAGCCTGGTACATATCAATTTCTTTGGTAAATTGACGATCTCATATAAGCTTGCAGCATCCTGCGGGCATAACTGGACTCTGCAAGATGGAGGTTCCTAAGGTTGTGTCTGGGACCAGAGATATTGGCTAGTGTCATTCAGTTGCACAATCCCAGGAGCAGCTTACATGCCAGAGGCTGTGCGTGAACAGCCCAGGAGTGGGGGTTCTCTCAGCAGAGTAGGGTAAGGCTGGCTTCCAGAGTCAGGGATTGGAGTGGCCTAGCAGATCACCAGTCCGGATAACATCAGGGGAATGTCACAGTGACCATTTGAAGAATTTCTCTTGCTTAGGCTTTCATGAAACAGGCAGAGCATCCATGAGATGCTGGTGGACATTCCAGCAGCATTTTCTGACATACTATAGACCTACTTGTGACGTTCCCCTCTGGTGTTGTCTGGACCAGTGATTTGCTACAGTGGGTCATATTGAAAGGAGAACTGTCAGGCTGGAAGGAGGTTACTAGTGGAATTCCTTAGGGATTGGTTTTGGGACCAATCTTATTTAATATTTTTATTACTCACCTTGGCACAAAAAGTGGGAATGTGTTAATAAAGTTTGTGGAGCACACGAAGCTGGGAGGTACTGCCAATACATAGAGGGACCGGGATATCATACAGGAAGATCTGGATGACCTTGTAAACTTGAGTAATAGTAATAGGATGAAATTTAATAGTGAAAAGTGCAAGGTCATGCATTTAGGGATTAACAACAAGAATTTTTGTTATAAACTGGGGACGCATCACTTGGAAGTAACAGAGGAGTAGAAGGACCTCGGAGTATTGGTTGATCACAGGATGACTAAGAGCCGCCAATGTGATATGGCCGTGAAAAAACTAATGTGGTCTTGGGATGCATAGGTGAGGTATTTCCAGTAGAGATAAGGAGGTGTTAGTACTGTTATACAAGGCACTGGTGAGACCTCATCTGGAATATTGTGTGCAGGTTCTGGTCTCCCATCTTTAAGAAGGATGAATTCAAACTGGAACAGGTACAGAGACAGCTACTAGGATGATCCGAGGAATGGAAAACCTGTCTTATGAAAGGAGACTCAAAGAGCTTGGCTTGTTTAGCCTAACAAAAAGAAGGCTGAGGGGAGATATAATTGCTCTCTATAAATATATCAAAGGGATAAATACCAGGGAGGGAGAGGAATTATTTAAGCTCAGTACCAATGTGGACACAAGAACAAATGGATATAAACTGGCCATCAGGAAGTTTAGACTTGAAATTAGACAAAGGTTTCTAACCATCAGAGGAGTGAAGTTCTAGAATAGGCTTTGAAGGGGAGCAGTGGAGGCAAAAGACATATCTGGCTTCAAGGCTATGCTTGATAAGTTTATGGAGGGGATGGATCACATAATCATAAGGACCTGGTATGACCAGCAGTGGGTCCAGAATTGTCACATGAAGAAAGCTACATTTCTGAAGCTTTGAGAGCAACTTTCAATCAGAAAGTATGCCTATCGCAGCTGGGGCAGAATGCACCCAGGGAACACAAATCAGGGTGCTCTGTGCTCCCACATTATGGACTTGCACGGGCCAATCGAAGTTGGATAATAGTATTGTGACATTATTGACATGAACTGTGACCATATAGCTCATTGTTGCAACCAGACTCCTATGGTTGCACCAGGTCTCGTACAGAGGAGGTCATGTGGCGTGTCTATGGAAAGGTTGTAGTTTGCAGGTTATGATTATGCTGTCTGTATGTGTGCATCATTTTTACCCTGTATAAACTTTATACAGAGTAAAACAAATTTATTCTGGGTTTAGGCTCCCAGAAAGACCGAATACTGGGAGCTGGGAAAGTCCCTGTTAACTAAGAAGCCCCTGAGCTGAGTGGAACTCAGTTTCAGTGAACTGCAGAGAGATGTCGCCCAACCCCTGGATATGTGCTGAAGTGGACTGAAGTGTCTAACTCAGCAAGACAGGAGTGAAGGGAAGCCTCTTCTGGCAGGGGGGTTTGTTCTCACTGGTATCCCAGCACATCTAGGAGGAGTTTCTGCAACCCAACCTGTCACAGTGGCGTAGTCGGCAGGATCTATGCACAGCTGATTGCTTTGAGACACTGGTAATGATTTTAAGTGAGTTTTGGGTGTGGTGGCTGGAGAACAGAAAGAGTGGTTACTGCTTTGTTATTTTCTGTTTGTTTATGTTGGGTGAGGGAAATAAGCACAAGAAAGCAGGAAAATGACTAGCAGTGAGGCAGCTACAAACTAGAGCTGGCCAGACTGGAAGCAGAAGAGAAGGCAAAGGACCGCGAGTTTCAAATGAGGCTCAAAGAAGCAGAGGCAGCCAGGGAGGAAGCTGCTCACAAAACAGCCATGGAAGCCCAGATGTTAGCCCAACAAGCTCCTCAAGAAGAGAGGCAGCTAGCCCTGGAGTTAAGAGAAGAGAAATACAGGCCCAGATTGAGTCCCAAAAGCATGAACTGACTGTAAAGGAGTGGAAGAGACAGAACCCTTCAGCAGCTGGCTCCACTTCCCCCAAAATCCATAAATGGGAACGGTTATGTCCACAGTATGATGAATCCAGTGATATGGCTGAATATTTCATTGTCTTTGAGAGACTGTGCACCCTCCTGAATTCCTGAATTCCTGAAGATCAAAAGATGACCACATTGGTAGCAAAATTGACAGGGAGAACTCTAGACACATTCAATAAGATGCCAGTTGATGATGCTCCAAACTATGGTAAATTTAAGAAACTGGTTTTGAAACAGTTTCAGATTACACCTGAAACCTACAGGGTTAAATTCAGGAGTCTTTAGAGGGGATCTGGATTGAGTAATGTGGCTTATGTAAATTAAATGAGAGATTTGTTAGATAAGTGGGTGAGGGGAAAAGGCATTACAAGCTGGGAAGAAATGTGTGATTTGGTTACTCAGGAACAATTCCTGCATGTGCGCAGTGATGATGTAAAACAGTATTTGTAGGACCAAAAGGTGAATGCAATGGGAAAATTAGCTGAGTTTGCAGACTCTTATGAGTAGTCACCAACTGCAATTAAACATAAACCAGAGGGGTGCAGGGTGGGCGGAAAGCAGAATCACCTTTTTACCCCTGGGTAAAAGGAGGCTGGGTGTTCACCTCCCCATTCTCCTGTTACTCGTCCCAAATCTCCTGTACAAGCAGAGGAGCCCAAAAGGTGCTACCCTTTTAAATCCACTGAGCACCTGAGAAATAAATGTCTCTGGCTGAGTGGGAACAGGCAGCAGGTAACACATGAAGCTACTGTGTCTTTCCACACAGGATTTGTAAAGGTTGCTTCTACACAACCAAGCAGTGAGCATACTGCTGTTAAACTTAATGGCAAAGTGCTCCAAGGATGGAGAGACACTGGTGCAGAAATCTCTGTGGTCAGGAGGGACCTGATCCATGAGAAGGATTTGTTACCAGGGAAAATGGCAGAATTAGAATTGGTGGAAGACTACAACATCCTTGCACCTTTAGCTAAGGTACACATGGAAACTGGTGATTTGCAGGCTGAGCTCACTGTTGCAACAGTGGCACACAATTTTGCTCCATTTCTACTGGAAAATGATTTCTTTAGTATGGCAGAATCTGTCCAGGGTTTGTTAGCAGCAAGAGGGAATCTTGGGCTGAAAGCCCCAGAGGGGAGGGTAAAGTCACAAGTGCTGCTGGGGAAATAGGAGAGTGTCTCTAATTCCTCAGTAGTAGCAGGGATGTTCATAACTAGATCCTGTAGCCCCAGGGCTCAAGGCAAATCCCTGTGGGAGGAGCTGGATAGAGCCAGCTCCTGTCCTGTTATCTCCCTGGGGGAGGGGAATGTTCCACCTGGTAACAAGGAGGCCTTCCCAGCTGCTGACTGCCAGGACGTTGAAGGTCAGCAGGGGACAGGTCCTGCCCTGGAGTGCACAGAGACATGTATCCCGGAGATGGAAGTTGTGTGGGAACAGACCCCAAGGACTCTGTAGCTGGAAGCAAGCCCAACCTGAGTTAAAGGGGGGCAGATTTTGCTGGCCAGCGAAGGGCTGTCATAGCTGGTAGCTGTGAGCCTACAGCTGGATCAGGGTCACCTTCTCTTTTGGGGGACACAGGAGTGTCTGCCTCAGAGGGGAGCTCAGAGAGGGAAGTCCAGACAGAAGGTAAGGGTGGACCGGAGGGTCTGCCTACCTTTTGTAGGGAGGCTTTTCCCCAGAAGGAGGGTGAAGAATCTGCGTCTGAAATGCCAGTCCCCTCACCTGTGAATCAGGTTTTAAGGGAAGACTGGGAGTCAGATCTCCTGGAGGGGAATGTACACCCAGATGACCTGTTGGGAACAGTGTGAGGTGACAGAGGAGATCTTACCAATTCAAAGCACTCCATTAAAGAATGTTATTCCTGCTACCTTTGTAAAAGCTAACACTGTTTCTTCAAGGCTGGGGAAAGAAAAACTTTGCATTTAGGAAGCTTCACAAAGGGGTGAGGTCCAACCCAAAGAAATTCCAGAGGGAGGGGCCAAGGGCAGGCATGGTTGCAGTGCACCCTTTCCTTGCTAAAGTCTCAAACACATGCCTGAATTGAAAGTCTTCTCCAAAGAGTCAGAAAATTCTGTATCAAAGCACCTACCATGGTACACAAAGGGACTGGAAAATGGAATAGACACTGACCAAGTCCGACTGTGTGAACAAAATCTGTCCATCATAAATTGGCTGTTAATCCTGTGTCTTTTGCTACTCCACTATGGGTCAAGACAAAGGAGTTAATGCTAATGGTAAACGCTTTAAAGATGTGTGACATACCTGATTTGTGGAAAAAACTTTTGTACATGCTAGGGATGGTGACAAAACAGTCCCACAAATGTGTTGCTTTTCAGCTTATACCTGTAAACAGGCTGGAAGCTTGGCATAGCAGCAAAAGCATAACAGGCCTACACTGCTGTGTGGACGGGGGAACTGAGGCACACCGCCTCCTGGCATTGGTGGCTAAATGCCAAGACACCTACACTTTAACAGATATTGCTACCTGCATACTGTTAGCAATACTGCATCTCAACATGTTTTCAGGCACTCAGAGACCAGGAACCCAGAACTTTGCTAGGACACCTATGAATGACATCATAGGGTTTAAAGGTATTGGGATGGTGTGTGACCAGAAACAAACAGGGATTTTACATGTACTGCCTCCACCATGGACAGTGTCCAAGACTCTGGCAGTAAGTTCAGGAGGAGGGTGTGACATTATTGACATGAACTGTGACCATATAACAGGTTTCAGAGTAGCAGCCGTGTTAGTCTGTATTCGCAAAAAGAAAAGGAGTACTTGTGGCACCTTAGAGACTAACAAATTTATTAGAGCATAAGCTTTCGTGAGCTACAGCTCACTTCATCGGATGCATTTGGTGGAAAAACCATATAGATCACTATTGCAACCAGGGTTCTATGGTTGCACAAGGTCTTGTACAGAGGTCAAGTGGGGTATCTATGGAAAGGTTGTAGTTTGCTAGTTATGATTATGCTGTCTGTATATGTGTATCATTTTTGTATTTGAAGTTATGAATATTGGCTATGTACTTGTATCTCAGTGTGTTTGATTCTAAGTTGCCTCAGTGAAGCATTTGATCAGCTTCTTGAGAAAGGACTATCCTCAGTAAGTGCCCAATCAAGAAACACTTAACTGACAATGGACTTTGGGAGATGCTAATCCACATCTGAGCTTTCCTGGGAACATTCAAACTAACATGTAAACAATGGCATTGGCCTGCAAAAAGCTGAATCACTCATGGACAAGTGACTTGCCCAGGTGACTACAAACTCCATCTTGTTGCTGAGCTGTCTGTCCCCCCATACTGACAGTCTTGAGGGAGTTTCTGTGACCCAACCCGTCACAAGTATGTTTATAAACGTGTTTGTACAATGATTACAGTAAATGAGCTATTATCACATCATGCAGTGAAATGGGGGGATTGATCGCCATGCATTGTACTTATGGGTGACATGACTGATTATGAACTGCAGGAGGACTGATTGCTGTTCATTATACTTATGGGTGCAGTGACGGATTATAAACTGGGGAGAAGAGTGTCTGGCACAAACTGTGGATTTATAATGTGGACTGATGTAGGAAAATAATTGACGAATTGCGTTAATACAACTTCCCAGTTGTCCCTTAGGTGTTTATCTTTATTATTTGAACTACACATTATATGATGTGATGCAGTGATGGTAACAAACCGATGTTCTTAATAAAAGCCTTTTTTGTGAACATGGCTGTAATAAAATAAATTATTAAACCATTGCCAGGCAGGGCAATTACCTAATAGCACACCAGCAATAAACCAACAACAAATTCAACACTTTTCAAATTAAACAAAGTGCATAAACCAAACATTGAACAGCACAAACAGCAAACAAATAAATAGGGCCAACAAATAAATTCCCTAAATTTGCGTGTCCTCTGGCCCCTCCATTCTCCTTTCCCTTTCTTCCATATTTAGCATGCATTTGATGCCACTGTATGGGGGCAGAGGCCTTCACAGGGGTGGGACTCTGGAGAGGCAGGGGTCATCACATAGGTGAAAGCTTGCAGGGGTGAGGGTGTCATCACAGGAGTGGACATATGCAGCACGATAGGGACCTTTATTGGGAGTGGAGAACTGCATGAGGTAGATTTGCCCTGATCAGCTGCTGTTAAGTCCTGGTTGCACGGGCAACCCAAGCACTGTTCCTGGTCTGCAGAACATGGTACTGTGGAGGGGACTCAGGATGTGCTGGGGATGCAGCAGTAGCCTGTAATCTGGTGGTCATAAGCGTAAGCAGCCTCTAGAACAGTTCTTTCTGCTGAACTCTATCTTCTCCCCTCAGCCAGGTTTCAGAGTAGCAGCTGTGTTAGTCTGTATTCGCAAAAAGAAAAGGAGTACTTGTGGCACCTTAGAGACTAACAAATTTATTTGAGCATAAGCTTTCGTGAGCTACAGCTAACTTCATCGGATGCATTCATTGGATCCACTGAATGCATCCGATGAAGTGAGCCGTAGCTCACAAAAGCTTATGCTCAAATAAATTTGTTAGTCTCTGAGCCCTGGTCTACACTAGGCATTGAGGTCGAATTTAGCAGCATTAAATTGATTTAACCCTGCACCCGTCCACATGACGAAGCCCTTTTTTCAACGTAAAGGGTTCTTAAAATCAATTTCCTTACTCCACCCCCGACAAGGGGATTAGCGCTGAAATTGGTTTTGCTGGGTCGAATTTGGGGTACTGTGGATGCAATTAGACGGTATTGGTCTCCGGGAGCTATCCCAGAGTGCTCCATTGTGACCGCTCTGGACAGCACTCTCAACTCAGATGCACTGACCAGTTAGACAGGCAGAGGCCTGCAAACTTTTGAATTTCAGTTTCCTGTTTGGCGAGTGTGGCAAGCTGCAGGTGACCATGCAGAGCTCATCAGCAGAGGTGACCATGATGGAGTCCCAGAATCGCAAAAGAGCTCCAGCATGAACCAAACGGGAGGTATGTGATCTGATCGCTGTATGGGGAGAGGAGTCCGTGCTATCAGAACTACGTTGCAGTTTTCGAAATGCCAAAACATTTGTGAAAATCTCCCAGGACATGAAGGACAGCGGCCATAACAGGGACCCGAAGCAGTGCCGCGTGAAACTTAAGGAGCTGAGGCAAGCCTACCAGAAAACCAGAGAGGCGAACCGCCGCTCCGGGTCAGAGCCCCAAACATGCCACTTCTATGATGAGCTGCAGTGCCATTTTAGGGGGTTCAGCCACCACTACCCTAGCCGTGTTGTTTGACTCCTTCAATGGAGATGGAGGCAACACGGAAGCAGGTTTTGGGGACAAGGAAGACGATGATGATGAGGTTGTAGATAGCTCACAGCAAACAAGCAGAGAAACCGGTTTTCCCGACAGCCAGGAACTCTTTCTCACCCTGGACCTGGAGCCAGTACCCCCCAAACCCACCCAAGGCTGCCTCCTGGACCTGCCAGGCGGAGATGGGACCTCTGGTAAGTGTACCTTTAAAAATACTATACAAGGTTTAAAAGCCAGCATGTTTAATGATTAATTTGCCCTTGCATTCATGGCTCTCCTGGATATACTCCCAAAGCCTTTGCAAAAGGTTTCTGGGGAGGGCAGCCTTATTCTATCCACCATGATAGGACACTTTACTACTCCAGGTACTCGGGAATCATTGTAGAACAAAGCATTGCAGTGTATGTTTGCGGGCGTTCAAACAACATCTGTTCTTTATCTCTCTGTGTTATCCTCAGGAGAGTGATATCATTCATGGTCATCTGGTTGAAATAGGGTGCTTTTCTTAAGGGGACATTCAGAGGTGCCCGTTCCTGCTGGGCTGTTTGCCTATGGCTGAACAAAAATGTTCCTCGCTGTTAGCCAGGTGGTGGGGGGAGGCAAAATACAACCTTGTAACGAAAGCACATGTGCTATGTATGTAATGTTAACAGCAAGGTTTACCGTGAAAGAGTGTACCCATTGTTCTATAAAATGTGTCTTTTTAAATACCACTGTACCTTTTTTTTTCTCCACCAGCTGCATGTATTTCAAGGATCACAGGATCTTCTCCTTCCCAGAGGCTAGTGAAGATTAGAAGGCGAAAAAAACGCACTCGCGATGAAATGTTCTCTGAGCTCATGCTGTCCTCCCACACTGACAGAGCATAGACGAATGCGTGGAGGCAGACAATGTCAGAGTGCAGGAAAGCACAAAATGACCGGGAGGAGAGGTGGCGGGCTGAAGAGAGTAAGTGGTGAGCTGAAGAGAGGGCTGAAGCTGAAAGGTGGTGGCAGCGTGATGAGAGGAGGCAGGATTCAATGCTGAGGCTGCTGGAGAATCAAACTAATATGCTCCAGCGTATGGTTGAGCTGCAGGAAAGGCAGCAGGAGCACTGCTACAGCCCCTGTGTAAACAACTGCCCTCCTCCCCAAGTTCCAGAGCCTCCTCACCCAGACGCCCAAGAACGCGGTGGAGGGCCTCTGGCCACCCAGCCACTCCACCCCAGAGGATTGCCCAAGTAACAGAAGGCTAGCATTCAATAAGTTTTAAACATTTAAAGTGCTGTGTGGCCTTGTCCTTCCCTCCTCCACCACCCCTCCTGGGCTACCCTGGTAATTATCCCCCTATTTGTGTGATGAATTAATAAAGAATGCATGAATGTGAAGCAACAATGACTTTATTGCCTCTGCAAGCAGTGATCAAAGGGAGGTGGGGAGGGTGGTTCGCTTACAGGGAAGTAGAGTGAACCAAGGGGCGGGGGGTTTCATCCAGGAGAAACAAACAGAACTTTCACACCGTAGCCTGGCCAGTCATGAAACTGGTTTTCAAAGCTTCTCTGATGTGCACCGCACCCTCCTGTGCTCTTCTAACCGCCCTGGTGTCTGGCTGTGCATAACCAGCAGCCAGGCGATTTGCCTCAACCTCCCACTCCATCATAAATGTCTCCCCTTTACTCTCACAGATATTGTGGAGGGCAGAGCAAGCAGTAATAACAGTGGGAATATTTTTTTCATAGATACTAAGGTCAGAAGGGACCATTCTGATCATCTAGTCCGACCTCCTGCACAGCGCAGGCCACAGAATCTCACCCACCCACTTCTATGAAAAACCTCACCCATATTCACCCATATGAATATTGGTTTCACTGAGGTCTAACTGAGTCAGTAAACTGCGCCAGCGTGCTTTTAAATGTCCAAATGCACATTCTACCACCATTTTGCACTTGTTCAGCCTGTAGTTGAACAGCTCCTAACTACTCTCCAGGCTGCCTATGTATGGCTTCATGAGCCATGGCATTAAGGGGTAGGCTGGGTCCCCAAGGATAACTATAGGCATTTCAACATCCCCAACGGTTATTTTCTGGTCTGGGAAGAAAGTCCCTTCCTGCAGCTTTTGAAACAGACCAGAGTTCTTGAAGATGCGAGCGTCATGTACTTTTTCCAGCCATCCCACGTAGATGTTGGTGAAACGTCCCTTGTGATCCACCAGTGCTTGCAGCACTATTGAAAAGTACCCCTTGCGGTTTATGTACTCACTGGCTTGGTGCTCCGGTGCCAAGATAGGGATATGGGTTCCATCTATGGCCCCACCACAGTTAGGGAATCCCATTGCAGCAAAGCCATCCACTATGACCTGCACATTTCCCAGGGTCACTATCATTGATATCAGCAGATCTTTGATTGCACTGGCTACTTGCATCACAGTAGCCCCCACAGTAGATTTGCCCACTCCAAATTGATTCCCAACTGACCGGTAACTGTCTGGCGTTGCAGGCTTCCACAGGGCTATTGACACTCGCTTCTCAACTGTGAGGGCTGCTCTCATCTTGATATTCTTGCGCCTCAGGGCAGGGGAAAGCAAGTCACAAAGTTCCATGAAAGTGCCCTTATGCATGCGAAAGTTTCGCAGCCACTGGGAATCGTTCCAGACCTGCAACACTATGCGGTCCCACCAGTCTGTGCTTGTTTCCCGGGCCCAGAATCAGCGTTCCACCACATGAGCCTGCCCCATTAGCACCATGATGCTCACATTGCCAGGGCACGTGCTTTGAGAGAAGTCTGTGTCCATGTCCTCATCACACTTGTAACCATGCTGACGTCGCCTACTTGCCTGGTTTCACTTTGCCAGGTTCTGGTGCTGCATATACTGCTGGATAATGCGTGTAGTGTTTAATGTGCTCCTAATTGCAAAAGTGATCTGAGCGGGCTCCATGCTTGCTGTGGTATGGCGTCTGCACAGAAAAAAGGAGCGGAACGATTGTCTGCTGTTGCCCTGATGGAGGGAGGGGCGACTGACGACATGGCTTACAGGGTTGGCTTACAGGGAATTAAAATCAACAAAGGGGGTGGCTTTGCGAGAAACTGAATGGCCGCCTCAAGGACAGAACTCAAAACCTCAAGGATAGAACTCAAAACTGGGTTTAGCAGTTGATTTCACAGAGGGAGGGAGGGAGGGAGGGAGGGAGGAGAAAATGAATACCAAACAAATCTGGTCTATTTCTTGTTTTGAGCCACTTCATCTATTTTTATACATCTTGCTGGCAGCAGACTGTGCAGTATGACCGCTAGCCATTGTCACCTCCTGGGTGCTCGGCAGAAGACGGTGCAGTATGACTGCTGGCCATCATCTTCTGCTGGCTGCAGATTAAAGGACAGTGCACTGCTGGTAGGACTCAATCGCCATGAGACGAAACAAGGGAAATGACCTGGCTGAGTCACTCCCATGTTTGCCCAGGCGCCCAGTTAAAAGAGCACCCAGGACTACGTCGACGATGGCTACCAGTCATACTGCACTGTCTGCTGCCAAAAGGCAATAAACTGCTGCAGTGTAGCAATGCAGTACCACGTCTGCCAGCACCCAGGAGACATACGGTGACGGTTAGCTGAGCGGGCTCCATGCTTGCCGCGGTATGGCGTCTGCACAGGTAACTCATGAAAAAAAGGCACAAAACGCTTGTCTGCCCTTGCTTTTATGGAGGGAGGGAGGGAGGGAGGGAACAGGGGCCTGACGATATGTACCCAGAACCACCCGCGACAATGTTTTAGCCCCATCAGGCACTGGGATTTCTACCCAGAATTCAAATGGGCGGTGGAGACTACAGGAACTGTGGGATAGCTACCCACAGTGCAAAGCTCCAGAAGTCAACGGTTGCCTTGGTACTGTGGACACACTCTGCCAACTACATGCACTTAGAGCATTTGTGTGGGGGACACACACACTCGACGGTATAAAAACGCTTTCTACAAAACCAACTTCTATAAATTCGACCTAATTTCGTAGTGCAGACATATCCTAAGGTGCCACAAGTACTCCTTTTCTTTTTCCCCTCAGCCAGTGTTCCTTCTGCAGAAACTGCACTATAAGAATCTCCTTGCACACCACAATTCGGTCTTCTTGCTCTGTCACCTGTCTGTGCCATTTCACTTGCTGTGAATCCTTCTCCCTCTATTATTGCACCCCTTGGGACTCAGAGTCAACACTCCCATCCCTGCAGGTATCTTGGCCCAGTGGGCTTTCTGGCCCTTGTCAGACAGAACTGTGTAGGCATACCCATAGTTTTCGAATGTATGGTATTCTTTTAAGTATACTCAGATTCCTTTTTATTGTGCTGGAGCTTCACAGACATCTTGCTTTTACCTTATTATTAGACTGAGAATCTCAAGTGATTGCAATTTTCACACACACTGCAGTGAACTGACATTTGAAAGGAAATGCCTTCCTTTGGATCCCAGCACAGTTGCTGAATAAGTATCATTCAGTTAATATGATCAGCTGGTGAATTAGATGTTTATCCTAAATGTAAGTTAAATTAAACCACTGTGTTTAAATGCATGAAAAGGGCTAAACTATGCCTTGTACACATGCCCCACAGCAAATGGCAATGCAGAGCCACCCTGCTCTGACAAAAAGAAAAGGAGTACTTGTGGCACCTTAGAGACTAACAAATTTATTAGAGCATAAGCTTTCGTGAGCTACAGCTCACTTCATCGGATGCATCCGATGAAGTGAGCTGTAGCTCACGAAAGCTTATGCTCTAATAAATTTGTTAGTCTCTAAGGTGCCACAAGTACTCCTTTTCTTTTTGCGAATACAGACTAACACGGCTGCTACTCTGAAACCTGCTCTGACAGAAGATCAGGAGGCATTTAGCCCAGAGGAGGGAAAATTCCTCCCAGAATGATAGGGTGCAAGACACTGAGTATCTGCTATTGTACCCCTTTGTGAGATGCAGCTTGCTGCTCTCTGTACAACTGTCCATTGACTGGTATGTCATTCCACTAGCCAGTGTATTGGTGGGGCCAAAGGCTACTCCTGCTTCCTTCCTATACTGCCCTACTCCCTTCCGGGCTCTGCCTGCACTTCTCTGAACTTCGGAAGGTGCAATTCTGCCTGGCTCTTACATGAGCTAAGTAGTGCGGTACGGGGTACCTAATATAGTTATATAGCTATAACCCACTAAAGAGTGGACATTCTTAGTACAGTACAAGAGTGCCTTTTTCAATTTAGTTTGTGTCACATGGTAAAGGTTTTCAGCTGAAAGAAAAAAAGGCCATTCTTATACAAGAATAAGAATATCCAGATGGGGATTTATGCCTGCATAGTTATAAGTATAGTGATATAACTGGTAAAACTTTGCCATGTAGAAAAATCCATACTGTAAACGAGACTCAGGCCCACTGTGTATAAATAAAATATGCCTAAGCATATTCTAGACAGTGATTTTAAGATATTCCTTCTACTCACGCTACTCAAAGAACTGGATCTCAGAAGATCCATACTTCTCTTGTGCCTCTTATTTTTTGATTAAGTAGTAAGGACAGAAAAAAAAAATATTGTGTGCTGCAAAACACTCCCCCTCCCCAAAGCTGGCTGGTTGTAATTCTCAGAGAAAATATGTTCACAAATTCTAAAGACTATTTACATTTATTGTCAAAAAGTATTTTATTTTTTCCTCAGACACTCTAATTTTGCTCTGCTGATCTCTTTTTCTGACTTGAATTTCTGCAGTAAACCTTGCTGTGGGATTCACTGTTCAATCTGACAGGGTTCAGAGTAGCAGCCGTGTTAGTCTGTATTTGCAAAAAGAAAAGGAGTACTTGTGGCACCTTGTAGCTCACGAAAGCTTATGCTCTAATAAATTTGTTAGTCTCTAAGGTGCCACAAGTACTCCTTTTCTTTTTACTGTTCAATCTATTACATACCTACCTTAGATACAAGACCATCTCACATTTCCTCCATAATGGTTAGAAATATTTTTGACAATGTAACAATCATCTCTTGTAGCACTATAATAAAGCCTTACTTCCTAGAAGTTTTATATACAATAGTTCTCTCAATACCGAAGGCTGTGTCAGCATTTGAATCTTAATAAGACCTTCACCAGAGTTTAGAAATCTGCTGTAAAAATTCCTTCGGTGTTGAAACTCAGTCAGATTTGTTTTACCTATACTGATTTGTTTTCCTTGTACTGCTCAAGATGAAGAGAAAAAAATATAGAAGTCTTGTGGATTCAAAAGCTGTTTTTAACTCAGCCTAAAATAGCTAATTTTATTAAATAACTGACATTATGCATAACATCTATCCACATGGATTTGAGGGCAATATTCCAAACAGAACTACTTCACTTTTTAAAGCAGTTATTAAACTATAATTTTTGTATCTAGGATCCAACGCATTATTACTTGTATTGCACTAGCACCTGGAAGCCTGAATTGGGGATTGAGGCCCTATTGTTCTAGGCACCTTACATGCACGAAGACCCTGCAAAAAAGAGCTCACAATCTAAGGCTCCAATCCTTTCAAAGGCTTATTCATATACCTAACTTCACACACTGAGCCCCACAGTGCATATGTCTAATCACATGTGTAGGTCTTTGCAGGATCAGGGCCTCAATGTATGATGAGAGGCAAGAGATGGATACAACAAGTAACCAGACAGGTGGAGCAAAGTCACAGGAAGATTATTCTAATTAGTGTAATAAGCAATGGTCACAGTTTCTGATGGCTGTCAAATCTGTTTTATAAATGAAAATGAGTTAGTCCACAGCACAGATTAGTGATCTTTACCATGTGCCTGGAATTAAACTAGAAATCAAATCCAGCACCAGAAATCCCACACCTCTCAGTTTCCCTTAGTCTCAGAGTTTAAGTTTTAGAATATTGTAAGCAATTTGGAATTGGGATTGTCTTTGGGTGTATTATGTAATTCCAAGAAGCCTCTAGGCACTTAATTAGAACAGGTGTGTGGCAGCCACATTAGAGTCAAGGCAATAATATTTTATTAGGTCAACAGTATACATTTTAATATTGTATACTCCCTAACTACCAAGAAAAATGATCAATTGGGTCAAGACAGTGGTATACATAGCCTGATACTTGTTTCCAACAGCCAGTACTAAATGATTCAGCAGGTAAAAACAAAAAACCCCCACACAAAACCCCATCACATAAGAGGCAAGTATTTAATTACCTACTCATAGGGGAAGTTTCTTCCTAATTTATATCAATTTGTGGTCGGTTTAGGCCTGGAAGCACGAGGGTGTATAAAGCGGTGGATATTCTTCATCATAATGTAAAAGTCTAATCACTTGAAATCCTATTAAGCACAGCCTCCTTGGTATCTTGTGGCAGGTTAATTATGTACTGCATAAAACAAAAATTTTTTTTATGAGTTTTAAATTTGTTGTTTAATTGAATGACCCTATGTCTTGTATTATGAGAAATGGTAAACAGGAGCATGACTTACTTTCTCTGTACCCATAGGTTTTTTTAAGATATCTTATATATCTTCTCTAAACTAAGTAGCCCTAATCTTTTCACTCACCCCTATATGGAAGTTTCTTCATGCCTTTGATCATCATAAACAAACACCTCCAGACTGTCAGTCAATTCAGTTTTGTAATGGTGTTAAAAACAGTTGGGTCCCATCTACACTGATGATAGTTTGGGCTATCTAGCGTAAGGGACATGTACAGGAAAGGATTGTACCTGAGTTCCTTAGTGGATAGGCAGTCCACATGGAAGGAGAAGTCTGTGTTTCCTCAAGTTCAGGGGAACTTGTGCCTTTCTCCACTATACATTACACAAAGGGGAGAGTCTGGCTTTAGCAATTAAACCATTTTCAACATCATTTCAGGTAAGCCTATTCCTGATAACTACTGTCAGCAATGGGCCAGTTTTCTAGCGTAAATGGAGCCTAGAAGTACTGAAAACAATTGAGCACAACAGGGTTTTCCTATTCTCCTTCCCCAACCCAGTCTCTTCTTTAATATTAATATAAATTACATAAAAAAAGCTTATTTCCTTAATCTTAACACAAACGCCAAGTACAAAGTAGATACAGAAACATGTACATATAAAACCTAGATACATTACCAATATATTTTATTGCTTGCATTCATGAGTATAATATATCCATAACAGGTTCCCTCTCTGGATTCAGAGTAGCAGCCGTGTTAGTCTGTATTCGCAAAAAGAAAAGGAGTACTTGTGGCACCTTAGAGACTAACAAATTTGTTAGTCTCAAAGGTGCCACAAGTACTCCTTTTCCTCTCTGGATTTATTTCTCTTTTTCTCTGTCTTTCAAGGTTTACATAAACTTTTCCAAGTTCAAGTGAAACACTGAGCAAACTATTTTTTCCAGTTACAATAAAACTGCTGCTACTCACCTTCTGCTGGAGAATAAAGCATGAAACTCAGCTCTTACAAAGTCCAGCTCACTTTTAGCACTGTCAGATACGTTTGTGTTAATAGTAGTCTGTGGTTATATTTACTATCCAACTTTTTTCAATTAAACTGTTTTTCCCCAAATCACTATCAAAAAATGCCCAGGCCTCCAATGCAAATCATAAGTTTTACTTGGTCAGTAATCAGAGTAGCAGCCATATTAGTCTGTATCTGCAAAAAGAAAAGGAGTACTTGTGGCACCTTAGAGACTAACAAATTTGAGCATAAACTTTCGTGAGCTACAGCAGTGAGCTCACAGTGTAGCTGTAGCTCACGAAAGCTTATGCTCAAATACATTTGTTAGTCTCTAAGGTGCCACAAGTACTCCTTTTCTTTTTGTCAGTAATGTAAGCAGAGTTGAGCTGAGGAGGCGATGTTTTGATTTTTCAAAACCAAAACCAAGCATGGCTCAGATCCAAGGGAGCTGTTCTATTTTATGCAAACCACTAAAGTTTGTGGGACTAAACGGAAGGCCAGATAAATTGTTTTTGTTCCTTTTCTATAATGAACAAACCAGGGTGGTCTGGATATTGCAATACCTCATCAATCAGGTTTATGTTTGCAAATCACATCAGGTCTGGTTCTTCTGATCCAGTTTGAGAACCAAAGCAGGAGTGGCTCAGACCCACTTTGCAAACCAGCATCCCAATTCTGCCCTCAGAGCCATGAAGACAGACCTGTTTACCTCTAGGGATCTCCATTGACTTTCATCTACCCACACAAGTCCAACTGCAGAATCAGAACCACATCCCAGGAGTGGTTCAGACCTCTGTTCTATTTTATCCAGACCACCAAAGTTTCAGGAAGGCCTGTTGGATAAAAAGATTCCACTTATGGCTAATCTCTAAAATATTGTCTGCTTGGAGCTTTTTTTTTTTTTTTTAAATAAAATTAACCACTGCCTGTTTCCACATTCAATGATTAACTGAAAAAAAAATTATAATATGCAGTGGTTAACAAATAATAGCTATGGGCAGTGGTTTATAAAAATTGTTTGGAAGGCACACAATCATTATTATGCATCTAATTGTAAGATTTTATTTATTTTCTATATTATATTCTGATGGTGCCTATATGCCCCAGTTAGGATCCCACTGAAGCCAATGCAATTACTCCTAAGCTTAAATCACATTCAGAAGTACTTTCAGGATCACAGCCCTAGATCTTAAACTTTTGGGGACAGAGACTGTCTTCTTAGGGCTTGAATACCTAGAAAATTATTGAATTATTCTTAAACCAGGACAACCTAACTGGCATGGACACCTAACGTGGATACTGGTATAAAGATGCTTTGTCCTCTTCCTGAGCAGTATAAAAGTTTTTATATTTGTAACCGAGCACAGACTCAATGGCGGCACCCCTGCTGGTCATCTCTGGGAATTAGCCAACCAGCCTCCGGAGGACCCTCTTCAGGACAGTGTCTCACTTTGAGGCTGGCTCCCATGTCCCTCCCAGGACCCCTTTCACTGGATGCTGCCCCCCTGACAGTACCCCACAGTTCTGGGTCTCCCCCTCCCAGGAGAATCCCCCACCCACTATCCCTACCTCACCTCAGTCATAGGCTCCTGCCAGTCACCAGCTAGCCCCCATGCCCTGGGGCAGACTGCAATATGAGCCACTCATCACAAGCAAGGTTGGGTTTGGACCTGCTGCCTCCGTCTAACCTTGGGCTGTCCCCTGCAATCTCAGTACCTGTTGGGCTTAATGCTAGGCTGCAGCCTGGGGCTTTTCTGGCTGGAGCTCCCCGGGCCTGCACCAATCTAGGTAATCTGTTTAGGTCCCTGCAGCCAGGTCTCTCCCTCTCAGAAGCTAGAGAGAGTCTAAGCTTCTGACTCACAGCCTTTATAGAGCCAGCTGGGACCTGATTGGGGCATATATCCCCCCCCCCCCCCCCCCGGCAGCTTCCCCAATCAACCCCGCTACCTTCCTCTGCCCCAGCCCTCTCCCAGGGCTATCTTAAACCCCTTTGGGCCCGAGCGGGTGTCCACCCTGCTACAATACTGATTTAGCTATTTTATAGGGCGACAAAACAGCAAGAGCATACACACTACAATGGGACTTTTGTTGCGAAAAACGCCCAGTTTTGGTGACAAAATACTTCCACCCCTACCAGAGACGTTTGTCTTTTCCCCTCCCTTTATTGTCAACAAAGAGCGAGTGTAGACACTGCTGACTGTTTTGTCGACAGAACTGGCTTCCGCCAGTATCCCACAATGCCTGCCCTGATTGCTCTGCTCAGTGTTTTGATCTCTGCTTCCCTGCAGGCATGGGCCCCTCCCCTTTCAAAGCTCAGGGAAATATCTGTGAGCTGCTCCCTTTGAGGAACAAACTAAGAGCGAAACTTTGGCATGCTCCTGTTCTGCCCTGCACTAGGAACACAGCAGCAGGCGGGGGACAGACTGTGCTGCTTTGCTATTCATCAGCACGGAGAGCTCACAGAGCTGCTCATGATGCTGCTCTCTGCTGCTGGGGGGGCTGTGGGAGAACTCAGAGAGAATCCCAAGATGTGCAGCGATCATCCACAACACTGCACGGTGGGATACATACCCATGGTGCATTGCTTACCCTGTCGATGATGGTGTCGCCAATGTGGACATGATCTGTCGCCAAAGGGAGCAAGTGTGAACACCCTTTGGTGATTTTTGTTTGGTCAACTTTTGGGTGTCTACATAAGTTTTGTCAGCAAAACTCGGTAGTGTAGACAAGTCCATACAGGAAGGGGAATATGCTTTTGTGTAGCCATGCCTACACTATAAAGTTTTGTCAGTATAACTACATGTGAAAAAAATCACACCCCTAGCCAACATAACTATGCCAGGAAAACTGCAGTGCAGAGGGCAAAAAGAAGGCTTTCGAGGAGGTAGAGTAGCCATGCCAGCAGAAGAACTGTCAGCTTATCCTGCTGCATCTACACTAGGGAGCTCTGCTGGGATAGCTATGATGACAAAGCCTCTAGTGTAGATCAGGCCTCAGTAACAGCACTGAAGCTGTTGGTCATGGCTGCTGTTGAGCAAGTGCTCTGGCTGGCTGTGGCTTGTTCGGGACGGGAGCACTGGGACACTGCCAAGGGCACGCCCAGGAACAAAAAAACAAACTCAAGAAGTTGCAGAGGGCAGACAAAGACTACAAAATCCAGAGGCCCTTGTGGCTGCTCCAGCAGCAGCAGCTCCACGCGGCCAGCTGCTAGGATCTCCCTCAGGAATGACGCTATAAAAACAAACCGTGATTGGCTAGGTCCGAGCTGAATTCTCCATTTATGGACAGAGCGCCCGGGCCCGGACTCCGGGGCATCGGCTGCACAGGCGGAGCGTGGCTCTCGCTCCCACTCCCGGGCCGGGCCGGGCCGGGCACACACGCCGCTGAGGAGCCGAGTGCCCGTCAGAGCATGAGAGGAGCCTGCAGCCTGTGAGGCTGCTGACGCCCGCCCGCATGGGCTCCGCGCTGGCCTCCCCTCTGCGCCGCTGAGCTGGGGTCCCTCATTGCCCGCTTGGCGGACTCTGGACGCCAACCGAGGGGGAGGAAACCGGCCCCGTCCCCGCCTCCCGGATCCGCGGGCAGCCTGTGCGGAGCAGCAGCGGCAGACGGGGCAGCCACCGCGGCAGCGCAGCGAGATGGTGAGTGACCGAGCCGGGCTGGCAGGCGGAGACCGGACCGGGCGAGTGGCTCAGCCCGCGGGAGGGCTGGGTGGGGGGGAATAGGGGGACGGACAGATCCCCCCCCCCGTGCGCTGCCCGTGGGGGGCACGGCGGGAAGGGTGGAGGGGGGACTGTCCCAGGCTGATTGCCCCGTGCCGGGGACCTGGCGTGGTGCTGCGGTTTCCGTGCCCGCCCTGTCGGTGTGCGCTGAGCGGGCTTTCAGGGCTCGCCCCCCGGGCACACAGCCCACCCCAGCCGCGGGGCCCTCCTTCACCGTGTGCCTGGCGCCCCCGTCCACAGAAGCCTCCTCTGGCCAGCTCTCGGGTGCCGAAAGTTACCGCCTGGCCTGTTTCTTGTCCCAGGAACTGCAGGGACCGTCCCCCGCGGGACCCGAGCCCGCCGCCTCCGTCCTGCTGCGGGTGGCCCTTCGCGGCGAGGATGGAGAGTAGCTCTTGCCAAGCAGCGGTTGCTGGCTGCCCCGAAAGTGGGACTCTGGTTTGCCAGGTGCCAGCACTAAGGCGGGCAAGGACAGGCAGCGCCTTATGTGGGCAGATCACCTGGGGAGAGCCGGGTTCACCGCGTCAGGGAGAAGCAGCCTCCCGAGCCGACCTGGAGCAGGGAGAGCTGGCGGGGTCCGGGGAACCGACAGAGACATCGCTTTAGGTTCCCTCGCCCAAATAAACGCTCCCGTTTAGCACTGGCTGCCCTAGCAAGGTGAGCCTAGCTGCCCAGTTTGTATCAGGCGGAACTGAGAGCGGCAGAAACATGGTTGGTACAGGGGGAATTAAAACGTTTTTTCTCCTGTTCCTCTTCCTGGTGTGTGAGAGAAGTACCTGTTGTAGGCTCTTCTCCCGACCCCGGACTGCCCAATGGGGTGTTAACACTTGTTCGTACAGCACGTGTATAATGCATATAACCACAGGGTTTGGAAAAAAGCAAGAGAAGGGCCACACACAACAAAGTCTCACTCATTTGCTGTGAACTATGGCTGGTCGAAAATGTAGAAAAAAAATCTATTAAAAAATCTGGGTGTTTCCCAATTTCAACCAAATGAGTTTTTTTCATGGGAGGTACCTGGTTTTGATTCGCTCCCTCCCCGCAAAAACCTGAAAACCCCCAAATTTAATTTTTTTTTTTTTGGCTTGGTTGTTTTTTCAACCATTTTCCTGATCTTGGTTTTTTTACTTTTTGATGAAAAGTTTAAACTTTCTATTGAAAAAATCGTTTTCCAACAACCTCTACTATAAATATTAATCTGGGAGCTATAGGTGCATACTCTGACATAGTGATATAGTATTACCCTAGGGTGACCATATGTCCCAGTTTTATAGGGCCAGTCCCAATACTTGGGGCTTTTTCTTATATAGGCACCAATTACCTCCCACACCCTGTCCCGATTTTTCACACTTGCTGTCTGGTCACCCTATATTACATTGTCTTTTGCTTGAATTTAAAGATATGTAAAGAACCAGTCAAAGTTAGAAACACAATGGGCCAAATTCTTCCTTAGTGTTATTCCTTTGACCCCAGAGGTGAATATAGCCCAGTACATTTCTGGTAAATAATAAAAGTTGTGAATTCTGCTGTGGTTTCTGGGAGAGAACATTAGATTTAGTTTTGGTGTTCACAAAAATTATGTAATTTTCTACTTTGTTACAAGTGTGGGAACAAAACTCCAGGACAGGCATAGATATTTTATGACAATGCCTGGCCATAGACTCTGTTAAGAAACTTACATTTAGCAATTAGCACTTTCAGTGTTGCTTTTATGAAGATCCCAAGTTGCATGGAATTGCTGTCACAGAGCTGGGCCTTCCAAACAATCTTCTCAAGCAGAATGGAACAGTTAGTCCCATCTCCCCAAACTACCACTGCTATTATTATAGCTCTGTCATTGTGCCCACAGCTATACAGAAGATGATGACACTGTTCCTGCCACAAGAATTTTATAGTCTGAATTAGTCACACTGAAGAAAGATTGGATTCCATCTGAGCTAAGATTCTATTATGCAAGGTGCTGAACATGGTGCTGATGCAATATAGAACTTAAGGACATGTATAATTTTAAACATGTGATTTGTCTCATAAAGAGTATATCTGAGGACAGTTCTTTCCTTTTATATATTTTGCCACCCTGCTTTGTCCCCATGATTTTCACATGCCTGTTGCACTATAATCTATCTTTGTGGCAGTCAGAATTGCTTAACATTGTGCCTGTCTATTCTCCATTTTGGATTTATTTTATTTACTGTATATCAGTGTGATGAAGGGCAAAGACGCTTTTGGAATGTAGCGACATGGTAATGATGTCACAGAATAGATGGTACTTTGCAGTGTTCTTCAGGCTACATCTCTAAACCCATCATTGTGTAGCACCCATGTCTTAGAGCAAGTGTCTGGGCCAACTTGTGAGCAGATGGACATAATGATAGGCAGCCAAAAGACTATATGTATGTGCAGCAGATGTGATTGTTAAGGCCAAGATTCTTAGCTAGTAACTTTGAAACAGCTGGCTCTGCTGAATGTCCACTATGAATACGGAGATGCACCATCACTAAACCAGCTCTGAGTTGGATTAACTGTGAAAAAACTAAGGGTTCTGCAGCTAAATTTTTTGCTCTACTGACAGTGTTGAATGGTAGGCATTAATTACAAAGAATTCTCCTGCTGAATAGCAATAGCTTGTGTTTATACATCATCTTTGATGCCAAAGTATTCCAGATAATTATTTCAGCTACCTGTGGAGTGGAATGCTGTAACGTTACTCATTAGTTTAGGATAGGATGTGAAAAAGAATTCTATATCCTGGGAGAATGGGCCAAATCCTGTAACCCCTGAATCTGAAACATTTAGCTGATTTGGCAAAAAAGTTATTTCTGAAATGCAGTGGGCAAAAACCCTTGACTTATGAATTCCAAAATGTTTTTATTGTCCAAGGATTCACTCTGAAACTTGTTCTGATTTTAAGATTCTTAGTTTGTGCAAGGTCTGGGACCATAATAATCAAAACTTCTGAAAATTTCAGTGGAAAGTTTGTGTGCAAGGAACATAAGATTGGGCTGTCAGCTTGCAACACATTTTAAAGGACATCCACTTTGATTCAGTTTCTAAGCCCCTGTTTTATACAAGATGCATGAGAGGTCTTTTTAAGAAGATATTAGGCTAGCAATCAGCGGAGATACTGAATTGAATCTGTCATTCAGCTTCCAATAGGCACCTGCGGTTCACATAGTATTGATTAACGTGAGTAAATATGTTCTAAAAATCACAATTTCATAATGATTGGAGACACATTTTCATAAAAAATTGTGAAAGGACTTTTCATCGGAATACTGATTTTTGACCCTAACTATGAATATTCTGCTACTTTCATAAAGAATCTGTTATCATTACTGTACCTTTCATTTCAGTTATTAATGCTTTCTTTGTGAGTTACCTTTCCTGAATGTTGTTTTAGATGCCTTATTAATTTTGATGACAGAGCTTTGACACGTAACACAGAAAGGGCGTTATAAA
Organism: Dermochelys coriacea; assembly: GCF_009764565.3. NCBI lineage: Eukaryota > Metazoa > Chordata > Testudines > Dermochelyidae > Dermochelys > Dermochelys coriacea. The sequence continues at coordinate 58,310,605 of NC_050077.1, forward strand.
GATTAAATGTCTTTAGAAATTGAAAAATTAAATATTTCAGCAGCTAACCATATTCAATATTTCAAACAAATTCTCTTACAGATTAAAGTTCTAATGAATGCTTATTTCAGTTAGAGGGTCTGTCATTTTGAAAGAGTCTGTTACATGAACCATGTAGCAAAGCAAATTTAACATGTATTACTTTTAATATATTACATCCTGGTAAATTTGTCGTGATAAAGGATGAACTTACTGTTGGTAGTAAACTTAAATAAAATAGTTTTTGAATGCTCTCCAGTGGAAAATTGAGAAACTTTACCTGTAGAATCCTGTAGTCACAAAAAACTGATCAATACTTGTAACATACTGTCATTTCTACACTTTGTTACAAACTCCATTGGTTACCTGTAAAGAATGGATGACACATATCATTGCCTGTATATTGTTGCTTTAACGTTCTATTTGTTTATATACAGCCAGCCAGCCCGCGTCTGAAAAGACTTATTTCCTGTGTAATAGCCACTATGCCAATAATTTAGACAATGCATCTGTCAAGGTTCCTTCCCCACTCTGAACTCTAGGGTACAGATGTGGGGACCTGCATGAAAACCTCCTTAAGCTTACTTTTACCAGCTTAGGTTAAAACTTCTCCAAGGAACAAACTATTTTACCTTTTGCCCTTGGACTTTCACTGCCACCACCAAATGTCTAACCGGTATTAGGAAAGAGTCTGTTTGGAAACGTCTTTCCCCCCAAAATCCTCCCAAACATTACACCCCCCCTTTCCTGGGGAAGGCTTGATAAAAATCCTCACCAATTTGCATAGGTGAACACAGACCCAAACACTAGGATCTTAAGAACAATGAAAAAGCATTCAGTTTCTTAAAAGAAGAATTTTAATAGAAGAAAAAGTAAAAAGAATCACCCCTGTAAAATCAGCATGGTAAATACCTTACAGGGTAATTAGATTTAAAACAGAGAAAATCCCTCTAGGCAAAACCTTAAGTTACAAAAAGACACAAACAGGAATATCCATTCCATTCAGCACAGCTTATTTTTCTCAGCCGTTTAAAGAAATCAGAATCTAGCGCATATCTAGCTAGATTACTTACTAAGTTCTAAGACTCCATTCCTGTTCTGTCCCCAGCAAAAGCATCACACAGACCAAGAAAGAGAGGCTTTGTTTCTCCCTCCCCCAGCTTTTGAAAGGATCTTGTGTCCTCATTGGTCATTTTAGTCAGGTGCCAGTGAGGTTGTCCTAGCTTCTTAACCCTTTACAGGGTTTTTCCTGTGGCCAGGAGGGATTTTAAAGGTGTTTACCCTTCCCTTTATATTTATGACAGCATCCAACATGTAATTTATATAATATTAAATATGCCTAGCTCCATTTGTTCTGGATCTTAAATGGATTCCTCCCACTTCTCTGTCTTGAATTTATTACTATTTAGTGGGCGGCGGGGAGATGGGGGGGGGGAGGAGAAATTAACTTTATATAATAAATCCTTTAATAATAACAAATGGCATTTTTACATAAAGTACCATAGATTTAGACCATGGCAATACATTTTTCATCATACATTTAATACCTACTTTTATTCCTGCAGTTATATATATGTATGGAACACATTGGGCATAAATATGTTCATCATACTTTTAAGTTATCTTAATTAAATTTAAATATTTTGTGATAAAGAACAAGATCTCAGTCCTGTGCATGTCCTTAGAGATCACCATATCTCCATATGTAGATGGAGGAGATTCTTGTCTGCATCTCTTCTTTTCTGGGAGGAGAATTTTCATCCTCACAATATGTGGAAGGTCTGGGTCAGATGACACTATTGTTTTTACTTTTATTTTGCTCTAATGTTTTTGGGGCCTGTTTCAAAGCCCCTGAATCAATGGAAATTTTCCCATTAACTTCAGTGGGCTTTGGTTAAATCTCTTGGTGAGGCTACAATATTTACCATACATCAGTGGATATTATTTTCAGCTGCATTCAAATGCATTTTTGTACCTTGTAAAATTTGTTTATTGTAGAACTTTTTATTTTTATTTAGAACCAGAAATGGTAGTGCTAAGAGTATCAATGGAAATTGGTGACCCTGAATTTCTCTTCCCATATTTTGCTGTTGAACCAGTGGAAAGCTGAATCTTTGTTTAAGAGTGAAGTGTAAAGAACCAATATGACCTCTTATTCCTTTTTTCTCCCACCCAAAATAATCTAACAAAAAATGTCTTCCCCTATAGATACATTTGAAATTGTTGTAGTTTAAATAGTGTGTGATTTATTAATTTAATGAAGAAATTTTTTAAATTACTAGATCAGTGGAGCATGACTTTAAAAAACTTATTTCCAAATAGCACTGCAAGAAAGTCTGTTTTGTCAGGTATTCTTTTTTTCCTTCAGTAAAATGAGTCTGAGCTCCCAACTATGAGGAGCCATAATTTTAAGATTGTCTACATTCAGATCAAAGCCATACTTTAAAAGTTTTAGCACTGTTTTCCTGAAACCCCGAAGAGGGATTTTCCCTGTCCCCTCCCCCCACAATTACTTTGCTAGCCAATTTGTCTATAGATAATCCACATAAGAATTATTTTACTTCTTAGAAAACTTGTAGGCTAGTCTACATTTATAACAGCTACTTAAAAGTGTTAATTAAAAAAATTAACTAACAATGTGCTGAAACTTAAATCACATTCCCCAGGCACTATATTAAATTCCTGTTGGTTTTCATAACTGTTTTTTTTTATTTTTGCTATTGTGATATTTATAAATGAGAAGATGGAGATTTGTGAGATTATTTTTTATTTATAGTCTTGCTTACTGTACATCCTTCTTTATAATGAAACGCCCCCAGAATACACAGGGCCTGACCGTGTAAGGTGCTGAGATTTCAATTACAGCGGAGATACCTCCATTCCTCTCCTGAAGCAGTCAGCACCTTTTAAGGATCTTGAAGTTGTTTTACTTAGTGTTAAAATCTTTCCCCATGTAATGTTCTGAAACATTCCAAGAAACTGATGATAAATGAGATGTTACAAGTCTGAATTCAATACAAAATTGTATTGGGATGTTTATTGCAGATATTTCTTGCCCAGATCTGTTTATCAAGTTAGGGTATACTGTATTTAAAACAGCTCAAACAGCAATAAGAGTTCATTAATTTTCTTTGCTATCCTTTCTTTTTGTGAAGTAAAGGCTACAGAAATTGTTAGTAGTTCATTCAATGGGAGAGACCCAGTCTTGCAAAATCTTATTCATATGAATGGTTCTTATTCACAATAAAGATCCATTGACCCTACTCTTCTGATTCAATTCCATAAATTTGTTTTGCCAACTTTCCTTTTTAAATTTTTCATTAAAAAATGAAGTGAAACCTCAGGAAATTCATCTGCAACTGTAGTCTTCATGGCTTCATCACAAAAGTTTAAAGTGGCCCAGCAAAGTTCTCACAAAACTGGGCTGAGGTATTTGTTTGCAATAAAATGTCTAGACCTGGTCTGCATGGTGCAACAAAACTGGCCTGCATTATCACAATGCAGAGACTTCCAGAGCCTAGCCAGTTTTTGGGGTCCAGATAGAGCCTGTTGACTTATGTGCTGGAAAAAAAAATCTTTTTGAATTAATAGTGTGCTGTCTTTCACCCCTCACTTGCAGTAGTGCCATAATCTTTAACCGCTTTAAAATTAAGATTGCTCCCATGAGTATGGTAAACTGGACTTGGCTCTATATAATCTGAGAGTAACATATTTAACATTCACAGGCAGATGTAGTGCAATTTTAACTAAAATAAAAAATGTTTCTATATTTCTAAAAACTACAAACCCAAAGATCCCAACAAAGATTTCCTTTCCCTCCTCAGGCAGTTTCTGCTGTAGATTATTTCAGCAGAAATAATTGTGTATCACTCTTTTGTTACCTGGTGTGTTTGTGTGTGAGGTTTTCCCAAAGAAAATTGCCAGGATAAATAACATGTTGCTCTTTATCTAGAATCGTTTACAAATCCTGGAACCAGACAAAATCAAGTTCACTCGTGTCAAATGAAAACGTGTTTATATACTGCCATTCTGAAACCAACATTGCAGTGCTAATCATTTTGTCCTACTGTAGGTGTCAGAATTTGCCTCTCCTCTTGGCATTGTTGTCATCCTCCTTTCCTCTTTCTCTCCCTTGTTAACATAGATGTGGGTGGACTGGTTTGGATTTTAAAAAAGGAAGAAATAACACTTTTTCTGTACAGAGATTGAACTATATTTAGTGGGAATAGAGCTAAATATGTGGGGCCCAATCCTGAAAGGTGCTGAGAATGTCCTGAATGGTGTTGAGTGCCTTCAGTTCCCATGGAAATCAATGGGTGTGAAAACATCTCAATGAGCCTTTGAAGGTGCTCAGTACTTTGCAGGAGTGGGCCCTAAAATAGATAATGTATGAAGCAAATTGTGACCTTGTACTGTGTTTCTCCCTTTCTTATAAGAAATTTACATACAAAATAGTTTATGCTTTTGTACTTGAAGGGTGCTTTTCTGACTGTAGACAGTAGCATTAGCCATAACCCTGTCCTCTGCCAAATGTGGAATAGTAAAGCAGAATAACAGCATGTGCTTTGCATTATGTGAACTCTGTGTCTAGAGGTGCATGCATGGAAAAATTTCCTAGCTACATGGTGTTCATGTCTGGCTGATATATAAGACTAAAGTGCAGTAGTTATTCAACAGCAAAACTAGTGATTTGTAACACATGTGTGGGTTTTGTTTGGGTTTATTTTCTTTCTGGTACAGGTTGTACTTTCCCCCTTGTATAACTTTTCTTTATCTGTTTGTAGAGAAGTGATTTCAGCCTTTTTTAAAAGCGATTTTATAGATGTATTGTGTTATGCATCAGTTTTTCTTTTAAAAGTAGAGGCTCACTTTTTAAGTCCTTTGTGCAATTGTTTGAATGTTGCGGTTGTATTTGCGTTCACAATTTCCACAACTGTACCTACAAATCAGGAATTGCACATGCAATTTGGACATGTCATGTGTGATTTGTGTGTGTAGTTAGTTTTTGAATACATTTTTTATACAGGGGTCTCTGCCCTCCAGTTTTTGGTTTATTTTTCATATATGTCTAGTCTGCTAAATATTAAATTTTTTACTGATGCAGAAAAAAGTAAAGTGAAAATGTTGTCAATAAATTGTTTGCAGTCATTCATTCCACAGATAGCTTTCTCTTGAGATTAATTAAGTCAAGGGATAATTTGCAGCAGTGTTATACCATTGGTTATGCAGAAAATCTCTGATTTAAATAAGCTCCCCTGAAGCAAAAATGTTGTATGGTAAAATGTCAAGGCAAGATAATCATCTGCTCCCATATAAGTATAAGTAGCAGTATCCCCAAAGAAAATAAACTTCTGTTAAGAGCTGGGCAACAAATTTAGTAAAATACATTGATTTTCATTGCAACTTATTTTCTTGCAGAAATATAATTTCAACTATTTTCCCTAGAAATAAAAATCATATTGAAAAACAGACTATAAAAATTATATTAAAGGCCAGTATTGTACTCTGGTATTTTCTATCCCCAACTTAAAAAAAAATCAGAAGTACTTTAAAATAAACACGTATATAAGGTTGGCAGAATTTGATTTTTATATATATATTTTATATAACAAATATATATAACAAATAATATTGATTTTTTAAGATTTTGCAAAGATTTTTATTGATTTAAATTTTTACATTTTTGCAAAAGAGGAGGTTTCAGATTAATTATTTAATGAGTGGACATTGAGATTCAAAGAGTTAAAGCTTTTCAGCCATTAAAATGCAAACAGTTAACCTAACATGTCAAAATATACGAAGTAAATATCCTTAAATCAAACTCTACTAAGTTCTGTAGCAGCGTTTTTTTCTCACTTTCCTATCTATAAATTTTTATTATCTATGGAAATAGTTTTCCTTGGTTTGTGGGTGTATGGTGAAATTGACATTTATCATCATTTACCAGTAAAAATGCAATCCTTCCAAGTCAACTTTTGTATAAGAATTGTGAACGGATTTCCTTAATCTTCAATATTGTAGCAAATTGTCATGTAGTAAAATATGGATGTGACACTACTGTGTGTGTTTGTAGGGAATATGTAAGTATATTTTTAAATTTACAAGGTTAATCCTAAAAAGAAAAGGAGTACTTGTGGCACCTTAGAGACTAACAAATTTATTAGAGCATAAGCTTTCGTGAGCTACAGCTCACTTCATCGGATGCATGAATCGAATGCATCGAATGCGTCCGATGAAGTGAGCTGTAGCTCACGAAAGCTTATGCTCTAATAAATTTGTTAGTCTCTAAAGTGCCACAAGTACTCCTTTTCTTTTTGCAAATACAGACTAACACGGCTGCTACTCTGAAACCTGTCAAGGTTAATCCTGTGCAGCAACAATTTTTTTTTTTTTTTTTTTTTTGCATCAGCTAACCCTAATTACAATCCCAATCATTGCATTTGGCAGAAAAACCTACGGGACTGGGGGGAAAGTCTGCTGGAAACAGTGGTTTTTTCACTTCATTGAGTTTTCTTCATCTTCTCTCATCGGGAGGACGGGTTTCTGGCTTTCACAGCTTGCTTTGCATATGACCATGGATAACTTAGGGATGACCTTACTGAATTTAAATGGAAATATCCTTACTTGGACGGATTTTCAGCTGGTGTCAATCAGTATAGCTCTGCTGAACTCAGTAGTGTTGACTTAAATGGAACTATACTGATTTACATCAGCCTATGATCCGGTCCACTGTGTCAGCCTGTTTAGCCATACGATGTGGCTTCATTGTTTTTACCTCTCACCTTGCATTCTGGTTGTTGCCACACTGGTACTTAAGTGATATGTGTGGCTTTAAGTCAGTCTGAAGCCATAGGGAAGGAAGACCAAAGTAGTAATTCTCAGAATTGAGGAGAGAATGTTTACTTTACAGAAATAAGTATTTGGAAAATACTCCAGATCCTCTACAAACACAGACAAATCAACAGGCTACGGCTTTGGCAGATAGAATGTTATCTTACCTTATAGCTAACTTTCCAAATGGAACCATTTCAGCCCATTGGAATAGCCAATTAAAGTCTCATTTTGAAATGCATAATACAGAGTGTGGTTATTGGAGCTGAGGCTTTACAAATATACAGAACTAAATAATCTTTTAGAGAAAAATCACATTAAGGTACTCTTTTTAAAACGATTTAACCTAAATAGAGCCTAAATTAATAACTTCTTCTTGGGATTTTAAAGCTTTTAGGGGGAGACTTTCAAAAGCAAAAATGAGAACATCTAACTCCCATTGAAGTCCTCTGGGTTTTGGGTGTGCAACTGTCCTTTGTGCCTTTGAAAGTCTCCCCTTATTTACAATGATGTTCTCATACTGAGGGCTTGTAATATCAGCTACACATCTGTGGCGCAGGGTTCCTAGACCAATTCTGCATTACAGGAAAAAAATGCCATCTTAGTATTGTACAGAACAAATTACTCATGAAAGCTATATTAAAAAAACATTAAGGTTGCAAAGTTAAGCATTTAGACGTAAGGAAACAACAGAATTAAGGTTGTCTGTGGAAACTTAATTCAGCTCTCTTGTGCATATGCATTATGATAGCCTTTGTTTACATGATCACATTCTTTTTCCACAAGACTAGAATGGATGGTAATTACTTAGTAGGAATCTATTCAACATTTTGTTTTCTCCTTATTGTTCAGTGTGTGGCCCCATGCCTTATTTACTACACGAGTCAACCCCTGCTTTAAAGACAGAATAATTAATTTCTGTATGGGCTTTTCTGTGGTGCTTATCGCTATAGTATCTGAATGCTTCACAAATATTAATGAATTTATTTTTACAACACCTTGTGAGATGAAAGGATGGTATTACCCCCATTTTATTGATGGGGAACCAAGACACAGAGGGAACAGCACTTCTGGAAATCAGATCCCAGGATCTCAAGTCAACCACCCAGAAAATGAGAAACTCAGTGAACAGCATGAAAAGTTTGGTTTAAGTGACTTGTCTTGTATCAAATAGGAACTCTGGGATAGAAATAATCCAGTTCTCCAGTGCAACATTCCACTGCCTTAACCATAGGACTATCCTTTCTCTACATGCAATTCCCTGTCTCATTCACTACACAGTTTATACTGTATGCACCAAATGAGGCAGGGATTCTATAGACAACAGTTGCTGTCACTGCATAACTCTGACTAATCCCCCAACCCCAGGTCCATTTGATGAATGAGGCAGAGTCATGTGGAAAAAGGATGTGATTAAGTAATTAAAGACTGTATCTTAATGCATATATTCCCAAGGGAGGTGTATTAAAATTGCAAGGACAATCTTAATTCTGGCATTTTCTAATTTTTTATTGTTTGCTGGATTTTCACAGGGATGGCAAAAGGCACATCTCTGGCACAAAGGCTGCCTCCCTACCACATTTCAACTCCCTGCTCCAAAGCCTGGGAATATTAGAACTTCTAATGGACAAGGCTGTCAGATAACCTTATTAATAAATGGTGCTGCCAGTCCTACCCATAATATAGTGAAGCCTCCATACTAATATGTGCGAATGAAAATCTGATAAGCAAAAATTATATTTAATTCTGACCCTTTTTAAAAATTGTTGAAATAATGTGAAAAATTTGTCTCAGTTCTCTGCAAAGTCCAGATAAATCATTGTCATCAGTAGAGTTAGTCTGGATTTACATTGGAATAGTTGTAATGATAATTTAGCTCTTGTCGTCTGAAGATCTCAATGTTTTACAAAGGTGGGTATGTATCATTACCCCCTTTTCACACGATTAGGGAATTTGAGACACAGAGGTTAAGTGATTTGCCTGAGGTCACAAAGCAAGTGGCAGAGCTGGGAATGGAATTGAGGTTAGAAGCAAAAAGAACATAGGCTAACAAGGGCAACTGTCCATATGGGAGCACCATTGCTAAAAGTAATGATTCTACTTGTTGGAAAGTGCATAAAACCAAAAAATTGCGTGGTAAATTTATAAATCCCTCTCTTCCTTAAAGTGTACTAGCTGAATGTAAATCTTCCAGAGTGGTGCAAAGGGGCCATAGTATGAACCAGATCTGGCTATATATTACTAAGGGCTTGTCTGCACGGTGCAGCAGTGTGCACTAGAGGAGTGTGAATTCTAAAGTGTACCAGTGCATAACACTGTCTCCTATTGGTGCTGTTAGAAGCAGGTTCAAGTTAGAGCAGCACCACAGCTGCTATAATTTTCACCAGGATCAGGAGTGGCACTTGGCAGCTCACGGGATCGAGAGAGTGCAAAGATTGCCACCTTTTCCCCATTCCATTAAGGCTCCATGCTGAGTGGAGTTCAGCCAGACCCCAGGATTGGGGCCTTAGTGATCACATTTACATGAGCCTACAGTAAGCTCTGTATAACATGCTAATTTTATGATGGTATATTGTGGTTATTTTAACCTAGTTTCTCACTGGCAAAATTGGAAAGGGATGATTTAAGCAAAACTGCGTCTCCAGAGGTTATTTTGATATTTAGTTCAGCAGACTGAAGTCTAAATGAGACATTTTGGCATCCTGTATGTAGGACTTACAGCCTTATAATGATTAGCTGCACACATTCCTACACAGGAAGTGTGAGGGCAGCTTTTGTAGCCAGCTCAGAGTCACTCACTGAATCACCTTAGTCAGCTGAGCTCAAATCTATAAATTGTTTGCTACTGTCACGCTTGTGGTTAATTTAAGTATCTAAGCCCTGTTCATGTCAGAACTGTACAGCCTCATTTATGACAGTAGCAAAGCATGGCCTCACCATTTTGGCACATGTTCTTCACACTCAGAGTTAAATCTCTTACAAATGTCTCTTATTATGAACAAATAGTACATGCTGCCAGACCTTTGAGCCAGCACCTTTACAGGTTAACTGCTTGAATGTTGAGATTCCACTTTAGTCATAAGACTGAAGATTCTATGCAGTTTGGCAATGTTATTGTTTGTTTTTTGGCAGTTAATGTCAACCTCCATGCCTTTTTTGAGTTGTGTCTTACTATTAGCAGAAATATAGAAAAACAGAGATTAGGATTATTTTTATCAATAATTTATTTTTTTTGCAATGCCAAGCAGCAGGGAAGTATTTTATTTATTTTTACTTGGATAACAAATTTATAGAAAGCATCAGTGCTTCCCATATTTGCAGTGACAGTATCTCACAATTAAATGTTTTTTACCTTAACACTAATATAAGGACTCTCAACCCTCCCTGTACTAACAGAGGTCTGAATAACTATGCTAACAAAAAGAAAAGGCGTACTTGTGGCACCTTAGACTAACAAAATATTTGATTAATTATTGATAATTGATTAATATGCTAACAAAGTATTTGAACTTCATGTAGATAAGTATTGCTCACATTTTAAATCACATAAAAGTAGTTACAAGTTCTGTTCATTTTATAGGGTACATACTTATATACTCAAAAAATTAACATGTTTTGGTATGAAATTACCACCACCATTTTTCTGCAACATTCCATAGCAAAAATTGACATATAAAATATTTTCATGCTCTGTATTCTTCCTGAATGTTTTACAGCATTAAGATTCCATTAGTTCTGGGGTCTGAGCTATAATGGTTCTTTTGGTATCTCATGGACACATTTGATTACCTACAATAATCCCTCTGCTATCTTTCTGCCCATCAAATGGTAGATTTACAATGTGGTGGAAAATATTTTGACATTTCATCCATAAACTAGAAGCCATGTGATCCTTTCAATATGAACCCAAACCCAAATGAAAAATAAAGTACATTTCTAGAAACCTAATCTCAAAAGCCATTTTTTGTGTAACTTAAAGGCGACATTAGTATGTGAATATCTTTTAGTCTTCCATGGAGAAGAATGATTCAAACTGTATAAATGGAATATAGATTTCATATGTTTAATAAAAAAAACCTGCACCCTGGAATAAGTCTGTTTTTAGTGCACATCTGCCAAAGGGGGAAAAAAATTGTGCAATAAAAGTATGTAAGAATGATTTATAGAAAAACATTTGGAAAGAAATGTCTTTTACTAGAAACATCCCTTTCCAAAATCATGGGAGCTTTATTTTTGTTAATTATAGCACAGTCAGGTTTATTTTTGTTGTTTATGGAAAAATAGAGTAAGAATTCCAAAACTACTTATCCATCCTTGCCTTTTAAACCCTTGATTTTCCACATACTGGCTACTGCACACTCAAGACCTGAATTATAAAATAGTTGCACACAATTTGTATGTTTCCTATGGGTTTATTTCCCAGAAGATTGCATGGGGCATGGTTTCTTCAGATAAATGTCTTGGTTTTGCTATTTATTAACTTACTTTCTATTTGAACATGAATCTGAATTTACTTTGTTTACAGTAAGTACTTGTTGTTATCACTTCAGCTATTAAAATCTTAATAAATATTGTTGCGGTATTTGAACAAAAACTTAACATTAATCAATGACCAACAAAGGAAATGTAGTTTCATGAATGTTAATTGTGAAATTTAAAAAATGAAAGTTTAAACAGTAGGTATTGGGGGACAGACTGCTAAATGTAATATTAAATGTATACTAAATGTAATTTTGAATTGTGGCTGGTAATTTGGTACTTGCCGATCAAGTTAATGTGACACATTGTAGGCTGATGAATGATAGCTGTGAAAATCTAGGCCCAAACTGGACAAAAATCTAAGAATAGATAGAATAGCATAGTGGAATGCAAGTAATGATCAGTTTCTTCAAAGCTTCAGTATATGCTAAATTTTTTGGCATTAATGTCCCAACCAAACTGACTTTGTGTTAATTATTTTCAGTTGCATTGTTATTTGTATTGCAGTAGCACATGTAAGCCACAACTAAGATTGTGGCATTGTCCTCACACTATACAGACATATAGTAAGAGACAGTGTCTATACCAGAGAACTTACCGTCAATAGACAAGACAGGTAAAGGTGGGGAAATTGTAACTACCCACATTTTACAGATGGGCTCCAGAGGGACAGATTTTTAAAGCTATTTAAAGATAAATAGATAAGATAAAGATAGATGCCTAGTGGGATTTTCAAAAGTGCCTAGGCACCTAACTCCCATTGACTTCAGTGAGTATTAAGTATGTAGATTCTTTAGAAAACCTCACTAGGCTTCTATCTGATTTTAAAAAATATTTGTGCCATAGAGATTAAGACTGGGACTTTCGAATGAGCCAAATCCAATTGAAGTTGGGCACCTAACTCCCTTAGGTTCTTCTGAAAATCTCAGCCCTGGTGACTTGTGCATGGTCGTAAAGGAAGTCTGTGGCAGAGTCAGGAATTGAACCCACGTCCAGTGCCTTAAACAAAAGATTATCCTTTCTCTTTTTATTACAACCATAAATTAATAACACGAATTTATTCTTTCATTGAAATTTATGGGAAAAATGTTTTGTGGGATACACAGATGTCTATCTACATGACTAGAGAAGTCTTCTAGTTTACATCTGTTACTTTTTTCAAATCTTATTCTGAACTTTTGGCACAATCTGTGCATGCAGAATGCTGAGGTGAGCTGTAGAATCTCCACAATGGCTGTCTAGTGTACATTTACCCTCAGACTGTGTGGTGGTGTTTTACCAAAGAAGCAGCTACATCTCTGCTTCTTAGAGGAATTCACATTTTTTGTAGAATTTGATGTTACTACTGATTCCAAAGTCAGTCAGAGGGTAATGTCAACTCTCTCTTTTGAATGGAGAAACTACAACTGGAGAGTGTCGTTTATAAGTGGGTTTTTTTTTTGTTGCCCTGTAAAAGATGCACCGGGAGCTACTCTGCTAGCCAAAGACTGTTGGAGTCTGCAAACAGACTCCTATAAAAATCAACTGATCATTGTAGTACCAAAAAAAAATCAAAATAAAAAAAAAATCAAAATTTTCGTTGCAGTCATTATATTTTTTTCAGTTCTTACATGTATGTATTTTTGCCTATCTTATATTGAATTAGAAATAGCTTTAACCTATATTTGATTGTTTGGAATAAGTTTGTGGTTTTTGTAACAGATTGGTGGAATGATGGGAACATGCGTGGCCATAGTAACAGCTTAAATTACAGCTGTCCTTTAGGAGAGGAAGGCAGGAATACAGGGGGAGGTGCTTATAGTGGAAAAGAATCAATACCCCATTTGAAGAACCAAATACTGGCCTAAGCAACACCCACAATGTGGAACTCTTATCAGGTTCATACCACCGCTGGGCTCCACAGCCAGGACTGCTTAAGCAGAGCAGGAGGGTCTTTTCCCATCTGTCCTTGAGGCAATCGGGTAGATCTTACACAAATGCCCAATCCCTGCCCAGGGTGACTTTGCCTAACTTCTGTATATGCCACTTGGTTCCTAAAGGATTATGTCAAGAGATATGCTTCCTTTCATCCCATGAGGAGGGATGTTCTTCCTTAGCTAAGTGACAGCCAGAGAGATTGAATGGGCCCATTAGGGTGAATATATGCATCCCTTTCTAGGCAATTGAGGGCAGAGCCCTCTCAGTGACAGCCTCTCAATACAATATAAGGACTCAGTTTCCAACTTTATTCAGTTCAGATTCTTATTCCATACCCATCAGTGTGGCATATCAGAGCTTCCTTTGCTGATGGGTAGCTTAATTACTTGGGTGCAGTAGTCAGAGCTGCAGTAGTACCCGCAGAACCAGCTGGATGGTGGTGGAGTTGGTAGATGGGATTGGGCTCCATATAGAATTACTGGCAGGGTAAAAGGAATGGGAAGTCATAAGTGTTCTCAGAGTTCTGCATACATCATTGACATGTAAAACTGGGTCAGGAGTTGGCCCTTAGTGAATTGCAATTTGAGTTCCAACTATAGTAGAGAAGTGTGGGGAAAAAATGATTTCAATATAGGATAGTGCTGTTGTAGTTTTTGTTGGCCAGGTTACACTGGTTTTCTCTTTATATAACCCTTCTCTTTTGGGTTGCAACACAGAGGTCAAGACACATGGTGATTTCCAGATAGGAGGATATGGATGTATCCTCATTGAATCAAATGAGCCAATTTTACATTGTCTTGCTGAAGTGATAGAAAAATTGATAGTTCAGTATCTGACATAGGGAATCTTAGGGCTACATCCTGGATTCCCAAAGTATGAATACTGAACTACACTTGTCTAGTTATTAAGATATATTTAGCCTGGTTCTATGCTGTCTTGCACTTTGTGTGGTTGTTTACACTTTTGGCTGTTCTGATTTGCACAAGTGTAAATACAGAATGTGTATGGCAGTGGAGACTTGGACCCATCATATTAGAGGAATGAGGACTTTTCCTAGCTTGTTACTGTACTTTGAATAATTAAGTCTGCATGTGTGCGAAATCTGCAATTAATGCTGCAACCTGATATGTGGTTCTACTTTTGTGTTAACAAAAAAAAAGTATGTGCAATGTTTTCATTACTGATAACAGAGATGAATTCATTTGCCAAGTGTAAGCTATCTCCAGACATATGGAATATGTATTATTTCCTCTGAGGAATTTGCTGTGGTTTTCATTGATCCTGACCTCGGCATCAGGAATATATATTAATTTAGCAAAGTGCAGGAACCTATACTCAGGCTACAGAGTGGTTACAAAGTAGCATACAGTAGTAGAGGATGGATTAATGTGACCCTATGTATGTAGTACTGCCACATTAATAGACAGATTTAGTATTAAAGAAATATTTAGCTTTCCAATTTTAAGTGTCAGTTACCCATTTGACTTTTCCAGAAATTATAAAGCTGTTCCCATGAACTACTCTTTAAAGTTTTCCTAGTGGTTAAATAGGAATTCTAGTTCTAGCGCTTTTAATTTCTGAAATACCAGCACACCCAGTCCATAGAGACTTGATCTCAATGTGCTGAATTGATTCATTTCCAACAGCAGTTTCTTGGAAGTGGGAATGGTAGTGGCTTGCTTTGTGTTTTTGTATCCCTAGTTGATCATAGGAACACTGGAGGGAGAACTGAAGAGCAGTGGATAGCTAATTCCTGTATTTCATAACTGCTATTGTTTAATAGATTTCCAGATGAAACGTATAGTAACATCCATGAAAAGTAGGAGTGATTTAGATGTCTAGCCATTGGTTTTGCAAAACCTAACCTTCCTAGAACCACAAGCTCAAATCCTGGTAGGGTTGTATTATGCTTAGCTTTTAGTATTTCCATAGCACCATTTAAAAATAAAGGATTGCATTAGAATAGATTATAGCTGTCTGAGGGTTTTTACACCAGAGAGCTAAATCCTGGCCTCCTAAGCCTTCCTCTCCCAAGACCATCAAAGGGAAGAGCCCTGCCTTCCCCAATCTAAATCCCGGGGAACCTGCACAGTCACTCCATGATTGGTAATGCAGCTTAGGCACTGTTGACTCTGAAGCATGGCTGCTGCGCTCTGCTCTGCAGGAGATGTTAGTAAAGCCACTCTTTGCCCCCACCCATGTATATTAGAAATATGGTGGTCCCAGTTATTTGGGCCCTGTTCATATGCAAGAGAGGGGCGAGGGTAGGGCTTGTCCTTTAGTAAAAGCCAAAAGATAATTTGTTACACTTTATCCTTTTCATAGACTCGTAGGATTGGAAGGGACCTTGAGAGGTCATCTAGTCCAGTCCCCTGTGCTCATGGCAGGACTAAGTATTATCTAGACCATCCCTGACAGGCGTTTGTCTAACCTGCTCTTAAAAATCTCCAAAGATGGGTATTCCACAACCTCCCTAGGCAATTTATTCTAGTGCTTAACCACCCTGGCAGTTAGGAAGTTTTTCCTAATGTCCAACCTAAACCTCCCTTTTTATGATTCTGTCTCTATACCAACGAACAGGAGGGTCAACTTAGATCTCCACATGATTATATTATCACTGCTGAGCAAACACGATATATTCATGGAGAAGAGTCAGTGTTTTTAATAAATGCACCTTCTGCCTTATATTGCTGACATAGAAGAGGACGCCAATAAGTAAGTAAAAGATATCATTGAATTAGGTATTTAAAAAAATAGAATTCAAGAAGAAAATTTGAATAATAGATTTGCAATTACTTGGGTAGCTTAATATGCTCAATATATGGAATTACTGAAGCGACTGTTAAGCTTGGTGTTTTTGTTTTTTTTAAAAGTCATCAGCTAAAAGAACCACACTCTGAAAGAAATGAATGTAAGATGCTTCCCTAGCACCAGAAAAAACACACATTGACTTCATTGGCAGTTTTGCCTGCTCCCCTTTAACTCAATAACAGAAGTGCCCTGGACTTCAGTGAGAGCAGATGTGCCCTTACTTTTGGATCTCCTGGGGATGATCTTTTCTTTTCCTTTTTCTTGTAAATCATGCCAGTCCCAATTAAATAAATGATTAGTCTGAGAAAGACTAAGGAGACTAAATTGTAAGAGTCGAATTCAGCTACAGTATGAGGCAAGATGTCTTTTATAACTGAGACTTCCACCATGTATTAAAACTATCTAAAATTTTATCCACAATGGGCAAAGGCTAGAATTTGAGACAATTCATTAGTTTGTTTAGATAATTTAGTATAAATGCACCAAAGGAACCTTTCTTAAAAGCACAAAACACAGTAGGAACTTTTTTCTAAGAAGTCCTATTGCAGTAATATGGGATAGAAAATACTAAGGCTGTCTACACTACAGCTTATGTTGGCCTAATTTATGTTGCTCAGGGGCCTGAATAAATCACCCCCCTGAGCGACATAAGTTACACCAACATACGCACCAGTGTGGACAGTGCTATGTTGGCAGGAGAGCTTCTCCTGCTGACATCGCTTCTGCTGCTTGCAGGGACTGGAGTAATCAACTTAGAGCGTCTTCCGTTGGCATCAGTGTAGCTGCACCGCTGTAAACACTCTAGCATACTTGTGCCCTTAGTTTCCATCCATACAACCTCCTTTCCTTAGTTAGAGAGAGGAATCCAATCAGAGGCATTGACTTTCTAATGTGCTGGGGGATTCTTGACCCCCCAGCTCTTCCCCAGGCCCTCCCCCACTCCACCTTCCCCCAACCCCCACTTGCCTCTTTCCACCATGCTCCGCCCCCAACCCACCCCCACTCCACCCCTTCCTGCTCTGCCCCCAACCCGCCTCTTCCCACTCCATTCCGCCCCCTCCCCTGAGCACACCTGTCCCTCACTCCTCCTGCACACCATGGAACAGCAGATCCACAGAGGGCAGAAGGTGCTGGGAATGATTGGCGGGGCCACCGATGGGTGGAGGTGCTGAGAGAGGGTGAAGCTGGCTGCCAGTGGGTGCTTAGCACCCACCCTTTTTTTCCTGTGGCTACTCCAGCCTGGAGCACCCACAGAGTCAGCATCTATGAATCTAATGACACAGTTGACAGCTGTTCTGGGAACAGTCTCACTTCATGTGGAAAAAGACAAGTGCAGAAGTTTGCACACACATTTAGATTGTGAATGTACTCTTTAGAGTACATATACATACATTCATAAACCTACTGCAGTCATTAATGACATTTCAATGAGCCTGTTCTGAATGCAGTAGCTTAAATGTAATACAGAGAAGCATGTTTTTTTCAGAACTAATGACCTCAGTGATCACAGAAAAGCTATTTACCCTTACACACCTTTAGGGTGTTCACCTGTGGCTGAAATCAGTTTGTATTTCCTTTATCTAGTTACTTTGTTAATGAATGAAACACACAGTGCTTCTCATATCAATCCATTATTCAGTTCATCACTTTTCATATTCACTGTTCCAGGACATTGATCTGTAATCAGCATGTGGTGTGTTTAAAAAGCTGGGAGCAAGAGGGTGGCCCACAAATGCCATTAACGCATGATGAAATGTTTATTTTGTTTTTTAGCTAGGGCATTGAGGCTCAGACACTAAGTCCTTGTCGTCACTGCCACTTTACAGCACTGCAACTTTCTCACACAGGGTGTAAAAACCACCCCCCTGAGCTCTGCAAGTTTCAGCGCTGTAAAGTGGCGCTGGCAGTCACTCCCCCAGCACTGGCAGCCACTCCCCCAGCGGAGGTCTCTTTTTTTTATGAGAGAGAGAGTTGGGAGAGCTCTCTCCCAGCGCTGGTGCCACGACTACACAGCCACATTAAAGTGCTGCCGAAGACATGCCGTAAGGCAAACTGAATATAATCAGTTAGCTTCCCTCATGTTAAAACATTAACAACAACGGTTGGTTGAAGGTGTTGTTTACACCTAGCTGATATTGGGTAACTAACTATGGAGGAGAGTTGGTCTTTTTGATGATTCATCTTGTGTGTTCATTTTCAATAAGTCTGAGGACCTAATGTGCTTCGTACAAAGGTGATATGTACCAAAGTTGTATGTCAATATTTAATTTCTGTCAATTGTCAATAAATGTTCTAGGCACTTTACATGAAACAAGATATCAGATTAAAGTGTCAGAGGCATAACATAAAATCAGAGTACTATGCTTGAAGATGTTCTGAAATAAAGGCTTTACAGACAGTTTAAAAAGTCCTTGCTCTGAAGTTCTCCAAGCAGGGGGGCTTGCACTGAAGAATCAAGGCCAAAAAGGCACTATACAGTATCCTTTCCAGTACTGCATCCAGAAGCTCAGCAAGTTACCTGGGATCCAGTTGATTAAATGCTAAAACTAGAGATGAACCTGAACCATCATAGGACCTAATCACATTAGTCAGGCCATCAGGGGCTCGTTTACCTGCACATCTACCAATGTGATATATGCCATCATGTGCCAGCAATGCCCCTCTGCCATGTACAATGGCCAAACCAGACAGTCTTTACGCAAAAGAATAAATGGACACAAATCTGACATCCGGAATCATAACATTCCAAAACTGGTAGGAGAACACTTCAACCTCTCTGGCCACTCAGTAAAAGACTTAAGGGTGGCAATTCTGCAACAGAAAAGCTTCAAAAACAGACTCCAACAAGAAACTGCTGAGCTTGAATTAATATGTAAACTAGATAACATTAATGTGGATTTGAATAGAGAATGGGAGTGGCTGGGTCATTACACATATTGAATCTATTTCCCTATGTTAAGTATCCTCACATCTTCTTGTCAACTGTCTAAATGGGCCATCTTGATTATCACTACAAAAGGTTTTTTTCTCCTGCTGATAATAGCTCATACAGTTTGTATGGCAACTTCCACCTTGTGTGTGTGTGTGTGTGTGTGTGTGTGTGTGTATATATATACTTACTATATGTTCCATTCTATGCATCCGATGAAGTGGGCTGTAGCCCACGAAAGCTTATGCTCTAATAAATTTGTTAGTCTCTAAGGTGCACACGTACTCCTGTTCTTCTTGCAGATACAGACTAACACAGCTGCTACTCTGAAATCTGAACCGAAATTGTGGATCCAAGCCTCATATGTGGGTCAAGGACTGAGTCTGCAGCTCAGATTTACCTCTCTAGTGGTCTGAATCTGAGCAGAGACTCCAACCAACCTGGGATGTGAGGCAGTTTGCATCTGGAGTTTTCTGTCCCTTCAATTCTTTTCTAGAGCTTTTGGCACCCATAGTTCCCAATTTACCAGTTTTCATTATATCCAGCTTTCCTGCATACTCCAGTCTGGGTTTCCATTCCCCCTGGCAGGGTCTTGGGCTAGCTCTTTCCCTCCTAGCATATGCCACACAAACAAATATAAAAGGTGCCCTGCTTTCAGAGGCCTACATGGGAAAGGGGCAAAGCATAGAAAGCTCCCCAGAGAACGTGAAATTCCTCAAGCCCCACCATATATGAAACAAAAGCTTCTCTTCCTATTGTTTGTAGAGCAGGTTTTTAGCTATCTGATGTGGGGGACTGGCAATTTTTTTTTCCAATGTGCACGCAGACCGGCAGCTGATGGCTCGCGGACTGGCACTGGTCCGCGGACCACCACTTTGAGTAGCACTGGTCTAGAGTTCAGTCTGACTGCAAGGGACAAAGCAAGTTAGAGTGTTCCAGTCGCCTTGGTGTAACCCAGCTGTTATAGTTTCTATTGGATTTCTAGTGCACAGGAACAATTAAGTCACTCTAATTTAGTGTGGTACAGAAAGTCTTCAGCCAAAAATACCAGTGGTAACTTCCTAACCAGTGGTAACTTTGTGCAAGCATCAGAACTTTTTTCCCCAGTCACCTTATGTTTCTTTTTTAAACATAGCTGGAGATGGATTGAATCAGTCATAATCAGGGTATTTAAAAGTGATGTTGTTGAGTCAATAAGGTCCCAATATTTATTTGGCCTTTGAAATGGCCGTCATCTGGTACTAAAATATCCTCCAGATTTGATTTCTATATGAGAAATACAGATGAGAATGAAAAATCCACAGCCCTGTCACTGAAAAAATGTGTTTATAAAAAAAATAAAAATATTAACTGCTGCTTCCCTGCGGCTTTTAAAAAAACAACCACCACCACCAACACAATGCCCTCTTCTTTTATCATTCTCCTCTTTTTGGATTTATAGTAGCCCGTAAACTAATAAACACTATTCCTGGAGTTGTCTGTCATCATCGAGAATGCAGGTGCACAAATAAGGAAGAAAACAAAGGGAAGTTCATATCAGCTTAGTGCGTTTGCCAAGCAAAAAGGCACAAAATCAGTAGCTAAAGAAATGCTACATTCATGCTGTTAACAGGATATTGCAAACAATGAAAATGTTAAGTATTTAGATGAATGTGATTTTAAGGGTCTTTGTGGCTTATAATAAGCCAATTGAAATGCTTTGAGAAAAAGGAAGTTCTATCTCATTATAAAGGAGCCATGAGATTTTTATGGGCTTAAACCTTTGGCAGGACTTTACCATGGAAATCTTGTAACAATTTAAAGTAATTTCTCAGCCCTAATACTTCCACACCTTTCTCAAAGATTGAAAGTGAGGGAGTGGTTTCATTTGTTTCAGTAAAGGCAAGGCAGGGTCATAACTACACTAGTAGGGAGGATATTTTTCTTTTTCTTCTAATCCATTTACTATAGCTGTAGCTATAACACAAAAATCTCACTTTCCCCCAAATCCCGCCCCCTTTTTCCTGTCCAAGTAACTTGGCTGAGCACTGAAACTACTTTTTTGCAAGAATCAAGGAAAGATCTCACATCCACACTGTGGAGTGGCAGCAGAGCCACATTGGGTATGTCTACACAGCAATTTAAGCCCAGGCTCAAGCCAAACCCTCCTTGCATCTGCATTGCAAATGTGCTAACCTAGGGGAGACCCAAGGTCCCAGGACCCTGCAGGGCTGGCGGTTCCAAGCCCATATTAAGCTGGGACCTAGGGATTGAGCCCTATTGTATTCCTGTGTGCATGCAGCCCCAGCTTGACTCAAGTCCTGGAAGTCCTCAGGATGTATCCCAGAGTTTCTGGCAAGAGAGGAGCAGCAGTGCAGGCAGCCAGCACAGCAGCTGGAGGCGTCATTACTGTCTGGCTGAGCACACACTCCCTCTTCCTGCTCCTCTCGCAGTGGTGGTGGTGGCTACGGCTCCATCTTGCCACTGTGCAGAGCTTGCAAAGTTGACAGGAAGGAGGCGGCTCCCCACCTGCCAGAATGATGAGGGTGATCCCTTCCTGGAATTCTACTGAGACCAAAGGAGCTAATTATGCAGTTTATGTACTCACACGCTGCTTATGGGCTCATGAGTCCCATCAATAGCACTACCACAGGTAGGAAACAGAGTGGGCAGTAGGATCTTCCCACAGTGCACCACATTCCTAGGGCTACGGCAGTGGTTCTCAACCTTTCCAGACTACTGTGCCCCTTTCAGCAGTATGATTCGTCTCGCCTACCCCCAAGTTTAACTTCACTTAAAAACTACTTGCTTACAAAATCAAACATAAAAATACAAAAGTGCCACAGCACACTATTACTGACAAATTGCTTACTTTCTCATTTTTACCCTGTAATTATAAAATAAATCAATTGGAATATAAATATTGTATTTACATTTCAGTGCATAGTATATAGAGCAGCATGAAGTCATTGTATGAAATTTTAGTTTGCACTGGCTACACTACTGCTTTTTATGTAGCCTGTTGTAAAACTAAGCAAATATCTAGATGAATTTATGTACCCCCTGGAATACCTCGGCATACCCCTGGTTCAGAACCACTGGACTAGAGTGTCGACATGGGGGTGGCGAGCGCTAGGTGCTTTGGGATAGGGTTACTTTGACTAAGGTCTGTGCACTGCAGTGTGGATGCAAGAGCCCTAGGTTTGAGCACGGGTCAGAAAATTCTTAACCTAGGGTTAAAATGCAGTGTAGATGCTCAAGCTCAGAGTTCTCTTTCACAGGTCAGCTGACTCAAGTCTCACTAACCCTTGGCTTACATTGCTATGTAGCCTCTGTGGCCACTACTCCTCCACAGGTCTTGCAGTACCCAGTGCTCTCCTACGAGGAAGGATTGGGTGATATGCATAGCAATAGATCCTCTGAATTTGCCACAGCCCCGTCCCTAGATGTGGAGCTATACTAGGAGCCTTTCTAAGCCGGGCTCTATAGTGTGAAGAGAGGTGGGATCTTCTGTCCATTCTGGCAACTTTCCACACACCCTCACCCCTCTGACATATCTGAACTGTAGCACTTCTGCTTTGTCAGGGCCCACTACACCTGCAGGTATGGGAGATAGGGTTTGGACTTTAGTCTCCATACTATAGTCAGTTTTACTTGGGCTAAATGATACCGTATGTGTGCCCCTCTCTGACAGAAAGGGGAACAAGGATTAAGTAACGTTTTCATAAGAAACAAAGGTCAAAAAGCCTAGACTGAGCTTTAGGGTCAGAGTGGAAGTCTGGTCTAATGGTTAGGGTGCTAGCCTGAGACCTGGATTCAATTCCCTGTTCTTCACACACTTTGTGTAACCTTGGGCAAGATTCTTAGGCCTTGTTTCACTAGAAAGAAGGTGTTCGTTACTACATATGTCACTAATAACTAAACCCTAGTGTAGGCAGGGTATGTGGTAAGTGTCAACCCTAAGCAGCAACCTCGGCTTTACCTTGCTCAACAACGTGTTAAAACTACACCTAAGTCTAATGTCTAAGTGCTGAATAATTTACAGTAATTTCCTTGACTCTTACACATACATAAAACTGCCGTGAGATGAGAGGGAAAGGAGTCACACGTACAATCACATTCAGTCCCCATTACTTTGCCCAACAAGGAATCATGTGAGTCATGTTAATCTTTGGGATGACTGCGTGCTCGAGCAGCAGACACCTGCAATATTACTCTGTTCAGCAGCCTTCCAGTCGAGTGTAAGAGATTTTACTTTTGCAATGCTTAGTTGCCATTGGCTAATGGAGCAAGAATGTCAAGTATTGCAGTAAAGTGTAATGTGCTGCTACAGCAGTGCATCATCACCACAGAATAAGCAAAATGCATCATTAATTACTCTTACAAATTAGGTGCACTGTAAGTTGTAGATAGGAGTATTGCAATAACAAAACTGGAATAATCATAAAATGGGTCAGATAGTCATTGTTCTTATGTGGGTGTACCAAAAGAGAGGCCACAGGAAATCCTTTGTCTCCATCACGCCTGCACAGAAGGCAGTCTCAATATGGTGTCAGATAAAGAATATCTTTTGAAACTACACAGAATATTTTAGCTCAGAAGAGTATACTCATTCTAGCATTTGACTCGGGGGTTAAAACCCCTACTCCTGTAAAACATTTGGTGGGATCTTGAGTGATCACAAATGGTCAGGTCCTCTGTGTTAAGTTTCATTTGAAAGACTGTACCCTTCAGTTGTACAGTGCTGGGGTATTGGCATGGTACTGACTCAAAGGAAAGAGCACCAATTATTAACTTATTAACATAACTTCCTGCAGAATCCTAGGTTTTTCTAGGTGCTCTCTCATGCACACTCTGACCAGACACAGCCCTACTCACTTCCATGAGATCAGACAAGAACAGAGCCTGAAGTGGAATGGCTTCACATAATGGTTATCAAATTGTTTCTTATCCCTTCTCTGTGTGAATGAAGTGAAAACTAAGTGGTTGTGGCACTCGGAGATTGCACAAGGAGTATGCCAAACACACTTGCACCTTTCTCTAATTCATTAAAATACATATTTTTAGTGCCTCCTATTAACCAGATGAGGCACACACAGCAACATAACACAGATTTTCACATACATGGCTCTTTGCATTTACATGCTTTACAGGAAAAGTAATGAGATATGACCAGATGGGTAGAATGTTTAAAAATAGAGTGCTCAGGGAATATATTCCCCACCACATCTCATTAGATGCAATAATGAGATTATAACATAGAACACTGCATGTTAGAGAAACTCTTTAGTAAAAGTTTATTATTTTGTTTGTTTAATGAATTTTAGTAGTAAAATAAGATGTAGAATGGCATCAGAACAGGGTAGAAAAGAATGAGTAGCATTAGTAGAGATGGGGGCTGGTCCAAGGGCCATTGAAATGAACAGAAAAGATTCCTGTTGATTTAAGTGGGCTTTACATCAGGCATGTGGAGCACAAAAGGCACTAAAATGGCATTTGAGCATAATGTGACTCTGACCTCAGCCTTACCTTACTTTTCTTCTCTTTCCTAATGTGACTCAACCAAATTCATTAGAACTGTCCTGTGTGGTGAAGTGTTGAAGGAAGGTTCTGTCTCAACAGTCTAGTCAACATTCCATTCCCTTCCTTCAACTCTCTCCTCCTACTCCCCTGTGACAGACAGAAGTTTCTTAGTGAGCTGTAGCTCACGAAAGCTTATGCTCAAATAAATTTGTTAGTCTCTAAGGTGCCACAAGTACTCCTTTTCTTTTTGAGAAGTTTCTTATCTGCTCTCCTCCTCTAACCTCTCCACTTACTCTAGTGAGCCCATCTCATTTTCTGATCTCCCTCACACTCACTCTTATCCCCTCTTTGACTCTTTTGCATAACCTCTCACTCTCCTATGGCTCTTTCCCCTCATGGTACCTTAGGGTAACTAATAAGTATGAGCTATCTTGAGGCTCACAATGAAGATCAGGCATTTTAGTTTTCCTGCTTGGTAAACTCACTAAAAATGAAAAGTTAGATTCTGCAGAAGTTGATAACTCCCTCAAACTCACTAGGAAAAGCCTCCTACTAACTTCTGGTGATTTTTTTCCCCAAGACCTGGCCTAAACAATGTCATTCTCTCAGACCAAAATGCATTTATTTTTCACTAGCACTGAGCACATCAATTATTTTGCTGAAACTTGTATAAACAAGAGCTTCCACTAGCCTATCAAGCACAACAGGAACCATTACCCCAGTACAACCTACAGAGGAAAAGGCTATGAACGCTCTCAAAAAGCAAAAGAAGTAATATACAATCACCTATTAAATAAAACACATCTGAAAATCTGGCCTTGTTGAATGAAGACATCAGAAATTTGTTAAAAGAAAAGGAGTATTTGTGGCACCTTAGAGACTAACAAATTTATTAGAGCATAAGCTTTCGTGAGCTACAGCTCACTTCATCGGATGCATTTGGTGGAAAAAACAGAGGAGAGATTTATATACACACACACAGAGAACATGAAACAATGGGTTTATCATACACACTGTAAGGAGAGTGATCACTTAAGATAAGCCATCACCAGCAGCAGGGGGGGAAAGGAGGAAAACTTTTCATGGTGACAAGCAAGGTAGGCTAATTCCAGCAGTTAACAAGAATATCAGAGGAACAGTGGGGGGTGGGGTGTGAGGGAGAAATACCATGGGGAAATAGTTTTACTTTGTGTAATGACTCATCCATTCCCAGTCTCTATTCAAGCCTAAGTTAATTGTATCCAGTTTGCAAATTAATTCCAATTCAGCAGTCTCTCGTTGGAGTCTGTTTTTGAAGCTTTTTTGTTGAAGTATAGCCACTCTTAGGTCTGTGATCGAGTGACCAGAGAGATTGAAGTGTTCTCCAACTGGTTTTTGAATGTTATAATTCTTGACGTCTGATTTGTGTCCATTCATTCTTTTACGTAGAGACTGTCCAGTTTGGCCAATGTACATGGCAGAGGGGCATTGCTGGCATATGATGGCATATATCACATTGGTAGATGCGCAGGTGAACGAGCCTCTGATAGTGTGGCTGATGTGATTAGGCCCCATGATGGTGTCCCCTGAATAGATATGTGGACAGAGTTGGCAACGGGCTTTGTTGCAAGGATAGGTTCCTGTGTTAGTGGTTCTGTTGTGTGGTGTGTGGTTGCTGGTGAGTATTTGCTTCAGAATGGGGGACTGTCTGTAAGCAAGGACTGGTCTGTCTCCCAAGATCTGTGAGAGTGATGGGTCATCCTTCAGGATAGGTTGTAGATCCTTGATGATGCGTTGGAGAGGTTTTAGTTGGGGGCTGAAGGTGATCTGTTGTTTTCTTTGTTGGGCGTGTCCTGTAGTAGGTGACTTCTGGGTACTCTTCTGGCTCTGTCAATCTGTTTCTTCACTTCAGCAGGTGGGTATTGTAGTTGTAAGAATGCATGATAGAGATCTTGTAGGTGTTTGTCTCTGTCTGAGGGGTTGGAGCAAATGCGGTTATATCGTAGCGCTTGGCTGTAGACAATGGATCGAGTGGTATGATCTGGATGAAAGCTAGAGGCATGTAGGTAGGAATAGCGGTCAGTAGGTTTCCGATATAGGGTGGTGTTTATGTGACCATCGCTTATTAGCACCGTAGTGTCCAGGAAGTGGATCTCTTGTGTGGACTGGTCCAGGCTGAGGTTGATGGTGGTATGGAAATTGTTGAAATCATGGTGGAATTCCTCAAGAGCTTCTTTTCCATGGGTCCAGATGATGAAGATGTCATCAATGTAGCGCAAGTAGAGTAGGGGCATTAGGGGACGAGAGCTGAGGAAGTGTTGTTCTAAGTCAGCCATAAAAATGTTGGCATACTGTGGGGCCATGCGGGTACCCATTGCAGTGCCGCTGATTTGAAGGTATACATTGTCACCAAATGTGAAATAGTTATGGGTCAGGACAAAGTCACAAAGTTCAGCCACCTGGTTAGCCGTGACAGTATCGGGGATACTGTTCCTGACGGCTTGTAGTCCATCTTTGTGTGGAATGTTGGTGTAGAGGGCTTCTACATCCATAGTGGCTAGGATGGTGTTTTTAGGAAGATCACCAATGGACTGTAGTTTCCTCAGGAAGTCAGTGGTGTCTTGAAGATAGCTGGGAGTGCTGGTAACGAAGGGCGTGAGGAGGGAATCTACATAGCCAGACAATCCTGCTGTCAGGGTGCCAATGCCTGAGATGATGGGGCGTCCAGGATTTCCAGGTTTATGGATCTTGGGTAGCAGATAGAATACCCCAGGTCGGGGCTCCAGGGGTGTGTCTGTGCGGATTTGTTCTTGTGCTTTTTCAGGGAGTTTCTTGAGCAAATGCTGTAGTTTCTTTTGGTAACTCTCAGTGGGATCAGAGGGTAATGGCTTATAGAAAGTGGTGTTGGAGAGCTGCCTAGTAGCCTCTTGTTCATACTCCGACCTATTCATGATGATGACAGCACCTCCTTTGTCAGCCTTTTTGATTATGATGTCAGAGTTGTTTCTGAGGCTGTGGATGGCACTGTGTTCTGCATGGCTGAGGTTATGGGGTAAGCGATGCTGCTTTTCCACAATTTCAGCTCGTGCACGTCGGCGGAAGCAGTCTATGTAGAAATCCAGGCTGCTGTTTCGACCTTCAGGAGGAGTCCACCCAGAATCCTTCTTTTTGTAGTTTTGGCAGGAAGGTCTCTGTTGGTTAATATGTTGGTCAGAGGTGTGTTGGAAATATTCCTTGAGTCTGAGACGTCGAAAATAGGATTCTAGGTCACCACAGAACTGTATCATGTTCGTGGGGGTGGAGGGGCAAAAATTTGAGAACTCACAGCATAGCTGTGAACATTCTTTGCTCCAAATGGCTATTCAAAAGACTGGATGATCTTCAGCCCTTTTTTAAAAATTGAAATAAATAGTTTGTTAGATAATGCCATATAAAAAAGTTTTCAAAAAATAAAAGGCACACAAATATTAACATTAAAAAACTAATGATGTTTGAAGACTTATGGGAAAATTAGTTTACCTCTATCATCACTGTCATCTTTGTTGTGAATAAACTTATTCTATATTCAAATTAAACACAGCTCATTTTGTATTGTTTGTACTTGGCAATAATGTTCACACCAAACTGAAACCAAAGAAAGGCACTTAGTAAAAACCAAGAGCCAGATCGGAAACAAACTTAAAAAAAAAAATCAGTTTGGAACATTTATTTTTCATGGAATGTAGAAGGGAATAATACAAGAAAAGAGAGAGAGGTTCAGGGGGCCCTTGA
Source organism: Dermochelys coriacea (assembly GCF_009764565.3). Taxonomy (NCBI): domain Eukaryota; kingdom Metazoa; phylum Chordata; order Testudines; family Dermochelyidae; genus Dermochelys; species Dermochelys coriacea. The sequence goes on from NC_050077.1 coordinate 58,338,842, forward strand.
AACATAATATTAACACTGGGCATAGCTCCAGTCCTCAAGTAAGTGTAGGAATGATTTTGCCTCGAAGGCATTTGTGGCTAATCCTAGTTATTAATGAACAGTATAAGCTGTCAATAAAGGAATGCAGTCTATAAGTCTAGTTTTTATCATTCATTTAAAGTTCTTTAGTGGCATAAGCAAACCTGAATGTGAATAATGCAACAGCTAGAACATTTGGACTCTGATTTTTAACTATTCTTTTAATTATGAAGAAATAATTAGAAAGGAACATCAACACCATGAGATGTCCAGATATTTGAAACAACACGTCAACATTTTTTTGCCACTTTCATGTATGTCTAATTAGGTTTCACTGAAAACCAAGTCTTTCCCCTTCACTCTTTTCAAAGGAATGTGGCTGATTATGGGTGTGACTGGATGGCTGATTATGGGTGTGACTGGAAGAGCAAACAGTTTTCAGTTAGCCTTTCTATTTTAAAGAATAAGTGTTCTGCCAAGAAAATATCTTCACAATGCACAAATCATGAATTTATCTCTTTGAACATGTGTCCTAGACAGACTAGTAAAAATTTAAATTGAGGATTCTATTTTAGTCTGATATATAATGAAAGATGTTAATTACATTAACACTGACATCCCATCTCCACATAGCCTCATTGGTACCACTAGGGAGGAAGTAAGGGACATGAGAGAAAGACACTGACATCCAGCGGGGCCGTGATTTCACCCATATTTTTAATTATTAAAAGTGTAGAGATCAGTTTACTGTACAGATAAAGGTTCATTTATAAGAGAGCAGGTCACTATAAAGAGAGGCTGTGCCTTTATTAAGTGAACAAACAGGCAATCTGTGTTATAATTACTGTTCAGTATTCTCTGAAAATTCCAAAATTCCCAAAACATTTTGGCACAGCAAGTGACCCCACAACAGGAATAATGTCCAAATGCCGTCTGGGAATCACAGATCTTCAGGCAAGATTATTCTTTCCCTCATGTGGGACTTTCCATAGGGAACAGCATAGCTATATTAATGAAAAAAATAAGTTACCATAGAGTTGTCCATGTAGAAAAATATCTCCACTGCCCGTGAGTTGGGATGATTTAATAATTATAAACACATAAACTAGAAGTTCATGCCACACATGATGTGAACGTTAGTACAGCACTATTTCTTATATAAGAGAAGGTGAAAAATATCTCCGAGGATCACAACCTATCCAGATCAAGAAAATATGAAGGACAGTATAGTAGAGGGTTATGTTAATATAGTAGGCTACACTCTGCTCTGTGGAGGACCTGGAGATGAGAAAACACAAATGTGACTTTATCACACTTTTGTGCTCTCCTGATTCCTGGATCTGCAGGTATAGCTTCAGTTCTCAGCTTATTAAGTTAGAACAGCCCCAAGGCTGCTCTCTCACCTGCTGGCAGTCTCTGAAGCACAACAGTACTCTGACCACACACCCTTGGCCCTGGGTACAAACTTAATATGCCACCCCTGTTGTTAGAATCCTCTGCTATCCCATTAGGACAGCTTTACAGTTCCTTTGTGCAACTGGATTTGGGAGTGAGCAGGGGCCACATCTTCCCTAAAGTTCCATAGCAAGAGTCACAGAAGAAAACATGCAGACAGAAATTAAACTAAACACAAAAGTGACTGAATCCATATATAAATCTAAGAAGCAAGGCTTATTCAGCAAAACATGGAATATCTCTACTGTTTGGAAACTACTCCATGCCACCAACCTTGCAAGATTTATGCAGTGTCTACCAGTACACTATGTGGCCCTAACTACACCGACATAAGCCCCATGCGTCTTGTGGAGGTGGAGTTATATCAGCGTAGTAGGGCACTTACATTGGCGGGAGCAAGGCTGTAGTGTGTACACTGACATAATGAGGTCGACATAAGCTGCCTTATGTCGACCTAATGCTGTAGTGTAGTCCAGGCCTTAGTTTAGCTTCAAAAGTAGAAGTGTCTAGCAAAATATCTGTCTAGTTAAGAATGTGATTTTAAGCTACTGTTTAAGGACCTTCTAAGGATTATTCTATGAACTAGTATTCTACTGAAACAATACTACAGTTTTATTACTCTAACATTTTTCTTGCATAATAAGGAATCTGTCTGCAAAATCATATGATCTTTATAGAAGTGATGCAGGTCAGCTTTCCTACACATTTTTTAAAGTATGAAAACAAGTTAAATTAGATCACTGGCAAAACAGATGAGCTAGCAGCATTTGGCGACTGCTGGAACTTTCAGGCTTTCTCAAGAGTTGAGAAAACAGAAGGCAGTTCTAAAGCTCTTTAATGTGACTTGCAATTGAAAGTGTTTACAAAATTTTAATAATCTAAAATACTGAACATTTTTAACACTTTCTTTAGTTCCATGTTCTAACAAAGTCTGTCCACTCCAAAAGCAGGTTTCCTCCAATCATGCATCCATGTCTTCATCTCAGGTATTATGTTAATTCATTTTGCAATTTTCATGATATCAAAGAGCCAGAAACTGAAGTGTACTATTCTGGAAACAATATGCTGCCCGCCGTTGCACTGGTGTGCAGGGATGAGGGGAAAGAGGCAACGTATTTCCCCCCAGAAGCAGTCAGGCAGAATGCTTCCATACAGCAGAGGGGTGCATTGGGAGCTACAGCTGACTAACATGGGATTGGGTATGTTTATGCTCTCTCCTAACTGGGTTGTGCATATGTTGCCACCAGCTGTAAGTGGTGTGGTAGCTGGTCGGAGGGCATGTGGCTCCTACTCAGAGGATCAGTGAGGTGCGCTGAACAGTATGTTGCCCTGAACTGTCTGACTGGATTCCTGAGGCATAGGGACCAAGCAGCTCCTATAACGTTGGCTGCCAACTCCAGTAATAAACAAAATAAAAAGTTAATAGCTCATGATAGTGACACACAAAACCTTCAGGAAACAGATCAAAATTCATAGTGTCTGTTTTAGTCTATTTTAAAAAAAATTAATTCTATGTCTTGTTGTAGTTTTAGAATCAAAAAAATCTCCCCACTGAAAGTCAAGGGTTTCAACGCTGCTAGATGTGAAAGATAATAATGGCTTTTATGTTTTGTAGCCCCTCATCAGAAATGTGCTTTATTTGCAGATGTGATCTTAACTCAGTTAACTCCACCTGAAATCCACACAAACTCTAAATATTTGCTGGATCTCTTTAATAATGGGGGGGAAAAACCTTGTTCAATATATTGGAAGGAGGGTAATTTTGAAAGTATTCTGCCAAAACCCTAATGGCAAATAGAAGGACTATTATACATTCATTACTTTGAAAGTGAAACCTTGTGAAGGCTAGCTATTGAAGAAGTGAGACGGCAGAAATTTGGCAGGAGAGAATATTATTTTTGGTAATAAACATTTTGAGGGAGACTCCGCCATTGATACTGTAACAGGATGGCAGACTCTGTGAATCTAAATAAGGAAGCAGAGCTTTTCTGTTGTGTCATTGAGATGACAGGTATAATCAGTGCTGAGTCATACTATTAGGTCGATTTTGCTAGCTCCAAGGAGGATATGAAGGTTTGGAGAACACTAGGTTCTGGGATAGAAATCCTGTGGGGGAAAACACTAGGAACATTCTGGCTCAGGGACAATAGTTTAGGCTAAGGTTTGATTGATTGGTTGTCTGAGTTAACAATGAAGTCAAAATCTACAGAGAAAAAGTTTTAACTATACAGAGAACGTATATATTACTTTCAGTGTAGGGTGGGAACTCTCCTAATGAAAACATCTAATCCGAGATCTAACTTGTATGATTCTTAGGCCTTCTTCTACCTTAAACAGCTTTAGTGCTATGCTTTATACCAAGTGGAAGCTCTGCAGATATATTGATTTCCGCAGCTACAGAGGCCAACGGCGTAATCCAAAACCCACTGAAGTCAATGGGAATCTCTAATAACAGAAAACAACCTCCATTCTCTTTTGGCTATCAACACCATCAGGATGTCAAGGAAGAGCCTCATATCCTAAACTAAAACCTTCAGTAAACAGATTTGCAACAAAGACAGAAGGTAGATACACATTGTCTCTTCACTATCACTGTGGCACCTCCCAAAAGAACTCTGGTAGAGCCAGCTGGTTCTAAATTTTGGACCCCGTTGTGCCATTTGGTAGCAATGTGAGAACTCGGGTTTATTTTATTTTGAATCCACTCAATAAACCTTGCGGATTATTGATTCATCCATTTAACAAAATCCTGCAAGAGTCACATTCTATTTAAATTAAGAGGGGAGCAGAAACTGATTTCAAGAGTAGAAAGATTGAGGAAGATCCAGTCCTTACAAAAACCCTTTAAAAAAATCAATAGAAAATTATATCTTTTCTATAGCATTTTAAAACCATGTATAAAATAATAGAAAGATGCCTTGACTGTTTAAATTTTTAATTCCCTATTAAATTATGTAGGTTTTAGTTATTTCCATAAAGCCCTGTTCTACTTCTATAGCATCCTGTTGGTCTAATCCCAATTAAATTCTATGGAGTTGTTTTCATTAAAGAAGGTGAGCAACAGAATTTATTTATTTGTATTACCACAGCATGTAGCCATGGACCAAGAGTCCCACTATACTAGGTGTTGTACAAACACAAAATAAAAAACAGTCTCTGGCCCAAAGATCTTACACTCTACGTATAAGACAAGAGACCACAGATGGATAGACAGACAGAGGAGGAAGTACAAGGAAACAATGAGAAAATATTGGTCAGTATGGTAGGCAGTGGTCTCACCACACGAGCAGCCTAATAGCTTGCCTACACTGCTCAGAAAGCTACTTTTTTTTACCTCAGGGCAACTAACATGCATAAACTATCCTGAGATAAAATCACGGTGGCTCCTGGGGCTGGCAGCAAGAGCCCCAAGTGCCCGGAGCTGGCAGCAAGAGCCCCTCCTTGCAGAGCTCCGGCAAGGAGAGGCTTCTGCTGTCAGCCTACCCCAAGCAGCTGGGGATCCCTCTGTCAACCTGCCACGGGCAGCCGGAGCTCCCACTGTCAGCCAGATGTGTGACCTGAGAGCACCTTAAAGGCTCAGAAGCCAGAAGGGAAATAAAGATAGCTCACATTTCATTTAAAAAAAAATTCTCATGATTTTTAAGCCAATCTCATGATTTTGTGGGGGTCTAACTCATGATTTTCTAATGGTGAGGGATGGCAACACACTTTGCAGAGGGGTAGTAGAGAGGTGAAATTAGTAGGACTCTAATCTAGCTCACAGATGATAGTCAGAACCCTCTGGGCAGCAGCACAATTGTCAAGAACCATGCCAATTCTCCACTCTTGCTACAGCTGAGAACAGCACCAGAGAATGACTCTAGAGTTAACAGGGGACAGGACTAAAAATTGGAGGATGTGGGAGGCTCTGGAGAGGGAGAAGAGACCTAAAGCTCTCTGTCCCTTCTAGTATCTAGAGGAGAAGCAGGTGTGGTGAGATAAGTTTATAAGATACCAACTTGTCAGAGGCTGAAACAAAAGATGAAACCCCAAGGAAGCCACAGGGGCAGCACCATGATAGAAATCCCATCATCCTCCCTCTTCACATCAATTTGGGGTTGCAGGGAGTGTTAAGCATCTCACTATGTATTTGCTTATAAGCCTGGATGCTGAGGCACCCCTCCCCAACTGTCTTCTTTCATCTCTGCCTCTGGCTAGTTAGATGTCTGGTAAATATTGCAAGCTCAGGTATGAAGGAAGGCAGAGGGGTTAATGTAGAAGGAGAAGACTAACAAAGTACATTGAATGGCATTTTCATGGTTAATGACAGTCCTGTACAGGGTAAATGAAGAGAACATTTCATCTAAGTATTTAGAGTTCTAAAGTGTATACACTGAAGATGAAGCATCTACTCTGCCCTAGAGACCTGCCCGGAACTATATTTTTAATCCTGCTCCCGTCCCTCCTCACAATACCCATTCTTGCATTCTTTCTTGCATTTTTATCCCGCTCCCATCAACAAAAACCTGATCCTGGAAATCCTGAAAGACAGATTCCCCCATGCTACTAAAAAAGAAAAAAAAAAAAGTCTGTTAGTATATTATATGTAGAAATGGAATTCAGACAATTTTTACCACTAAAATAATAAAACAAATCTAGCTTAAACGATGTAAAAAATACTTTAACTTCTGTTATAATAAACATCAAACCTTTCTGTCCCTCGCTTAAATTTAAGTATTAAAACCTTTGTTTAAAAAAAAAAGAAAAAGAAAAACTTGCTTTACATCGCTGAAATTCTATTTATGACAAACTGATGAGAAATTTAGTGTTTTTCCGCAAATTCCTGAAACCTTTTTCTTTGTCCATCCAATCCCACCCACAACAAAGTACATTTTATCTGCTCCCGCTATCATGGCAGTGGGTCCTGTGGAACCCAGGGATTTTAGTTTTGCTGTGGGGCTCTACTCTGCCCTTCCCACCCTGTGGCACCTCGTTTACTCCTCAGATGTATGGAGATTTAAGCACGTTTGAAAAGTGGGTTAAGGAGAGTTACAACCCCCAGCTTTTCATAATTTGGGGCAGCTGTTTGGTCACTCACCCACCAGCTAAAAAGATGAGCTGTGTATTTCAGGGAAGCTTCCATTGCTGCCTTTGGGACAAATCCTCAAGGAGCTTGTACACATTTTAAATATACCGTTTGTTTTCAACAACAAGGAGAGTCAATGGCAACATTTATGGCACACTTGGAGCACCTGAGCCAATCTGTGATTATAATGGGGACGTAAGGGATATGCTCTATAGTAGGCTGATGTGAGTTTACAGGGGAGTGGATTCAGTGCAGATTGTTCATAGAGCCAACATTTTGATTTTTTAAGAGGGCCATAAACCTTGTCTTAACAATAGAACCCACAACAAAAATCTGAACCTGAGTGCTTTAGCACAGGGCAATATAATGTAGCAGCTAACAATAAAAAACAGATGTCCATAAAACCAGGCACCTGCCTTGTTTCTGGTGTGTCTGCTGGTGGGGACAAGGAAAGCAGAATTACTCTCCCAATAGCAGCTCTTTCTTTTTTTTTTTTCTAAATGCAGAATGCAAATTCTACATGAAAAGTGGGTTACGTTACCTGAGAGTTTTGCAGTAAAGTTTATAGTGCTGTGTGAAATGCATCTGGTTTTGGTTTGCAAGGTTTGCAACCCCCTAACTTTCACTCTGAGTTTATGGCTTGAATGAACCCAAAAGCTGAAAGCAATATTCAGCCAAGCCAGATAAGTTTTTTACTTGGTTTCACGTTAAAACCCTACAAAACACAGGCTTCAGCCACAATTTACACCTGGTACGATAAACTAAACTGATATCCGTGAACTTAGCCTGTAATTTGGGTTTATAATAAAACTCTAAATTATTTGAGTTTCACCTGTTCTGAGCTTTCATTATGCAAGTTTTGCACTCATTTAGCAAGGTAAGATGGCTGGTGTGATTTCTGTTAGGTAACACACCTACCCACATTTACAATAAAGAAATATGAAGAAGCTTATGGTTATTCACTGCATAAAGTCAGATAACACAGAGAGAAAAAGTTCCTGGCTACTTAGGAGGTGATCAAGTTTTTGATGAGGCATATAGACACAACAATGGATGAGACCTAACATAAAATATGGAAACAGGTGCAGGCCCCAGACCTATTTGCATAACAAATATAACATTTTTTTAGGTTGTTTAGGTTGGGTTTTAGTGTTTTTTAGATACTACTCTTAAACTTTCATACCAGACCCAAGTATTTAATAAGGATTAACTTTTACATAAATGAGCTGTCTTCAACAAAGCTGGAGGCTGTGTTGGCAAGAAGCCAATATCTCTCAGTGCTGGAAAACCTGAGGGAAAAGACAAAAGTGCATTATATTGCTCCAGTTCAGAGATTCTTTTAAATAGGAAGATTTAAATCTTTTACCTGCAGTTGTGTACAAGAATGGATAGGTTTTATTTTCCTTCTAAGTCAATATTCAGCCTTCCACCTGCAGTTTCCCTTTAGCCTTTAGCCAAAATACTGTTTGAAGTCTAACACGGCTGCTACTCTGAAACCTGTTTGAAGTCTGTGTGTTTGTGATGCTAACAGTAAATTTCAAGGCATAACAGGCATTCAGATTTGGTATTCTGCCGTAGTTCTAAGATATTAACAATAAAATTATTGACTGTGTGAAGCAACACATTGCATATAGCCTTTTAAACCTCTTTGGGTACAGATATCTTATTTAGCTGGCATCTCTGCCAGAGACATAGTTGTATAATACATTAGTAGCAAGTTCGCAAATGTATGTTCTGATAGTATCAGTTTCTTACAGCAATAGTATGAACAAGGCCCATTTTCAAATGAAATCTGTTGTTGGCACATCTGGTAAAAAAGCTTTCAGCTAGAAAGATAGCTAATTCAGACATCTGGTTTTCAGTTAGCCCTGGTCTACACTACGAGTTTAGGTCGAATTTAGCAGCGTTAGGTCGATTTAACCCTGCACCCATTCACACGACCAAGCCTGTTTTGTAGACTTAAAGGGCTCTTAAAATCGATTTCTGTACTCCTCCCCAGCGAGGGAAGTAGCGCTAAAATCGACCTTGCTGGGTCAAATTTGGGGTAGTGTGGATACAATTTGACGGTATTGGCCTCAGGGAGCTATCCCAGAGTGCTCCATTGTAACCGCTCTAGACAGCACTCTCAACTCAGATGCACTGGCCAGGTAGACAGACATAGCCCCGGGATCTTTTGAATTTCATTTCCTGTTTGGCCAGCGCGGGTGATCATGCAGAGCTCATCAGCACAGGTGACCATGGAGTCCCAGAATCGCAAAAGAGCTCCAGCATGGACTGAATGGGAGACACTGGATCTGATCGCTGTATGGGGAGAAGAATCCGTGCAGGCAGAACTCCGTTCCAAAAGACGAAATGCCAGTATATTTGCCAAAAATCTCCAAGGGCATGATGGACAGAGACTACAACAGGGACACACAACAGTGCTGTGTGAAAGTTAAGGATCTGAGGCAAGCCTACCAAAAAACAAAGGATGCAAACGGTCGCTCCAGGTCACAGCCCCATGCATGCAGCATGTAATTCTAGGGAGCGCCCCTTCCACTACCCCACCACTGTCCGTGGACAACTGCAAGGGGGGAGTCTCATGCAACAGGGATGAGGATTTTGTGGATGATGAAGATGAGGAGGAGGATAGCACACAGAAGGCAAGCGGAGAATCTCTTCTCCCCAGCAGCCAGGAACTGTTCATCACCCTGAAGCCAATATCCTCCCAGACCATGGAGCCGAAGAAGGCACCTCTGGTGAGCGTACCTTTTGTAAATATAATACAGGGTTTAAAAGCAAGTGTGTTTAATGATTGATTTGCCCTGAACACTTGGGATGCATTCGCAGCCAGTATAGCTACTGGAAAAATCTGTTTACGTGTCTGGGGATGGAGTGGAAATGCTCCAGGGATATCTCCATGAAGCTCCTCTGGAGGTACTCTAAAAGCCTTTGGAGAAGGTTTCTGGGGAGGTCAGCTTTATTCCATCCTCCATGGTTGAACACTTTTACCACGACAAGGCAGTAGCAAGTAGACTGGAATCACTGCAGAACAAAGCATTGCAGCGAATGGGCCTGGGCTTTGGTGGCATTCAAGCAACATCCGTTCTTTATCTCTTTGTGTTAGCCTCAGGAGAGTGATATCATTCACGGTCACCTGGTTCAAATATGGGAAATTTGTTTAAAGGGACATTCAGAAGTGCCAGTTCCTTCTGGGCTGTTTGCCTTTGGCTGAAAAGAAATCATCCCCACTGTTAGCCACGCAGTTGGGGGAGGCCCGTTCATTCTGAGCTGTTTGCGTTTGGCTGACAGGGATCTTCCCTGATACTAGCCACGTGGTGGGGGTGGGGGTGAAGCAATCATCCCAGAGAATTGGGGGGCAGGGGTTGGGTTGTTCTGCACATTCACCCTAAAACCGCAGCCCCTCCTTTTAAATGGCCAACCCAACGGGCTTTGCTTGGTATGGGAAAGGAGGATGCTGCTGTTTGAAACCGTTCCCACATGTTATAAAGGGTGAAGAAGCCAAAACCCTTTGCCTTACTGTGGCTGCCTGCAAGCCGAATTCTGTTGCCCAGCCAAGCGTGTGTGATGTCTCACACCAAACCGGCAGGCACTCAATATAAGAAGCAAAATGTGACCTTGTACCAAAAGCACATGTGCTATGTAATGTGAATCGCTTGATTCAGTGTGCAGTAGTCTTCCCTTTGTTCTCTAAAATGTATCTTTTTAAATACTACTCTCCCTTTTTTTCTTCTGCAGCTGCAAATGTTTCTATGCTCCCCCTATCATCTCCATCCCAGAGGCTAGCACAGATTAGAAGGTGAAAAAAACGCACTCACGATGAAATGTTCTCAGAACTCATGCAGTTCTCCCGCACTGAAGTGCAGAATGCGTGGAGGCAAACAATGGCAGAGACCAGGAAAGTGTTAAATGAACGTGATGAGAGGAGGGAGGAACACGATGAGAGGAGGCAGGATGCAATGCTGAGTCTAGTGGGGGAGCAAACTGACATGCTCATGGTCGAGCTGCAGGAAAGGCAGCAGGAGCACAGACTGCTGCTGCAACTACTGTATAACTACCTGCCCTCCTCCCCAAGTTCTCTCTCACCCAGACGCCCAAGAACGTGGTAGGGGAGGCTACGGGCACCCAGCCCGTAGGAATGCCCTAGAGGATTGCCCAAGCAACAGAAGGCTGGCGTTCAATAAGTTTTGAACTGTAGTTTGGCCTTGTCCTTCCCTCCTCCCCTCATTCACCACCCCATCCAGTGCTTCCCGCCTCACCCACCCCTCCTGGGCTATCTTGTGAGTTTTCCCCCTATTTGTGTGATGAATTAATAAAGAGTGCATGATTTTAAAACAATAATGACTTGATTGCCTCTGAAAGCGGTGATCGAAGCAGGGAGGGCTGGTGGCTTACAGGGAAGTAGAGTCAACCAAGGGGGCGGGTTTTCATCAAGGAGAAACAAAAAGAACTGTCACACCGTAGCCCGGCCAGTCATGAAACTGGTTTTCAAAGCTTCTCTGATGTGCTGGATGCCCAGCTGTGCTCTTCTAATCGCCCTGGTGTGTCTGGCTGTGTGTAATCGGCCGCCAGGCGATTTGCCTTAACCTCCCACCCCACCATAAACATCTCCCCCTTACTCTCACAGATACTGTGGAGCAAAGAGCAAGCAGCAATAACAATGGGAATATTCATTTCGCTGATGTCTAACCTAGTCAGTAAACTGCGCCAGCGAGCTTTTAAATGTTCAAATGCACATTCTACTACCATTCTGCACTTGCTCAGCCTATAGTTGAACTGCTCCTTACTACTGTTCAGAGTGCCTGTGTATGGCTTTGTGAGCCATGGCATTAAAGGGTAGGCTGGGTCCCCAAGAATAACAATAGGCATTTCAACATCCGCAACAGTGATTTTCTGGTCTGGGAAGTAAGCTTCCTGCAGCTGTTCAAACAGACCAGAGTTCCTGAAGATGTGAGTGGCATACATCTTTCCCAGCCATCCACGTTGATGTCAGTGAAACGTCCCTTGTGATCCACCAGTGCTTGCAGCACCATTGAAAAGTACCCCTTGAGGTTTACATACTGGCTGCCAAGGTGGTCCGGTCCCAAGATGGAGATATGCGTTCCGTCTATCGCCCGACCACAGGGAACCCCATTGCAGGAAAGCCATCCACTATGACCTGCACATTTCCCAGAGTCACTATCCTTGATAGCAGCAGCTCAGTGATTGCATTGGCTAGTTGGTTCACAGCAGCCCCCCGCAGTAGATTTACCCACTCCAAATTGATTCCCGACTGACTGGTAGCTGTTCGGCGTTGCAAGCTTCCAGAGGGCTATCGCCACTCGCTTCTCAACTGTGAGGGCTGCTCTCATCTTGGTGTTCTTGTGCTTCAGGGCAGGAGAAAGCAAATCACAAAGTTCCATGAAAGTGCCCTTACACATGCAAAAGTTTCACAGCCACTGGGAGTCATCCCAGACCTGCAACACTATGCAGTCCCACCAGTCTGTGCTTGTTTCCCAGGCCCAGAATCGGCATTCCACGGCATGAACCTGCCCCATTACCACCATGATGTCCAAATTGCCAGGGCCCGTGCTTTGAGAGAAGTCTGTGTCCACATCCTCATCACTATCGTGATTGCGCTGTTGTCGCCTCCTTGCCTGATTTTGCAGGTTCTGCACATACTGCAGAATAATGTGTGAGGTGTTTGCAATGCTCATAACAGCAGCGGTGAGGTGAGTGGGCTCCATGCTCGCCATGATATGGCGTCTGCAGGAGAGCAGAGCTGCAGCAGAAGCGGTGGATGACGACAGATGCCACGAGAATAGATATTTATACAGAACAACGAGAGGACCTGTGAGGTGGATTCATGGCACCAGGAGAGCAGAGTTGCAGCGGAAGCGGTGGAGGATGACCCGTTGGCTCCGCACACATTTCCCGAGGAAGAACACAAGTACCCAGGACACATGACAGACAACATGGAGAAATTCGCTATTGAGACAAGAGCAGTGGAGCAGGGTTGCAGTGGGAAGCGGTGGATGACAACGACAGTTAGCAGTCCTACTGCACTGTCTGCTGACAGCAGTATGGCATCTGCACAGAAAAAAGGTGTGAAACTATTGTCTACCGTTGCTTTCACGGAGGGAGGGGCGACTGACGACACGTACCCAAAACCACCCGCAACAATTTTTTTGCCCCATCAGGCCTTGGGAGCTCAACCCAGAATTCCAATGGGCAGCAGAGACTGCGGGAACTGTGGGATAGCTATCCACAGTGCAACGCTCCAAAAGTCGACGCTAGCCACGGTACTGTGGATGCACTCCACCGACTTAATGCGCATAGTGTGGACATATGCAATTGACTGTATAAAATCGATTTCTAAAAATCTGCTTCTATAAGATAGACTTAATTTTGTAGTGTAGACATACCCTTAGTTTTCTTGCTCCAATAACACCCAATTTGCACATTGTAATATGTACACTAAACATCTTAAAATAATTCTAAAAACAATTTAGAGGAAAATACTGATGTTGCTATTGTGCTTAAAGTCTGCTTTTCCAGACTAATCTAAACTATCACTTTAAAACGTTAGCTGAAATTCTGCCCACAATCAGTTATACAAGCCCACTGCAGTTACAGGGCTGATAGATATGTAACTTACGCCCACAGCCCATATAAATATAATCACAACCATAAAAAACCTGTTTCCCTATAGTTTACAGTGTTGTGGTAGACATGTTGGTCCCTAGATATGAAGTAATATCTTTTATTGGAACTTCTGTTGGTGAGAGAGACAAGCTTTTGAGCTACATGAGCTATAGTGTAAAGGTGTTCACGGAATAGCATACCATTGTAAATATGACATACTGTAATACCAACCAATGAAGTAAAACATGTCCTCATTCCATTCTGTAAAAATCATATAAACCATGCCAGCAAATACTTCTGTAAAAATAAAATCCTCTTGTATTCTGTATTCTGCTGCTGTAGGATTTGCTTCTAACACTATTCCTTGCTACAGAGTTATACTCCAAAACCTACGCTGTAAGATAATGTTTCAATATTAACGGAGTGTAAAATGATGCAGAATTGATTTTCTGGGTATGCAGTTAGCTTGAAAAAGGGCTCTGAGGAAGGTGAATATGCTCATTCATCTGTGGGTGTTAACTCTTAAACCTAACCATGTCAGTTTAAATATCAATATTTGTAATGATTTCAATACTAATCAGTTTAACAAAACTTCTAGCTGATGTGCTTGTCCCACAATTCCAAAGTGTCTTCTGCACCTTTCTAGGTTCCAGAAGCACCAACTGTGCCCTGCCCTACTGCTGAAATGAAGCATAAATTATGTGTTAAGGTAAAATTTTGTGACACGTTGAAAACTTAAAATGTAGGGACAGAAGAAAAGTGAAATGTAAATAAGTCTAATTTTCACAAAGGTTTCTGTAGTGGGTTGTATTAAGTGTTTTCATAATTAATTCAACACCTGGAGATGCTGCAGAAACCAGGGGACCATGACAAGAATTTTTAGATCCAGTTTTGCACAGAATACACTTGAACTAGTCTCTCTATATTAGTCATTATTATTTAGGACCGAGTCCTATAAATGCTGGTCACAGCTCAAGTAAAAGGGATTAAAAACAAAAGTATATAAATTGTAGGAATAAAGGAAGGAATTCTGACCACTAGCTTGCACTATCAGTACACACACAGAGCAGAGTTTTGGAAGGAGTAGAGATTGTGGCTTGCTGCATCCCCCTTAGCACTCTGTCATGATATATATCCAAAAAGTGGCATATAATGTATAATTAGAAAACTAACAATTCACGGATCATTAATATTCCTGCGTGATGTATGTGTAAAACCGAAGGACCCCAGGCATCAGGGAATGGGATCGAAACTGGGATCTTTGAAGCTTAGTGTATGAGTCTCTACTGTGTGAGCTAAAAGCTGCATGGTTTTTAACTAAGGCTGTAGCAAACTCCTCAATCTCTAAGTGGTCTAGGCGCCACTAGAGGGGGGACAGAGCACCATACCCAGCAGGCATGGGTTACATATGAATGGTCAACCTACAAAGGCTTATAATATGTGCTGGAAATATGTCTAAAATGTTTTAGCAGGCATGTTGGGGAGTAGATAAACAGTTTTTTCCAGACAAGGAAGGCAGTTCTGCCTGCTTGAATGTGTCTCCAATGTAAATTAAGCAAATTGTGACCAGAGAGAAAGAACAGCACATTTGCATGCCAGGCAAACAAAACCATCAGGTGAGCAAGTGGGGAAAAAAGTAACCATGTAACAATCTAAGCAGAAGATGGAGACTGCATACCTAAGAAGCCTTCCTGCCTCTTGTAAGTCCATGAACTTTGAGAGAGGGATTTTTTTTCTGAGGTTTACTGGACTGTGTGGAGAGGGGCAGAGAAGCCTAAGTTATCCTCCACCTGAGGAGACAAGGAAAACCAGCTCCTTGGACTCTGTGTGGACCTAACTAAGAGCAAATCAATCATTGCTGGAAAAGAAAGATTGGTCAAGAAACTAAAACTGTAGCTTGTTGAGTTAGGTCTTAGCCATTAGAAAGCATATTTTCACTTTTATTGGTAACTGTTTCTGTCTTTATCCCTTATACTTGAACTCACTTAAAACCTCTCTATTTTTGATTAAATAAACTTGTTTTACTTTTTAGTTAAACCAACCCAACAAACTGATGTTTCTTTCTCTTTAAATAAGCAGCAAACTTAATATCTTCTGTGCATGCTCAATGATAGGGAGGTGCTTTGCAGAGAGACATCTCTGAGGAACTTGGAAGATGCAGTTTACTGATTGTTACCTGCAAGGCATGGCTAAGACTGGCTGAGTCTTGAGAAGTTTGCTGGTGAGGAAGACAGACTGGTGTGGAAGGGAACTGATGCACAGTCTAATACCCAGCAAAGCTCATCTCTGTACCTCAGCAAGAGTAACACAGTGGCTCACAGTTCTGGATGTCTAGAACAGCATGTCACATACTCCACATGGGTTTTCATCCTGATGGTTCTGCATGTGTTCAGATCCGCTGGTTGCACACACCTGCCCTGTTACATTTGCAGAGGCATTGTTGAACAGGTTCAGTCTGCAAAAGGTGTGGGCCTCTCTTTCACCAACTCTCCATTGTCTGGCCCCGCTACTAAAGGAGAAACACTACATGTCTGCTGCATTTTGGGGATTTACATGACTAGAGCCCTGCGCAGATACAAAATTTGTATCCGCATCCAATCCACCATCTGCAAACACAGTCCACAGATATAAATCAGATATCCACAGATTTACAAGGCTGTATACGTGACCACTCAGGATTTGGCCCTTAAGAAATATGTATGTATGTATGTATACAGTAAATATTTAATTTTTGAAGTGGAAGGTATTTGCAAAGTAGCAGCTACAGTTGTACTCTGTGTAATACTATATGCTGCTGAAACAAGGCAGTGTGTGCATTTGTGTATATGTAAAAAAAAATGTTTTTTAAAGAGATAATTGTGCTACGAAATGCACAGTGGTCCATCATAACCCCCAGATTCAGCTCTGATTCTTTGGTCTGGCTGACAAAATTCCAAAGCTAATGAGAGAGAAAAATATGAACTCATTTACTAGGGCCCAGATCCTCAAAGGTATTTAGATGCCTGACTCCAAAAGCTTGATCCTGGATCTCACATCATTGTAAACTGGTGCAGTAGCTCCATTAACTTCAGGGGAATCACTCCTGATTTGCAGCATAGGTGAGTTCAGACTCAATCTCTGAATCTTTAACCTAGCATGCTGATTCAGTATGGGAGAGGTAAACAGGAAGCATCTGTAGTATAGTGCATTTGTTTAGCATTTTGTGAAATTAAACAAACAAAAAACTGTACATTAAAACTTCCTGCACTAAGCTAGAACTCTTCCCCTCTCTCTCCCCCCCCCCCATGAGTAATGGAGAAACATCAATCACCCTTGCATAATGACAGGTTTCAGAGTAGCAGCCGTGTTAATCTGTATTCGCAAAAAGAAAAGGAGTACTTGTGGCACCTTAGAGACTAACAAATTTATTAGAGCATAAGCTTTCGTGAGCTACAGCTCACTTCATCGGATGTATCCGATGAAGTGAGCTGTAGCTCATGAAAGCTTATGCTCTAATAAATTTGTTAGTCTCTAAGGTGCCACAAGTACTCCTTTTCTTTTTATCAATCACCCTGTTAATCATGAGAGAAGTCTCTCTGTAGATATGGAATGCTGATTTTTAAGAAATCTCCTGACACTTAAAGAAAAAAGCTACAGTTTTTATTTTACTTCTCTGCTCACAGTTGCAGCCTAGTAATGCCTTAGTCACTCCAGTGCTGCTGTTTTGAGTTTACAAGAAACCTGACTACTTTCATCAGAGAGAAATCTACATTAGCCTTATTTTTAAAGTGACTATCAAAGGCGCAGATGAGAAAAGTAATCTTGGTCACAGCTGCTGCCCAGTGTTACCAGTTCTCATGAATCTTGTGATGATTTGGTGGGTTTTTTTAAAACCACCAGTTGCTGGAGGCATGTGTGTATATGCAAATTTCAGTTTTAATTTTTAAAGTAAGTTTCCACCCTCATAGTTGTGCAGAAAAATATGAAAGTGTGACTCTACTGTACCCCGAAGATTCAAAAACCAGAAGGCAAAAATAAAAGAACCCCAAATGTATTTTTTAATCAATCATGATTTTTTGCATCCTGACTCAAGTTTTTTGAGCTTTTGGTGTTGGCAGTACTGGTGACATGCGTGTAAGCTGCTGGGGCATGAGCGGCCTACAAAGCGGGTAGAGCGGGAACTTGCCTCTTGGGCCCCACATAGGTGCAAGAGCTAATACTTTTTAAAAAGATTATTTTTTAACTTTTTATTTTACTTATTTTGTAAATAAACAAACAAACAAAAACCCACAGCCTGAGTCAGACACCTGGCATGGAAAATTTCAGCCCAAATGGTGGAAGTTAGGCAAAGTTGTAAGCAAATGAAAAGCGGATCTTGTAATGGAAATTATCTGGCAACAATAAGTATAGGTTACAGAGGCATTAGAAGCTTCCTAACGGTGTGTGTGGGGCGCCCATTGGCGCGCAAATCGTGGCCCCACCCTCCTGCACCGCCTCTTCCCCTCAAGACCCTGCCCCTTTTCCCCATACGGCCGGTAAAAAGTGGTGGTGCGATGGCCCGTTGACCCTTCTCGCCCCTCCCTCCCCACCTTCCGGCACCCAATATATAGGTGAAGCTGGCAGCACAATCTAATTGTGTAGCCTATCTTACTGTTATTCTGGATGGGTAAAATTCATCCCAGTGCAGAGGTCCACACTGGATTTAAGGGTCAAATTTCGCCCATTATGCTGAGTCCCATTAAAATAGTCAGTGTATATGCCCTGTATTTTTATATATATATATATATATATATATATATATATATATATATATATATATATATATATATATATGCACCATTATGGACCTTACTGCAAAATCAAAGCAAAGCTGCTGCTGATAGAATGCATACTTACTCCAAAGAACCTTCCATGCATTGGTTTTATTATGTAAAATCCCTTTGAAAGCAGTGGTGAATTGGAGATGAAATTTGCTTTAATTAAAATACCTGGTAAAAAGTAAATATTTAATGTTAAAAGGATAATTCCATGGTAACAGTTTAATATTAAATGCACAGATGCTAATTATCAAAATTTAAATGGTTAGGCAATTTAAAAAACAAAACTTTCTTTCCCCCCTCTAATGACCATTGGCAGGGACACTATTGTGCTCTTTAAAGACTAACTCCTTGCATATTTTTATTTTTCCAAACTTGAGCCACCTTTAATTGTGAAGTTAACTAAGATAGAGTTCTTGCAGGTTCGTAAACTCTTTGGGGACCTAGTCCCTTTCTGTTAAAAAAAAAAAAAAAAAAAAAAAAAAAAGCTGAACTGATTAAAATAATTTTGTAAAAAAAAATCGATTTGGAATGAAATAGCATTAACTTTGATCTTAATGCAGTTTGAAGTAGCAGAGATGTAAAACCTGAAGAACTAGATCTGTAATGTAAATGTAGACAGACTGATGTTCTTCAACTATAACAAAGCTATCAGGTATTTCTATAATGGGAACATTTTTGTTCCCTGGGAATAGTAAAATGAAAAGCAAAATATTAATGCTTTAACACAGATGAAGATGCCTCGGGTTTATCCTCTGATCCTTAGGTCTTGTTTTGCTGATCTAACAATTTAAATCTCATTTGTAATCAATTCCTTTAGAAATCTTGCCATCTTCTGCTTGCATACTGTATTCTGTGTAAGTAAAAGAAAGCAGAACCTACAGCTGAAGTTAGGCTTTAACTAAAAAGCCAGTGGGTGCACATTCTCCCTATGGAGTCCTGCTGTTGTACATGATTCCCATTAACTTTTATTACACACTTGTAGCAAAGGAAGAAAGTGGTAAAAAGAAACTCAAAAAAATTGTTAGCACTGAGTCCAGCCAGAGGTCATGCCCTCAACAGCACACATAGGCTGCTGTCCAGACAACAGTGGCCACCCACTGGCCAAAGGAATAGCTACTGGTCCTGTTTGCAGGCAACAGAAGAATGACTGGCTAATATAAATCAAGTTGTAACCACTGACAATTGATCTTTACGGAGCAATATTAGCCACATGACTGGAGTCAGAAAAGCAGACCTAAAGAGTTGTGTGCACACCCCTATCTTGATATTCAAGTCTGTACCAGGGATTCAGAGAAGTCAGTCGTGACACTTGGCAGACACCCACTGACCATGCCACTAAACACAAACAGCTAGCCAGAGGGTTAGAGTTGGTTCAAGAGGATGCTTTAGGCATCCATAACCGCCCCTCCAAGAGGAGGTCTGCAGCCAGATGCACTGCTGCAAAATCAGGTAGCACTGACCAGGGAGGAGGTATGGACAGAGCAGCCAGGGGATGAGCTGATGCAGTAGATCCCTTAAGTAGCCATCTCCAGACTGCTGCCATGGGTCTGCACTTCACTGTAAAGATGCCCTTATCCAGGGGTGGGTCTGCTGCTATGAAGAACCACTAGCCAAACCCTCATCATAGAAGAGCTTCTGAGACTGCAGTAATAGCCTGGAGGCAGCCTACAGAGAGGAATTCTGTCCCTGTGGAAGTCTTCAGCACATAGTTGTTTACTTGGGGTGGGTACTCAAAAAATAATTCGGCCTCAGTTCTTTGTGATTCTACATCTCAACAGCTGTGAGCATCAATCTTGTGAGAAAACACATACCTTAGTTTCATCAAAGAAAAGATTGACGTCAGTTGGCAAAAAAAACAACTTCCAATTGCAGTTTATTTCCAGCAATGCAAACAGGGCAATGTCTGAATAGAAAGGAATTTACTGGGTAAATTTTGGCCTGTGAAAATGGTTTGGTGCTAAAAATTCCTGAGATTACAAAGCCCTGAAAGATAGGGGCAGGGAAGGGAGGGGAAGTCAATTAAAATAGGAAATGGCTGTATACTTAATTATTGTAATGTTTCACTTGCTTTGCTTTCAGCTGGCACCAATATACAACATGTGCCGCACAACATCAAAATGCTGTCTTCTGACAGTGTATGAGAGAGACAGTGGTTCACTGTAACTCATATAAGCCATTTAGAGCTCAGTTTTGTTCCTTATTTGGTTTTAGAACGACCAGGAGAAGAAAAATTCAGACAACATGACTAATGCTGAGGCAGTCAGTGGCAGCTTATACTAATTAACAAATTAAATTTTCAAATGGAATGGAATCCATTTAAACTGAAGCCATATTATAAACTTTTTGTGACCATGACATACAGTAACTGAAGCGGAATAAATTCATCTTCTATAATCACACTAATGACTGCAGGAAGTGGCAGGAGAAATAGTAATTCTTCTGGATATTTTAGGAGAATTTAAATTGTGCAACACACACATATTGGATGCACATAAATAGAAGAAATTAAGTCATTACGTTTTCAACCAAGCAGATTCCCCAGAACTAACAACAGTGGAAACTGTAGTGTAGACAAGGTTCAGGCATTTTTACCATCCTGACATCTAACCTTGTTCAAAACTTACTTAAAGGTGCAACATAAACTCTACCATCCATTAGAAGACATGCTGTAAAAAATGCCACCAATATGACTGCTTCCACCAGTTACGGTAGGCATCGCCAAGTGGTGCTGTTTTACAGTCTTCAAAGTTGTTCTTCTCAGTGAATAAACGTTCAGTTGTGAGAGGACTTGCTGTGTTTTTTAGCTCTGCTGTGCAAGGCTCTGTAAGGGGAACTGTGTGACCAGCAGGAGGGTAATTTGCTGTCTGCCTTAATCTCTGATTACAGTCAATTCTTGAGGCAGAGTTTCTCTGTGGCATCCAGTTATTGGTGTTGGGCTGAGGTTTCAGAAAGAAGGAATTGCCTGGAATACACCTGTATTCCAGGACACCTGTGTAGGTGTAAATAAAATTACACTAAAGCCTTGTCTTCACTGCTAAAAGTGGTGTGTTTTTTACCGCAGGGTAACTAATGCATATAAATGCTCATGAGCTATCCATAGGTAAAAACATAGTGAAGACCAAGCACTTTAGTTTTACCATGAGATAGACTGCGAGGTACACAGCCCTATACTTCCTCCAGTAGTTGACCTCAGTGAGTTTACCTCATTGTAACACCAAAGTCCTGCATTGTGGCAGGGGTTAGACTAGATG
Source organism: Dermochelys coriacea (assembly GCF_009764565.3). Taxonomy (NCBI): domain Eukaryota; kingdom Metazoa; phylum Chordata; order Testudines; family Dermochelyidae; genus Dermochelys; species Dermochelys coriacea. Next base: position 58,360,054 of record NC_050077.1, read on the forward strand.
ACCCTGGCGGTCCCTTCCATCCCTACGGTTCTATGATTCAATGAAAATGCTTGGTCTTCACAGTGGTTATTCCTCAGGATAGCTCATGCACATTTATATGCATTAGTTGCCATGAGGTAAAAGGCGCATCTTTTTTAGCAGTGAAGACAAGGCCAAGATGGGGAAGGGAAAAAAGAGACTGCCAGCTACCCACATGACGACTATGGGGTAGCAAAGGAAAGCCGCTTTCGTTCCCATCATCCAAGAAGGAAGAAACCACTCCCAACAGTCAGTACTGGGCAGAGAAGAGAGGAGAACCACTAGTGCTATGTCTGAGAAAGGTTTGGAAACGTTTGTATGTGACAATGAAACTACAGCAGAAGTACAAACACTATGAACTAACTTTTTAAAACTACTGAATATTGTCAATACTTAATGTTTGTGTTGAATAAACAAAGGCAAGCTAATTATAGATAGCTTTCTGTTATGCAAAATTCCTTTGCACCATACTGATACGGTTTTTGGAGCATCATCCAGCCCAACTTTGGAAAAATCTCCTGCTTTCTGGAGGTACCTTAATAGGTATTCAGATTACCTAGGTGTCGGCTGATGCGTACAGAATCTTGGATCATCCATTTTAAAGAGAGGAAAAAAATAATCAGTACTCTCCTCCACTGTATAGTAGATCCTCTCAGAGATATGAACAGCAGAGTTATAAACTGACCAGTCAACCACACACCTCATTTGGAACCGGAAGTATGCAATCAGGCGGCAGCGGAGACCTCTCTCCCCCCAAAAGGCAAATACAGTACAATACTGTGTTAAACTACAAAAAAAAGAAAAAGAAAAAGGAAAAGCAGCATTTTTTTCTCTTTATATTAAAGTTTCAAAGCTGTAATAAGTCAATGTTCAGCTGTAAAACGTTTGAAAGAACAACTGTAATATTTTGTTCAGAGTTATGAACCTTTCAGAGTTATGAACAACCTCCATTCCCGAGGTGTTCGTAACTCTGAGGTTCTACTGTAAGTGCTACTGAATAGAAGAGACAGGAAAACAAGAAAATTGCTGGCATGAATGAGCAGAGAAAGCCTTCAATTTCTACCAGCTGAGCCAGTGTGACAGGGAAGTCCTGCTTTGAAAAATGAGTAAGCACTAAGTCTGCCATAGAAGAAGAGGAGGAAGGAAAGTACACAGACTTTGACAATTTAAAATATAGGGACTGCCTCTAAGCATATGTTTCTTAGGCTGCTGAGCTTAATAATGGTAGCATTTTAGTGGCCTAGGTCTGGCTTTGAAGGTAATGCCTCACTGGATGCAGGGAGTTACCTCTGCTGCTGGACAAATGCAGTGTTGTGTCAGCCAATAATAGTTCATGGATTCATTAGGCCTACTTAAAAATAAATTATATTTTGATGATCAGATTTAGGGATTTTAACATTTGAGAAATGGATCCCTTGAAGTGAATAATCTGATTCACCCATACCCTAGCTGGGGCTCCCCTTCCTTTACAACTTGAAGGCTGCTTTTGCCTGCAGAACTGCAGTAGGTCCTCTCTGACCCATACCACATACAACCTTTCGCAATGCAGTATTATGATTGAATTTTTAATTACACCAGTCAAGAAATTTGTGTGTGTGTTACAATAGAGTCCTTTCACTACATGATAACGCAACAGTGGATAAAATGTCACACTGTTCAGCAAATAACGCACTATTTAATGGAAAATATCTGTACTTTCTCAGTAAATATAGACTCACCTGTACTGAATATATGCTAAATTAATTTTAATACTATGCCCCCAGTTAGACTGTAGATATATGGAAATATGTACTGGTGAGTTATGTTTAAAAATATCCTTTTACTACTACATACATGTTTTGTATTGTTGCATAGATATATTTGTACAGTCATGTAAAATTCTTTTGTAAGGCATATATACAAGAGGGCAGAGAAGGGTCACAGTATGTAGATAAGGTATTTCTATAGCAATCCAGCAAAAAAGGATGAGGAACATAGTGTTGTTTTTTCCTGTATGTTCATAACTTGTACAACATGTAGATACACGTATACTGTACAGAGACAGCCAAATTGATCAGTGGTGTAAATGGTGCCACTTATCTAAAAACAGTGGAGTTGTACCTGCATATACCAGGATTGAATTTTGCTACTATGGGGCCTAAGCCTGTCCTGAAGTCAATGGGAGTTTTACCATCGATGGATTTCGTTGGGAGCATGATCCAGCCCATAATGCATTATGGAGGCACCAGAGTAACCCTGGAGTCAAGATTAAGTTGAAATTCACACTTCAGGTATATTAAATTCTCACAATATTGCGCTCCTTTGAGAAGAGTATTCTTTGGAACCTTTCTAAATAGTCTCAGCTAAAAAAACGGTAAATATTCCAAATAATACAATATGTAATCCCCCAAATCACCAGGCAGAAACAGTGATGTAGCCATTAATTTTGGCTTTTACATACATTTTTTCACGTTGGTAACATTTTATTTATTTATTTTACCTTATAAGAATTCCTGCTGTTTTTGGTATTGTTCCCTGACTCGCTGAAGTGGGGTGTAGCATATGCAGTCTATGGATGCCTCACACTCACAAACCAAGATTGGGGAAACAACCTTCACAAAGTAGAAGTGCTATTCAAAACCGCAGTTGCCTCAATGCAAGAAAATAACTTTAGTCATCACAGAAATTTCCTTTTTTCTATTTTTTATATCCCTAATTGTGATTTTTAGGATGTGAGTTTTCTGGCTCTTTTTTTTTTTTCTTATTCTGTTCTTCAGTGCATTTATAGTGTTTTTATTTTCCTTCTTTGTTTAATCTGCCTGTCCTACAACTAAAAACTGAATACCTTTTCTTTGTCATTTCCTCAGATCTTCAGCACTGCTTTTTTGTCTTCCTTTCTTAATGTTTCCCTCATGTTAAATTTAAAGCATTTGCCTTTTATCTTAGTCAGTCTCTTTGGCTTCTTTTGCTCTCCTTACTTTCATTTCCTCTTTCAAATATTCTCTTACTGTTGCAGCAATATTCCTATTCTTCTTCTTAACCTACATATATAGCAGCTGTTTTAAGCATTTTTCTCTCTTGTTGTTGATGTTTGATTTTTGATCACCACAACCTGGGATTGAAATTCACGTTAAAATTTCCAGAGTATTTTTCTACTGATAACATATCTTTTCATGCTGGAGAAATATGTGAAAGACTACTATAAATGGATTGGTTTCAGAGTAGCAGCCGTGTTGGTCTGTATTCACAAAAAGAAAAGGAGTACTTGTGGCACCTTAGAGACTAACAAATTTATTAGAGCATAAGCTTTCGTGAGCTACAGCTCACTTCATCAGATGCATTTGGTGGAAAAAACAGAGGGGAGATTGATATACACACACAGAGAACATGAAACAATGGGTTTATCATACACACTGTAAGGAGAGTGATCACTTAAGATAAGCCATCGCCAGCAGCAGGGGGGGGAAGGAGGAAAACCTTTCATGGTGACAAGCAAGGTAGGCTATTTCCAGCAGTTAACAAGAATATCTGAGGAACAGTGGGGGGTGGGGTGAGGTGGGGGGGGGGGAGAAATAACATGGGGAAAGAGTTTTACTTTGTGTAATGACTCATCCATTCCCAGTCTCTATTCTAGCCTAAGTTAATTGTATCCAGTTTGCAAATTAATTCCAATTCAGCAGTCTCTCGTTGGAGTCTGTTTTTGAAGCTTTTTTGTTGAAGGATAGCCACTCTTAGGTCTGTAATCGAGTGACCAGAGAGATTGAAGTGTTCTCCAACTGGTTTTTGAATACCCACCTGCTGAAGTGAAGAAACAGATTGATTGAGCCAGAAGAGTACCCAGAAGTCACCTACTACAGGACAGGCCCAACAAAGAAAATAACAGAACGCCACTAGCCATCACCTTCAGCCCCCAACTAAAACCTCTCCAACGCATCATCAAGGATCTACAACCTATCCTGAAGGACGACCCATCACTCTCACAGATCTTGGGAGACAGGCCAGTCCTTGCTTACAGACAGCCCCCCAACCTGAAGCAAATACTCACCAGCAACCACACACCACACAACAGAACCACTAACCCAGGAACCTATCCTTGCAGCAAAGCCCGTTGCCAACTCTGAGAAATGTCCACATATCTATTCAGGGGACACCATCATAGGGCCTAACCACAGACACACTATCAGAGGCTCATTCACCTGCGCATCTACCAATGTGATATATGCCATCATGTGCCAGCAATGCCCCTCTGCCATGTACATTGGTCAAACTGGACAGTCTCTACGTAAAAGAATGAATGGACACAAATCAGACGTCAAGAATTATAACATTCAAAAACGAGTTGGAGAACACTTCAATCTCTCTGGTCACTCGATTACAGACATAAGAATGGCTATCCTTCAACAAAAAAGCTTCAAAAACAGACTCCAACGAGAGCCTGCTGAATTGGAATTAATTTGCAAACTGGATACAATTAACTTAGGCTTGAATAGAGACTGGGAATGGATGAGTCATTACACAAAGTAAAACTCTTTCCCCATGTTATTTCTCCCCCCCACCCCACCCCACCCCCCACTGTTCCTCAGATATTCTTGTTAACTGCTGGAAATAACCTACCTTGCTTGTCACCATGAAAGGTTTTCCTCCTTTCCCCCCCCTGCTGCTGGTGATGGCTTATCTTAATTAAATTTGTTAGTCTCTAAGGTGCCACAAGTACTCCTTTTCTTTCTGAAACCTCTCCTTACAGTGTGTATGATAAACCCATTGTTTCATGTTCTCTGTGTGTGTATATCAATCTCCCCTCTGTTTTTTCCACCAAATGCATCCGATGAAGTGAGCTGTAGCTCACGAAAGCTTATGCTCTAATAAACTTGTTAGTCTCTAAGGTGCCACAAGTACTCCTTTTCTTTTTATAAATGGATTGTAAAATATAAGTATTTTGATAGCTGATGTCACAATAGCTGTGTGCTTATTTTGGTCCCCAGATAATTCTTTAGATTAAAAAAAGAAAGAAAAAAGGTCTGTAGCACACAAATAAGGTTAGATCTTTTTTAAAAGGATAGAAAAAATGAGTACAACCCATGTTTATAGATCAATGGATTCATTGCTTAGCGTACAGACATGCTTTAAAATGAGGATTTCACAGAGAATGGTTCTAAATAAAGATTGGATTGAAGGGAGCCCTGATAACCAAAAAACACTTTTTGGTTTAGGTTTTGAGGCTAATTACCTTAATTGTGAGCCTAACTATGGGAAAGTGGATAAAAGTTTTGAGGCATCTTTTGGGATCGCTGTGTTTTCTATTACTCTTCCCCTCTCAGAAGCACACCCTAAAAGACCTTCTATATGCCAAGGGAAAAAATGAAACACATGATTCCCTACTGGTATAGCTCTGATGGGTTAGCAGTGGTGGAAACTGTATTGTAGATGGAGTGCAGGCGTTTTTACCTCCATGACATCTTGTGTTACCATGGCAGCTCTAAGCTCATATTTCTGTTCTGTTTGGGAGGGGAACACAGATGCTTCACCTGCAAGTATTTGTTGTGGCTAGAAAAAAAAAAAGTTGTCACACCTTTAACAGGGGAAAGTAAACATCTTGCACCCTTTTGGGAGCTGTGAATCACCTTTTGCTGGAGAGAAGGTTGCCATGATCTGGAGCTGCACTGAGGGTGAATTACAGGTCCATTTCTGTAGATGCAGCCAAAGGCTCTGGTGACCATCCCCCTGGCAAAAGCTCTTACAAATTCTGCTTATTCAGATGGCTAGAGAGAGTTGCTGCAGCGAGACATTAGGCATGCCTAGTCCTTCCTCAGGGACTGAGTGTGCAGCCTCTTCAGATTTCTTGTTTTAAGTGTTATATTTTTAGACAAAGCACTTTAAAATGGTCAGAACTACAAAATATTTGCTTTCCTCAGTTAAAGAAAACCCTGTTGTGTGTCCCAGCGTGACCCAACCTTTTTATAGCTACATCAAATACTTGTAGTGTAGGATGTTGTCGTTTCTTGTTCTTTTTCACAATAAGGACAGAAATAAAAACACAGTTGCCATTGTAACACAAGGTGGAGTCTGACATCCAAACTTCTGTAAATAAAAATCCAGCTGCAGCATTTGATCCATCTGCTTAAATTCTGAAGAAAACAATAATGATGTGCTTGTAACCCATAATTTGTGAAATTATGTAAACAGGGAATTTATCTTATATATTCAGCATTTCAATTATGCTGTACAAGTAACAACAGTTATAAAATTTTGGGCTTCAGTGCTTTACCATCTTTGCCACCCTTCTGTCTTCTTCAAGATTCAAATAGCCATATATGTTTGTTTTAATTGACAGTTGACTTGTACTATTAGAAGATAGTTACAAAAAGGGAGATACAGTGTAGTCCAAAGTGTCTGTAGCATGACCTTGTTGTCTGTTGCTGAGACTTGAGAGATCAGAAAAATGGAAACTGCATCTTAATCTTAATTTCTAGCTTGTTTACAGTTTTGAATGTTTCAAAGCATTTATAACAGAGGAATAACTGAATAAAACTGAGCAGAAGACTATAATCATGTGATCAATATCTGCTGGTGTTGTCAGTTTTCAATCTAACAATTAAGTTGAATATGCTAGCTATTGCACTGGCATTCCTAAAGTGGGGTATCTCTAACAACAGAACATTAGCTCACAGGAAGTCATTATATGACCCACAAATATTCTTCTTGTCAGAATGCAAAGTGGGTCTGATCATAGCATGGAACAGCAACAGAATGAAAAATAAAAGCTGACAATAGTGCATTACACACCTTTATTCCTGTTTCCTTGCCCAGCCTCAGTTCCTATGGCTATGTCTACACTACACAGCTTTTAGCGACATGGCTGTATCTCCATAGCCATATTGCTAAAAGTTGCGCAGTGTAGCTGCTGTTTGTTGACTCTCCTGCTGATAAAAAACTTCTACCCGCAACGAGCGGCGTTTGCGTTGTCGGCAGGAGAGCGCTCCTGACGACAATGCACTGTTCACCCTGACACTTGTTGTGGCAAAACTTTTGTCTTTTAGGGTTGGTGGTTGGTTTGTTTTTTTTTTTTTAAACACCTCTGAAAGACAAAAGTTTTGTCGTTCAATTGCCAGTGTAGACATAGCCTAAATCTACTCCAAGCATTGGTTTTAGAGAACATCAACAGAGTTACTGAGGGACCCCTGGCAGCGTGACCCCCTGGGGCTCTCTTCCAGCCTGTGTTTTTGAGAACTCAGTGCTGGATGAGGTTTGTTTAAATCTGCCAAGCTCCTCTTTTTACAGCTACTTAGGGCATGGCTACACTTGCAGATGTAGAGCACTGCGAGTTAAACCCGTCTTCGTAGAGTTCAGTAGGGAAAGCGCTGCAGTCTGTCCACACTGACAGCTGACAGCGCATTGGCATGGCCACATTTGCAGCACTTGCAGTGGCATTGGGAGCGGTGCATTATGGGCAGCTATCCCAGCATGCAAATGACTGCAACATGCTTTTCAAATGGGCGGTGGGGTGGAGTGTGACAGGGAGTGTGTTGTGTGTATGTGGGGGGGAGAGAATGGGTTTTTGGGGTGCTGAGAGTGTGTCAGCATGCTGTCTTGTAAGTTCAGACCTCCCCTCCCCCGCCTCTTTCTCACTCACTCAAAGCAAACAGTAAATGTTTGCTTTTTCTCGGAGCTGAGAAGCAGCTGCATTCCTGCAGCCGATTTCACAACAATGACAAGAGTGGCCTCTTGACTTAAGGGGATTATGGGACGTTTCTGGAGGCTGATCAGAGCTCAGTAAAGCAACACCTCGTCCACACTGGCGCTGCAGCGCTCCAATGGGGGCGCAGCAAACGTTATTCCACTCGCCGAGGTGAGTACCAGCAGCTCTAGCCGCGGAGTCAGAGCGCTTTAGGTGCCTTGCCAGTGTGGATGGGTAGTGAGCTAGTGCGCCCGGGACTCCTTTTTTGCGCTGTAACTCGCAAGTGTAGTCAAGCCCTTAGGCTTTGTCTTCACTGACAGTGTTATCTCGCTGTAAAATCCTAAGGGAAGACAAAGCATTTGTAGCGTTTACTGCAAGATAGCTAGGTGAGGTAAGAAAAAGAACATTCTCTCATCTCCCCCGCTGTTTTTCATTCTTTTTTTCTTCATCCTACTCCTATATTATAAGTAATAGGAAGTAAATGAAAATAAAGTGAGGCATCTCTATTGTTTTTGTAGTCTCTTCCCCCCCCCCCCCCACAGACCACTTGAAAACTGCTGAGGGTCTCGGTGGACCACTTAATGATCTTTCCAAATGTTGTCTGTACTGTTAGCTAACTATTATAAAATGCTTTGGATAAGAGCGCTTTATAAAAAAAAAACTTAATAATCTTTCCTCGGTCCACCTGAATGGAGTTCTGGACCACAGTTTGAGAACTTCTGGTCTAGATGAAAGCCTTATTTGCATTATGCTAATGTGAAAAATGTGTAAAAATAAAAAGTATAGATGACGCATGAAGGGAAAAATAAAAGTTAACTTCCTCTGAAGAAACGTATTCAATTTGAAAAACAATATATTTATTCAGATAGCTTTTTTACTACACTTTTTCTTTACAAAATCGTCAATTAAGTCATCATAAGTAATATTTTGTAAAGAGGCACTTTCAATTGTCAATAGAATAATCACAGAATCATAGAATATCAGGGTTGGAAGGGACTTCAGGGGGGTCATCTAGTCCAACCTCATGCTCAAAGCAGGACCAATCCACAACTAAATCATTCCAGCCAGGGTTTTGTCAAGCCAGGGTTTTGACCTTAAAAACCTCTAAGGAAGGAGATTCTACCATCTCCCTAGGTAACCCATTCCAGTGCTTCACCACTCTCCTAGTGAAAAAGTTTTTCCTAATAGCCAACCTAAACCTACCCCAGTGCAACTTGAGACCATTACTCCTCGTTCTGTCATCTGCTACCACTGAGAACAGTTTAGATCCATCCTCTTTGGAACCCCCTTTCAGGTAGTTGAAAGCAGCTATCAAATCCCCCCCTCATTCTTTTCTGCAGACTAAATAATCCCAGTTCCCTCAGCCTCTCCTCATAAGTCATGTGCTCCAGCCCCCAATCATATTTGCTGCCCTCCTCTGGACTCTTTCCAGTTTTTCCACATTCTTCTTGTAGTATGGGGCCCAAAACTGGACACAGTACTCCAGATGAGGCCTCACCAATGTCGAATAGAAGGGAATGATCACATCCCTGGATCTGCTGGCAATACTCCTACTTATACAGCCCAAAATGCCGTTAGCCTTCTTGGCAACAAGGGCACACTGTTGACTCATATCCAGCTTCTCGTCCACTGTAACCCCTAGGTCCTTTTCTACAGAACTGCTGCCTAGCCACTCGGTCCCTCGTCTGTAGCAGTGCATGGGATTCTTCTGTCCTAAGTGCAGGACTCTGCACTTGTCCTTATTGAACCTCATCAGATTTCTTTTGGCCCAATCCTCTAATTTGTCTAGGTCCCTCTGTATCTTTTCCCTACCCTCCAGCGTATCTACCACTCCTCCCAGTTTAGTGTCATCTGCAGACTTGTTGAGGGTTTGCAGTCCACGCCATCTTTCAGATCATTAATGAAGATATTGAACAAAAACGACCCCAGGACCGATTCCTGGAGCACTCTGCTAGATACCGGCTGCCAACTAGACATGGAGCCATTGATCACTACCTGTTGAGCCTGGCTTTAGTTTAAAGTGGTACGCTTTGTAATATTTTGAGACTTCAGTAGTAACCATAGAGTACAGAAGTTCCTCTGGCATGCTGTAGCCTGCTGAGAGAATTCGTATGTAAATGTCAGCTAAATACAATAATTCATAGATTTTAAGATGAAAAGGGAACATTATGATCAAACTATCTGACCTCCTGCATTACACAATCCATAAAATGTCACTCAATAATTTCTGCATCAAATTCATAACTTCTGTTTGAGTTATAGTGTATTCATTTAGAAAAATATCCAGTCTTGACTTAAAGACTGCAAGTAATAGAGAATCCACCGTATCCCTAGTTAGTTGTTCCAATGCTTAATTATTGTCATTGTTAAATGTTTGCACCTTATTTATAGTCTGGGGGTTTTTTGAGCTTCAGTTTCTAATCATTGGGTCTCATTATGCCTTTCTTTGCTAGATTAAAGAGCTGTGTATTTTTGGAAATCTTTCCCCTTGTAGGTTCTTGTAGACCATGATCAAATCACCTACAAACCTTCTCTTTGATAAACTAAATAGATTGATGAATGACTGATACTTTCAGTAACTGAATATTTTGAAGTTAACATTATTTGTGTGTAAAGAGATGCCTTTTTATTTGTCTCTGAGTCCAAGCAAGAGATGGGGGATGCTGTTTAATGTGAGAAAATATTTTGAGGATCAGCATATATGAATGTACTGACTCTTTAATTTTTAAAGCTAATGAGAAATCTGTATCTCCAATACATATTAAATTATTTTACAGGGGAGCAAGGGGCACTACCGATATCACTGGCAGAGTCACAATGTCAAGCACAGTGGAGTGGATGATATGGTCCTTCTCTCCAAAATCACAGAGGATTCCATAGTGGAGAATCTAAAGAAACGATACATGGATGATTACATCTTTGTATCCTTTATGGGCATGTTTTTACTTGGGCAATGTGGGCTTGCTGCTATAGAGTATTAGACTAATTAATATATATTATATATATCTCATTCCGTCCATCCATGAAAGCAGATCACTGAAAGATGCTGAGCATTTTATATGAAAGTTCTTGTGGGATTAAGCAGAATGCTTTACACACTGAGCAAAAAGTTGTGGCCAGGAGATAGTACTCTTCCATTTAGTAGCACAAAACACCTTTGTTCCTTTGGAGCTTCGTCTCTCTTGGGTTACTCTTGCGAAGTTTTTAGTCCTGTGTTTTGTACTGATGAAAGCATGTCTGATACTTCATTTTCTCCCTATAAAAATGTGGCATTTGTGTTAAAATTATCTGTCTAACAAAGTGGTATTACTAAGTGTTTTTCAGAAGAATTCATGGTTAAATCAGACATGTTAGATTTTAGATTCTTGTTGTAAATACTATTATTCCTTTTTTATCCCTCTCCAGTTTGTGCAGGCATTTATTTATTTTATTTTATTTTTAATCTAGAGATCAGCTCCTGAATTTTCAGTTGTTAATGTGTCCATCTATGAATGAACATCGGTCTGTGCTACTTTGGGCAGAGATTACTGAATCTTTCCACTAAATGCTGACATTGTTTGTGAGCAGAAAACAATCATTTCATGTTTATACTGACATAATGAGTGGGTGGTTTACCATATTGGTGCCCTGGATGTTGTCATTCTTTTTTGAATCAAATCCAAAAATGTATGAGTGGAGCATTGCAAATTCACAATATAGAAATTATGTCCAGTAACTTTTATTTCCTCGCTGGCTAACATGACATCATTTTGCAGCTATTATTCCATAACAATAGATTCTTATGTAGGGCACTAAATGCTAATTCTACAATTTGGAGGTAGGGAAGTGTTTAAACAGTAGATTGTTAACCCATGAACAGTTCCAGATTGCTAAATAGAATCTGAAATCCTTACTAAATTGGGCTCTTGCACATAGACACACAGCTAAATCCAAGCTCCAGTGAACTAGGTCTGACTGTAAAATAGTATCAGTCACCACCTACAAGCAGATAACACCTTTCATTCCAAAGGATCCTAACATGTTTTACAAACCGTATAGGAGTGTGTAATATATATCTATACATATATTACACACGCACAGAGGAATTACATCATCCATCCATTAAATTCTCCGCAGTAAAACACTGCAGCTATGTAAGAGCGCACAGCACAACTATATAACAGTTGAGGAGAGGAAGTGAAGTACAGTAGATTCCACTTAATAGCAATCCTGATATTAGCAACTTCTGGTTAATGGCAATATATTGCCAGGAACTAATCCCATCCCATTAAACATCATTGTTACTAGGATTTGGATATTAGCAATAGCATGTGGTTTATTACCACCTCTTTTTGGAAGAAAGGCGCCACCTGCAGGCAGTTTGCAAGGCTGCTGCCCCAAAAGGAAGCGCTTGGATGTACTGAGCACCCCTTACAGGCAGGTTTTTGGGGCTGCAACTAGAGAAGGAAGTGCTAAGACTTGCCTTCTCTGGCTGCAGCTGAATAAACCAGCCTGGGGCTAGCACTCAGCACATCTCAGTGCTTCCTTCTGGGACCACAGTCCTGCAAGGGACCACACAGAAGGTGTGGGGCTGCAAGGGATGGCTGTGGGCCACGCAGTAGCAGGGAGAGGGGCTGCAGCCCAGATGCTAGAGCTGCATAGTACCTTTTCCTGCACTCTCTAGGTTGCATCCTGCTATGGACTGTGCACAGGGAAGGAATCGCTGGGATGTGCTGAGCCCCAACTCCTGGAGAGCACAGAGAGAGGTAGTATGCAACTTTGTGGGCTCCAGCACCCCTACTCATGATGGAAAGCCCCAGCATCTGGGCTAAACTCCCTTCCCTGCTGCTACCCTGTTCTCAGGCAGGTTTGTAGGGCTGCAGCCAAGGAAGACACATCCCAGTGCTTCCTTCCCTGGCTGTTGCCGCTTATTAGCAACTGCAGATAATAACAATTTTTTGCTGGCAAATGAGGGGTTGCTAATTAGCGGAATTTATGGTATTCCATATCCATGAATCTGCAGGAGCTTTTCAGATAGCAGAATTTAATTACCCAAAGCAGAGTTTAACCAGGACACAGAGTAGCCTCCTATAAAAGTGGTTCTCAACCAGGGGTACATGCACCCCTGGGGGTACACAGAAATCTTCAAGAGGGTACATCAACTCATCGAGATATTTGCCTGGTTTTACAACTGGCTACATAAAAAGCACTAGTGAAGTCAATACAAACAAAAATTTCATATAGACAATGACTTGTTTATACTGCTGTATATCCTATACACTGAAATGTAAGTACAATATTTATATACCAGTTGATTTATTTTATAATTATATGGTAAAAATGAGCAATTTTTCAACAATAGTGTGCTGTGACACTTCTGTATTATCATGTCTGATTTTATAAGCAAGTAGTTTTTAAGTGAGGTGAAACTTGAGGGTATGCAAGACAAATCAGATTCCTGAAAGGGGTACAATAGTGTGGCAAGGTTGAGAGCCACTGCCCTACAACACCATTCTGGGGTGCTGCTTTCACAGTAACTTGCCTAGAACAGCGCCACCTACTGAATCACCAACACCTCTTCCTGCAGCACCCTTAGTAAGTCTCTCATCAGAGAACTGACCCAACCTGAGAGTATACTGCTTAACATCTGTACATCAGGTAGCTCCATTGAAGTTTACACCACTGAGAGTTCAGACAGTCCCTTTAAAATGCTGCTTTTTGTCATGTTCACAACAGCTAGTCCTTCTCAAGCTGTCAATAAGACACTTCAGAAGTGTCTAAACAGTTCAAATATATAATTTCCTTTTTTGTATTTTTACTGAAAATGTCTTTTTTTTTGTGTGTGTCCTCAGATACATGCTCCTGAGCTCCATGGTTAACTTGTGCTAAAAAAATTAAAATAAATATTTTCTGAATCATATGCGATATGTTTGTATTTGTAAGCCTCAGTAATATCATTCTTACTATTAAGGATTGTTGAAAGTTATAGTTATTTAACAGCATTGATTGGAAAACCCACTTGTTTTTGGAAAGCTTTGTTTTATTGGTAGATATTTATAGTTCAAAATATTATATAATCACCAATAATAAGGTAATGCTTTATGAAATTACAGCCACTGAGGAGGTCTCATGAACCTTAACTGCTCTTGAATACAGACATATATTGGATCTGTGTTAATCTCTGTGAATCCTTTCAAACAGATGCCATACTTTGGAGAAAAGGAAATTGAAATGTACCAGGGAGCTGTAAGTAAAGTTTCCTATAAGATATTGCAGATATTCAATTGTATGTAAAGGTTCTTCACTCTTTGTTTGGACTAATATGAGTATATGTTGACTGGTTTTGGTGGTGGTGGAATTTACTGGCCTAGACTAACTTAATTTGGATGCAGCATCTAATTTTAATGACGTCCTGCTTCTCCTTCCATTTACATGCTGGATTCTCTGAGACAGAGTTAAGCTTGTAAAACAGATTCATGTATTGATTTAAGTTTGACCAAAATCAGGTTTCCCACAGCAGACATTCCCCTATACAAGAAGAATTTTTCACCAGCTATCTATACCTTAGATCTCTAAAGTTGGACACCAAAACACAGAGGCACACAAAATTAGGGGCCAGTTTTGAAAATTGGACTGTAAGTATGGGGCAGAGGGAGGGCACAGGTAACTCAATCTGCTGCACTGAAATCAGGCATGTCCATAGACCGAAAACTACATATGCTATTCAGTCTGAATGGGGTGGAGGGGTGGTCTGACAGGGCCAATCAGCCTGAGGCTCTGTGCAGTGTTTATTTGTTAGCTTAAGGCCACTTCTGAAAGGGGGCATAAATTATGTGAGTTTCTCTTGGACAGGTATATATTTAAGTATTCTACATTTTTAAAATAGTGTTTACATATCTCAGCCACGACAAAAATTGATTTTAATATGTAACTGCTGAAGTCTGAGACTCAATTTAAGATGCAGAATTTTCTGTTCTAGCAAGAAACTCTTACATGATAAATACTTGTTATTTTTTTCTGTGGTATTTAATGTTCTGTTTGAAATTTACATTATATTCCCCAACCCCCTCCCATAGGCTCAGTATGAAAATCCACCACATATCTATGCTCTAGCGGACAACATGTACAGGAACATGATTATTGACAGAGAAAACCAGTGTGTCATTATCAGGTAAGAAACAGCTGTTCACCTATTATAGTTGCTAGTTTAAAGCTTTCTCAGAAGGAAGCAGGGTCTCATTTTATTGCTAGATTCCCTTAATATTGTAGAATTATTCATTTATGTATGTGTTGTGGGGGGGATCTCAGATAATATTGATGACGTATTATTTATTTTGGAAGGACTTTAGAACACTGGAAGCATTATGGACCTTTCTAATTGGGCACAAGTGATATCATAACTATGTTTAATAATGCCCACTAAATGTACAGGCTGAATGCTTTCCCTTATTTTTATATATAAAAATTCAATTTCAGAAAAGTAGCAAGACACTCAAGCAAGGAATTTTTGCATTTCTCATGTGGTTAAAGTCACTTGGTCTTTGGCCTTGTACCTGGTAACACCCCCAAGTCATACTATAATCACTCACAAATAGGCCCACCTTATCATTTCTTGCTGCAAAATTATAATGCACAGTACACTCGCAATCAACTGCATTCAAGCACACATGCAACCTTCCAGCACATCTTCTGGTAAAAGAGGTTGAGTCTTGTAAACTCTTTGAGGGCATTACCATGCTTCTTTTTCTCTTACATCAATTTTATATTAGTAATATTAATAAAAACCTTTTGTCACTGAAAATTAATTTTTTCAGGATTTTATAATATTACTAGACATTTTTTGGATCCTCATTTTTGTTTTATAATGTTGCCTTTGCTTGTAGCTTAACAAAAAGAACCCTTCCTCTCCTCAATGCGTAACTCATGTCAACGGTCTCCTTTCCAAAAATGCAGTGGCTCTGGAGAATGTATATGAAAGGGACATGGTTACAAATAAAATCATGATAGGAGGTTTAAAAACTGGCTTTTCATAATTTCCCCATCAGCTTTATTCAGGACTTCCTTTCTACTTCATTCCCAGAGGGGTTTTGCTATATATGAGGTCATTGTTAGTGGGTTCTGCTGTATGTGAGGTTGTTACTCTGGTGTCATCTTTTAAAGCTGCCCTGAACCTTACTTAGTTTGTTATAAAGTTAGCACTAAATCAAACAGTGCATCTATAACTTCTGGTCTGAACCAAAAAAGTATTTGGAATGACTCCTCAGCTATGCCCAGGAAGTCTTCCACTGAGCCTGTCCCCACCTTAGTTTAGATCAGCAGAAAGGTATTTAAATTTGTAATAGCCCCCAAAGAGCCACCTGGCCTGTGGGGATAATCAGAGAGTTCTGTATACT
Organism: Dermochelys coriacea; assembly: GCF_009764565.3. Taxonomy (NCBI): domain Eukaryota; kingdom Metazoa; phylum Chordata; order Testudines; family Dermochelyidae; genus Dermochelys; species Dermochelys coriacea. The sequence continues at coordinate 58,376,098 of NC_050077.1, forward strand.
CAGTCCACCCCTCCTATGCCAGGGGCCTTCAGGGGTGGCAAAGAGCTAGCTGTGTCAGCCAAAGATTCCTCGTACCAAGGAAACTTACAGGTACCTGGGGAACTTTTTAGCCTCTTTGTGTCACTGGAGTGGTGCAAAGGAGCCAGAACAGGGGCCAGGATCTGAGTCTTTATATTTGAAGGTGTTCCTCATATAAGGTTTTCTGCCATCATATTAAATGCCATAGTGTGAAAGCAGAGATCATCTTAATATGTGTCACCGATGAGCTGTACTTGAAAGCCTACAAAGAGGAGTTGTGTGAAAATTCTTCATACTTGTGGAATTTCTTTTTGAGCTGTGACTCATAGTCCTGGCCAAGCTCCCAAGGGAGACATCCCACAGTAGAAAAGTGTATGGGTGCTCCTAGTACTGGAAAACAAGAGCATGTAGCTTCTTGGAAGTAACTGATTACACATGTGCAAAGATACTATCAGCTCAGACTTCCCCCACTCCTCTGCCTTCTTTTTAGCAATACTAGAGTTATTTGGTTCCGTTTCTGAGTTCATAGATGTTAGAAACAAGTAAAATTTGGGTTGGTTTTGCTTTGAGCTTTGGTCCTTCAAATCCAGAGCTTGAGGTAGTTCATATCTATGAATCTATGAATATGCAGGTCCAAATTCAGAGAAACAATTCTGGATTTGACCTACATAAGGGCCAGGTTTTCAAACATGCCTAGCACCCAGAATGTCAAGGTCTTTGGAAAATCTGGCCAGTTATTTAGGTGCCTGAATTGTGACAGCTGAGTTCTTTTATTAAAAATAGACCCTGATTGTGGGTAGTGAGCTCTTTTGAAAGTCTGGCCCATACTGTAAATAAAGTATGGTTTGTGTTCCCTGAGACGTGTGCACAGCCTCATCACGCTCTTCCTGTGTTGTGCTTGATACATTTGAAGGGTGTAACAAGAATGAAAGAAGAAAATCATTTTCATTGACATTATATACAAAATGTTCCTCTTCCTTGATGCATGTTTATTTTTCCTAAGATTATTTTTGTGAGATAAACACAGGAAAACCCAGAGACTAGGTTTTCAGATGCTTTTTATGTTGGTGTTTGATTTTGGGGACAACTGTGAATGGTTCACTGCTGGATTGTTAGATTTGTCAAATCAAAGAATTCAGCCAGTTGTACCGTTCATTTTAGTTATTTTTTATATTTTTGTTCTCTTGATCAAATTCCATGTACATTGCTTTGGATTACTTATGATTCTTCTGATTATGACATCACAGCTCCTAATAGTTACATAGTTACAAGATGTAGAGCTGATCCACCTCTCATTCACCAGTCTAATTTGGAGTAACTCTACTGAAGTCAATGAAGTTATAATGGTGTAAAAGCACACCAGTCTCTTGCTCTGGCATTGCCAAAGAAATGCTTCTGTGGGTAGCCTATTAGTGAGCATTCTTAGAAGATATCCAAAATAGGTCCATCTCTTCTTCCGTACCACTTATTATAGGTAGTTGTGCCCATTCTAGGGCTTGATTACTGATTATATCAGGCCATTTTACTTTGAACATTCTCTACAGACACCTACAATGAAAGCTGTTCAATTTGCATTGGATGGACTTACTATTTTCCAGGACTCTGCTCCATAGAAAAGAACATTTAGGACAGTGTTTCTAAAGATCTTAATTTGGTGGTTTTGTTAATCACATTGGACTTCCCTACTGTGTTGAGTTTTTGAAATACATCAGTTGCTTTACCTATTCTGGACTTTACATCGAACATAGAATCACCAGAATTGTGAATGATGCTACCCACCTAAGTACATTTAGTAATGATTTTCAAGGTTTCACCTTCCAAGTAGATAAAATCATTAGTAGGTAAATTAATTTTCATAACTTCCATCTTTGATTTATTAATAATAAGATCTAATGGCTTGGCAGAATTTGCAAGACCATTTGTCTGTTGCTGCATATCTTAACTAATTTATTCGTAAAACAGATGATGACTGCAAAGTCTAAGACTCCAAGCTCCCCGTCTATTCATGCAGTGTCCGTTTCCATACTGACAATCTGTCACATAACAAAGTCAATAGCAATGACAAACAAGATGGGGGACAAGATGCAACTGTACCTGACACTACTGTTAATATTAAACCAGTTCATTAGCTTCTGGTTTATCTTTACTGCACATTGAATGTTCTGTTACAATTCTTTAATAATTTGAATGAATTTGAATGGTTTTGTTGTTTTATATTATCTGTGACAGTGATTTTCTATCTACGCTATCAAATGCCTTTTGGAAATCCACAAAACTCAGGACTATGGAGGCTACCATTCATTGCTTTGCTCTCCAATATTACACAGGATGAAGAGCTGGTCTATACAAGATCTACAACTTGTTTGTCTCTAAATCTGCTTAGGGTGATGGCATAACAGACTTTCCCATGGGATTGAAAGCGGCATAATCCCATACCACTTGTTACAAAACTCTAATATCTCTTTGGGGGAGTTTGATTGTAATCCCTCTTTTCCCTTCTTCTGTGCTGTATTCTTTCTCCCAGACCAAATTGAAGAGGCATAGCAGGATTTTCATACTGCCCCTTCCACTTGCTTTAAGCAGTTTTGCAATTTGATCTTTACCTGGCAATTTATTGTTCTTTAGTCTTTCAGGAACTGCTTTAAATTCATCCAGAGTAATTTCCTTATAGCAAACATCAAGCTCTTCTGTCTTCTCTACATTACTGAGGTTAAATGTTATTTTTGGTGAGAGTCTACTAAGAATGCCATGGAAATGTTCTGCTCTGCTTTTCTTTTATTAATCTGAGGTAGTAAGGGTTTTCCCTTGTTTATCTTTTATTGGACCAGCCCTTCTGAAGCTAAAATCTCAAGCTATTCATTTACTGTTTTGAAAAAAAGGGTTTCTCTCTCTTTTCACTGATGCCATTTCTGCTTCCAGTGCTTGTCTATCCATGTATGCTCTTTTGAGACAGCCAGTTCCATCTAGTAAGAAAATATTGAGTCTTGTCATATATCTTTCAAGGGACAGACAAGCCTGTTTTATTTGTAGAATAATTACCATGTGTGTTAAGAAAACTGTACATGTTTCTAATTATAGCTAGAGAACACTGAGCTTTTATGAACGATTGTGGACAATGTAAACAATGAGGCTATTCAAGGGTTGGATTCTTCCTGGCCTGGATGCAGGTGCACAGTGTGTGTGTCCAGGTGGAAGGGGGAAGGGTGCAAGGAGCCTTTCTTAGCACCATTTGTGTGGCCCTCGTAGGCGCTAGGCAGAATTGCAGAATCCCTGTGATCAGGAGAAACAGGGATTGCTCTATCCCTCTTTCCCCAGGGCTGTGCAGTGCTCTCTGAAGGAAAGAGGGCAGGAGGGGCAGAATGTCACAAAAACGTGGTTTGCATCTCCATGAAAAGCAAGAATGATGTTGAACCAGCTGTTCACAAATATATGTTTGCAATGGAATATTAATGTATAAACATGAGACAGTTCTTTATTGTCTGAGACATGCAGATGATGGGCAAATTCTTTAGTCCGCTTGTCCATGGCAATTGAGTGGTTAAAGAACTTGGGTATTTGACAATTTTAGTTGCTAGTACATGCATCTGAAATTCACAAGAGGCAACATATCTGTCTATGCACTTGTTCTCATATATGGAGGAGAGTGTGGTTTGAAGTGATTTGCTGTGTAGCCATAGTGGCCAAAATGTAATTCACATTAAGCGGTTAAGGCTTTAGCAGCGGATTGATATTTCATTTCATTTCATTTCATTGAGTTTTGCTAAGGCATACGCATGGTTATTTATTTAAGTGTATATTATTGTATCTGGCTTCTGTATCCTATTCTAATAGCCTATTGAACTGTTCCTCCCCCTGTCCCAAATAAAAAAATGGCTGCCCTTCAATGAATGGATACCTAAGAACTGCCAAAAAAAAAACCCAACAAAAAACGATTCACTCAGCTGAGATTTGAACTATGAAGGATTGTCTGTAGACTCGTTTTGATATTGTTTTAAATTCCCTCTAGAGCATCATTGTCGTGTGATCATGGCAGTGGATGTTATGATTAGTAATTTCCTGTTTTGTGTGAGATAATAGATATTTTCTTCAGATTATCCTTAAAGGGATATGTTTCTGCAAAGGTGGAAGCTTTATTCCCCTTTTTTATTAGCTCGGACGACTTCTTCCATGAGGTGTTTTAGTGTGCTATGAAGAAATTTCTCAATTCAAGTCTCTCTTCCCATTTTTAATATCAGTTTAGTTTTCATCTGCATCTGGTAGTGTTCACTTACAAGAAGGCTACCTATCATGATCTTAGGATGGTACAACAACTTTACTGATATTAATTTACTTTAATGGAGACTTCTTTCCATCTTACCCCTTTCAGTAAAACAATCTGACAACTCTTTATCTTAAATTGGTTAAGGCCAAAAGTCAATTTAAAAAAATCTGGTCCTGCTGCTGCATTGCAAAACCCATGCAAGCCTCAAACAATTGATTTTTTTGAAAACTTCTGCAGTGGAGAATGCCTCTGGAGATGTGATTGAATCTTACTGATAGCAGCCACTCAGGAAAAGGCACTCACACACAAATCTTCAACATAAGGAACAGTGAGGCAAAAGTCACCAGTACTATAGGGGAGAAATAGTTGTGTAAGGCAAAGCTGATGGGGATGTTTTGAACAAAACTAAAGAAATGAAACTTTACATGTAGATTTCTCCAAACACAAGAGAAGAATATTTTACATCTGCAGTGTCCTTGGTTGGTAGATCTAAGAGCGCTTTGTGTACATTAACTAATAAAGCTCCTCAATGTCCAAATCATGTAGATAAGTATTATCCCTCCCATTATGCAGATGGGGAAATTGGTGCACAGGGTTTTAAGTGACTTTCCCTCAAGTCACACATCAAATTAGTGTCAGAGGGGGGCACAGGAGTCAGAAGTCTTGATTCCTAATCCCCAACTTTAATCACTAAATTACCCTTCCTCTCAACGATGAAGAAATGGAAATAAGTTTCTACATAATTCTTTAGCTTTATTCTGAGTTCAGTGAAGTGTTAAGAGTCTGTGTTGTGCAAATTTGACTTTTTCAGAGTAGCAACTACTATTGGAAAAAATTGTTTAAAAACCTAATAAACATTTTTTAATGATTAGGAAGATATCAAGAAAGTGAACTTGATTTCCAGTAAGGAAAAACTCCAGGTTGAAAATTAATTATGTCAGTGCCACTTACAGTTTATTTTCCATAATCCAGTTTCTTCCTTTTTCTTTTAGAGTGTATACCATATTTTGCAATTTTTGTAACAGCTATATATGGAAACATTTCCTACTGTGACATGAGATTATTTCAAATGAAATGTCATTTTTGATTCTCTAATGAACTTGAGCCATTATAGCCACTTTTTTTCTAAATTTAACAAACATGTTCTTCTATGATATATAAAGAGACTAAGATAGAAATTGGAGCTTGTATTATTTTATAATCATTGGAGAAGTAAGAAAGCAGCTAGGTATCCGTGGAAAAACTGCTCTAGGTGAATCATTTACTGGAATTACTACAATTCTTGAGGCATTTAACTAATTTTGTGCTTTACTCAGGAGAAGGCAAGATACTATCAAAGTACATTAGATACAGTTGTTGCAGCATATAAATAATGTACCATCATCATATTGCAGCTCTAGATTAATTTTGCCTATTTACTGGTCTCTGATCAATAAAACTGTAAGAACTAGGAAAAGTATGTGCAGGTGTAAATCTAAAGTAAACTATGAAAAGGCAGGCTTGAAACCAAAGTCACATTATTTAAAGTATCACTTAAATCTAGAGACTACAAATAAAATGGAATTAAATTCCTCCATGTTAGTATTCATAGCTACCACTATTTAATGAATAATACAAACCACACATCATTTGAAGAAGGGGTTGGGGCAGGATAAGTTATACAGTGAGGAAATCTTTTGTTTAAAGTGATTTATGACACTGTTTTAAATGGGTTCAAATTTATTAAACGCTGTGTTATTCGTAAAAAGAAAAGGAGTACTTGTGGCACCTTAGAGACTAACAAATTTATTAGAGCATAAGCTTTCGTGAGCTACAGCTCACTTCATCGGATGCATTTGGTGGAAAAAACAGAGGGGAGATTGATATACACACACAGAGAACATGAAACAATGGGTTTATCATACACACTGTAAGGAAAGTGATCATTTAAGATAAGCCATCGCCAGCAGCAGGGGGGGGAAGGAGGAAAACCTTTCATGGTGACAAGCAAGGTAGGCTATTTCCAGCAGTTAACAAAAATATCTGAGGAACAGTGGGGAGTGGGGTGAGGTGGGGGGGGAGAAATAACATGGGGAAAGAGTTTTACTTTGTGTAATGACTCATCCATTCCCAGTCTCTATTCAAGCCTAAGTTAATTGTATCCAGTTTGCAAATTAATTCCAATTCAGCAGGCTCTCGTTGGAGTCTGTTTTTGAAGCTTTTTTGTTGAAGGATAGCCACTCTTAGGTCTGTAATCGAGTGACCAGAGAGATTGAAGTGTTCTCCAACTGGTTTTTGAATGTTATAATTCTTGACGTCTGATTTGTGTCCATTCATTCTTTTACGTAGAGACTGTCCAGTTTGACCAATGTACATGGCAGAGGGGCATTGCTGGCACATGATGGCATATATCACATTGGTAGATGCGCAGGTGAACGAGCCTCTGATAGTGTGGCTGATGCGATTAGGCCCTATGATGGTGTCCCCTGAATAGATATGCGGACAGAGTTGGCAACGGGCTTTGTTGCAAGGATAGGTTCCTGGGTTGGTGGTTCTGTTGTGTGGTGTGTGGTTGCTGGTGAGTATTTGCTTCAGACTGGGGGGCTGTCTGTAAGCAAGGACTGGCCTGTCTCCCAAGATCTGTGAGAGTGATAGGTCGTGCTTCAGGATAGGTTGTAGATCCTTGATGATGCATTGGAGAGGTTTTAGTTGGGGGCTGAAGGTGATGGCTAGTGGCGTTCTGTTATTTTCTTTGTTGGGCCTGTCCTGTAGTAGGTGACTTCTGGCTCTGTCAATCTGTTTCTTCACTTCAGCAGGTGGGTATTGTAGTTGTAGGAATGCATGATAGAGATCTTGTAGGTGTTTGTCTCTGTCTGAGGGGTTGGAGCAAATGCGGTTATATCGTAGAACTTGGCTGTAGACAATGGATCGTGTGGTATGATCTGGATGAAAGCTAGAGGCATGTAGGTAGGAATAGCAGTCAGTAGGTTTCCGATATAGGGTGGTGTTTATGTGACCATCGCTTATTAGCACCGTAGTGTCCAGGAAGTGGATCTCTTGTGTGGACTGGTCCAGGCTGAGGTTGATGGTGGGATGGAAATTGTTGAAATCATGGTGGAATTCCTCAAGGGCTTCTTTTCCATGGGTCCAGATGATGAAGATGTCATCAATGTAGCGCAAGTAGAGTAGGGGCATTAGGAGACGAGAGCTGAGGAAGCATTGTTCTAAGTCAGCCATAAAAATATTGGCATACTGTGGGGCCATGCGGGTACCCATCGCAGTGCCGCTGACTTGAAGGTATACATTGTCCCCAAATGTGAAATAGTTAGGGGTGAGGACAAAGTCACAAAGTTCAGCCACCAGGTTAGCCGTGACATTATCGGGGATACTGTTCCTGACGGCTTGTAGTCCATTGTGTAGAATGTTGGTGTAGAGGGCTTCTACATCCATAGTAGCTAGGATGGTGTTTTTAGGAAGATTACCAATGGACTGTAGTTTCCTCAGGAAGTCAGTGGTGTCTCAGAGATAGCTGGGAGTGCTGGTAACGTAGGGCCTGAGGAGGGAGTCTACATAGCCAGACAATCCTGCTGTCAGGGTGCCAATGCCTGAGATGATGGGGCATCCAGGATTTCCAGGTTTATGGATCTTGCGTAGCAGATAGAATACCCCAGGTCGGGGTTTTAGGGGTGTGTCTGTGCGGATTTGTTCTTGTGCTTTTTCAAGGAGTTTCTTGAGCAAATGCTGTAGTTTTTTGGTAACTCTCAGTGGGATCAGAGGGTAATGGCTTGTAGAAAGTGGTGTTGGACAGCTGCCTAGTAGCCTCGTGTTCATACTCCGACCTATTCATGACAACAGCACCTCCTTTGTCAGCCTTTTTGATTATGACATCAGAATTGTTTCTGAGGCTGTGGATGGCATTGTGTTCTGCATGGCTGAGGTTATGGGGCAAGCAATGCTGCTTTTCCACAATTTCAGCTCGTGCACGTCGGCGGAAGCACTCTATGTAGAAGTCCAGGCTGCTGTTTCGATCTTCAGGAGGAGTCCACAGAGACCTTCCTACCAACACTACAAAAAGAAGGATTCTGTGGATGCCATCTTTTCCATGGAAAAGAAGCCCTTGAGGAATTCCACCATGATTTCAACAATTTCCATCCCACCATCAACCTCAGCCTGGACCACTCCACACAATAGATCCACTTCCTGGACACTACGGTGCTAATAAGCGATGGTCACATAAACACCACCCTATATCGGAAACCTACTGACTGCTATTCCTACCTACATGCCTCTAGCTTTCATCCAGATCATACCACACGATCCATTGTCTACAGCCAAGTTCTACGATATAACCGCATTTGCTCCAACCCCTCAGACAGAGACAAACACCTACAAGATCTCTATCATGCAGTCCTACAACTACAAAACCCACCTGCTGAAGTGAAGAAACAGATTGACAGAGCCAGAAGAGTACCCAGAAATCACCTACTACAGGACAGGCCCAACAAAGAAAATAACAGAACGCCACTAGCCATCACCTTCAGCCCCCAACTAAAACCTCTCCAACGCATCATCAAGGATCTACAACCTATCCTGAAGCACGACCCATCACTCTCACAGATCTTGGGAGACAGACCAGTCCTTGCTTACAGACAGCCCCCCAATCTGAAGCAAATACTCACCAGCAACCACACACCACACAACAGAACCACCAACCCAGGAACCTATCCTTGCAACAAAGCCCTTTGCCAACTCTGTCCGCATATCTATTCAGGGGACACCATCATAGGGCCTAATCGCATCAGCCACACTATCAGAGGCTCGTTCACCTGCGCATCTACCAATGTGATATATGCCATCATGTGCCAGCAATGCCCCTCTGCCATGTACATTGGTCAAACTGGACAGTCTCTACGTAAAAGAATGAAGGGACACAAATCAGACGTCAAGAATTATAACATTCAAAAACGAGTTGGAGAACACTTCAATCTCTCTGGTCACTCGATTACAGACCTAAGAGTGGCTATCCTTCAACAAAAAAGCTTCAAAAACAGACTCCAACGAGAGACTGCTGAATTGGAATTAATTTGCAAACTGGATACAATTAACTTAGGCTAGAATAGAGACTGGGAATGGATGAGTCATTACACAAAGTAAAACTCTTTCCCCATGTTATTTCTCCCCCCCCCACCTCACCCCACCCCCCACTGTTCCTCAGATATTCTTGTTAACTGCTGGAAATAGCCTACCTTGCTTGTCACCATGAAAGGTTTTCCTCCTTCCCCCCCCTGCTGCTGGCGATGGCTTATCTTAAGTGATCACTCTCCTTACAGTGTGTATGATAAACCCATTGTTTCATGTTCTCTGTGTGTGTATATCAATCTCCCCTCTGTTTTTTCCACCAAATGCATCCGATGAAGTGAGCTGTAGCTCACGAAAGCTTATGCTCTAATAAATTTGTTAGTCTCTAAGGTGCCACAATTACTCCTTTTCTTTTTGCGAATACAGACTAACACGGCTGCTACTCTGAAACCTGTGTTATTTGTCTTAGCGTTTCTTATCCCCCTGTTCTCTGTAACTTGCCCTTAAGATTACTACAGCATGGTCTTGCAAGGTATGCCCCAAATGAGAAACTATAGCTTAGGGATCTTTAGGGATCCATTTATGTGTTTTCCCCATGTGAAGGTTTTTCTAAACAGCATGCTAATGTTGTCTGGGAGGTATGCACCTGTATCCCACTGACTTTCAATTGGAGTTGTGTACCTAGCCTCCTGTGGTTCCTTTTGAAGGTTCCAGCTGTTATATTGAGCTGCTGTGGTTAGATACAGATATGCTTGGAAGGGTTTGATTTCTATCGATAAATGTCAATAAACATTGATTTCACTGCACGCGCATAAACCGATGGAAAATATTTCCATCAATAATCATCATTTACAGAGAAGCAAAGTAAGAAAAATGCTGGTTGAGAACTTACTAGCATCAAAATGCAGTGATTTAGACTTTTGAGTTAGGTGTTTTACAAATGGACTAGTGAACGAATAGTAAAAACAGGTCTGATTGGTTGATTTAAGGATATTTAGTTTATATATTTTGACATGGGATATTGACAGTTTGTGTTTTAACAGTGTTTAAAGCTTTAACTTTTTGAATTCCACTGTCTACTGTCAGTAAATAATTCTGACTCCCCATAATTTCATGCATCTGAAAATTTAAATAGCTGGGAAAAAAAAAAGCTTAAAAATAAACAGTGATATTATCTGTCAATTATAAAAAAAATAAATAAATTGAATTCTGCCAAGCCTGGATATAGGCCTTTATTTATTATATCATACAGGAAATGTCCTTGAAAATTATTAGTTGCTAATGAGCAAAACTATACATGAAACGAGGGTATCCCAGGGAGCATAGCAGGAAGTATATGGCATCTCTAGTAGGTCACAGTGCTAAAGGCATAATTCTACCTAAGGGAGGACATCTTTTAAAAGTGAAAGTGTAATTGGTGGTTCATTTTGGAATGCCACTTCAGAAAAGCGTTTTGTTTTCTCTGCTGTTTCATTTGACTCTCTTTGAAGAGTGAGATGCAATATGAGCCTATATACAGCTTAGTTCTTATTGATAATATAACATGGAACAATCAGTTGCACACATACGAAATGGGAAATGACTACCTAGGAAGGAGTACTGTGGAAAGGGATCTGGGGGCCATAGTGGATCACAAGCTAAATATGCAAAAGAAAAGGAGTACTTGTGGCACAGACTAACAAAGTAAATTTGTTAGTCTCTAAGGTGCCACAAGTAAATTTGTTAGTCTCTAAGGTGCCACAAGTACTCCTTTTCTTTTGCGAATACAGACTAACGTGGCTGCTACTCTGAAAGCTAAATGAGTCAACAGTGTAACGCTGTTGCAAAAAAAGCAAATTGTCATTCTGGGATGTATTAGCAGGAGTATTGTAAGCAAGACACGAGAAGTAATTCTTCCGCTCTACTCTGCACTGATTAGGCCTCAACTGGAGTATTGTGTCCAGTTCTGGGCACCACATTTCAGGAAAGATATGGACAAATTGGAGAAAGTCCAGAGAAGAGCAACAAAAATGATTAAAGGTCTAGAAAACATGAGCTATGTGGGAAGATTAAAAAAAAAATGGGTTTGTTTAGTCTGGAGAAGAGAAGACTGAGACGGGTATAATAACAGTTTTCAAGTTGTTACAAGGGGGAGGGAGAAAAATTGTTCTTCCTAACCTCTGAGGATAGGACAAGAAGCAATGGGCTTAATTTGCAGCAAGGGTGGTTTAGGTTGGACATTAGGAAAAAATTCCTAACTGTCAGAGTGATTAAGCACTGGAATAAATTCCTAGGAAGGTTGTAGAATCTCTATCATTGTGGATTTTTAAGAGCAGGTTGGACAAACATCTGTCAGGGATGGTCTAGATCAGGGGTGGGCAAACTATGGCCCACGAGCTGGATCTGGACCTTCAGAGAAGAATTGAAACAGTTCCCAGAAGCAGCCTGCACCGCTTCCCTGCAGCCCCTGGGGGAAGGGGTGCAGAGGGCTCCATGCGCTGCTCTTGCCTGTGGGTACCTCCCCCGAAACTCCCATTGGCCAGGAATGGGGAACCGCGGCCAATGGGAGCTTCGGTGGAGGTACCCACAGGCAAGAGCATGCGGAGCTCTCTGCCCCCCTCCCTCCTCTGGGGCCACAGGGATGTGGTGCCTACCGCTTCTGGGAGCGGCATGGCACGGGACCAGGGCAGGCAGGGAGCTTACCCGGCCCCAGTGCATGCCGCTGCCACCCCAGAGCTGCTCCAGGTAAGTGGCGCCGGGCCGGAGCCCGAACCCCTCTTGCACCCCGCACCCCAACTCCCTGCCTTGAGCCCCTTGCTGCACCCCACATCTCTCCTGCACCCCAACTCCCTGCCCTGAGTCCCCTGCTGCACCCTGCACCCCAACCCCCTTCCCTGAGCCTATTGCTGCACCTCACACCCCTCCTCTACCCTAACCCCTTGCCCTGGGTCCCTTCTTACACACCACATCCCTTCCACACCCCTCACTCCCTCCCATGCCCCAGCACCTTGCCCCGGCCCTGCATGCAATTTTCCCACCCAGAAGTGGCCCTCGGGCCAAAAAGTTTGCCCACCCCTGGTCTAGATAATGCTTACTCCTGCCTTGAGTGCAGGCAACTGGACTAGATGACCTCTCGAGGTCCCTTCCAGTTCTATGATTCTATGATCCTGTAGGGAACTGTTCTAATTCTTCTCATGTCTCCATACTTTTAAAATATAGCTGATCCATACATACTGCTTTCTTTCTCCCTGCAATCTCAGCCAATGTCCCTCATTTTAGTCCCGAAATTACCTGTTCTCCACACAAATTTGGAGCCGCCTCATTCTTATTGTTGAGGTTTGCTTATATCAGAAATAAGGAATCATGTAACTGAGGTTACAAAGCAGTTCGAATAATTTTTTGTGTATCCCTCATTTTGAATATTTGTCATTATATTTGAACATTGTGGTCCCACACTAGGGCCCTGGTAGGTTGAGAGGTGTGACTCCCCATAATCTCCTAACTAGGTAAAAACAGTATCCAAACAGGGTCAGCTGTTACTGGAGAAAACAGACAGCACTACAGAAATGGCTGCATTACAGAAATAAATAACTAAACTTTAGGTCACATTGCAAAAAATTCCTTCTTTGATAAAGTTTTTTCACCATAATCAGAATATTCCTGTTTAAAGAAAAAAAACAAAGTTTTCTTTAATCTAAGAAAGGGCCAGAGCAGAAGATTTCATTAAGTCCACTAGGGATCTAGCTTTGCTAAGCTGTTTAACGTGGACACACTCAGACACCATAGTGATGGGTGCTAATATAAAATCCTGAAAGAGCGAGAATATTCTCATAATGGGCAAAATTCATCCCTATTGGATCTGCACTGACCTAATGGGAGTTAAGCCAGAGATGAATTTGGGTTCATTGATATTTGTTTCCTATAGCTCCCACAATGTGCTAGGTACTACACAAAGAGAGAAAAAAGGACAGACCATCCCTGCTCCTATAATATGTTTGCAGATTTATTTTAGACTTGCAGGATCATCATTCATCTGTTTTTCCAACCTCCTTCAATCTATTTATGGGTGTTTAAGCGTTTCAGTCTCCACAGTCAGACAGTTGCAGGGAAGAAAATGCTGAAACTTCACTCAGGTCAAATTTAAAAGCAAGCTGCACCCATTTTGTGCAACCCAGCAAAATGGAGGCTTACATGATGAAAGGCAGCTGTTAGCCTACTGCCAGTGGCAATCCTCATGCTGAAAAGTTACTGAGCCCAGTCCAGCACTCCATACCAAATAAGAGCTTCCATTTGCTCAAATCCTGATCTCAATTATAGCATCAAGACTTCTGTAAGTTTCACCTAGCAACAATGGTCCCTTAAGAGCTATTCTGACAGATGGAAACTGGTCACTGGTCTCTCGCCACAACACATCCCTAAAACTGGCAGGGGAAGTGGTGTCAGAGGCATGAAGGAAAGATTCCTTATATCTCTAAATCCTGATAGCCGGTTATTCTGGCTACTGGCTGTTCTGCACTAACGGAAAGGACCTGATTCTTGTGTCAGCACAAATTGTGCCCAAAACATAGGAGGAAACATTCCAAGGTTTACTGCTTCATGTTAGTGCAACAAAATGTTTTAAGAGATGTTTAACCAGTGTTTGAGCAGTTTGGAAACTGGTATCGCTAGAAGCCGCCAATGCTCCAATTATGTAATTCGGATTGCTTGTGACTGTGCTTTGAAATGGTGTGAGGATTTGAATACCATATTATAGACATAAAGTTTATTCCTAGATTTTACTAGTGTTACCTCGAGTTTCTGTGTACCAGTTCTCTCAAAAGTTTGCTTCACATTAGAAATATTTAGTAGAAACCTATCAAAATCTGTTACTACTCTCTCCAATAGGATATTAGAAAAGGAAAATATAAATCAGTGCTGTTCATTTCAATTTTAACTTTCAGTTTATTTTTATATTTGCTTCATACACTAGCTCAGGATTTGAGCAGGACATGCATTTGGTCCACACCCAGGCACAACAGTGCATAGTCTGACACATGGTATCAAAACGAGTTGAATTTGTTCAGAGACTTGAGGATCACTCAGACTTTTATGCATGAGGACAAAAGATTTCAAAATACAATATTGTGTCCTCTCACTACCATCTGGATGAGACCTGATTTGTCTCATCAAAAGTGGTGTAAGATGAGTTAACTGTGCTGAATATGAGGACTGATGTGACTTGCACCAACACCAGTGTAAATTATGACTAATTCCATTGAAATCACACTTTTCAAGTGCGAGATCAGAATCATACCCCATATGTAGTATCATCTTAACCCATTCCAGTTCAACACAGAACCTTTTTTCCCCCTTGAGAGGTCCTGTGATCTTTGTCCAACAGCTAGCAGTAGATGAAAGGGACTCCTAGTCTTTTGCAAGATGTATCCTAATGTCACCACTGAAGTGAAATATTTTATAGGAAGGAAGGAAGGAAGGAATAGTGAAAAGTTAGAGTGTAGTATTAAGCCTTCTCTTAGCCTGTGTCAAGAGGCATAAGACCAGGAAGATAGTGCTCAGTGAGTCATTATTAATCACATCCTGAATGACGATTTCAATTAGGAACGCCTAAAAAAAAAGAAAAGACTCCTGTGGAATCTAGGCAGATGGCTTGCCTTTAAACATAGGGCTAGGATTTTCAAGGAACCCTAAGGGAATTAGGCACACAAATCCCACTTAAAATCCAATGGGAATTGGGTTCTTAGTCCATTGAAAAATTTCATCTTAAGTTTATTAATTTCTTTGTTTTAATACTTTCCCTTTTTATATGTTTGGAGATTTTGTGTGTGTGTGTGTGTGTGTGTGTGTGTGTGTAACATTATTTATTCTATGTCATTCAGTGACAAACATGTCCCAGAAGTATCACGTTAGAATGTTATATGTCATATTCTATATGCTGTTAAATCACCTGATTTAAATTTGGGACATATTTATTATTTGGTAGCTGTTCTTGGTTAAACAAAGTAAATCTCAAACAACTCCAGTGAAAATCTGAGTTACTCTGTATTTATACTTGTCTTCACTAGAGTTGTTCCTGCTTTAGTGTATCAGAGTGTAAAATTTGGGCCTGTGTTGGAAAACCTTTTGGTAGGAGTGACAATTTATCTTTCTTCTTTTAGTTACGTTTTCCTCAGTGTTTCCTTAGAAAACTAAATCACGAAGGTCTAGCTATCAGACTTTTATTTTTGGGTAACCTCTCTATCTACACAGTTTTAGTGCTGCTGAGCGTGGCAGTATCACACATTTTATCAAGTTCCATATTGTTTTCAGGTCTGAACAACTTAACAGATGTGTCTTTGTGTTCCTCTCTTCCTAGTGGTGAAAGTGGTGCTGGAAAGACTGTAGCTGCTAAATATATCATGAGTTACATCTCTAAAATATCAGGAGGTGGCCCCAAGGTACAGGTGAGTTGATATAGTTTAATGTTGCTGTAAAGAAACCATGTCAAATCTTATTGTATAGCCACAATGCCAGAGATGACACTTATGAGGTAAATGGCTGAGCACACATGTACAGCCAACATAGATCCCCTAGCATAGAAACTGGTGTGGCTCTATTACACAAATAGGTCTTCCAGATTTCAGGTATCCATGAATTGTACTCTGTAGGGGACGGATGAATTGGGGTCAGGGATTCACCCCTGCACAGATCTGCTGGTCCTCCACCTGTGGATGGGGAGTCTATAAGTTGAAAACCTACTAGTCTGAACAGACCCCTGTGGAACAGCTTCAGTGTTGATGCTGAATTATTTAAAGGTTAAAGATTTTGGGGAAAAAACGTTTTTAAGGAAATTTGTGACCTCAAGCTGTAAGGAGAGGAGTTTAATTTATAGCAACCAAGCATTATTTAACAAAACCTCAGAAAATCTGCTTTTTCTATAATATCAAATATCAATTTTTACTAGACCTTTCAGATCCAGAGAGAATTGAACTGTCTCAGTGGTTCATATCTCCCATTAAATCATGGATTTGTGTTCACTCATTAGAGGGAAAAGAGAAGGACTTTTATTAAACATCATTTTAAACAAATTATCTAGTAGGAAATGTAATTTCTGGGAGCTAGCTAGATTGGTGAATAGTTGCTTGTTAATAATTCTGAAAGCACTATCTGCACTATCTACACAAGCATTTTAACTAAAGCTAATGCAGTAAATTATCCATAATATGCCACTAATGGAGTTCTATGAGATCATCAGCTGATTGACAGACAGCTATTCTAGGTACGTAGTGGCTATCCTTTACCAGTGTGCTTTTTTTTTCTGCTTACCATAATACATTGGCCTTAGTACAAGCTCTGATGATGATGATGTTCTTCCTGTTTTGTTTGGGGAGACAATGATACAGGGAACATTGCACAGTCATTCAGTAGCAAAGGGAAAATATGCATTGTGTTATTTTTGGAGTGGACTTAATCACATTATAAATAATTGTTTCAATTATTTTAAGTAAATCCCAGCTCTTCCTACAAGATGCAAAATAAACTCACCAGTTGCAAGTCATAGCTGATTAAACTGTTACGTTTCCTTGAGTAGTGTATTATTTTTGTGTGAAATTCAATCGTCTCTATACAAACCTGAATATACACTAATTTTTTCAAGCAAGAAACTAACACCCTGATCCTACTCCCATTAAAGCAAATGGCCCTTCCACAGCCAATGCTTCAAACTATGGGCTGATGCTGCTCCACACCTGCTAGGCTGAGTTTTATGATAACTGAATCTGGGTAAGTGAGAATTCATTGGCCTCCTCATGGCCTGCTCCCAGCACTTTTCTCCTTGCTGTCTGATTCGAAGCTCTCACAGAGCTAACCACTAGCCCATCTGTGGTCTTGAGCTAGTATTCCTTATGCAGGCAAAACTCCCATTGACTTGACGAGTTTTGCTTGTTTTAAGGAATTGCAAGATTGGGCTCCAAGGTTATAGGTTGAATTAGTAAGCAGTTATTTCATAAAAAGGACATAAATACTTTGAAACTGAATGATGATGTGTATAGTGTTAAAATAATTATTGTTTCCCATCCTGATCACCAGATGCTTTTCACTATCCAAACATATCGTATGTATTTTGTATCAATTTTTAATTATTCAGCAGAGTTCTGAATCTGCTTTTGAAGCCCTGCATTTTCCAAATTCTCTACCTTCTTCCATTTTATCCCATTTGTCATTGTCCTTAAGATTCCAGTTTCCTTCTCTACTTGTTTCATTATACTTCTTGTTTGGGCAGTAGGTCTTATTTAAAAGGGAAGTTAAAGGCAAAGAGGATAAAATGTGGCCAGAAATGTTGCAACCTTGGGCCAGATTGTGCTGCCAGTTGCACTTGGTATAAACCTGGAGTAACTTTGTTGATTTAATGTAGATTTATATGCAGTTGCTCAGGTTAAAATATGATCCTCCAGGTTTTTTTCCAACTCAATCTAGCCATAATCCAGAAAAATAAAGTTTCTCAAATAAAATGTACTTAATGAAACAGAGGAACATAGGATTCACCATACAGGATCCAAACCATTAGTCCATCAAGTCTGGTAGCCTCCTCCCAGTGTTCCAGGAGAAAACTAACCCATTTCTCTCTGGTCCCGCTTCCAGTCCAGTAAATCACTCAGCCAATTGTGAACTGTTCTACATGGATATTTGTCATTGTTTTAATGTTCCCTAGAAACGGGGTTTTAAAAATTGCAAGCCACCTACTAACAAGGGGAGAAACTCTACCAGTTCAGGGGTAGGAGGACTCTACCACCAAGGCCAGTGGTAGTGGCTTACTGGTGCTAAGGGGTGGGGATCTACACCACTTTGCTTTTCTTCCTCTTGTATTCTTGTCCATCCCCCCATCTTCCTGGCTGCTGCCAGAGTGTGAGAGAAAAAGTCTCTGTTACTTTGTCCCTGACCGGAGTCTGCCTCTGCTTCAAACCCTGTGAGCAGCAATGAAACTGTCAAGAAACAGGTTAGTTTCATTGTGCTCCTTCTTGGCATAGCCAGTGCTGCTGCTCATAGCTATCTGCGAGTTCAGGAAAATGACTGCATCAGTTTACTTTCTGTTTAAGTTTGGATGATTTTCTTCACAATTATAAGAACTAGAAACTGAATTTAAAAAAAAATAACTTGCATTCTGCAAACATGTTGGCAGATTACCCCTCATCTGGCCAAGAAGATATTCTAAAGCCTGCTTGTAGAGACAGGCATCCTTGCTCCTTATATATATCAAGTTTACAAATCATGGTTTCATATGAATGCTCCAAGATCTTGATAAAGATCCCAAAGCAGATTTTTTTTTTTTTTTTTAATTTCAGCATGTGAAGGACATTATTCTGCAGTCAAACCCTTTACTGGAAGCCTTTGGGAATGCGAAGACTGTACGGAACAATAACTCCAGCAGATTTGTAAGTTTCTCTCCGCAAAAGATTGCTTTTGCTCCTAACATGTGTGGATTTGATTTGGGCATCTTTGTGAAGGAAAATGCTGGTTTTCATATAAACGGAGAGGCACACATTTCAAGGTCTCCTAGATGTTATTGCAAATGTTTGTTTCTATTACTGTTTGGGCAAAGCTATTTGTAAGCAGTCTGATGTGTAAACAAGACAATTAGCAACCTAACTGGGGCCTAATGTACACTGAACTGGAAGGTATGAGCATATCTATTTTCCAACCCGTGTAATAATTAGCTGTGAATTTTTTTTTTAATGGGGAGGAACAATTGCTAGGCTTCACTGCTGGGCATGAAGGTTATTCTTCTTTCCAAAAAGCAATAAGGAATTGTTTTCAGCACTTGATCATAAATGTTATACATAGTAATGGGAACTAACACTACATATGCAGAATAATGGCCTGATATTGTACCCTAAGTTCAGTTTTAAGTAACGTAGCCCTTACAACATTTAATTGGGAAGAATCACCATGTATTTATAAAATATAGTGAAGAGAGAATGGGACAACATTAAGGTACATATGTGGGATCAAATACCCTGCTTGTGTAAATGGGCACAGCTCTATTTAATTAAAATGGAGTTTTATCCTTTTACACCAGCATGGAATTTGAACTGTGCTTTTCAGATGTTAGACCCTTGTTGAAAACATACTGGATATAATAGAATATAAATGTCCTCACAGACATTCAGATATAAAGTGAACTAAAATATACAACTAAGTTATCTGATGCATCCTGCAAGGGGGAAAAAAAATTCAAAACTGTAGTTATCCTTATTGTTTTCCAATGTATTTCCCCTTCTGTGACTACCTGTATTAGCAGGTGTGCCTTGCTTGACAAACTTCTTTCCCTTTTGCTCCCCTTAGTCATCCCCTTCACAAAATAGAAGTAAGGGTATATTTTGAAGTTGACATGGGTTACGAATGCAATTCCTCAGTCCAGCAAGATAAAAGGATCATTGATATACATCACCTGGAAACAGAAGGCCGTATTAACCATTGGTTTATGGGGTTGTAAATCTACAACACTGGAGTAGTTCCCTCATACATCAGTAGTAAATTAGCCATCAGTGTTTCATTTCTGCAACCTGCCTAATTTACACCAACCAAATAAGGCAGAGGAAAGAAGTCCCTCAGTTAGTCCTTACATATGGGTTAGTGTACATCTTTGTTCTAATGCACTACAGAATTATTATGTTGGGTTTAGAATTAGGTAACTGGACATGGAAAAGTGGGGAAGAAAGTAATTGTTTCTTAAGAGTCCAGGCCTAATTTAACCTTGAAGTAATACAGAATAAATATTCTAGTTAGTTTCCTTGAGTTATACTGCAACAGGCGTCTGCTTTAAGCTTAGTTTTTATTAATCATTCAAAAACCTCTATAATTATTTGTTACAGGGGAAATACTTTGAAATCCAGTTTAGCCCAGGTGGGGAGCCTGATGGTGGAAAGATCTCCAACTTTCTCCTGGAAAAGTCTCGGGTGGTAATGAGGAATCCTGGAGAGAGGAGTTTTCACATTTTTTACCAGGTCCGAAATGTACCTTTCACAGTTATTAAAAAAAATACTTCTTCCATTTCTAGTTTTTCCTTTATATATGTACATCTCTCAATGAAGTCATGCTATTGACTGCATGTTTAAAAGGGCAGTCTGAATATTGCTAGGTACCTTCAGTGCACACTAAGGCATTGTCTAACAGACTCATTCAGTGGCTTGAGTCTCTTTCCAAATCTAGAAAACAGTAGACTCTCAGTGAAGTAACAACATGATGTATTTCTAAGGGCCAGCTTGAAAATTCACTGTTACCTCCCACATGGAAGAGTTTAACAGAATATAGTAGATAATTTCCCTGCAAACTTTTAAAACTGTCCTGTAGAATGTAATAGAGAATGATAACTTCTGTCCTAGCATTCTGTTGTCTAGCTGCAAAAGAGAAACAGGCATCATTCTCCATTAAACTCTATAAGATTTTAGGATTATTTCTATAGTACCCTAAAAGTTTAATCTCTATTACAGTCCACAGGATCTTTCTCTAAGGGCTGTTTTTCTTTTACTGCCTTTTGATGGGAAAGATCCTTGTAAGCTAAATACTGGTTAAGTTGTACTAATAGAGACGGTGTCAGTACAAATCACTGTGGGCCAGCTTCATGTACATGAAACATCACTGCCAGATGGAAAAAGTGGAATTGGAGCTGGAAGTGCTTCAGGGACTGTGCATTCCCCTTCTTTGAGGGAAGTGAATGCATTGTTCTTCTGTGTCCTACTCCTCCCAGTTTAGGAGAGGCTTTGACAAACTCTGAAGCGCACCCCATTTTCTCCTCACCCCGAAAGGTGGCTACAACATAAGCCATGAAGATGAAAAAGACAGAGGGGGTCTTTAGGGTTCTGACAGTGATTGCAGAGGATCCACTTGGGGTTTGTTGATTCATTTTTGGGTATTAAAGGTGTGTCTATGTACATATATCTGAGGCAGTATGGTGGCTCAGTTCATACAGTCTGGTGATACAAAGAGGTCAGGAAGCTTCTTTAATTGCCCTATCCCAGCCCTATGCCACTCACTCCCAGCCCTGATTGGCATAAGAGGTGTGAGGAGGCATAGCTGAACAACACTGTACTTGGGTGATCCGCAGCTGGCATAACAGACCCTTGGGGATTATGACAAGCCGGTGTTGTTCAGAGCAGTCAAAAGCCACTTTGAACTATGCTGAGGATGGGGACAGTGAAAAACTGGCCTCTGGATCAGGGAGTCACAAATTAGTGGGACCACCTGAGGAATCCTCCCTGGAGATTTAGTCCTGGTATTGCAGACTTGAAGACAGACCTATCCTGACATTCAGTTCACATTGTCCTCACCCCCTAATGCGAGGGAGTTCATATCAGCGCGCGGCATGGCAAACTGAGAGTCTTGTTCAAAGATCTAGTACTGAACACAGAAGTTTAAAAAAAAAATATCATTCCTGGGAATGGGAATGAGTGTCTGTTCTTCCAAGCCAAGTGATCAGAGAAACCTGAGAAAGGTACACAGCTGGCACTGCGTTCACCTGGCAAATGAAGAGGCTGTCTTCTCTGACACTACAGCCTCAGTCACCTGTTCAAGAGCTATCCCTCCCCCGTTGGAGAGAGTTAGCTATGTAACGGAATGATACCTGATTTCTGGTGTTTTTCTTTTGCAGCTTATTGAAGGTGCCTCCTCAGAGCAAAAACACAGCCTGGGCATTACTAGCATGGATTACTATTACTATCTGAGCCTCTCTGGATCCTACAAAGTAGATGATATAAATGACAAATCTGATTTTCAGGAAACTCTGGTATGTTTTTTAAATCAGTGCTCTGTGTGTGTGCATTCATTCAGCTATATGCCTTTTAAGGCAAACAGGTTAATGTTTTATATTTACAGAAAAAGGAAAACCACATGCTGCAAATTCTTGTAGATAAAAACTCGCCAAATAATTTTAATTACCCCTTTATTATGAATGGGTGTTCTTTCTGGCTAGCGCTCTGATAATTCTGCTAAGATAGCCACGCTATTTATTTTAGAGGTACAGATTCAATAGAAAAGAAGATCAGCCAGTGAGCAGCAGGCAGAGAAAATGCATTATGAAAAATACAGCACAATGCTTAGCTTCCACTGAAAAGTGAAAATTGAAAACAGAAAGCTCTCAACTGTATATAGTAGCATGGGCTGAAGGTTAGAGGAAGGGACTGAGGGCTTGTCTACATGTACAGTGCAGTGTAGCACTTTAGTGAAGATGCTACTGTGCCTCTCCTGTTGGCATAGTTAATCCACATCTGGGAGAGGCAGTAGCTGTGTCAATGGGAGAAGCTCTCCCGTTGCCATAGCACTGTCTACACTAGGGGTTAGGTCAGTATAACTGCGTCGCTCAGGGATGTGGATTTTTCAGACTGCTGAACAACATAGTTATACCAAAGTAAGTTTACAAAGTAAGTGTAGACCAGGCCTGAGAATCCGGAGACAGGGGCTCTGCATCCAGCTCTGATATTGACTTGCTGTGTGACCTATGGCTAGCTATGTGGACACTTCTGCCATTTCCAATGCAAAACATTATTTAAGTGCCAAGTATCATTATTACTGTACCAGCCTATGTGGGTCTTTGGCAAAAATTACGGATTAGAAATCAGATTTGTAAAAGAACCATTTACTATACTTGGTAAAAAAAAAAACTATTCTGCAGATCAGTTATTTGTGATTGGCTGAAGTGCAAGCCTAAGCCAGCCAAAATGTAACTATTCTAGAATCATGCAGTATGCAGTTTTCACTTTTGTTAGGTCTAAATCTTCTATTTGTGTAACAGGAATAATGTTTTTATAATACAACATTGTCTTAGAATCTGTGTCTCCTTCTTTAGCGCCTCAGCTTCATTTTAGCATATATGATGAGCTCATCTAGATCTCACATCCTGTTGATGAAATTCTGTAGAAACTTTAATGGGATTTGGAGGCCTGATTGCTTTAAATTCTTTTGAAAATCCCAGACTTAATATTTTTAATTCCAATTAATTATTCATGGTTTGTGAAAAATATGGTGAGTGAATAATGTTAGTAACTTGATGTCTTTCTTTTCCCAGCATGCAATGAATGTGATTGGCATCTTTGCAGAGGAGCAGGCATTGGTACTACAGATTGTGGCAGGAGTGCTGCACTTGGGAAACATCAGCTTTAAAGAAGTTGGCAATTATGCTGCAGTGGAGAGTGACGAGTGTAGGTAGCTCTGGAAACAATTACAGGATTAATGATGATGCAACAGGCTGAGGCCCAGATGTTGCAAGGTGAACTGAGTAGTCAGCTGCTTATCCAAATACAGTACATCATTTCTGATGCTCTGGGATTGCTAATTCGGTTTCTCTTTCAAAAACAATAAGGAGCCATAGTCTCTAGTTGCACCCCAGGCAATCTTATTGACTTAATGAGAGGTGGAGCAGCAACTCCCTCCAGAGCTGGCCTTGGTAGCCAGAGCATAGATGCTTGGGGCATTGCCCATATTCCTACCCTCTCCAGGCATTAGATGAAAACACCTGCTGTCTTTTAAAAACATGTGGATGTCAAGGCAACCCTAGTGTAGCTTACTGTAGAACCCTGAATGAGCATAGGAAGGAGAGTAAGAAATATTAGGAGCTGGATAATTGTATCATTCCTTATTATGTTTTGAACCTTGATGCTTTTTACCAAGAACTTTTTAAGGTTTAATTTCATTTAGTTTCTTTCAGTCTGTGTTCAGTGCTTAATTTTCGTATTTCTTCCACAGAGTGGTTTGCTTGTATTCAAATCACTGGTGTAAACTGTCTTATATGTTCTAAGGTTTGAGGTAAACAGCTGAAGACCTTTTTTGGGATGGGGTGCAATTTATTTAAAATCCATCTGAGGGTAAAGACTTGAATAATTTATTGGAAGATTTAGAGAAGGTTTTGAGCCATAAGTCCCATAACCACATCCCACCAGGTTTATTTCCAATGACTGCTACTTGAGATACTTGTACGTTTTCTTGTTTTGTTTTTTTTGTTTTTTTTTAAATCTTTAAATCACCATCCGTTGGTTTAGTTAAAAAACAACAACCCTGGTTGTTCTTGCAGTTTTGGCTTTCCCTGCTTTCCTCCTGGGAATTAACCAAAGCCGCCTGAAAGAGAAACTGACCAGCAGGCAGATGGACAGTAAGTGGGGAGGCAAATCAGAGTCCATTAATGTGACGCTTAATGTGGAACAGGCCTGCTACACCAGAGATGCTCTAGCCAAAGCCCTTCATGCCCGCATCTTTGACTACCTGGTGGATGTAAGTTGAATTTTTTCTGAATATGTCACTAGGGTTAAATGATGAAAGGAAAAAATATCCCATGTGGGCTTTCCCTCACAATTCTCTGCTTTTGGCCATTGTATCCTTCCCCCACTGCACTACATTTCCTCAAACCTTAAACAGCTGTTAATTGCTAACCCATGCTGTACAGCCCTCTCCATGCCTCCCTTCCACACACACACAAGCAGGGCTCCCTGGTGGCTGCCCTAGAGCAGGAATACTAAGGGCAGGGGAAAGGGGTTCAGAGAGGCTCTTGCATGCAGTACTCCTGCACTGGAGGCATCATTAAATTGCTTGCGTTCCTAGAGCATTTAGCTGGGGACATTATAATGATAGTGGCAGCACTGGATGGCACAACAAGGGCGTGGCCCTTGAGATAGTGGCTAAAAGGCCCATGCTAAATCTTTTCAAACGGTTTAACTGGCTGGTGAGTGCACCATCTCCAGCACCATTAGAGGCATTATGCCTCTTCTCAGCCTCCAGTCACTGCTGCCCATGTGGTGTACCTTCTTCTCCTCGCCCACTCGCCCTCCCCCATCCCCAAAATACAGCTCATGCTTTCAGAGCCTTAATATGACCTATAGTCTGGGGCACTTCAGGAAGGAAGAACAGTCAGGTAATGGAACTCCCAGGGGGAGTGGTTACAGCCTCCCTTCATTGTCCCATTCTTGCTGCTTTCCAGTTGCTATTCTACTCCCTCTCTCTTCCTCATGTGCAAGGTATGAGACTCTAGGCTGAAATGGGAAGGGAGAAACATCAGATATTGGACAAGATATTGGGCTAGCTGGAGCAAAGGTTTGTTCCAGGGTGGGGTTGCTATTTTCTTATAACTGCCTCACCATAGCAGCTCCCACTGCCTATAGCAGGTGTCACTGGTGTTTTGCTCTTTTAGGCTGCTGGCAAGGAAAAGCAGAAATTTAAAAAGTTTAATGGGAAGAATCAGGTTGCATATCAGCAGAACTCTAATTGTTGAGCTTTTATAAACATTACTTTTATTTCTTGTTTGCTTTTTTCATTTCTCTTTTTAAATGGTCCAGTAACTCTTTCTAATGAGAAACAGATTTACAGGTAACAGCTCTGAAGGCTCACTTGCTTGGATAACAGGATAATGTAATACTCATTTGCTAGCTGATGATAGAGTTTATCTTTTTAAATAAAGTGAAATACACTTGTGAGGAGGAAAGGGGAGTTTCATTCTTCATTGCATATAAAGAGGTTATTTTTGTACAACCCAAATTTTTTCAGTTCAAAGTTGCTTAAGGGTTTAAACTAGTTTGTTTTGTATAAACATGTTTTTTCCTCTCTGTTTTTTATTAGTCCATTAATAAGGCTATGGAGAAGGACTATGAAGAGTATAACATTGGTGTCTTAGACATTTATGGCTTTGAAATATTCCAGGTAAGAGTGCAAAACTCAGGATCTGAATTGACCTGATGGGGAGAGAAGGATTTTTTTTTTAAACTCTGTTCAAAAGAAAGAAAGGAAAATGTCAGCTTCCTGGGCATTCATATGAACTACAGAGCCCAGTGGTAATAAGTCATGTAATAAAAATGAAGCACTGAAAACAGCTTCAGAGAATCTCGGTCACTAACCTTTTCACTGAGGTGGTGATAATACATGGAATAACTGTAAAATCAGCTTCCAGCCCATCATTGAAAATGTTCATTAAAACCTCTCCAAAAATTGCTTATTAAAAAAAAAAAATCAAAAGCTGTTGAGTGTGGAGCATGAGGCTAATGTTAATTTTTTTCTGTTTCATTATAGAAAAATGGTTTTGAACAGTTCTGCATCAACTTTGTTAATGAAAAACTGCAGCAGATTTTTATTGAACTGACACTGAAGGCAGAACAGGTAACTACACATTGATAATCTCTGAGTTAAAAATTCACAGAGTTAGCTGTCACCCTTTTGTTTGGTGCTGGACTGAGGTTTCAGCCAGTGACAACAAAATATGCCTTTTTGTAAAGCAAGGCCAAAAAAAATCATTGCAGTTAACTAACCTTGAAAATGTAAATAGCATCAGTTGCAGACACATTTGTCTTCCAATACAACGATACAGAGGTGAGTCTCTTGCACAGTGTATTCATGCAGTCATATGACTTTCTGATCACACGCGCTGTGTGATCTGACTCACTGACAGAAGTGGAAAACTGCAGCTTGGTTCCATCCCTCCATTTTTGTGGAAAATGGCACTAAAAGTTAAATGCAAAAACAGTTTGTCTCACCCATTTGTCTCTATATTTTAATGAAATAGAGAATTCAGTTAACTTGGCTGTACCTTTATTTTTACCCATTTCCTCACTTCTCTACCCTTTTAAAAGCATGTCCCTTTCTCTGCCCTGGAATGTCTTTGCTAAGTTTCTCCTTACGTGAGCATCAAATTCTACATTGGAAAACAATGATAGCATGCAATATGCCCAGAGAGGTATGGTCTAGTAGTAGTGCAAGTATAAACCTGGCACCCAAGGACTCCAGAATCAGCAGCTAAGTGTTCTTGGGCCAGTATTTCCAGAATTGTACATACACAATTGCACTTCCACAAAAGTGCACACAAATGACTAGTTAAGCATCTAGCTGGACATTTATGTATGTAATTGATACAACTAGAGCTGGTCAAAAAACATTTTAATGACATTTTTCTATCAACAATTTTTTGAATTTAACAAGTTTTTGACCAGCTGTAGAGTTGGTTGCACTCACAATCACAGGAACTGTGCCCAGAAAGAGGGAGCATAGCTGCTCCTGCATTTTTGCATGTGCAGTTCTGAACATGCTGTTGTGGAGATCTGGTCCTTAGCCTCTCTATCTAAGTTTCTCCATCTATAAATTAGCCTTGAGAATATTGACAATCACCTGCGTCTCAGGTATTGTGAAACTTGTTTTGTTAGTGTTTGTAAAGCGGGTTGAAGATAAACATGTTAATTGAAAATCCTGTTCTGATTAGTAACTGCTTGAGTCGGGGTGAGGAGAGTGGAAGGACTCTGAGGCTTCTGAATAGCACAAGGTGCACTGGATGAAGGGGGAGGATTTTATCCTCTGCCATGTCAGTGTTGTGTAATACAGAGCTGGATTGTACCCCAGTATTATTTTTCACAAAGTAACTGTAATCTGAGATTGGGAGACGTATCAGATCAGAACAGGGGAGAGGTATGTTATAGTTGGTGTTTTGGTCACCAGTATTACCACTAAATTATTGAATTTATATTCAAAGGGCCAGATTCATCCCTGTGGTAACTCCGTTGACTCAAAGAGATGAATTTGCCTCAGAATTCCTGTATTCATTTAGGACACAGTTCCGTGAATCCTCTACGTGATCCCATAGAAATTATCCAGCAGGAATTATTGTCAGTGCTTTTGGTCAAGATCACCAAAAAGAAGCTCCCAATCACCTGTATAGACAGGTCTTTAAAAACCATTTGAATAGTATAGAATTTATCTGTGTGTGGACTATCCTAAATCCACTACTAAACCTACAATGTAATGAATATTTGGGTCTTTCTTTCCATCTCACAGGAAGAATATGTGCAAGAAGGAATTAGGTGGACACCCATAGATTATTTCAACAACAAAATAGTATGTGACCTCATTGAGAATAAAGTGGTAAGTTTTTGTCACAAATACAGATGCATGAAATGGAGACATTTTTCTCCAAACTAATTGTTAGAACTGCCTTGCTGTCAAGAGTAGCCCAGGGTTGTGCAGCAAGTGGGACACCCTAATCCCATATGGGTAACGTGTATTTGAGATGGACCGAAATTAGAACCCTATACTAGTGCTGGTCAAAAGAAAAAAAAACTACCCCATTTTTCTGCTGGAAAATGGAGTTTAATCAAAATCAAAATTTTCCGTGAACTCCACGTCGCACTGAGGTGGCTCAGTCATAGGGAGAGACCACACTGAATCATGGGAAATGTAGTCCAGTTGGGGAGGTGGGCCCATAGGGGAGAATGGGACAGGAGGGAGCGAAAACTACAACTGCCTTGATGCACTGTCACAGCTCAGGCAAAAGCAGAGATTAACGTTTTGACATTTCCAGGTAGAATGTTTTCAGAACTTTTTTTCCCATGAAAACTTTTACTATTTACACTTTTCATCCTGATTTGGGATGAAAATAAATGACAAAATATCAGAATTTCCCATGGAACAGAAATTCCTGTTTGTTTGAGCAACTCTACTATTTACCCCCACACAAAGTCCCAAACTTTGGTCTTGGTTCAGAGGAAATGGTGAACTATATGCATAGCATTCCCAGTGTTGCCTCTCATTTATCTGAAATGTGGGTTAGCTTTTGGTGGTGGGGGAAGAAAATTGTGTATTTGTGACAGCTTTAAGCTAAAAGAAATAGATTTTCTGGGCACATTCACTTTTCTCCCTATCATTAGAGCTATCTAGTCAATCCTAGGACTTCCAGTTCTTCCTTATCTTTGCTTTCATGCTAATGGACAAATTAATCCCCAGTATAACTCCATTGGCTGTGGGGAAATTACACCTGGGATGAATTTGCTCTAGTGTTTTACTCTATCTACCTTGAAACCATATCACATGTTTCTTTTCTTTTCTTCCCCCTCTTCCCCATTGACCTCTGCCCTGTCAGAATCCCCCAGGAATTATGAGCATTCTGGATGACGTGTGTGCCACAATGCATGCAGTGGGAGAGGGAGCTGACCAGACACTGCTCCAGAAACTCCAGATGCAGATTGGGACTCATGAACATTTCAACAGCTGGAACCAGGGATTTATCATCCACCATTATGCAGGAAAGGTGCTACAAAAAAACAGCTTTTAGAAGGAAAAAACCCCAATTATTTTAAATGCTGTCTAATTTCTTTTAAATAAAAGCACAATAACCAAATAGAGGGGAAATAGTTTTAATCCTGGATTAAAACTAAATTATCAGTTGCACAACTATCAAATTTAGAGAGTCTGACCCTCCTCTGACTGCCATAAGTTTTTCACTGATATAACTCCATTGACTTCAAAGGAATTACTCTTATTTTACACAAATATAAGTGAGAGAAGTATCAGGCCCCATATTCTCAAAGAACAGGTTTACACTTAAAATTTTTGCCAGTATTGTAATGTCTGTTAGGGTTGTGGACTTTTTAATGACATTTTTATATAGGCAAAAGCACTAGAGCAGCTGCAGTTGTACTAGCCAAACAGTTCTTTTGCTAGTACTGTTTATTTCATTTGGGAAAAATCAAATTATGATGGCAAAATACTCTTTTTCCAGGATAAAGTCCATCTACACTAGGAAGGTTTACTTTTATAGCTACACTGGCAAGCCTTTTCTAGTATAGACTGGGTTAAATCTGGGGCTCAGCTGTGTTTCTTCTCTATAGAATTGGGGTTTTTAAAATTTTTTGTTTAATCTCACACTAGGGACAATGGTCCTAGAGTCAGATTAGCAATTTGCATCTGTGATAAAATAGTTACAAAAAAACCACTAGTTAAAGATGTTATCAATTTGTATGCTTACAGATGTGCAGTATCATTCAAGGTTAAAAAATTTTCTGCATGTCAGAGAGAGATTAGGTTAAAAAAGTAAAATGAGATTAAGGACATACTTTAATTGAGAAGTCAAGGAAGAAGCCGGCCAAGTTGTCATTTCTCCCTTAGGCCACGCTTACTCATACTGAGTAGACCCTTAATAATGTAATAAGTTATGCTTTATACTGAAATCAGTGGGACTGCTTGTGGAGTAACATATTGCTTAACAAGAGTAGTAGTATCAGATTCTGGCCCTGAACTTGTACTATGGCAGCATACTGCAGGGATTTCAGAAAGTGTGTTATTTTATATATCAAATGTGCACCCAACAGGAGTAAGTTACAAACAGATTTGCAGCCATAGCTCTGAATTTCCTTGATTTGTTGATTAAATGTAGGTCCTTTGCATTAGTTTCATTTGATCAGTTATTAAAAATACAAAATAAAAATAACGAAGAAATTGATATAAGTATCAGTCAGTAGCATTTATGTGAACATTTTAAAAAAGGACCATAGAAAGTATTTGGTCAGTGCCTATTCTGTTTCCAAGAGAATGTCATTGGAAACCTTAGAATTCATTGAGAACTAGAATTAGAATTAGAATTAGAATCATAATTGAATATGAAATATGGATATACAGAAAAAGGAGTTATGAAAAGTAACTAGTTGTATGTACATAGATACTTTTCACATATGAATATCCTCCCTAATTGCAAAAGCAGTCCTATCTAAGGACTAACTGTTTGCAAAACTAGAAGGTGTGAAGAAAAAGCAAAAAGTATTAAAATATTTCTTGGAAGAGAAGAAAAAGTTTGACATGTGACTGACAGTTTGTTGCCAGAATTTAGACCAATATGAATAAAAACAGCTGAATTATAAGCCTCTGAAAAGTGGTGTTTCCAATGGAAACCACAATGACCCTTAACAGTTAAATTAAAGTCATTTTCTAATAAAATATAGTCTAGCTATTTATCATGACATAATACGTATGACTGGCTAGAAGATCAGCAACCAACCAGCAGCAGTAAGGCAATTGAAAAGAACACAACATACATAACCTTCTGAGTGAAGCCATGGACTTCAATGAGATCAAGTTTCAGAGT
The DNA here is from genome assembly GCF_009764565.3 of Dermochelys coriacea. Lineage (NCBI taxonomy): Eukaryota > Metazoa > Chordata > Testudines > Dermochelyidae > Dermochelys > Dermochelys coriacea. Next base: position 58,407,261 of record NC_050077.1, read on the forward strand.
AGCAGCCGTGTTAGTCTGTATTCGCAAAAAGAAAAGGAGTACTTGTGGCACCTTAGAGACTAACAAATTTATTAGAGCATAAGCTTTCGTGAGCTACAGCTCACTTCATCGGATGCATTTGGTGGAAAAAACAGAGGAGAGATTTATATACACACACACAGAGAACATGAAACAATGGGTTTATCATACACACTGTAAGGAGAGTGATCACTTAAGATAAGCCATCACCAGCAGCAGGGGGGGGAAAGGAGGAAAACCTTTCATGGTGACAAGCAAGGTAGGCTAATTCCAGCAGTTAACAAGAATATCAGAGGAACAGTGGGGGGTGGGGTGGGAGGGAGAAATACCATGGGGAAATAGTTTTACTTTGTGTAATGACTCATCCATTCCCAGTCTCTATTCAAGCCTAAGTTAATTGTATCCAGTTTGCAAATTAATTCCAATTCAGCAGTCTCTCGTTGGAGTCTGTTTTTGAAGCTTTTTTGTTGAAGTATAGCCACTCTTAGGTCTGTGATCGAGTGACCAGAGAGATTGAAGTGTTCTCCAACTGGTTTTTGAATGTTATAATTCTTGATGTCAGATTTGTGTCCATTCATTCTTTTACGTAGAGACTGTCCAGTTTGGCCAATGTACATGGCAGAGGGGCATTGCTGGCACATGATGGCATATATCACATTGGTAGATGCGCAGGTGAACAAGCCTCTGATAGTGTGGCTGATGTGATTAGGCCCTATGATAGTATCCCCTGAATAGATATGTGGACAGAGTTGGCAACGGGCTTTGTTGCAAGGATAGGTTCCTGGGTTAGAGATCAAGATTTCACCCAGTATTTTCTTATTGTAGTAGCATGTGGACAACAATGAGGTGCAGAATATTTCGTGTATTCTGGTTGGCATAGGTTATTACTACAGGGGTTTCAGTATCAGTCTACCATACATATCTCTTGACATGGCACTAAGATTAGCAAAACTTCGACATGCAGAAACTCTCATTTCCTATTTCTTTCTCGTACCGACAGCAACAACTGTTTCCATTATGGACTGCAGTGCTAAGATACCATCAAGAAATAAAGGAACCTAGTCAACTTGAAATCTAGTCAGTTTAAAAAACAAACAAATAAGTTAAAATTACTTTTGGGTATTGCATCTGTCCCCAAGTGTGTCTGCCAATTTTTGTGGTTTTTACAAATGACATTATCTGTGGCAGTGTGAGATACCTACTGAAACCAGAGAGGAAGTGAATTACACAGGAGAAACACTGAAACTGATGGCATACAAAGTACTGTCAAATAATGGTGTCCCTCTTAAATTTGGAATCAATACACAGGTGTTCTGTTTATTATTTTGTACTTAGTCCTGCTGTATTTCTCCTATTTGTTCATGATTTTAACACTGCAGTACTTATTGATCTTATTTAATTACAGAAAACCTTGATTTTGCAGAACTTTTGTTGTTGTTGTTTTTCCCTATATGATATTAAATTTATTCCCAGGCTGTTGCATCTCATTAACCAGCTGCGTGGTATTCTTTTTCATTATATTCTAAATACATAACTGACATCAGCTAAGTCTTACATGACAAACTCATGAGGCAAATTATATTCAGGGATTTATTGGTTACCATGAATCAGATCAACAGAAAAATCGTGGGGGTTTTAAAATATTGTTTAATTATCCGGTTCTCCACTAACCATCAACATTTGATTTCCACCTTGGCCCAGGTATCCTATGATATGGATGGATTCTGTGAAAGGAATCGGGATGTTCTTTTCATGGACTTGATTGAACTCATGCAGAGCAGTGAGCTGTACGTAGACAAACCTTGTTTAAAACTTACACTTTTGGTGACTAGAATGTTGGTTCAAGTAGATGCCGGGGGCCTGATTTTCCACTGCCTTGCACCATGTATAGCCATTTACACCTGCTCAAAGTGGGTATAAAACACGACCAAATCAAAATGGTAGCATTTTGTAGCTAGTTTACACAGATGTGAATGACTATACACTGTGCAAGGTGCAGTGGGGATCAGGCCAAAGGTAGACTAGATATGATCAGTGTATGGGCTAGATATGGTCAGAATCTAGCCCTGAATAAGGGCTTCAGGATCTCGTCCAGTGATTTGTAAAGTGCTTTGAAATCAATAGAAGAAAGGTTCTTGGTTAAAGGTACAAAGTAGCTTTTTAAAATATTGTATATTTTAATAAATAATGTTGATATATTAATTTTTTTAAAAAATTAAGGCTAGCCATATAATATTCCTTTGAATCTGGGATTTTGTGACCCTTCAGAAATTCACGTGTCAGCGAAAGGGATTACTGAAAAAGCACTGTCTGCAGATAAAGCTGTTGGAAAATGTTGATCTTAGATTGATTTGGTATGGCTGCATTCACAAATTACTGTAAATAATCATGCATAGTCTACTAAACCACCAGTTTCTACCATGTATCCCTTGATATACTACAGTGTGCACAATGCAAGGTTGTTCTGTCCTCATACACCAACATGTCTTGCTAATTCTTTTCCAGACCTTTTATAAAGGCTCTATTTCCTGAAAACCTCCAAGCAGACAAGAAAGGCCGCCCAACCACTGCTGGCAGTAAAATTAAGGTATGTTTAGTTTATGCCTCTTGGATATAACTGGTGGAAAGGGCGGGGACAATTTTTCTTGGAGTTAATGTTTTTATCCTTGAAAACTTTCCTTTTACAGTAACAGGATCAGCTCAGAGGGGTCTGATGCCCTGGCCTAGATAGAAAGATACCTTCCCCGCCAAAAAGTCAGTTTCCCATCTCATAGGTACCTATACAAACAGTTACTGAACCTTTTTCTACCTGATGTGACATCTGTTTTAGTGAATTGATGAGTTAGACCTTGTGATCTCTTCATACTTAATATTTGCATAGTGCTGGAAAATAAATTAGTTGTATGAGTGGTAAATACTTTTATTATGGTTATTTAGTAAATGTATTAAGTGAGAACAAGCCCAGCTACAGTTTATCCAAAATAAGAAATGTACCTATACTGTAAATATAACCATTTCAGAATGAAAGTGAAAATTCAGTCAACTTTATTATTTCATTAAATGTCAAAAAACAAAATGAAAATATCCCGGCAGATTCTGCACAAGCAAGGGAGTAGCTTCAAATTAGCAACATTCCTGGGCTTTGTGAATGAATAGGGAAGGAGTCCTGGAACTTCACATACACACTGTATACAAAATTACTTTACAACCAGGCCAACTTTGTAATTTTCCTCATAAACAAAATAGGAGTTCTGGACAGTGAAAAAGAGTGAAAACCACTTTATTCATTAAATACTGTACATACATACCCACACATGCTTATACATTGCATTTGGAAAATATATTTTCCCCCCCAATTACATATATATAATTTTCCTCCCCAAATACAATATATAATATGTGTGGGTGGGTGTGTGTATTTAGTGAAAAACGTGGTTTTCACTGTTTTTCATTGTCCAAAACTCCTATTTTGATTATGAAGAAAATTACAAATCTGGCTTGGTTGTCAAGTAATTTTGTTTCAGCCATCACAACATTATATTTTCACCTTATGTGAATTTTTTTGCCCAGCTTTAGTCTGAATTTCCAAAATGGCAATTGGTGGCAGTGATAGCAGCACTGGCATGTGCATAATGAATGAGCCCCTTCACACAGCTGCTTGGTGTCCTACAATTAACTAAAGATAACTTGTCCCTTTACAGCCCAAAAAGCCTGATCCAGTGCTCACTGTAATCAATAAAAAGGCTCCGTTGACTTCAGTGGACATTGAATCAGGCCTCAGTGGTCCGATTTCTAGCATATTATTTGAAGATTGGCCTGAACCCATGCCCCCCAGATCCCAAAGTCCCAAAAATTTGGAAGAGTTTGGATCCTAATCTGAATTTAGCAATTTCTTGTTATTATTACTACAAGAAGGCTATTAATAACTTGAATTCTCACTTACGTCAAATAGATCTTAGCACTTTTGTCTAGAAAGCAATATTAGTCTAACGACACTGCCCCTTTTGTCATATTTCACCTTGACTGTCGAGATCAACTGAAAAAAGAAAAGGAGTACTTGTGGCACCTTAGACACTAACAAATTTATTAGAGCATAAGCATTCGTGAGTTACAGCTCACTTCATCGGATGCAACTGAAGCATTCACATAACAGCCTCCAGATTTAAATTTCATGGGCTGGAGATAGGGTGATTTCATTTAAAAGCCATCAACTCTCAACTCACTCTCCACCCACAGGGCATCCTACCATGGCAGTATATCTACTAAAGCCTTTTCTTAGGAGGTGGCTTGGCATGGGGATTGAGTTTCACTGTAGTGGGAGTTGGTGGACTTTGTCAGTGGATGTAAAGTCAGTCTGGTTGTATTAATTTGTGCATTCAGTGTGTACATATGCCTGGAGATTACAATGGGTATATTTTACAAATCAAATCAATCGAATAAGATGGAAGAGTTTCCTTTTTTTGATGGAGCAAAGATGAATTATACAACACAAGAGCGAGAAATAGAAAGATAAAAGTCCAGTAACGTAAAAATAATTGATAGCTTCCTTGCTAATGACAGATGGCCTTCAATTTGAGATTTTTAATGGAAACTCTTTGGGAATTGTGACTTTTTCCCCATGTATGTGATTATTTCCATGTAGCCCTTTTACAAGGTCAAATTGAGTCTCTCGCTAGACAACCACGCACGTTAGGCTATTTGCTGACTCCTGCTGCATATTATCCAAAGATACTGTGGTGGTCAGCGGAGCAGTAGACAACTGACACTTTGAAGAAACGTCCTATATAACTTACCTGAATCAGCGCATATCTAAGTTTTGTTCCTCATTTCACAGAAACAAGCAAATGATCTTGTTGGTACCCTGATGAAATGTACACCTCACTACATCCGCTGCATCAAGCCCAATGAAACAAAGAAGCCTCGAGATTGGGAGGAGAGCAGGTATGAGTTAGCCAAGTATGGGGTGGGCAGAGCCAAAGTAACAGTCCAAACAAGGCTTCCTTTGAGCAGCAGAAACATTTGTAATCACACAGCATGCCAGCAAACAGAACTGGGTACTCTAGACACAGTACTCGACAGAATCCTTCAGACCTGGCATGTAACCACTTACTCTAAGGCCTCTCCTAAACTCTGAGGAAACACAGTGGTTTCGTTTGATTAGCATTAGTCATTAATGTGGTTAATCTTAGTCTTTCTCTAGCTAGTTATGGGTAATCACAATTTACAGAATGTATTTGTATTCCCTTAGTAATTAAGGGCTAAATTTTCAGAACAGTATAAAAGGATTTACACAACTAAATCCTGGTACACACAAATGGGATGTAGCTTATAACTTTTGTTTACTGCTTTGAAAAACATAGCTTCTACTAGGTAGTTAAAAAGCAGTCTGAGCAGAAGTCACTCTGGGTATGTTTACACTGTGATAAAAGGCCCGTGGCACAGCCACAGCTGGCCCGGGTCAGTGGGCTCAGGCTGCAGGGCTATAAAATTGCAGTGTAGACATTTGGGCTTTGGCTGGAGCTCAGGCTCTGGGACCCCGTTTTCCAAAGATGTGTGTTGTTTTGCCATTGCTGAAGTAATTGACAATGAAGTACAGGTAAATAGAATGCGACACACTGTGTGATACCAGCCCCAGAAGTAAATTGACATCATCTAGCCTTATAACTATGAGCACTTTCCCCCAGTTTTTAAAAGGAAAGATCTCTCATTCATGAAACTCGATTTTATATTTATATTCTATGCATAGTGGTAAAGCCTCAAACACCCAGAAATTCTTCATAGTTGTTAGTGATGTCCCCAAGGAAAGGCAGATCTGCTCATATGCATATCCCTAAGCAAAACTGCAGTCTGCAGTTTGTCTCTGTAGTGAAGATTCATGGGACTGACGAAAGGGATTTTTTTGTTTTGCTGTTTTCCTTACATAGTATTGTTATCTTACTGCTGTGGGAAAGTTCAGTGACGTCAGTGGAAATACAACATCTAAGTGGGTTGAAAGAGTCACAGTGATATTTTGCTGAACAATATTGGTTTAGCTTTTGAAAGGAGTATCTTCCTGGGGTCATTTAGTCTCATGCACCACACAGATGAACACATATTTGAAAAATTTTTGTGGCTGCATATACGATCTGCTTACAATTAGCCTGTTAATGGACTTCAAAAATATTGTTGTCTTGCTAAAGAAAGAACTTTGCCCAGGGAAGCCTGTGTTACTGTGTACTACACAAACCCATGTCGCTCCAGGTTTGTGCTTCATTTAAATAGTTTCAGAAACTGTAGCACTCTGCTTAAGATAGACCTTGTATCAAATCTAAGATTCAGCAGGATTAGTTGCTTATTCCAAAATTTGGGGTGTTTCTTGAAAATGTGTTTTTCTTTTGATTCTGGTACAGTTGCTTGGCCTGAAATTTTTCTGTATTAGTAGAATTCCTAGATCTTGACCCTGCTTGAGGTTGATTCCTAAGGGGAGATTTTTAAGAGTGTCTTTTTCCCAGGAAAAAAAAGGACAAAAAAGAAATGTTTAAGAAATGTAGTGTTGCTGGACACTGGTACTGGAAGAGTAGTAAGAAAAAGGGAGTTGTATTGTTGTTCCACTGCATTATTCCAGATGTGAACAGGAGGGAAAGCTATAAACAGGAAAATATATTTTTGAACATCATCTCTCTACTGTTACTGCACCCAGAAGCCTTGGAATGGGTACAAATCCTACTTTGGTTCCTTGAACGCTAACATTGAAATATGCAGCACTTTTTACTGTGAGTTTGAAGTCCAAAAAGCAACTTACATTGCTTAAGGAAACCATTTTTATAAACTTTTATTAAAAATAAAAAATAACTGGTGGGTTTTGTCATTGACAACATGAGATTTAAAAAATGAGAAATTATCCCCCTTTATAGTGTGAGTCATGGAACAGGAATGTCTCGATTTTAAAAAAATCAATGGGCAAAACATCCTGTACTTTAGAGGCTGGGAATGAAGCTAAACTTAGAAAATAACTCCAATGAAGCAACAATTGAGAGCAATGCTTAATTTGTTTGGGGCTTGCCAGGGCTGAGCCCTGGCACCTCTAGTCTTGGCAGTTCATAGCCCCGGCACCTTTGGGCTTGTTTTGTCAGTTATGAATGTAAAAAAATTGCTTGAGTCCTGGCACCTCTTTCGCTACAAATTAATCACTGATTGAGAGGTGTCAGAATTTGAAATAGGTCTTTTTAAAGAATGGAAAGATGGTAAGCAAAAGATTTAGAAAAATTATATATATAATTTAAAGAAGCATTTTTTTAATGTGGTGATTTGTTAAATTCACTTTAAAACTTTAGCAGTCCTATTGTTTCTTATTACAAGCTATTGAGATTTGGACCTTAAAAAAACCAGTCATTTTAATACACACCCCCTCCAGCTCTCCGATGTGAATTATAAACTTTCAGGAAATTAGGGAAATGCAGAGCAGTAAAGCAGGACTCCTACAACAGCAACAAAAGTTCACTGAAAGATAGTCCCTTATTCTGAGTTAATGTCTAAGCTTTAAAAAGTGGTCTAACAGTATATACTTTTGTTTTTAAATTTAGAAAAATGTAAAATATGCTCCAAAGCTCTAGAAAGGGAGAATGAAGTCCCAAAGAGAAGCCCTTTCTTTTACATTCTTTTTTCCCCTTTGAGATTTAAGATGAAATCCTCAGCTCCTGCGCAGAACTGAAGTAAAAGGGCTTTTCACAGAGGAACTATAGATCTGTCAGAGGAATGGAGTCTTCTCCTTCAGCCCATCAACAAGATACAGAGCACCTCCACAGCCTGCCTACAGCTGTTAGTTCAGCCTCTGGGACTGGTGCCAGCCTACAAGGCTTGTGGTCATTAGAAATATGCAGTGTGTGGACTGCTGAGCATGCTCCAGCCACTCTTCCAGCCTGCCACAAATCTTCCCTCTGTAATATGGCAGAGATAGAAGCCATGGTACCCAGGGACACACTGCTCAGCCTCTGCTTTCCAGCCCCTGGTACTCCAGAAGTGTGCTATTTTGGACCTTTGACCATCAAACTTGGCCCTTGCACAGTATTGAGTCTGAATAGCCAAATATAAGATACTATGTTTAATTTTGAGCTATGTAAAGTGCAGGTGAAAATTAAAAATTTACGATAAAAGAAAACAGGTTAGTCTCCCATTCCAACTTCCTATGTCATCTCAGTATTTGGGGCATTGGTGTAGGTCAGCATTTACTTGGCTTTTTTTATGGCCAAGTATTAGAGTCACGAATTGTGGACTAATCAAGTCCTGAATTATTCATTAGAACTTTAAACAAAAGAGAAAAAAGAATATCAAAGTAAAATTGGAAAGTTAAAGTTTTGGTTAAGGGACCTCTAAACAAATGAGAACAGGCTTAATTGAGTGCTCATCTTTCCCTAAACTGGGAAAAACTGTAATGAGATAAACTTACAAGGCAAAAGAACAGAATAGCTACAATAACTCCATCCCAGTCTTGCTGGGATCCACATTTTCATCCCACCATGTAGTGATGTACAGTTTGACTATTATTCCCTCTATACTTTGTGTGAGTGAGCACACACACACACACATATATGCAAGTGGTTCAGAACTAGAAACTTTAAACAGAATATAGAATTGTAAGGATACATACATTTATAAAAAGGCTGAAAAGAAAGGGATTATAAATCTCACTGTGTTTTTCCCCACAGGGTAAAGCATCAAGTGGAATACCTAGGACTGAAAGAAAATATTCGAGTAAGGAGAGCAGGCTATGCGTACAGACGGGTATTCAAAAAGTTTTTGCAGAGGTACAGTATTACAGGCATTGCAGTATTGCTGTACAGTGGTTTGCTACATGGGTGGGGAAAAGAGGAGGAAAGAAAAGCCACAAGCCCTGAAAAAGTTTCTAGTTTCTCCCATTAGCTTTAACTGTGCAATATTCAGTTTATATAGAGATTTAAAGGAACAAAGGCTTTTAAAGCCAACTTTTTGCCATTGAGAAGTATCATGTTCTTCTCTCAACTTACCTAAAGTATCAATTCCTACTGCACTGCTATGGATCCCTCAGAGGTAAGAGTTAAAGTCTATGGGAATAGAGAACTAGAAAAGTGTTCAGTTAGCATATGCTCCAGTCTATGAAACCCACACTCCTTTGAATGCCTTATTGTGGGGCTAGCACTGTATTTATACATTAACATTTATCTCTTTGCTGAGACTCTCTTAAATTAAAGTAATTTCAACCAAATAATAATATATATTCCAGCCTTTGGTGGAATAATTGACACACTGCTACCCAGGATCAAATTGAGACCTCTCATGATAGATCAGCAAGCTGGTACTTTTTTTTTTTTTAAACTTTTAAACTTTAAATCTTGTATTTGAGAATCTAAGCTTTAATTCTAAAATAATAATGTTGCAAAGGCTGAGATAAGCCTATCACCCAACATTTCCCTCAGTGTCCCTCACAGAGCGGAACAGAATCACTTAAGATAGCGGATAGATCTAAAATAATGAGCATGGACATCTTGTTTTCATCCGTCATCATGAGAGCCTCAGCCAAGAAGAACTGTTCAGTCTCAGTACCATACTCTGGTGCGAAACCAGATTTGTTGGAATCAAAAAAATCCAAGGAACGATGCTCCAAGAAACAAAACGTTGCTTCCTTTTTGGAAGCAACATTCTTAGTGACAGTGCCCCCGGCATGAAGCAGAGTCCTGCCCAGAAACCTCATAATTTTTAGCATGTGTCTCCTCTTTTTTGAAAACAGTGGGTAAAATTAATTGGTGATGTACCTCCAGAGTATTTTGAGGGATTAATTTAGCCCCTTTTCTGGGATAATTCATTGTGGAACAATGCTGCACATGATTTAATCTGCTCCCAGTCTTCTAGTAAAACATAAATGTACTTCATATTGTGTTAGCCCACCTCAGAATGTTATGCTGAAGAAATACAACTTGGAAAGTGAAGCACTTTCTGCTTGCTAGATAGAAGAAGCAACCAATAATGCATGTTAAATCTAGTGTTTGCTAGATAATAGCTGAACATTGACCATGTATTGGGCCCATGCAGATTAAAAAATCTTTCTGAATGAGAGCTCTGCGCAGTGAAAGCCTAACGGCACTTAGGGAAGAAGGTGAATAGATTTCTACTCTTACAGGCAGAGATCCACAGGCAGTCTTAGTCCATGAAATCTCCCTGCAGTAGGATTTAGCTCTTTGCTTCAATGCAGTTTGACAAAGTTTAACTTCTTGTTATGAGTAAAAATCTTCCTGCACCCTTTCCATTCACAGTTACCTAACATCCAGAACAAGCTCTGTTCTGACACCATGAGTCAGTGTGAGTAAAAGTGGGCTGAGGCATGGGATGGACAGGAAATGCATGTTTGTGCAGTAGTTTTCATTGGGAGCTCCTTGGCAGCTCTATGTAAGTGGAGATTTCTGAGCTGAATGGACTTTTATGTCTGAAATTTTCATTTGCATGCAAAAAGCCAAAGTCACTGAAAAGGCCTGTGTGTTTTAAAGCGTAACCAATCCAAGAGCTAAACCCCATACTCCCATATTTAGACATATGACCTAACTGCTTATTGTGCATTTATAATGGATTTTTTTTTTTTGGCAGTCATGATTTGGCATTTTTTCAAAGGCATTTTAAACCCAGGCTCAGCACTTGTGCCTGAATCACACTTCCACCTCATATTGCATGAGCTTGAAAAACCCAGATAGAGGGACATTAATACTACTAATTGAAACGGACACCATTGTAGAATACACAGAGATGTGTTTGGGGAGAGTGCTGTGCCACATGGCAATGCACAATATAATACCACCATACATTATTACATATTATAGAATAATGTGGCTGACCTGAAACTTAAACACCTCACAGCATTCAATGTGTGAAGTGATCGTGGTGGATATAACTGGGAGAAAAAAAGAGTTTCGAAGTTTTTTTTATATATCTTTGAAGATTACTATTTATATTAAAAATATTTTATTCGCTGATTTCCACCCCACTACTCCCCCCCAAAAAATGGCTAGAATTTGTGATATGAAACATGTGTAAGACAGATTCAGAGGGAATATGCAAGATAATGTAACTTAGTTTTTCTTACACAGACTTAGGCTCCCTTATATTAAGATTCCTTACACGTATTTAAACCCACTGTACTGATGAATTTACATGCTGAACAGCCAGAAGAAACTGGAAATTAAGCAGGGTAGGAACCTCTTTAATTTACAGCTCCTTCTTCTTACTCCTCCACATAAATTACACTAATGTTAGATTCCCTGCTGCATCAGGATGGGTTTACCTATGTCTAAGAGTTTTAGAGGGACTTAGTAATGTCCAACTTACACCATCTTGCATATTACTTCAGCATTTGACCCTTAAACATTTATAAATAGAACTGGTCCAGTCATTACAGATGTAGTTCCTTTTGTTGTTCACAAATTCTCCTAGTTTTCTTCTAGTACGTGCTGTTCGTGAGTTTTTTCTGAAGTTTGGACAAGTAATTTGCATACTTTGGGTTGTTCACAGTCTGTTGCCTGTCACTGTTATTTGTGATGTGTTGTTTGTCATTTACGTCGCATGGCATCTGATCCCTGTCTGGGAAATGTTTTAGACAGAAGAACAATGAAAAATGAGCTTTTCTAATAAATAACCATTTGTGCAGTTTCAGGGTCTGGACACATTGTCACTAACACCCAGAAGCTGCCTCAAGGAACTCAGGAATCATAGTGAACCAAACTCAACACTTTATCACTGATTTTCCCCCCTCTCTATTCAAATAGTTCCACTAATAAACATGTATTTACACTGTACCCCAGCATGCCTGGCAGGCCTCAGGAAAACAAAGCTGTGATAAGGTTGTCCAAAATGTAGATGAATATAAGATTGATTTTGAGGGGCAATTTTCTGCAACTCTGTTTCCAGTCTAGTACACAAAGCAGCCCAAAAGTGCTTCAAAAGTTACTTATCCATAGGTATGCTGAGACATATAAAGCCTAGCCCAGTGGTTCTCAAACTTTTTTTACTGGTGACCCTTTTCACATAGCAAGCCTTTGAGTGTGACCCCCCTTATAAATTAAAAGCACTTTTTTATATATTTAACACCATTATAAATGCTGGAGGCAAAGCAGGGTTGGGGTGGAGGTTGACAGCTCGCAACCCCCCCTCAGGTAATTATCTGGCAACCCCTTCAGGGGTCCTGACCCCCAGTTTGAGAACCCCTGGCCTATCGGTGGGCAGTAAAACAAGAAAGCATTGTGACTCTGTCCCAGTCAGTTCCAAACCCCATGTTTCTATCTAGTTAACCCTTAGAAAACTGGGCAGTTCCCACGTTGTTGTAACCTGGGAGTTAGGTAATTTCCAAGGTTTAAGGAGGATGCTATGGGTTTTCATGCCATGGAGAAAAGAGGCCAGCAGTGATTCCACTCTGTCCTGCCTCTTTCCTTCCATGAACCACCACTTCTCCTGTGGCTGGTTCTCTCAGGCGGAAGCTGCCTGTCTCTGTTACTGGGTTCCATGTACTCCCTCACGCTACAAAACAGCAGGGTGATACTGAGATACTCATCCAAGACACATCATTCCCCACCTGCCACATGCCTGGTCTGTTCCCTATTACAGCACTTTCCTCCGACCTCATATTCTTGTTGTGGCCAGTTACAAAGCACCCCAATCTTCAGCAGGTGACCATCATCACAGTCCCTCCCACCCTCCTGTAGGAGAGGCCAAGCCAGGGGCCTCCTGATACAGAGCAGGCCAGCTGCTGATAATAGCTGGGCTGGGAGAGTGAGGCTGGCTACTAGCTTAGAAATTAGAGGTGCTTCACAAATAGCCATAACAAGGATTAGAAGAGGGGGATGGAAAAGAGTTGGAATGGAAACCAGGCCATGTGTTTGGGGTGGAATCAGTGAGGTGCCAAGGATGAGTTACTGATTACCTCAGTATAAATACTGCTGATGAACCTATTTATCCAAGGGTTAAGGAAGCAAAGCTTGACATATGTGTTTTAGTCACCTACTATTGGTTTAGGAAGACTGGAAAAGTTGGGACCAAGGACATTCATACTGGACAGCACCACTTTGGTTAAAGTGAAAACCATAAATTTGTGTGTCCTTCCACATCCCTTTCATAAGCACTGTGACAACACAGAACAGAGGGGCTAACCCTAGGGACAGTACTGATTGAGAGCCAGTGGCATTCTTCTCCTGCTGTGTGTGTGATGCCAAGTCTTAATATTTTTCTTCTCTCTTACTGCTGTCTCAGATATGCCATTCTGACCAAAGCAACCTGGCCTTCCTGGAAAGGAGATGAGAAAAAGGGGGTTCTCCACCTGCTCCACTCAGTCAATATGGACCCTGATCAATACCAGCTTGGGAAAACTAAGATCTTCATCAAAGCTCCAGAGTCTGTGAGTATGATTCATCCTGAGCCTTTGCGCATGGCACAATTTGGTTGGCGTATGTACAGTTCTGCCTTCTCCAGTTGTGCAAGAGGTCTGTGTGGGCAGGACCTGAGAGGGTTGGAATAATATCATTCTAGCCAGGCTTGACAGGTCACACACAGGTCTGCTCTGAGGATAGAGGCAAGATTTACAGGTGCTTTTATAATGGGTGCAATTGTAATAAGGCTGCTGCATGACTACTTGTAACACAGTGAGCATGAGAAAGTCTTCCTAAGGAAAGCAAGGTAGGATGCAAGGATACTTTGGAAAGGAGGCTCCGAGGAAAGAAAAGGAAAGGCAATCTCTTCCCAAGTAGAAGGTGTGCTTACCCAGCACACGAGGGTTACATGGGGCATGGTTTGCACTTAGTTGGTTGTATGATAAATTGTAATATGCAGGGGAGTCAAGCTATGAAAGCATATGTGTAACCATTAGAACAAGAAATAAAACAAGTATTATTTGATCAATCACAAATTTAAATAATGAGGGGTAGAGTCAGCACAGAGAAAATGCCCAAAATATTACGGAGAAGAAATTGTTTTGTATTTACTAGACCAGCATCAAATGTTCTGGCATGACTGAGATTTGAGAGATGACACCATGTGAGCATTAGGGAGCTGGACTATTTATCCCAATACTTGCGGAACTCCTGTTGAAAAAAAATCAAGTTCAACAACTTCTGTTGAAAAAAAATTTTCTTCTTTTTACATGTATTATTCAAAAAAGATTCTTCTTATTGGGAAAACATATACCATTCAGCATCATGTAGTCCTTTTCAGTCTTGAGACAATCAGACTTTTGGAACACAGTCACATTAATTAGGAATGGAAAAAGACCTATTCACTCACACAGAGCCTGATCCAACACCCATTGAAGTCAACAAAAGTCTTTCTCTATGGACTTCAGTGAACAATATTTCAGTGCCTGAGTCAGTGGAGGACTGTTCCCATTCCAGTACATTTTTTCTGATGGTGTTTCCACGATTTCCCTTGAACAAATATTACACAGCCTAATATATCATGAAGGCTGATTGGGAAAATTTATGTCAAAACTTGTTTTCTACTGAGAATTGGATTTTTAACTTAATTAAAATATTCACAGGAAGTATTTGCTTTCCTCACATTTTCAGTTTTTTTCATTGGAAAAACCAAACCTGACTTTTTGGGGATTTTGGCAGGTTTTGGCTGAGAACCAAAAAAAAATTCTGTTTTGACAAAAAGTTGAAATTTTCCACGGAGGGAGGGAGATGCCTATTTTCCAGCCAGCTCCTAGATTGCATATTTTCCCAGAAAAAAGTACCCAACCCACTGGCATCATGGTATTGTCTTATTAAATTATCCAAACTATTAAAAGGGTCACATTAATTTTGAGAGAAGTGAAGCTTTAGATGATTCATGTAGGCTTATATTTTGTCTCTCTCAAAATAAAAGGAGGCATGTGATTGTTACGGGGGAAAACATTCGATTTGCTATGAAGGAGTGTGAAAGGAATTGACCATGTAATGAATACATTTTATTAAAGAATTTCTCTTGTATTTTTGTTTCACAACTTATCTTACAGTGACCAGCACTTTTTTATCTTAATGTCTTTATTAGATGAGAGAGAGTGTGACTTTGATGGCCTTAAATTACAGCTGTTGGGCTGCTTTGCTTTGCTATACTGCAGTTAGTGTGACTATTAGCAAAAAAATAAAAATGGTATGTGCTGACAGGATGCAACATCAGTAATGTTGCTATAACCTTAAGTGCACTGATTAAGGGTGTGACCGTGCCCCCCCATTGATTGAAGTTTTGCTTTTGACCTAAATAGAAGTCCTAGAGCCTGTGTGCTGAAATCCTATCTAGTGCTTGCATCATTGTGAAGGGACTTCTATAAGCTTTCTGTAGATGGAGAGTTGCCAGCTAATGGTGAAATAAGGTTTTATGAATGGCACACAGGAGGCCATTTCCATTACCCACCTGAATAAATAACTCTCTTCACATACAAGGGAAAGTGAGACCCAGAGAAAATGTTTTTTATTAGATTGTGGTTTTCTTTGTTTAATATCAATTTGTATGACCCCCCCCATTTTTATAGCATTTCTACATCTTTGCAAGATTTGAGGAGCTAAACTGAGCAAAGGATTTTTAAAAGTCTGAGTCTGCTGCTTGATCTCATGGTTTTTACTGTTTTTCAGGGATCTATTATTGGCTGCTTGAAACAAGCAGCTTGAAACTGCTCATGGCAGTTTAACAAACAACAGCAAGAGACAGTAAGCACCAATCTGGACAATATTTTTGTGATTTAATCATGCTGAAGTTAGCTGGGTGGTCGTGCTGATAATAAAACCAGCACTAACAAAGACGGAGAAATTTTCTCCTAGAAAAAAAGGCAGCCTTCTAACAACGAAATTTACAGTGCCATACGCAGTGACATACGTTATATTCCATGGCAATTATGAAAATTGCTTTTCTGAACAATTCTAGTAAGCCAAGTCTGTAAATTTGGCTGGATTAAAACAAGTACTCTTTCAGCCTCTTATGACCATTATTCAGAATCTCATTCACTAATTAAAAAAAAAAAATTCTGAGCCTCTGATGAGTGTTTCCTTAGAGCTCCACTGAGAAAAAGGAACCATCCCAAAAATTTTGGTTTATGTCCATTTCACTCATATGCTTACATTTATTCTCTTGGGTCCTGGATTAGCCAACCTAGAATATGCCATAAGAATCTAATTTTGTGGGTAACTGGTGCATGGTTATTTCTGGGTTTTGCACTTGCATAAGAGATAGGATAACCAGATATCAAGTGTGGAAAAATCGGGATGGGGTAGGGCAGGAGGTAAAAGGGTCTTCTATAAGACAAAGTCCCTAATATCAGGATAGTCCGGATAATATCGGGACATCTGATCACTCTAAGAAGGGGACAAACATTTCTGACAGGATAGTGCCCAGGTACCAACTACTACCTCTTCTGTAATTATATTTTGTGATGTCACCTCTTGTGTTACGTTATACCATGAATGGTTCATGACATCACACTAATATTTAAGGCGGTAATTTAGGAGGCTACATTAGATTATCCACACTTCATAAATGGAGAGAGGGAAAAAAAGGAGAGAAATTATAATTCCTCACAGTATGTATCAAGATGTAAAAGTCATTGTCAGCTTTTATGTCCTATTTCATTTATAGCTATATACATAGATTTGAGGAGGGTATTTTTTATGTTTATGGGTGTGATCCAGTACAGAATAATCAATTGCAGGGGCTGTCTGTTCTTTATTAAAAACTATCAGGTTAATGCATTTTAGTGTGAGTTCAGTGTTTGAGGGGGAATTTTTTATTTCACACACAATTTTGAGGCACTAAATAGTTAAGACGCACAGAAGTAAAACACAGAAGTAAAAGGAGTGTGGTAGCATTTCCATATTTTTTTGTGTTGAAGTACCACGTTAACTTACCTCATTTCTACATATACATTGAAAATTTTTATTTTCTGCCCACATCATTTTAGTACCCACAAAACAAACATTGACTGCACTCTCTAAAAAGGATTTAGTGTTTGTATTTTTAAAGCACAGCACTCCCAGTATTACATATCAGAAGTTTTGGGGAAGAGATAGCGTTTTAATATTTTAAATATGCTTCTTTAGCATTTCACTAACAACCACTGAGGTTGTCACCACCACAGGAACCTCTTGACATTATCCTGGTGTGTCCATATGCAAAATCTCTATCAGGCTTGAGTCTAATCCACAGTACGTGATCACACAATTACATTATATCTTGGCAAGTGGGTCATTATCTGAATTTCTGCATGGAGTCAAACCCAGGACTTGCTCCGTGTCAGCAGCAATAGTAGTAAGTCAAATATTGATTCTGACAATGAAAACATTAAACATGCACTGCTAACATCAGTCACTTCTGTTTTTTTTAATCAGATATGAAACTTGTTAGATTGGCCAGATTGGCTAATTTTAACCATAAGATGAGCTGCAAAGCTTGTTACAAATAAATGTGAAGAGCAGAAGCAGCCATTATGATCATCTAAATGTGACCTCCTGCATAACACTGGCCAGAGAATTTCATCCAGTAATTCCTGCATCAAGCGGTGTTTGAACTAGAGTATATCTTTTTGGAAGAGCTCAGGATTGTGTGTTTTCTTTGCAACACAACTGATATCATGAGCACCTATCCTGGTTTTTTCAGATATTATGCTTTAGAGGGAATCAAAACTGAAAATCATGCTTCAGTGTGAAACTTTTGAGCTACAGTTTTTACACACAGCCCTTCAAGTGATTACATTTTTGCATTTGGCAACATTTTGTGTAGAAATCAGTTTTACTGTTTTCTTGTTTCAGAGTAGCAGCCGTGTTAGTCTGTATTCGCAAAAAGAAAAGGAGTACTTGTGGCACCTTAGAGACTAACAAATTTATTAGAGCATAAGCTTTCGTGAGCTACAGCTCACTTCATCAGATGCTTAGTTTCTTGATGCTTAGTTCCACTTCCTGCCCATGGCAACATCCCTCCAATGCACTATTCAACAACCAGAATGCCCCTGCAGTTCTGAGGAGTTTAGAGACTGGGAGGACTTCTCTCAGTGCTGCTGCTGAAGAAGAAGCTGGCAGACAGGCAGCCATGTGTACAGAGGAGTGGCAGTGATGCTTTTAGACCTGCCTATTGTCTCTTGCAGAAAAGCCCCTGATAACAGAGGCAAGTGAGCTGAAAACCCCTCCTAAAATATAATTAATCTTCCCAATGATTTGACTGGTATAATTTTAAAACTTGCTCCATTCTCAGTGGATTCTCCTTTAAGACCAACTTCCCATCCTAGGTTTTGTGTAAAAGCTTTATATTTACCATATGATTTCACTTTGGTAGCTCTAGTTACTTTGCTGAACATGCAGAAAAGATCTGTTTGCTTTAAAACCCACATTGGATTACATTGGATAGGCATGACATTATTTTTCTTTTGGGAGCATCCATGGTTTCAAACCCAATGACTTTGAAAGACATACACACAAGCCAGCTAATCTTTTAAAATATATCTTTTATGGAATTAAAACAGCCAACAGCACACTGGGAATTGGCAGCTTTTTGCCCCCTCTTAGGTTATATTTTAAGCATTTTTAATGAAATTCGCTAATTCATAGGAAAAGAGGAAATTTAGAGTCTTTGGTTTTCTATCTCAGAAAACAGCAGTGTCATGAGAAATTCCAGCAGCCTTTTCTAAGAAACACTCTGCAAAAATATAAAAACCAAGAGCCCATGGCTGGCATAACTGATTTTAAAATGAAAAGAGAATAACCTAGTTTTAGAGGCTTCCCTTTTCATATGGAGTAAGGAGCAGAATTCATCACCTTGCTGGATTAATTTGTGTAAATCTCATGGAATTTTTGAAGCAGTCAGGCCTGTGTCTACACTATAATTTTTAATTGGTTCAGTGCCAAATTAGTGCCACGATTGGCTGTAAGCATGGTTTTGTCCACGTATAGTACTGTCACGTTGGACCATTTTCCTACTATTTTTTGAAGATCTCTATTCGCAGTTCCACCTGTTGTGAAGTTTTATGGTCTGCTTGTATTCCTGGCATAACACATTGACATGCCTGTCTCTCAGACAAAATCCAGCAACCACATGTAGTATTCTGTGACCCTGGAAAACAATAGACATATCTTCATGAAGGACCTTTCCCTGGTTTCTACAGATCTTCATGACCCACTTGTGGATATAATGGGATTTTGCATATTTGCAGGGGAGAAACATACATACTGTTTGGCAACAGCCCCCAAAATATTTGTCAATGGACAACTTCAATAGGAAATAGTTACGGTTGAAAATGTCAGCATCATTAAGATCTACCTAATGCCTCAAAAATATGTTATCGTTTCCATAGATAATAACTCAGAAGTCTAGAAATGAACATTTAAGCGTGCAAACACTTTGCTCATGCCATATATTCCTCCCCACCCAACTTTATCTTTAACTCTATGATTTGTATATATACACACACAGTTAAGAATTCCTAGGATATTATGAAATCCTATTTCCTTATCAAGGGTCTAACTTCCAATGTGCTATAACTAACATATAGTACCCTATTACTTTTTAAAAAAAAACAACTAAAAAGCAGTGCAGTTATTAGTGAACACTAGAGGCATACCTACCACGTAGATAGGTCAGCATACGCTTATCTGAACTTAAGACACCAATCCATAAATCCAAGGTTTTGCTTTCTGTTCCTAAGAGCAACTTAACTCCTCAAACACATCCTATGAACTGAAAACTAACGGAGCTCTGACATGTGGTAAATGGGAAATTTAACTAAAATGGGAAATCTTTAGTTATAATTATATAAGTGGCATATAATTTCTTACGTATGGATTGCAAAGAAAATAGTGTTTCAGAACACAACAACGGGGCAACCTCAAGAATTTCTGGATATAGCATACAGGGAAATTTCCCAGAAACCCCCTAAAACCTTGCCAAGGATCAGTATATCATGCACAGATTCATTGATCCCGATCCAAGCCATGTCTGCCAGGGAACCTGCCAGGGAACCCCGAGTAATTTGGACCCACAGAACCATCCAGGGGGCTTCCACCTCTGAAGAGTGTAACCAAGAGGCACAAGGAGTTTGAAATTCAGACTTGGACAGTGCAGGAGCTAGTATTTATCCATCCTCCGATTCCTCCTGTATGTGAAATGAGAGGGCAGTATCAAGTTATGGATCCATGTGTTATCTAAGACAAGACCAGCCTCCTCCTGTACTCTGGCAATGCCATGCTCAGATTCAGACAAGAAGCAGCAAATGCAGGAGGGCAGGTCATGTAGTACGACTGAGCAGGGCCCACTAGAGAATCACAGCCTAAAGTTGCGATAGCCGTGCTGCAGGGAGAAAAGACTATCCCTATTCACCGTCCTCCAGACTTTGGCAGCAGGAGTAGGGTGTAGACTCTACATGAGCCATCGTTGCCCACATCACCATCAGAGGACACTTTCTTCTTTCCCTGCAAGAGCTTTCTTTCCCAGTCTGATGCTGGGCCCACTGACAGTGGTTGTAAGGCACTCTTGGTTCTGGAGTGTAACAAATAGGTGGCATCCATGGAGGTTGAAAGTGAAATGTGGATTTTTCCAAACTCACTTATTCCTCACCTAAAGTTTTTGACCTATTTTTCCTCTTTATCTGTAGCTGTTTTTGCTTGAAGAGATGAGAGAACGGAAGTATGATGGATATGCTCGGGCAATCCAGAAGGCATGGAGGAAATACATGGCCAGGAAGAAGTATGTACAAATGAGAGAAGAAGGTATGTCTTTACTTCTATGCTGTAGGAGTTACATGAACTATCCCAGAGTCAGAAACAGAGCATGATTCAAATGAGCAAAGTAATATCTCCTATTCTGGAGTGCAAACTCTTGCATTCCTTTGTTTGAGGTTGAGTACATTTTGCTAATAATTTGAAGTGGTAGGGATAGAGTTTATCTGGTAGTGAGGGAGAGAGCTTTCCACAGCTAAACAGAAGCTGGGACTTGGAACTAATACAAATTCAGTCCTAGAGTTTGTCATGCTTTATTGCCTTCCTGGGCAATAGCAAACACTTCTACAAGATCTTAACTCTAAACCAAAGGTGAGGTGTGCATGTTTTGAAAAATGTCTGATGCTTATTAGAAAACAAATCTGTTATGATGGCAGAGGACTTTGAGTAATAATTCAGGTTTCGTGGATTGGTACTAGATATAGATACTATTTCATTTGCAGGGACAAATCTTGCTAAGCAATATAGTTCTACAACTTTTTTTTTTTTTGGTAGTTGCTCTTAGAGATAGTTCCACAGAGATCAGGTTTGCATCAGAACTTCCCCTAATTCTGGAGGTGGTTCTCCATTCTGGGCAAAGTATTTAAATAGGTATGGCTTTCAAAGCACACATCTGCCTGTCAAAAGGATTACCAGCTTAACCAGTGCCTTTTTTCACCTGCCAGATTTGCCTATATTTTCTTCTAATGTTAAGCTCCTCTTGAAGCCCTGTGAGCTCTTTCTTTTCATGAATTTAGAAAGTTCTTTGGTTAGCAGTATTTATTAATGTACTCTTTTGGTGTTCAAGCCTCAGATCTGTTGCTGAACAAGAAAGAGAGAAGGCGAAATAGCATCAACAGGAACTTTATTGGGGACTACATAGGCATGGAGGAACATCCAGAGCTACGTCAGTTTGTAGGGAAACGGGAGAAGATTGATTTTGCAGATACGATTACTAAATATGACAGGCGATTTAAGGTATGGTTACAAAAAAACCTCATATTCCTTGGTCTAGTCATGCTGTCTAAGTTATGAAGCAGTGTTTTTTAGGAACTACCCTATAAAGGAAACTCCATCATGCTTCGAAAACATCAGTTTCTGATTGTAAATAGGGTATAGGGCAGTTCCATATAACCTGGGATTTCAGGTCTGAAGGGAAACTATCACTCTTGGGACTAACAGATAGAGGATGCCATCACATTCTTTAGCCATGGTCCATGTTACATCATTTTCAAACTTTCTTTCCCAAGGACAGAGGGGGCTGTGACAGATGTGGGTAGAAAGTGGTGTTGGAATTAAGAAATAGAGACTAAGGAGCAAAGCTATATCTTTATCTAAATGCAATCCTAGCTGAATAACATTCACTCACTTCTCTACATCCTCCTTCCACTGCCCCCCAAACAAAATAAAGCTGGTACATTATGTATCTGTGACCCATTCATGTCCTCCTTATTTAGCTAATTTCAGGTGCCTGTGTATTTTGATGATGTGTACATTTATATTTTTTCAAATCATTTCACATTTCAGGGCGTGAAACGAGACCTTGTCCTCACCCCAAAGTGCATGTATCTGATTGGACGTGAAAAGGTGAAGCAGGGGCCAGAAAAAGGCCTGGTGAAGGAGGTGTTAAAGCGGAGGATTGAGGTGGAAAGAATTCTTTCTGTTTCCCTAAGGTCAGTGCCTGGCCAGGTTCTTTCTGCTGGCAGAGAAAAATCATGTAGGAACAGGAGAGGGGAGGTTGTTTACTAGGGCTGGAATTATATAAGCACTATTCAGTGAATTTGAAAATTAACAAAGGCAAGGGGACTGGCAGTTCTGAAACCAAACTGCTTTTCCATTCTTACCAATATGCTAGCTACAGGAGTACACACACTTACATTTACACACAAACACATGTAGATTTTCTGAGTACCTGTTAATGTGGTGCAATCAGTAGTTCTTTTACAGGAGTTCTCAGTTTGGCCCATGGCTTCCCAGAAAAATGTTCTCCATCTGCATTAACATTAAGAGGTGGTAATGACTTACGATCCAAACATCTGTCTTAGAAGTAATTCCTAATGCTTTTTGAGTATATTTTGTGTGAGTCCTACTTCCTGGAGTGCTGCCAGAAAAGCTTGCCGGAGTGGTGTTCTCTCTGGCCATTCTACATTAAGGCTTTAATGCTGGTTAGTCTGCTAAGTACTTCTGCTGACTCAGGGACAGACACATTCCCGATTACAGGAAATAGCTTCTGTGGTCACATAATGCTTAGAAACCTCTTCCAGGTGACTCAGTACAAAACAGCAAGAAACTGCACATCAGACAGATCTAAATCCATCTAAAACACTTTCTCCCTCACAGAAGGAGAGAACAAACTCTCCTGCCATCTTTTTAGTTATCACATTTTGCCAGCGCTGGCATTTAGATTGACATTCAGTACACAATGATACAGAACCATCTGCTATGGGCAATAAGTGGAATTAAATATTAAACTAAACTAATTATTTTTAAAATATTCCCATACTTAAGTATTATGGGTTAACTAAAAGCAAACTTTTGAAGTACATGTTTATAAATACCTGTCTCATACTAGCCCAGTGTAAAACAGGGTGTAAAATGTGCCCGCTCACTCTATGGCATTTCTAAACAGATAGGTTAACACATACTGGTCCTGTTCTTTTCCACAGCATTTTCAAAGCAGGCCTGTATTGTTTTATTTGTCACACAGTTATAACAAGAATTGCAACCGTGAATGGCTACAGTAATAGGTGTTGGCTGGACGTTAGAGTGAAGTCTCTTATTCTGGTGCTTGAAAACTAAACTGAGTGTGGGTCCTGAAAATTACTACATCCAGACACTCAGACTAGGACCCTAGTACTCTGTGTATACAGCTGTACTGAGTAAGCTAAAAAGAAGCCTGCCTCCAGACTGCCAACTCAGTAAGAATGCTTACACTCATTACTTCAGATGGAAGCATACCTTTCTGTAGATAGACCAAATATGATGAATTCAGAACTCTATATTTATTATATTGATGTTATGTTTAATGAGGCTTTGGCCATGAGTTGTCAATGTGCTATTATCATCATAAACCAATGCTTGCGGCTTCCAAAAATTTCAGAAATTACATGGCATAAGAAAAGGAGTACTTGTGGCACCTTAGAGACTAACAAATTTATTTGAGCATAAGCTTTCGTGAGCTACAGCTCACTTCATCGGATGCATTCAGTGGAAAATACAGTGGGGAGATTTATATACATAGAGAACATGAAACAATGGGTGTTACCATACACACTGTAACCAGAGTGATCACTTAATGTGAGCTATTACCAGCAGGAGAGCGGGGGTGGGGGGAGGGGGCGACACCTTTTGTAGTGATAATCAAGGTGGGCCATTTCCAGCAGTTGACAAGAACGTCTGAGGAACTGGTGTGGGGGGGATAAATATGGGGAAATAGTTTTACTTTGTGTAATGACCCATCCACTCCCAGTCTTTATTCAAGCTTAAGTTAATTGTGTCCAGTTTGCAAATTAATTCCAATTCAGCAGTCTCTCATTGGAGTCTGTTTTTGAAGTATTGCCATTTTTAGGTCTGTAATCGAGTGACCAGAGAGATTGAAGTGTTCTCCAACTGGTTTTTGAATGTTATAATTCTTGACGTCTGATTTGTGTCCATTTATTCTTTTACGTAGAGACTGTCCAGTTCGACCAATGTACATGGCAGAGGGGCATTGCTGGCACATGATGGCATATATCACATTGTCTCCAGATTTAAAAAAATAAACATAGTGAGAGGGGTTTTTTTTTTAATGTTTTCATTTTAGTGTGGGCCGAACTCGGAATGAATATTTCGTACACAGGTTCTTGTTCTATATTGAGTTTGGGTAGCCATGCTAAATCAAGTAGAAAGAGGGTCACAGAGGTTACTATCTGTAATAGGACCAGACTTTATGGGGCATCTGAGATACTACTGCCCTGAAAATGGCAAGAATTAAAAGTTTTCATTGCCATTCTTAATAGATTTTTACTGAATTATTGGAATAGTATAGAATCCTTCCTGTTGTTCACTTAATGCCTATTCGTGTGCATGTATGTTACCAAAGGCCGAGTATTCTTGTGGAAAAACAATCTGCCTCTTTTTTTTTTTTTCTTTCAAACACGTGGAGTTCAGAAATCTCACGGACTACTATTTTTTTAAAATTCTCTGTCTATTATTCTCTCAAACACAAATCAATCCCTTAATTTTCAACACAATCTTAATCAGCCTGGAAAATTCTGCATGTTTTTGAATATATTTTAAATAATTGGATTCTGAGCCAACCTGGAAATGAGTTTGAATATACCCCAGAAGGAAAATATGCTAAATTAAATTTTCCTCAGGTCATATAGAATAGATTACAATTATACTTCTGTAAAGGGCATTTCAAAGGGTTCAATTCTTTTCTAAACTGTTCTGATTTAACAGGAGCGCTCAGAATAGAATAAAGCATTTTTTAAAATGGGGATGAGGGAAGGAGAAAGGGTGATTAATTGTCAGAGCCGTATGAAGGTTCAGCCTTTCCTCTCCTTAATGTTCTGTTTGGGGATTACCTGGGATGGAATTGCTGTGGTTTGGTTATAGAGGAGTAGAGTGAGTGGCGACATTTGTATTTTAAGTTTCAGAGTAGCAGCCGTGTTAGTCTGTATCCACAAAAAAGAAAAGGAGTACTTGTGGCACCTTAGAAACTAACAAATTTATTTGAGCATAAGCTTTCGTGAGCTACATCGGATGTGAAAGCTTATGCTCAAATAAATTTGTTAGTCTCTAAGGTGCCACAAGTCCTCTCATCAAGGGCATCTAGAATGGGCTGATAGCTATTCTTTCTCTTTTGTATATATATAAACAAATACTCACACTCTGTAAGGGAGAGACTTGCAGCCCACAGCAATTTGAGGGAAAATGAATATCAAAGAGCTGCTACTGGTTGCCTCTCCCACATTTAAAGGGCCAGCTATCAGCCAGGCATGCTGGGAAAGGATCATTGTAAAAGGGTGTGCCCAAAAGGGAAAGTTAATTAATAGCCAGGTAATCAGAAAGTAGGTAATTGTAAGAGTGAGAAGACTGAATTAGGTGAAAGAACCTTGTGTGCTTGACCTAATTAGTCCTCTTCTATTTTATTATGATGTGTTGAAGTAATAAATATCCAGATTTCTTTTAGACATCAGTGACTTATTTTGGTTTACTCCCATATGTACTTTTTTGAGAAATGAAGTCAGCTCCTGCTGACAGCCATGTAATTTTGGCTTCCCTTCCACCTGTCTATAGAGAGGTATGGTTTGCCACAGCTTTCAGTTGCAGTCACTAGAATATGTGGATATTGACCCTCTGAGTATTACTGTAGTAGCTACTTCTAATAAACTACAGTTTAAAAAGAGTCTTTCTAAATAAATGTTAACTGTAAATCTAATAGGATATAAAATGCTGAAATACAAATTCATTTCTTTTCAGAGAGAAATGCAGACTACAGCTTCCGCTTTTGCTTAGTATGTGACATCTAACGTGCTGAGATAGTAACCCAATATTTTCTAATGTTGTTAGCAGTCAAAACAGAAGATGAAAGGGAGGCCAGTATGCAACAAAGCCTCACACTGGTATGGGTGCCTTTAAAACCTGTGTGCAGCTTCTAACATCTGTAAGAAATTGCAGCCCAAACACATGAGTAAGACAGTAGACAGATCCAAAGATAAGTCTGAATCAGAGTAGGAGAACAAATAAACTTGCAAGTTTTTGTTTCATGGCTTTATGCCTGTGACCAGGATAATGCGAACGGGGAATGGAGCCTTTTGATAAAAATATAAGCCTCTTCTAGTGATTTTGCACTCACATGCCTCTAAAATGGAGCTTTTAATTGCAACTGTTTGGGGTGTTTGTGGAGAACATTGTTATAAATCACCCAGACACCTTCTTCCTCAGTCATAGCCTGGTCAGACATGTAACCATCATGTCTGTGTCCTTGCTTTGTAACCTACTGTGACCACTTGTTGGTAAAAAAGTATGAGTAAGTGAGAGAGACACAGACTTCATCCCTTCACTTCAAAAAAGTGTTCTGGAATCCTCCCACAGCCTTCCTTTAAAATGCTTCAGTTCCTAGCTAGAGGACTGGGATATTAGCACATCAGTACTAAAACCACCACCCACTAGAGAAGCCTTGAGGGAACACTCTGACAAGAAGACCTAAGACTGGTGGAATATCAGAGAAGCTGTAGCTTCAGTCACTCTGCAGAAAGCACCCCTGCAAAAAGGGCAGCCAACCTCTTAGGGTACAGCTTTTTTAAATGAATCATTATTGCAATATCTGATAAGCCCATTTCTTCACAAAAAGGGGAGAAAGAAACGGGGCCAGTTTGTGAGCTGGTGTAAATTGGCATGGCACCATTGAAGTCAGTAATATAATAATTATGCTTAACACTTTACATCTTCAAAGTGCTTTACCAATAGTAACTCAGGCTTAGATCCTCAGAGGTATGAAGGCACCTAGCTCCCATTGAACTGTGAGGTAAGCATTGATGCCCTCTTTTACAGAAAGGAAACTGAGGCACTGAGGAGCAGACACAGTGACTAAATGACATGGCTCAGGAAGTCTTGGCTCATTGAACCATGCTTACTGTCCTGGACCACATAGCCTCTATGACAGAAAAGAGAATTATATATAAACAAGAACTATTAAAACATTAAGGCTGATAAACCTGGCTTGGTGACTTGGAATCACAACAGAGAATTTTCTATCATGGGGATTCCAGAATTGTGCAGAATCAATCATGCCCAGTCCTTTAGCACAGTTCCATGTGGCCTTGGGACTCTACCTGCATGAGTTTGTAGGATCCTCAACTGGTGTAAATTGGAATCACTCAATTAAATTCAGTGGAGTGATGCTGACTTACACCAGCTAAGGACCTTATCCAGGGTCTATGTTTGCTTCACTGTCTCAGTCCAGGGAGTGCAAGTTAAAGGTGATGCAGCACTGGGAGCTTGCTTTGCTTTTATTGGTTTGCGTTTCAGTCTCATTTTAAAAGAAGTATTTCTTTTTCAGCTTTTCTAATTAACTTTACACAACATTCTACAAATCCAGTCTTAATGGCTAGCTTTGCTGTGGTTAAGGATATGAGCTTTTAATTTTAGCACATGTTCCCATTTTATAATAACAATAATTAACTTAAAATGACTAATTTGTATTCAGATATCACACAAGAAGATTGTTTTGGGGATTCCATTACAAGCAGATGAAACAAAGAACCATTATCTAAGAGCAAAACTCAGCTATTAATTCTTTATTAATTTTTTTAAAAATCACCATGATTGCTTTCAAATGCTATTAAAATGCAGGGCTATTTTTGCACTTTGGATTCAAGGCTGAATAATGCCTGGTCTGATTTCTTTACAGCACAATGCAGGATGACATTTTCATTCTACATGAGCAGGAATATGATAGTTTGCTTGAATCGGTCTTCAAAACAGAATTTTTAAGCCTTTTATCTAAAAGATATGAGGAGAAAACACAAAGAAAACTACCTCTGAAATTTAGCAATACGTGAGTAACGGTTTTCCCAATGGATTTTAAAAAAAATATTAAACAGCTGTTTCTTCTTGTTGCCAGGGTAAAGATGCAAAAACCAGGTTAGTGTAAGCATTGGATTCTCATATTTATATTCCATCCTCTGTTACAGAACCATGGAGATGTGTGAAGTGTGAATGCCTGCGTACTCATGTGCTTAGAAAGCTAGAAGACTTTCTTGCATAGCCTGTGTAATACCTTAGGATCAAATCCTAGCCACTCCCCACTCCTCATTCTCTGTGCGCAGTGGGACCTTAATACAGCAAAACTTCCCTTGCTGTGCTGAGTGGGGCATCAGGTTATAGAGAGGCCAAACAAGGGAAATTCTTCACCATCAGCATGCCTACACAACAGTTCTCTGTGTTAGTTCTCCCATCTGCAATGAGGGTCAGGCCAGTCAGTGAACTGCCACATGGATTCACAGTCCAAACGCTTCCTCTCTTAGAGGAAGACAATGCAGTAGCAGCTGCAGAGTGGCTGTGCTGGTACGCCATGCCCTAAGAAGGGAGAATTCTCTTCAGTCCCATTATGTACTCCTTGGCCTTACCCTAGAGATGCTGAAGTACTACATTGTTACATGTGATATACCTACTTAGATACATAATGGGAAGATAAGGCCAGAGTGATGGGTGGTTGGTTGAAAAGGGGTCTCTTATTTAGGGTAGGAGTTTAGATTTTGTGGGACGGAGGCCTGCAGGGATCAGTGGGGTAGCTTGGATAAGTATCTAAACTTCTAGATGTTTGTCCAAAGAAAACTCCAGATGTTAGAGAACTTGAATTTGTAGGATTTTGTTTGCATGTTGGGGCTGTTTTTTTGCTTTAAGTGCATGCCGGAAACCATATCAATAAAATTGAATTCTTGCTAATACTCCTATGAAGTAAGCAAATTAATGACATTGAGCCTGGAATTTACATGTCTGTTTTATTCCAGTCAAAGCAGTCTAAGAATTATTTAAGGAAGAATATCATTTTAGCTTGATAATGACAAGGGTGAGTAGGAAAAAGTGTAAAAGGTTCCATATAGTCCAGGGGTTCCCAAACTTGGTTCACGGCTTCATCAGGGTAAGCCCCTGGCGGGCCTCAAGACGCTTTGTTTACCTGAGCGTCTGCAGGTATAGCCGCTCGTAGCTCCCAGTAGACTGCAGACTCCTGATATAGTCATATAGACTGGGAATCCAAAGCCAATAACAGAGTTGGTTTTGGTTTTACCATTGTAAAAAGCAGTGCATAACAACCGAGGTTTTGCACATCATGGCTGCCTGAGCCCATCTCTAGCTACAGTACATTGAAGGTAATATGCATTTGCAGATACAAGCTGTGAACGAGACTATTTGAATTTTGATAGAGGCCTGTATCTTCAAAGGAGGACATAAGTACATGTGCAAAAATGTACATGTTCCCCTTGCTCCCACAAATAAGTGTATTTGCATGCATATGTCAATAATGGCATACACTAATGGGTATCTGGGTATGTGACACCCACTAGCATGCACCTATGCAGGGTTCTGCAGGTACACTGGGTAATGTGTTAGATAGTATGTGCATGTATTGTTCAAACCTTTGAACATTTGTCCTCAAAACTTCATTGAGAGCATCTTATACCTTGTTTCTGTAGGTTTCCCAAGAACAGTTAATAATGTCATATAGTACACAAAACGGCATGAAACCATGTTTTGTTCAGTTTAAAATACTCTCAGCTATAGCTATCAGCAAGATCCTTTTTATTTTTTCCCATTGTAAAGCTAATCTGTTGGTTAGTGATGTGAGTCTTATATGTGAATGCTTCTTTTTGTCTGTGTGTGTGTACTTGCATTAGACTTGAAGTGAAGCTGAAGAAGGAGAATTGGGGACCATGGAGTGCAGGTGGTTCTCGCCAAGTGCAATTTATGCAAGGCCAAGGAGATTTAGCTATTCTCAAGCCAAGTAACAAGGTGCTGCAAGTCAGCATTGGACCAGGACTACCAAAGAATTCCCGTAAGTATGAATTTCCCTTTGACTGTCTTTCTGAATGGATCAGAGTCTTGATTTTGGCTGTTTGTTTTACCTTTATTTCTCAGTCTCTTCCCTATCCACCACCTACCCTATGTTCTTTGTTTCTCTGTGGTATTTACAGGAAGACTAGGTTGCAGACTGTAATGCTGCAACATACTTGCGTCTCCTTGTAAAGCCTTAGTGTGCACTGCTGAATTAACAGTGAATCCAACAGACAGCTGGTGGAAGCCTCTGAAACTCATGGCCCTGAGACATAAGAAATCTGATCTTGTAGCATGGGACAGAACACAAGTGGCAGACCAGACATTCATCCCGTCCACAAAGGGCACCCTCTTCCACAAAATCCACAGAGAACCCTTTTGCGGTTTGCGGATCCATGTCTGAGGAGAGGGGCAGGTGGGGCTAGAAGAAAAACGTGCTAATGGCAAATTATGGAGTGATACAACAGCAAGGAATCAGCTCCAAATGTAATAGTACCTGAGGATGCATTAGGTTTGCCTCAGAGTACCTCTGTGCTGTGAAGCCTTCCTTCCTCATGTAAGGGGGTTCTGAAGACAGCAGGAAGGAGCCTCATTTGCATTGCTCCCTGCTCCATTTGGGTAAGGAAGAACCACAGATGTAACAGACCTTGTAATAACCTGTTGTCAAATGTTACAGCCTCTCAAACAGAAGCTTAAGTCTTGTGCACATCATGAGTTATTTTCAAACCATATTTAGTCTGCTTTGTTCCTGTGTTTTTACAGCTGTGGAGTACAGCCCTCTACCTCTCATGCTCCCTTAACACACACACACACACACACACACACACACACACACAATTTTCTCTACAGCCCTTTAATTCAAAAACAGAAGGTGAATTCTCAGCCACAATATGGCCAGCTTCTGCCACTCCAGTGGTGCAAAGGAGCCATAAAGCTAACTGGTGAAGGATTCTGACAAGGGGGAAACTTCTAGTGGCACAGAGCTGCAGTAACTCTTGGCATAGTGGACTTAAAGTATAAAGAAATTACTAGTCAAAAGGGTGTGTTTGAAGCACCATTATGCCAGTCCTCCCTCGCTTTTGGAACATTCCTTGGGGCTAATAAGAGTTGGGTGCCACTTTAGACCAGCTTTATGATTAAAGCTCACCTGGACCACAGCTGGCCCCAGGACTGGGTGAGTTTGTTAAAATGGCATTAAGTTACCTTTGATCCCCTAGGCCTTTGTGTGCTATGCTAAGCACAACTTGGCCAAAACGTGAATTTCAAATGGCTCCCTCTGATCAAGAATGAAGATCTGACATTCAACATAAGGACTTGTTTACTAAATGCTACACAGAGGATGGCAATCTGACAGAGTTTAATGTGTTTATTTTAGGCCCCACGAGACGGAACATTACCCAAAGCCGAGGGTATTCCCAGAGGACTCAAAGCCCGAATTACCCCATGAGGGCTGCTCCACCTCCCCCAGGTAAGTTATCTTACACTTTGGCTAAGGCAGCATTCCAGATTCAATTTCTTTCTTTGATGTCGCAGCTGGGCATCATTCTCCAGAACGCTTTGCAGTGGGAGGTTTTTCCCTTCAGTTCTAAAAGTATTTTTGGACTCACCCTAACTGAAATTTGCATGTTTAATTAGGCTCCTCAGTGTGATAGGCATTATATCAAACCCGTCCTTCAAATCCACTGGCACTTACTCTGAGACTAGTGTTCAGCTGGAGGTGTCTCATGTCAATTGTCATGGATGCCAACATATATAGTCTCTTGCTACAAAACACTGAATGTGCAGTTGCTTCGATTCATCTTCCATTTTAGGACACAGTATATACACACAACAGGGCTAGACAATACTCAGTCTTGTCACTGTGCTCTCACTACCACACATAATGGAACTGGATTTATGCCTCTTTCCTTTCCTGTTATGCAACAGCTTTCGTATATGCTAATGCATGTGAGCTGTGCCAGTACATAGGTGCAGGAGAGGCAGTCTCTCCATGAGATGTTCTCCCCTTGGGGTTGAATAAACTAGTTCCCTGCATATTAGCTGTGCTAATAAGTAGAGTGCAAAGTTGAATCCTAGATTGATGTCACTAGGCTGTGTCTGTTATTTTCATTTTTGAAATTAGAGTATAGTTTACAGGAAAGAATGCTATTTCATTTACCCAACATGTCCCAAGATTTCTTTCCAAAATGTCCTTTATCAATAAAGAGCAACCACTTATCTTAGAAAAGAAGTACAATGCTAGGAGAAAACTTCATGTCTAAAGCGGACACTCTTTGCCAGATTAAATAATAAAAGTCTAAATCATACAGTACTAACTCAGGCAAGACAAAGTTCAGTGTGTGTCTCAGACAAAGGATTGCATGGAATTGTTTTCCAAGATGCCAAGCCTGTTTACAACAATTAAGCTGTGAGGATACTGGCACTGCAGTAGTTAAGGTTGGATCAACATTTCTTTTTCAAAACAGTGCTTCCGGATGTTTGTAATTGGGCAGTAAATATTTTTTAAGGGTTACATGAAAAATCAACCCAGCAGCAGCTTGTTTATTTTTAACAATAGTTGCAAACACTCTTGTCAGTGTTTAAGAATCAGGAATGCAAAGGACAGCCACATTGATTTTAGATCTTGTAGTGGCCCTTATGCTCTAGAGCATCCGCAGTTCAATTAGCAAATATGGGTGTAATGGGGGACCTCATCCAGGGGACACCCTCTGACAGTCCATCATTACATCTTTGTCTCAGTTTCCCTGAAGGAGGTTTTTAATAAGTCCACAGAAGTTTGTATCTTGAACATCACCTCCTTAGAATTGTGTTTAATTTAGTGATCTGTCTCAGTTTTAGACATGAAGGTTACTGTTAGTATTTCAGGAAAAAAAGGATAATGCTGAGTGGCTGCTTCTCATTTAAAGAGAGCATTTTGCAAAGAAATCTTGGGAAGGATTAGGGAACAAAATATTGTTCTGTCCTGTGAGTTTGTAACAAATAAAAGTAATTTAGAGTAAGGGTACAGATGAAAATAAGAGACCCTACTGATATCCATCTAGGGTTCAACTCTGCACACTACTGACTAACACAGCAAACATGCAGTGATCTAGTTTATTCAACCCCAAAGGCAGAACATCACATGAAGAGACTTCCTGCTCTCCATCTGTAGGGAAGATGGGCTGAGTCAACCTTAATCCATCAACCCAAGTTACATCCAAGCCCCTTAGCAACAGCAAGGCTTTCATGATCCAGAACCCTCTTCTGGAGTCAGGGCTCTTCTTGGCAATAGCTGGGGAATAGTCCCTCCTTTTGGGTCAAGGTCCTCCCATGGAGGCTGAACCAGAAGGAACCTTCTTCAGGACAGCTTATGGTTTCCTGCTGAAAACTCTCCCACCCAGGAGCATTCTCCCTGGGTTTCTATTGCTAGTGTCCCCCCTCATCAGGTATCCCCAGATGCTTTCTCTGTAGGAGACTGTTCTTCCTACACTCTAGGAACACCCTGTCTCCTAGTTTCCCCCTTCCTCCCCAGTACCTTCCCTTTTATCATGCCCAGGTGCTTCCCTGCCTAATTAACTACTTCTTAGTTACTCGGTGAGTTAATTAGTCTGAAGTGAACCTGAGTTGCCTCATTCTCCCTTGTGAAGCCTCTCAGAGGCAGGCTGAACCTCTGACCCCTACAGAGGGCTAGCTGCCCTCCGACATCTCTCCAGATCTGTACTAGGTCACTTCAAGATTTTTTGTTTAAAAAAGAAAAAAGATTTTTTAAATAGACAGTTAACATACAAAAGCTATCCGCTGCTTGTGCAGTGTATTCTTTGTTAGTACACCTGTGCAAGAAACCACCCTTATTAGGCAACCTACTGTTTTAAGAAAACATCCCAGAGTATTCCAAACAGACTGGCTGGGATTGTCAAAGGAAATTAGGCACCATGTGATTTGGGGACCTAAATCCTTAGTCTCTGATGAAAATTCCAGCCACCAAGTACAATTCTACTTCCCCATTGCCCCACAGTGGGGGAAAGAAGACTGTGTTTGTCAGCCTCTTGAGTGGCCACATAAGAGAGATTCCAATGTATTCATAAAAAGAAAAGGAGTACTTGTGGCACCTTAGAGACTAACAAATTTATTTGAGCATAAGCTTTCGTGAGCTACAGCTCACTTCATCGGATGCAGATGCATCCAATGAAATGAGCTATAGCTCACGAAAGCTTATGCTCAAATAAATTTGTTAGTCTCTAAAGTGCCACAAGTACTCCTCTTCTTTTTGCGAATACAGACTAACACGGCTGCTACTCTGAAACCAATGTATTCATGACCATTTTAAAATCATAATGGGACTTCAGATGCACACATTACTGTGTATGCATTTACTTTAAAATAAACCTTAATAAAGATGTCCATAAAAGATAAGATAAAACTAGATTTTATCTAATAGTCTAGATTGACACATTGGTGCTAGCATTTATTTTTTAGAATATAGGATCCTGAATAAAGGGTGGGACTTAAACTGGGGCCATAGTATCAGGGGAACTGTCAGGAACTAAAGGTCATGCAAGTCAATGGAAGGCCAATGTGTCCTAGATTTTCTGTAAACTCTTCCAGGACCCAGTGTCATGAGGAAATACTAATGAATGAACTCCTATTTCGTCACTGTGATTCTTCAGTGTGCTAGTTGTCCAGCTGGCCACTGCTTTTAACTCCATGTGGGGAGTGGAGAGGGTCACCGGATGGTGATGCATGTATTGTACCCAATCCTGCTTTGATTTAATTTAGTGGGAGTTTGGGGCATGGAAGGAATGCAGGATTGAGCTCATAAGCCCTGATTCTTCGAGTGATGGTCCGTATGTGGATTCCAAACATGGGTGCACATGCATGCCATATGCACCCATGTTTGGAATCCAAATAGGGACCACACATCTCGAAGAACCTTCAGTTTCAGGCAAGTAACTTCTTCTGCAATGAGCTCAGAGGAGGTAGGTGTTTTTTTTTTAAAGTGTGTTTTAGAGGCAAGGTTTCTGGAACGGCGTGGGAAGTGCTGCACCGTGGTTCAAGGACAGGTAAAGGCAGCACACTTGCTGCAGGGCACTGTGCCCGCCAGCACAGTCTCTAATGTGTATAAGATGAAGCACTACCTTTAACTTCATGCCTCAAGCTGTACCGTGTAACATCAGTGGATGATGGTAAATGTGAGTGACTGATTAGTTACACACACACATGCAGTAAATAATTTTCAAAAGTCCCTCCTGATCATGAGTAAACTCTGCCAAATTAAGTTTTTCATTGGCCATACTATCACATGCAAAATCTAAAATAGGAGCCACTACGAGAGAGCCAGAAAGCATCTGAATACACCTTTTCTATCATTTAGTGCTTCTGTGAAACAGGCAAACATTTAAATCAACATTATTTTAAATAAAAACCTTTGTAAGGTGTAATAAAGCTAGTGTTCAGAGAGCTCTATAGGGTTTTTCCCATCTGACTTCCTTTAACTTTAGAAAGATCGAGGGCCTGATCCAAAGTCCATTGAAGTCATTCGAAGTCCATTGCCTTTACTGGCAAGCGACAGGTGGCTAAACCCCCATGCAATGGTTTTAAAACACAAGGGCTAAGGTTAAAGAGCAGCCAAGATCAAAAATGTATGGTTTTGCTAAACCAAGAGCTTTGCAATTCCCAGTGATCATTTAGAGTTTTATCTCGTACCTGAAACTTAAACAAGGGTCATGAACCCTTAAACAAGGGTCAGGGATGAGTTTTCAGTAACCCCGGCCTATGTACAGAGCAAAGTTCAGGATCTCTGCTGAATTTTGCTCTGAGTTTTCAAATTCCTTGAAAGTTGAGTCCAAATGATAATTGACAGTTGAACTGCAGACAAAGCTGAACACCACAGAAAGGCGGCTGCCTTGTTGAAAGTCTGTTATCCTCACAGTTGTACGGCATGGGTTCATGCTTTTTTATACTTCTAGGTCACCATCAAAATGGAGTGATAAAAAGCCCACAATTTGTGCCACATCCCCACACTCCAGCAAACCAACGAGCCAGTCAGAAGAACCTGTATACAACTATGGTGCGCCCACCTTTACCACAGCAACTCTCGGCGGGATCAGACAAGACTTCACACCAACCAGAAAGTCTGGACTTCCTCAAGGTGCCTGACCAGGGGGCTGCTGGGTAAGCTTTTATGTGGAGACTCTTTCAAAGAAAGAAGGGCCTGACCTTTATAAAGAGGTTCCTGGATTTAAATTATGCATCACTGGTGAAATTATATTGTTTACATACGTGGCCAAATCATGGCATTAAGCTGCGCTCAAGCGTCCCATTGACTTCCATAGGATTTCCGCATGCAGAATAATCGCGGGCTCAGGTCCATAATCCACTCACCGTGGAGTCAATGTGAACCAGTTCCAGTATTCACAGTGCTAAGATCATATACTTGCACAGTACCTACTACAGACTCAAAGCATTTTATAGACTTTAATTAAGCCTCCACTCCCCTGTACAAGAGGAATTTTCATACTCATTTTATGGATGGGTAAACAGTGAGCATAGCTCACTCTGCCTCTGTCTCCCAGCAACTGTCAGAACCCCGGAATTCTTACTCCCAACCCTCTGTTCCAACCATGAGACACTCTTTAATACTATCTTTAATACTATCTTATTTTCATTATACACTCCATATGGGATTGATTTTTTTTTTGATTTTTTTTTTTGGTGCAGGAAGAATGGCAGGATAATTCAATGGCAGGAAACTGATTTTATTGGTGAAATTAGGGGCATATTAATTCCACCCCAATTTGTCTCCTTTGCACTCAGGAGGTGCAATGTAAGGAGCCTGAATACTGGCGATATCTGGAGAGCTAAGAATTCCCCCAGCAGGCGGTGCTCTCAATTGGCATATCCAGCCATTTCTAGTCCCTTCACAGGGAGCATACCAGGAAGGGCAGGGATGGCTTGAGGACCACTGCTGGCAAGCAATTCTCAGCCGGCACACAGTCCCTTAGTGACCTTTGGCAGCTGGTGTGGATTAGATTAGCCTCAATTCCAGCACCGGGACTAGAGCTGCACAAGGCAGAGAATTGGGGAAGCTATATCCAACTCTGCGATGTCCTGCCCCTATCTCCTACGTTGAAACTGATTATCAGACAATCCTCTAGAGAGGGACCCAGCTAGATATACAGTATTAGATAAAAAGTAAAGGAGTACTTGTGGCACCTTAGAGACTAACAAATTTATTTGAGCATAAGCTTTCGTGAGCTACAGCTCACTTCATAATCATCATATTCAAGTCAAATATGCAATTAGGGTTGTTACAGTTACTTTGGGAAAGATTAGATTACTGGTGACCTGTACATTGTATGGATGAGATGGTACCAAATATCTTTGCTCACACTTGAGATGGAAATTACTCAATTACCAAAGAGAAGTAACAGGAAGATTGTCCAGAATACATTTTTTGGTGTCAACAGTAAGAGAAATATCTCAGAATCACTTGTTTAAAAAAAGTAATATCTTCCTATAATCTGTTACTATGACAACTACATGCAGTAGGGAAAAAATTCTCCTGCTTGACAGTGGTGCTGAGGTTTTATCAGCTGAAATCAGTAGTAGAGATTTGTTTTGTTTTCAATTATGAATAAGCTATTCTAAATAGTTGCAAATGATTATACCACAATAAACTTGTTGGTCCAAACTCATTGCCAGATGGCCTGTTGTGTCCATGCATTTCTCAATGGACAGGTGTTCCATCAGCAAAACCACCAGGACCACCACCACCACCACCATAGTTGGCAAAGAAGAAGTTCAGAGTGACCAAGGGCTAAATCGGCAATGGAGACTGAACTACCCACTCAACCGTAGCTTTCCCCTCATTGCTCTAGTGCGGGGAAAGCTTGCACAACTGCTGTCCATATTGTCACTGTTATATGGATAAACAGAAGTCTTCAGTCTCCAGGATAACAGTTTAGCACTTTTCCCAAGCACTGAAATCACAATTTAATAAATATTTAAACACAATATACTTAGTCTTCATTACAGTGACTAAACAGTTTCTCCTCTGAGATTTTTCTACTCTGCTTTTTTGCACATTAGTGGAGCTTTGCTTTAGTGGGAATTTTAATGCCAGCTGATTTTCAGATTCAAAGGCTCTTGCCTCTTCGATTATTGTAAAACAAATCTGATCATGAATAGTCACTCTGCATATTTCCATGCACGCAGCTCCCTAATTCCTTTTAGTGAGATAGTTGTGGTGTGACTGAGATCCAGATGACCCACAGTACATTCAAATACCCAAAGCAGTTATGATTCATGTAAATAAAAAAAACAAATCTGCTGTCAGGAAGTGTTAATAATTGGGCTTGGTGACAGTTGATACAGGTTCCCCTCTGTCGGCTGCAGCCTATTAAAATAAATTTTTGAGTATTCCTCAACAGCCCGCTAATGTCTGGGGGGGTGGGGTTCCTCCTGAACTGTTAGTTTGTGGTGTTACTTCACTGCTTAAAATGGCATTGTCCAGGATGTGTTTTGACATACTGTTATTCTTAAGTCTCCATGCTGATTTTGGTCCTGTGTGAGAGAGACATGGTGTTCCCTTAGAACGGGTGAGGAAGAGCAGAGATGCAAATTTTGCTCAGTGGAGAGCTATGCAGACAACTTTCCAGGAGCCCAAATTGTACAAAATGGATATTTTGTAGGCATCCTTTTCTTTTTAATAAATAGAAGTGTGGCTCAGAAATTACAATATTGGAGATTATCACAGATCAAGATGGAGCATCGCATTATGAGACTTTGTTACATTGGGTCTAATCTCCATATAAAAATATGGGGCAACCCCAGGATGCATCTGGCTGCAGGCTGCACTTCACACACTGGTGATTTTTTTGGCAATTACTTAGTATGGTTTAGCCTATCTCGACAGTACCTGTAACAAACACTCTCGCATATGTCTTCTGTGAATTATAGCACTTGCAAGAAATCTACAATGCTCAATACTGTACTCTAACCAAATGCTTGCTCAGGTTTCCACTGGAGGCTATTATAAAGGAACACAGCATGTTTAGGATGATAGCAACCGGAATCCTCTAGCCCGGAGTGGCAACCTGTGGCTCTGGAGCCATATGTGGCTCTTCAGAAGTTAATATGCAGTTAACTCCAGGGCTGGAGCTACAGGTGCCAGCTTTCCAGTGTGCCAGGGGGCTCACTTAACAACCCCTGGCTCTGCCACAGGCCCTGCCCCCACTCTACCCCCTCTTCCCCGAGCCTGCCGTGCCCTTGCTCCTTCCCCCCCTCCCCCCAGAGCCTCCTGCATGCCATGAAACAGCTGATAAAGAGGGGCAGGGGGAGGTGCTGATCGGTGGGGCTGGGCAGGAGAGCTGCTGACGTATTACTGTGGCTCTTTGGCAATGTACATTGGTAAATTCTGGCTCCTTCTCAGGCTAAGGTTGGCTACCCCTGCTCTAGCCCACAATTTTCCCGAAATCCCATGATCACTTCCTACCTGGCAAACAGGAGAGGTTGGGTACCTTGGATCTTCTAGAGGACAAATAGACAGCTGCTCTTTTGGAATGGAGCTGTCTGTTGCTTCAATGACTATCACTTTGGTTAGGGAACAATGAGGCAAGTCTGTTAGTATCTTTTAATATAATTTGAGCTCAGTCTTTCTCATTGAAAGCAGCTTTTCAAATATTTTATGTAGCTTTAAGTCTCTAACTGACTCTGAGGTACCTTGGAATAATGGGTGCTGGGTTAGTTTAAGTTTGTATTAGTATAGGAAGAGTAAATGGGGTGAATTACACTTAAATAGGGACCATTGTCATCAAAATTCATTCCCTTTTACCCCGTGAACACCCCACCCCTTTTTCCCAGACTTCCCTCCTCCAAACAAAGTCTCTCTCCCCCAACCCCTTGCAATAGAGTCTTGTCTTCCTTTTAAGTGAGGTGGGTCATTTAGCCCAGCCCACCACAGCAAGTGGCCAGCTGGAAGCTGGTTAGCCAGGTGCTTCACAGTTGTGTTGCAGAGTTTGAGCCCTCACTGATCCTATTGGCTGGGTCCCAACCATCCCCTGAAGATAGAACAGGAGGTTAAATTAAAAACAAAGATGCTGCCACACCAGGTATTTTGCTTAAAAGGGGTATGCATTTCTCAAACTAAGAGAATTGGAAGGGCTTGCTTTAGTAGCAATCTTCCTATTCCATCCCATCCCATCCTGGCTGTCCTGGTGTAGTCACACTGCTATGTGTAAGGTTACTTCAGCCTTTCCATTGCCACTCTCTATTTATAGACATTTAAAACTCAGGCATAACACTTATGTTCTGGGCTGTAATTTGTTAGCCAAGGTCTCAGCACGACATGGAATCATTTTGCCAAATGTATAGTTTGTACTAAGGATGGTTTGGGAAAAATAGCGATTGGGTTGAACTTTTGCCCAGCCTCTATCCTGACCCCTCCTGTTCTCCAGGACCTCTCATCAGGGGATGGGTGGGCAACTCACTTCCTCTCACCACTGCAAGG
Organism: Dermochelys coriacea; assembly: GCF_009764565.3. Classification (NCBI taxonomy): domain Eukaryota; kingdom Metazoa; phylum Chordata; order Testudines; family Dermochelyidae; genus Dermochelys; species Dermochelys coriacea. The sequence goes on from NC_050077.1 coordinate 58,448,004, forward strand.
TGGCCTTCAGAGGGCAGGCAGGGTGGGAGGGTCCCAGAGCTCAGGATGCAGTCTGAGACCGGAACTCTACACAGCAGCCCTGCAGCCAGAGCCCCATAAGCCTGAGTTGGCTGGCATGGGCCAATCAAGAGTGTCTAGTTGCTGTGTAGACCCTTAGAGTCAGTCAAACACCCCTCATTTGACCCATGTAGTGGTGGAGCAGCTCAGTCACTCATCTGGTACACTTCAGCCTTATAGACAAGCAGCCATACCACCCAGTACAGGGAAGTTTTTAGAGGATGTGCGGGTGATCAGCTTTAGTCCCTCCAGTTGAAGATGGTCTTTAGGTGATGGCTAGCCACCTCTCTTTGTCTGTTCAATGCTGTTCTATTTGCCCTATGATAATACTTAGCACAGTACCTTGTGTAGCTCTTTTCTTTGTCCAGGCAGTTTACAAAATAATTCATCCTCACCATATATGAGAGAGGTAATTTTATTACATGATGCATCAAAAACTGTAAATGTATATAGAGCCAATTGACTTTCTGTGCCAAGAGAAGTTCAGCTCAATTCCCATTGCACTGGAGATTGTTGTTCTGCAATGCCAAGTGGGGGATTTCTGGACCTACACACAAATTTAATATGTATTCATATGTCCCTGTAGATTAGATTAGATAATATATTCTATCTTCCTGCTCCACTAATGTTCAACACATTTTCCCTTCTGTGTACCTTTTCTGTATAATGGGTTCTTATCAGCCCTGCCCCCTGCCAAAAAAAACCCTTTAATATTAAATTCTCTCCTACAGCCTTAAGAGAGTTATTTTGATTTGCATGATGTTTTATGACCAACACCTAAGAAACAAATGATAGACACTACTCCTTAATTTGACATCATGTCAACTCCTCAAGTAAACTCCAACTTGTATAGTAAGAATACCAGCATTCTTTGTTCACTAACACCTTACATTTTCCTTTGTTACTTTGTGTAAGGCTCCTCATGACTGCATGTCAATTTATTCTTGGTTAAATCTGTTCCTCTGTAGTATTCATCCTGGACAGACTGAGTCAAATGGGATAATGTGAGTTAAATAATAAACACTTACCTTTGAAATTCGGTTAATAGTTAAGATATATGAAATGCATGTGCAATATAGCATAGTGTCCATCCATCTCATTGTGATGTGTCTGTCTGTTGCCTAGCACAACAGAGCCCTGATCATCTGACTGTGGTCTCTAGTTGCTACCATATTATATCGATATTAAAGGTGTCCATTTAACAGAAAAGCTAGAGTGAGCCTTATAGTAATACTCCTGGGGAAACTGTGTAAATGACACTTTCATCTCAGTGAAGCTGACTTGTAAACAGATACATCCCAAGCTAGCCCTCAGCATTTCATGGTGCTTTACGTGCATTAAAAAAGTAATATTGTAGGTTTAGTCTTGAGGTAGCTGAACGAAGAATTCACTCTTGCCACACCAGGGAGTGAAGTCCTAAGGCCAGGGGCATGGAATGAAAAAGACCATTTGCTTTATATGTATTGCCCAAGAGTACCAGGATGTTTAGATTTGATGTCAAAGCTTTATTTTTATTATTTGACTTTTCTAACACAGAAATATCCCCTTGCCTTCCCAATTAGGATGGGGACAGCCTTTATTAAAAACCCACCATCTCCAACTTATGAAATGTTTTTCTAGTTTGCTCTGAAAACTGCATGGACTCATGGGTAGAAAAACCACAAGCAGACACTGCCGTAATTGCATCCGGAGTGTGTAGGGAGCAGCCATGTATCTCTTATTGCTGGTCTCTTGCGAAAGGTCGGCTGATGTGGAACTTCAAATGAAGAAGGAGGGGAGAATGCCTGGAAGAAGCAGTGTACTGTTGGTGAGGGTAAAGTGTGCTCAGACCTTGAAGGGGTTCCAGTAATTATTGCAGTAATTATTAATTATTACTATTATTAATTAGTGCAGTAATTAATTCCAGTAATTATTGCAGAGGCTTCACCAGAGTGAGCTCTGGAGGTTTGTGTAAACAGTTTTCCAGAAGTAGGAAGCCAATGGAGGTCTTTGCAAGAGCATGGCATGACTGAATTATTTGATTCTTTGGGAATGGGGTGGTCGTGATTTTGGCAAGCTGAAACAGGGCAGAATGAGAGAGTAAACAGCACTGCAATAATCATCTGGTAGTTATAAAGGGAGGACAGGAGCACATCCACAGACACAAAGGTCTGGTAATGTTTTACGGTATGGAAATAAAACAAAAGTCCAAATGATAGACTGTTTGATTTCTAGACATTTTGGGTGCTCTAACACAAACAAGCGTGTAAATATGATAGTAAGTTTGCTATATAAAACTAGTTTGTGCTATATTATTTCTGTAAGATTTAGAAAAGTTTGGAGTCTAGTATTTTGCCCAGTTGGTGGAGAGCGGTCTCAAGTGTCACCTGAGGAAATTGCAGCAGATGATGATAGCTTAAGTTGAGTAACCAGTAATTTGATTTAACCTTTTTAACCTTAAGAAGGGTTTGGATGGCCTTAAAACCAGAGGAAATATGCAGTGGTCTATAGAAAGCAAAGGCCCCAGGGAGAGAAGGGATTCCCAGTGCATTGAGGCAACCTGGGAAGACTTGATTAGTTACAAGCTTTATAAAAAGTACTATATTCTGAGCAAGCAATCAGCAAGAGAGCAAATTTTACACCACCTACCCCCAAGTACAACATAACTACCTCCTATCCATATTACAATAACTTACTGAGCAGTATACCTTTCCAGATCACATTTTATAATCTAACCTCATAGCAAAGAATACTGCTCTGCAACTTTCCCCCATACACATTCTGTAATGCTGTTCATGAGTGTTCCAATGGTATGCCGGGGTGGAGGGTAATTCCCCCAGTACAGGTACAGCAAGGGACTGCTGATTAGTCCTTGGGCTGCACCTCCTGGAGTTGCAACACACAATTAGGCCCTGATCAAACAATGGAGTTGAATTCTTGCCAATGTATGACAATTTAATCCCTGATCAGGACCAGTCAATGTGCAATCTAGTTGTAATCTTTGTTGCAAGTCACTAGAAAAAATCCATCCAGACTCTGTGTGTTCCCCATGCTAGAGAAGAATAAGTCTTATATGATGACAAGCAGCCCCATCTACTGGTTACCAGACCAGGCTTTCACACACTGTGGCACCCTTAGAATGATATGGTTAGCTCTGTGGTGCCAGTTAATATTTTTACAGCTTGTTTTTGATGTAAAAACTGTTTTAATGAAAATTGGAGTATTGGCTCAATCAATCATTCAGTATGCTTTTTTCAGTGGCTTTGTTTACTGTTATTTTTATAAAAATGAAAAGAGCTCAGATTTGCTTCTCTTGCAAAGTGAAGGAAAATCTTCCAGTCCCTACAACTTATCTTTCAGAGCTACTCATTAAGTCAAATGCACTGTCCAAATGTCTAATCAGAATTACATCAGAAATGTCTGGTGTCCTACATGTATTTGGAAACATGAATTGGGCTGCTTGCCTCCTCCCACAGGAAAACCTATGAGAGGGAGGTAAGGCGGGGGGAATCCCAGAGGCTTTCTTTGAAGTGTTGTCTTCCCAATCATTCCTTCCAGCAGGGCTGTCTCCTTGTAGAAATGGGACCTACCTCAAACTTCTTGCATTGCTTGGAAATTGCATGACCTCCCTGGGAAATGCAGGCACAAAGGTGTATTTAGGCATCCAGGGCTAAATAGGGAGATTTGCCTGAGTTTGGGGCCAAAGCTTTCAAACTCAGCAATGCAAAGCACAGCTGGCTTAGAAAACATGCTGCCTGTAACAGAAACAGTCACTCTATGGAAAGGCTTCCAAAGCACTAAGGCCTTAATATCATCCAGTGTTTTCCTGCTTATTTTTCTGGGGCACATGTTGAGGCTTGTTCTCATTGTGTGATTTCAGGGAATTGGATACAAATTGCCATGTTGAAGTTTAATTCTTCAATTGCAGTAGGCTAGTCGGATCTCCTGCTATACACCGAATAAACACAAACTCTCATTCTGGCTATTATAAGGGTAATCTTCTGAAGGGCTAAAGCAGATAGTACTTCACTTGGCATTTACAGCTATGGAAAGAAAACCTCTCACAGGCATTTGAATCCAGGTGGTTCTCTCTTGCCATCAAGTCTCTGAATTCCTATTCTCTCTTTTACCAATCAGAAGTATCTGCCTCCTCATTCTCTCTCATTAGCACAGCCCTACACCTGTGGTTGCCTGAACAGCTAGAGGTAACACCTGAGTACCAGCTACCCACATAGCTATCACTCTCCTGCAAGTGGGGTTGCCATCTATTCTGGGGCATTTGGGATTTTTGTGAGGTTGGTGTAGGGCTTGCAGAATCTTACGGCCTCTCACAAACCCATTCAGGGTTGATGCAATGCCTGCACAGCTCAATAGCAATATGGAAAAAGCTCTTTGTTACCTGCCATGGACTCTTTGTAATAGACTCTTGGCTTTGCCACAAAGGAGAGTTCTTCTGAAACTTCTGCAGCTTTCTTTCCCAATGGGTGCAGCTAACAATCCCCTGCTGGTGCTTTTATCAGTTCCCCCTGCCCATTTGACTTTTGGAATCCAGAGCTCATTGCTTCCCTCTGTTTTGATTATTGGGCCACATACCGTACAGTTCATCCACCGAGGAACACATTTATATACATTACACACAGGCTAACTACAGAACTATCATTCATTTCCAATGTTAATGTGCCTAGTTTCCTGCCTGGTCTCAAAAGTAAAAGCAAAGGTTCAGGGGGAAAATGAAAGTCCTTCTGGTGCAGTTTTATTTAAGTGTTAGCTCCCAGAAGACCTTTATTCTGTACAGGTGTTCAATGTAATATGAAAAAACACCACAGAAATAAAAGCACCTAAGTGCTTTTTCATTTTTATCCTTGACTAACAAAATCAGTTCTCAGTATACTTATTGTGTCTCCTCATTAATGTTAATAGCAATTGCAACCGTTCATCCATGGGAGAGCAGCTTGTGAATTCTCTCCTCTCACTGGCTGACCAGAGAGATAATAAATATAAAATCAAAGGAAAAAACCTCACAGACCTGAAGTAGCCCTGTTTAAGCTTGAAAGCTTGTTTTTCTCACAAATAGCATTTGGTCCAATAAAAGATATTATTACCTTTCCCACCTTGTTTCTCTAATATTTTGGGACCAACACAGCTACAACAACTGCTAGTGGTATTTTAACTCTTCATCTCACAGTAATAAGTACAAGGGAAAGGCCCACAAAGAGAGGAGTCAGGCTACAGGGATCTCTTCCTGAACATTGTCATATTCAATAAATTTTTTTGAAATTCCACTGTTCCTTAACAGTTTTATCACATCTTAAATTTTTAGGGGCTGTTGCTGGCAATTTAAGGTATACATCCATTTATTCTACAGAACTCGCTTACTGGCCTCCTAACTCCTGCTGTTATACCAATAAAATAAAAACCAGCAGGATCTTATTAAAGGGGAAAAGGCAAAATGCCACATTTATTGTGAATACAGAAAGAATCATAGTAAGCAGTTAGTTATAGCTATAACATTCCATTCAATTTCATATTTATTCACACATTCATTCATACACACACACACACAGGTTCTGCAAGGTTGTTATCATAGTTACCAGCCTTAGAGTTGCTCATGCCAAGCCACTGGCCAGGTGGCCTGGACATGAGGAGGGAGCAGGGCCTTGTCAGATGCTCATATGATGCTCCTGGAAGTTGGTTTGCAGAATTAAACCCCAAAGTTCCCCATAGGAATTTCTTCCTATGCCAGTATATAGGAATTGCTTCATCATGCTGTTGCTGAATCAATCAGCAGATGGCACATTCCTGACGGCTCCGTGCTGCCAGATGTTATCTTGTTCTTTGGTTCTCCCATTCTTGAGGCTGTTGGGTGAATTCCAGTCTGCCCTCCGGGGGTCCTCTGGTTAGGACTGGGGTCCTTCCACTTAACATCTTCTTCAGTCGATGGACACTGGATTCTTAGGCTGCCACCTCCCTGATCATTCAGTTATTATCCACACCAAGCATCCATCCACATACATCCTCTATCGCTATTTTAATCACAACTGTTAACAAAGCGAGATGAATACAACAAAAGGGCAGGGAGTCTCTGGGTGCTGTTTCTGTTGTTACAGAGTATTGCTTTAAGTCTCTCTCTGTGTGAGTAGTTGTTGTTACAAAGAATTGCTTTGAGAACAGACTCTTAGAATGTACTAACACAATTAGCAGCTTGCAAGTTTCACACGTAGGGGGAGAGAAACAGTACCAAAAACCAAGAGACTTTTTAATTAGGAATACCCTGGAATTTAAACTATGGGGAGTCAAACTCATTTGTGATTTTAATACAGAACTTCTTTAATATGATCCAACACCGCCTGCAAACAAAATCTCATAGCTCAGGTAAGCCTCCTCGGAACTTGCAGCTGTGAACTCAAGAGAGTGAATGATTGTTATGAATTTGCTCCAGATGCTTCTTACGGCATCATCCAGGCCTGCCAGGCGCAGGGGTGGCAAAAGGGGCAATTCCCCAGGGACCTGGGTGATTTAAAAGGGCCCAGCCGCTGCTGCAGTAGCAGTGGCCAGGAGCCCCAGGCCCTTTTAAATCACCCGGGTGGGCCACAGGGCTCCTAGATATGTGTGGGAGGGTACTGGCGGTGGTGAAGGCAGCTGGGCGGGCATGTGGACGAGTGCGCCCAGCAGCACAGCCGGCAGCAGCTCGCTGGGCACCAGCAGTGCAGGCACGGCACAGCACAACACCCCCCCGCTCCCGCCCTCTCAACCCAACTTCAGTGAATGCCATTGTCACTTCCCACATTTGTATCTTAAAAAAATATCTAGCAATATTCAGGAAGACATCTTTGGTTATGATCTTTTCAGGCAGTTCAGTATATCGCTATCAATAAGATTGGTCTCTGTCCAAAGATACAAAGACCGTAAAGGCTGCTATCAGATTTCCCCTCACTCTTCTCTTCTGCAGACTAAATAAGTCCAGTTCCCTTAGCCTCACCTCATAAGTCAGGTGCCCCAGCCCCCTAATCATTTTCATTGCCCTCTGCTGGACTCCCTCCAATATCATTCCATAATGTATGTATTTAATTTAAATACATAATTCAAAATAAATTCTATAGCTCATATTTAGGCTCACAATTTGTTTAATATTGGTGCTGTAACTGGGGAAAAAAGTTAACTACATGGAGCAATGCCAGACACTTACATATAGTGGGTTCTAATGTGTTATCACTAGGCTAAAAAGTAGTGTCGTAAACCTCAGCCGTCCCATTGTAGGGGGCCCAGTGACTGTCTGTCCTGGGGCCCGGAATTGCTGTCGGTGGGCCTGTCATCATCTGTTCAGAGCAAATACAAACATTCTAGAGCAATAGCAGATACCCCTTAGCAGACAGCCACATTAGGAAAAGCTCTTTCTGGCCATTGTTAATGCTTCAAGATTTTAATGTGCCCACAGACCTTTCTTCCCATAAAGCACATTACAAAGTTTAAAATTGCAACCACTTACAAGCATATTTTAGGGCCACATCCCTACTGATAGATCACTTAAGAAATGCAGCTCTTCACAAGCAAACCATAGCTGCACAATATAAGTCTGGCATGACACTGCCCTGGCACAACTCAGCCACGGCACATATCAGTGCACTCTTTGCATTAGTGCACTGCAGGGGCTTTTTGTGGGGCTCAGACTCCACACAATATATCTGCTCTCTTCCACCATTGCCTGCCTGCTCCTTTTCTTTCCTGTCATTTCTCCTCCTCCCCCTGCACTTAGCCTTGGATTCTTGGAGGGATTGTAGCCACCCCAGTAACGTCATACCACATCACCCACTGCTTCACATTTGAGCACAGATCAAATCTATAGACACCCCCAAGGAGATGATGCAAGTGCAGGTGCAGTATCACTGTCCTGCCTAACATAGCATTGGAACAACAGTGAGCTTGTGAGAAAGGAAGGAGTTTTATATCAGAGGCAGAATCTGACAAAGAGCGCCCTGCCCTGCAGCTTAAGCTTTAAATGTATTTTGTGTGTTTGGGGGCAGGGAAAGGCAAATGGTGAGCCCTCTCTGAAGTGCTCTTTTATTACAAGTGCTAGAAGAGCTGAAGTGGGCAATCTCTGGCTCAAGGCAAAGCTTACTAATGTAGGTAAAGCAGGACAGAATTACATGATGTGGCTACTCTGGAGATAGGTATTTGGAGAACTGGAACCTCCTACCTCTTTGTCTTCCGTTTGTCACAGAAGATGATAATGTAATGTGCACTACAGCCCCTCTGGGAGATGTAGTGGGGGGAGAAAGGACTATATCCTGCTCCATGCACAGGGATGCTCCTATGATCTAACAAGTCTTTCTTCTATAACTACTGTGATATTTACAAGGGAATCTAAGTGAGCAGGCTTGGCCTTCAAATCCAGAGTGCTTTCCATTGTCTGACCTGGTGATATAATGGAGCAAAATGCAGTGGGGTTGGCTGAGTGTATATTCATAGTTACGGTCTTGGAGCATTTGCCCTGTTAATTACTCTTGTCCTCCCCCCCCCTCCCCCCCGCGACCCCAGTGTTCGCAGGCAGACAACAAACCGGCCCCCACCAGCTGGAGGGAGACCTAAACCACAGCCAAAACCCAAGCCTCAGGTACCACAGTGCCGGGCACTGTATGCATACGATGCTCAGGACACAGATGAACTTAGCTTTAATGCCAATGACGTAATTGATATAATCAAAGAAGGTAAGTAAAGAGGTTGGTGGTTTTTTGTTTATTGGTTTAAAGTGTCCTTTGTGAACAAGTTACTCCACGCTCCCCAGGGCACACTGTCATTGTTAATGTGGGGTTTTACAGCTAACTCCCTGGACATTTTCCTGGAGAATGACTCCTGCATTTCTTGAAGCAGTAGGTGGTCTGCTTTTAGGATAGGCGGGATAAGGAGGAGCCATCACACCTATATCGTGCCCACCCTAGATTGCTCAGTTATTCCCCACTGTGGAGTCCAAATTCAAGTGCTCCATCCTATACATGCAACCAGAGGCTAAGACCATGACAACGGCTAAAGCACATCAGCGGAAAAGCAACTAATGATGCAGTTCCAACGCCAATCCCCCCAGTGAACGGATAAGGCCTTGTAGTGTGTCCAGAAGGTTAGCCAGTCTAGGCTCTCATAGCCCTTTGCATTAGCCCAAAATCTAATATTGTAGAAACATGTAGAAGAGTTTTGCCAGTCTGCACAAAACTGACATAAATCAAAGAAGGCTAAAAAGGAGGGGGACTGAACATGAAATAAGGATTTCTAAAATCTCATTGCTCATTCTGCTCTTTTTGTCACAGATCCCTCAGGCTGGTGGACAGGCAGATTACGAGGGAAGCAAGGACTGTTCCCCAACAACTATGTGACCAAGATATAACAAAATGCGAAGAAGGTTTTGTTAAATGAAGGATGGCATGACACTATCAATAGTTGAAAAATAGGATGCTTTTCCCTCCCGCTCTTGCATGAGGACAAATGGCAGTTCTTCGCCAAGGCCTATAATTCTTAGTGGCATCTTCGCCAGTGAAGTTGTATACAAGCAAGAAAACAAGTCACTCAGTTTGCTGTCTATAAAGAAAATGTGCAAATCTATGCCTCAGATACACGTATGGAAGCAGTGAAAAACAAATTATTTATTATATTTAAACCTGTTTCTAGTGCAGAGTGAATGAAGAGGTGTTTAGTCCTTACAGTTTTCCTGAATCTAGGACTAGGGACTTCGGAAAGGTTGTATTTAACAAGTGCCTTTAGTTTATATATATATATATATATATATATATATATATATATATATATATATAAAAATATAAATAAATGATGGCATTACATGCACATTTCCTCCAATGCAGATCACTGGGGAACATGGTAAGAATGCTGCTACATATCACAGATTTAGGATTGGTGATGGTATATTTAAATAGTTCTGTATAGATGTGTAATGGAGCTGATTTGCTTGCCAGTAAAGTTTAGGGATTCCAAAAGGCACTGAAAAAAAAAAAAAAAAAAAAGAAAAAAAAAAAAGTACTGTATGCTATACAATGATGCCTTTTCCATGATATATATTAGAATATGGCTGGCCCATGTTGGATTTATGTTTAATGCTGTACCTGTTCCAGGAAGCAAATCTTTCCCCTGAGCTGTACATGTATAGAAGCAGATCATATACTGTATATATAAAAATCTAATATTGTAGAAACATGTATGAATGTATAATGTAGTATTCACTGTATTTATCCATAAAGTAGTTTTATTAGAAGTTTTGTGCCAGGTACTTCCAAATATGCACTATTCTTTTTTAAATGATAAAACCAGTGTTAATGCTTTTAAGCCCAGTTGCCTCCCCCACCATTTAAAATGGCTGTTGCTTACCATGCAGATATCATCAGCATCCATTCTTTTTCTCCTGACACTCCACCAATAAAATCCAGGAACCAATGAGCTGAGTTGGTTTGTTAAATTTGTAATATTTCTGTTTTGCATGCATGAGTACCTGGAACTCTTTTCAGAATGGATAACTAAGCTCCCAGTGCATGGTGTTCCAGAGAAGGAAGCAGTAGGGTCTGTGAATATACAAGGGCTTTGATCTGAACAGACATGTACTGAATATTCTTCTTAGCCCCTGTATGATTGGTTAGAGCCATGGTGGGCAACCTGGGGCCTGCATGTAGCTCATCAGGGTAATTGATTGCAGGCTGTAAGACAGTTTGCTGATGTTGACCCATCCACAGACATGGCCCCCCACAGCTGTGGTTTGCTGTTCCTGGCCAATGAGAGCTGCAGGAAGCGGTAGGCTGCAGGGCCATGCTAGCTGCTGCTTCCCACAGCGCCCATTGGCTGGGAATGGCAAACCATGGCTGCTGGTCAACATCAGCAAAAAGTCTCATGGCCTGCAATCAGATTACCCTAAAGGCCCACAAGTTGCCCAGCACTAGGCTAGAGGGAAGTACTGCACAAGCTAATATCAAGTGGATTTTAAAGGCAGTCTTCTGAAGTTTAAATCTGGGACCTTCCAGGAGCCTAAATTGCTCTGACACCACTGTCCCTCCACAATGCACTGGTTGTAGATTGTGCCTAAAAGGGTGTTCTGAGCACTGTACAGAAACAGCCAAAATCAAGCATAGTCTTTGGCTCCAGCCGTTTACAATCCAAAGTCAAACATGAAAGGCCAATTAGGAATAGCCAACAAAGGAAAGTCAGGGAAAGCTGATAAAAGAGAAGGTACTATTTTAAAAGGGGACATAAGTATTAGCTTATTTCTCCTACGTGATAGAGTAGAAGTTACTTTTGAGAGGATAGTGTTTTGGTGAACAAGTTTTAGGAGTGTGTTCCTTGGAACCAGCTCAGCACAGGTCCAGGGGAGCAGGAAGAGGGAATAGAATTGACTCAGCATAGGAACTTCACCATGGGGAAGCAGCATCTGTCCATAGGCAGCAGGAGAAATACAAGAAGGGATTACAAATTCAGAGTGGCAATAACATATTAAAAGGGTCAACATATGGCACTTTTCCCTTAGACTTTGTTCTGTTTGTATAGCACTGATTAAAGGGAACTTTGGTCTGAAGAGGGCTCCTAGTCACTACAGTGATGTAAACAATAGAGGTGGGTTCAGGTAACCACACTGACCTGGCAATATGTAGGAGAATTGTCACCATCACTGCACTAGCTGAGGCACATACTGTCATTTTTCCTCACACACTGACCCCTATAGCACTAAGGTAAATGGTTTGAGTGCTGTACAATATGTAGTTTAATTAAGGCTGGTTTGCTTAAGTCCCTGCTCAACTGATCACCTGCCATTTTTATTGTGCACTTTCACATGTAACAGATGAATATGCAATAATGCATATATATAAATTATGGTAAGTTTAGTCATAGTGGAATCCCTGTCAATATGCTATAGATTTCCATGAATTCAAGAAGCTGGACTAAGACTTGCATCTAATATAAACAGGAAGAAGTTTGATTCTTGTTAAGAGATTTGATTTGCTAATGTATTTCATAGTTTTTGCTAGTATTGTAAGCTTCTGTTGAGACTACAGTTAGCCTAGGACTTGTCTACATGACAGGTGTTTCTGATGACATAGGGAATCCATTTGAAGTCTCTGAAGCTATTCCTGAATAACCCCCTGCTGAGACACACTGCAAGGGCACCTGACCAACTCCAGCTGTAGATAAGCCTCTAGAGAGGGCAACCATTAAAGGGAGTGGCAGTGTACATACAATGATCCCAGATGCCATCCCACAGGCATATGGCCACTGCAGCAGATTCCTAGTAACACTATTGTTGACTGTTGGGGTACAAGTATAAAAATAAGCAAAGTTTTTCAGAGGAATAGTTTGACAAGCCTCCCCCCAAAAAATTTGAGCAGCCTAGAACTGGCCCAATTGACATGAAGTTTACTGACAGTTTAGGCCTCAACCTATTCCAGAACTTTGGACTCCCACACTGCAGAAGAGCCCTCTACCCACTACAGTAGTTTATTTTCTGGGGCAGGTTTGTCTTCTGGTGAAGCTGCTCCAAGTTCAAGTCCCTGCACTAGGTGGGTCTCTCTCCCTTCTAGGTTAGCACCTAAACCACATGCTTTCTTTAGGCCAGGGGTCAGCAACCTATGTCACGTGTGCCAAAGATGGCACGAGCTGATTTTTAATGGCACACTGCTGCCTGCTGAGTCCTAGTCACCAGCCCTGCTCAGCCTGCTGCTGAACCCAGGCTGGGACCCCAGCAGGCAGCAGTGTGCCATTAAAAATCCTGCCCATGGTGGCTTGCTCTTCTCTGCCCCACCCCTGGGCAGGGTGAAGAAGCTTGGTCCTGCCAGCTGCTGCTGCAGAGCAGGCAAGTTCCCCCTTCCCCACCTCTTCCCCCAGCATGATGGGTTCCTGACCTGCCTCCTCTCCCTCCCTGCTGCTGAGGGGGAGGAGAAGAGGTGGACACAGGGTAGTGGAACACACCCTCATGACCCCAGCCCTCTGCCCTGACCCCAGCACCCCCCCAGCCTGGACTGGGGCACTCCCCACATTCCCACCCTGAGCACCAAACAGGTGCTCCTGCACCCCTCCCCTCCATCACCACCACATTTGCACCTGCACCCCTCATACCAAATAGGAGCTGCCCAGGCAAGCACTCCACCCCCAAACCTCCTGCCAACCCTGAGCCCCCCCATTCTAGCTCCTGGCCAGACCCTACACCCCAACTGCTTCTTCAGCCCCAGCCCTGTGCTCAGTTCAGCAAGAGGAAGAGAACGGGCTAAAACCAGGGAGAAGGTAGGTATCCACTATATGGGCAGGGCTGGGATCCCAGACCAGCAGCAGGCTGAGCAGAGCCAGCAGCTGGGACCCCAGACTGGCAGGAGGTAGAGTGGCAGCAGGCTGAGCTGCTCAGCCCACTGCCTGTCTGGGGTCCTGGCTGTTGGCCCTGCTCAGCCTGCTACTGGCCAAGGTAAACTGAATCCCAGGCTGAGCAGTGCAAGATCAGCATTTTAATTTTAAATAAAGCTGCTTAATTTATATATGACAATAGTTTAGCTATATACTATATAGACTTACATTTGAACCTTTAGAAGGTCTCTCTATTACTGGCATGTGAAACCTTAAAGTGAATAAATGAAGACTTGGCCCACCACTTTGAAAGGTTGATGACCCCTGCTCTAGCCCAATAGCCCTCCATTGTCATTCATAGCAATTGTTCATAATGAACTGACTAGTAGTTGAACCATCTTAATTCAAGCAGCTTTTCTTTATGATAATTGCCAGTTTCCTGCTATCTTCCTCCTTCTGATAGCAGTAGGAAGCTTTAGTTACAGGGACTGGAATCAAGCTGTCACTTGTAGGGGTAGATGATTTTTTCCATTTTCCAGGCAGCTCAGCCCTGCAAGAGTAACTGTCTGGACATAAGGTACAGTTTCAGCTTATACATGTCCCACTTCTGCTGGCCTCCATGTCTCACTAAGTTTAGATGTTCAGGGGGCTTGGCATGGAACTACAACTACATTCACGCAGATGTGTTTGCCAGACTGGTGCTTATCTTACTAAGACTTTGCCTAATTTAACTGCAGATTTTAATCTCTCCCCCACCAAAAGCTAGGTTGATCCAGTTTATGGAGTAGAGATTACTTCTAGACACCCTCACATTTGCCAGATTCATGTCAACTCTATACTCTAGAGCCTTTTGTTTTAAGCAGTTAAGGTTCTGACTGCTTGCCTATTATGAGAATCTCCTCAAGTCTACCCAAAGTTTAAGTAAGTAGGTCTTTTTCACAACTTGACTCTCACACTAAGTATAGATGGTGCATGTGAGTGCTTGTAAGTAATGCCCAGGGAGAGGTTTTTTTTGTTTTTTTTTTTTTTTTAAAAAGGAGCTTTATTTCTAGATATACAAGAGTATTAAAGGGCAAGTTTAAAAGTTTGCTTTCAGAGTGAATCTGAGGGGTCTGTTCTAAGAATGAAAGGCTATGTACAAAAGCAGCATTTGTGTCTCAATAGGCATGTTGACAAAGTGCATGGAGTAGGAATTGTCTACCAGGATTATTCCAGGAGAGATGAAGCAAGGTCTTTGATTGTTTTGGAGTTCAGTTGAGGAATTGTGCTGATCCTCATGAGTTTGCTGCTTGCATACTTGTTCCTTATGGCCTGTAGGAATGAGAGAGACTGTTAATATCAAGTTTACATTCTTGCATGGCACAAAACAGAGATCAGACTACTTACTAGTAAGTGGTTAAGCCACCTACTCATTTCCACTGGAGCACTTTGAAAAGGGGCCAGGAAGTTGCTTAATAGTCAAAAGAGGTAGTAAGAATATACTCTTTTATAGAGTATAACTGAGCAATAGACATCTGTCAAAGTAATTAGTGTATTAACATTTGAAGCTTAGATATTTGCCCTTATTGTATACTTACAGTGTATTTTGTTAAGTTCTCATTTACTCTTACTACATTCTTGGCCATATGTTGCATAATTAGCATAAGATTGTCTTCTGCATACCCAGTGTAGTACTGCTGCTTTACACCCTGCAATACAAGACTAGTCAGAACCCTAGAGTAGCATCTTAAAACAGATTAAGACTGCTTGAGGCACTACAGTTTACTTCAGGTAATGTAATAAGTTCAGTTTAGACTGGACATTAGAGGTGACAAGCTGAACTTGAGCTTTACCATGTGTAGCTTAGATTAGAATCCTCCTTGCTATTAGGCTAGAGTAGTGGCATCCAACTTCTAGATATATGAAATCCTTATGACCATATTTCAGGAGCATCAAGAGGCCACAATAAATACTTTAGGGAAGAAGTTTTCTTGAATCTTGTGTGCCAAGCAGGTTCAGTGGCAGAAAAATCCTCAACAGGTGCTCAGCAACTACTCAGCACACTTCCAGCCCCTGTGCTGCACAGAGCAGTTAGGAGGAGAGGTAACCTGTAATAGCAGGGCTGATTCAAACACTTGAGTTTAAAGAATTACAGAGCACAACTCAAACATGTTTAGTTCATAATCTACAAAGGCGCAAAGTTTTCTACTTAAAGTGCCTGAGGGCCACAGGTAGACACTTTTGACTGCCCGTCTCAGTAAAACTGATACCAAAGAAAGCGTCTGTGGTATCTTGACACTATTTCCTAGATGTGGTCTTTCCCCACTTTGTCCAACAACTGGCTTATGCAAAAGCTGTAAACCAAGCTAATTAGTGCAGATAGTTTAGAAGTTCAGTTGCTGTGGCTGGAATTCACCATCATGCAATCACTATTCTTTGTAATATCAGAATGCACTGCTTTCTGAAGTGGAATTTTTACACTGACTAAAACCATTTCACTGACAGCAAGGTTATAGGCTTAGCTATTTAGTAAGCAAGGACATTTTGATGTTATCTTTTGAAGCGTTAAAAGGTCTATCATTTGCAAGGGAAAATACTCAGGCATGTTACCCAATGGTCAAGCTAGCTTTTCCTGCCATTGTTGTTCTTGATAAGTTTAGTTACTTGCTAGTATGGGCCGGTGTGCTAAGTAGCACTGTGACCAAAAAAAAAAAAAAAAAATGTTCTAGCCTTCCAACTACTGGTAGGCCTGGACATTCTATTGCTTAAGGACAACAAGCTGGAACCTTTCCATTTATTACTACATTTCTTGGATTATGCATCCTACCAGCTACACTTTGCAGTTACTCATTATGTTGGAGTGCAGCCTACATACTTCATAAGTTTGACAGCAGTCTATTCTGTGGCCTTGAACAAATCACAAAAAGCAACTCACCCATTTGCCTTGCCCCAGAACCTTTTGAGACAAACATAAGGCAGCAGCTGCTATCTCTGAAGGATGATGGTGTATCATATCGTAGTCTATGAGTGTCAGCTCCATCAGGTACTTTGCTAGTGTATGTTGCTCAGCATCAGCCTGCCAGAGTAACAGCTTGTTAGTTCATGAAATTTGTCACTTCATTATAGTACACCATCAAGGTGGTCCAAGTTTAATCTACTTTATGTTCTTGCTCCTGTTTGAGAACAGGGTCAACAACTCTTTTCCAGTCATACAAATCTTTGAAACTATGTTAAGTAGGAATTTGATTTCTTCCTTCAGGAGAGAGAGGCCAAGAGACTCTTAACCTGTTCTCCCAGGTTAAGGAGGGCTCAAATTCAGTCTAACCCAAATTTAACAGAATTGTCAATATTCTCCTCACCCCAGGAAAATAGCTGAATTATATTCCCTATAGTGTTTGCAGCAAGCACTACAGCATAATACTAGCATTACAGACCTAGCAAATGAGGAGAGTCCCACCTTTCCCTAAAGAGAATCTAGAATAAGAATGGATTAGACAGACATTTATCAAAAAGCAAGCTTACCTATTACAGCTAATTTTCACCCAATAAGACTTCCGTTCTTTGAGCTGGCAAGTCAAACTATTACTACATTTTGAATATCCTTGTCTCCTTCAGTTACCACCACATTACAACCATAGTTTTACTATCTTTTAAAAGACAGACCAGAAGCCTCAACATGAGACTTGTAAAATTTGAGACAATCATGTTATGAATTGCAGCAAAGGCTGATAAATTACTTGTGGTCATGGAATCAAGCAACTCAATACTGCTCAGTCCTTTTCCTATAACAAGCATTCAGCTGTATACACAGCCCACCCACCAGAAAGTCTCCTTCCTACACCTCTGAGCCTCCTTCAGCTCATGGTGCTTTAAGTCATGGAGGTAAGAGACAGGAAAAAACAAAACAAAAAACCCTGCCTAAATGAAGTGTTAATGGGAGTCCTGACATTCCATGCCTCCAATACTGGTGTCTCATAAGCAGGAGGATTTTAAGATAGCTAGAGGAAGTACCTACCTCACCAGCTTTTGATGCTCTCCTTAAGAAGTGAAGTGGCAGAGGACGTCCTAAGTCAAAGCTCAGCTCCTTAAGAATCATCATTTCCATCTCTCTGATCTGAGAGCTAGAGTATGCGTTGTCAGTGATGTAAACAAAATCCGCAATATCAGGAGAGAATATCTCCTCATACTTTGAGGCAAGAAGCAATGCTGTAACACCAGCCAGCTGAAGCTTCTTACGGGATACTGGGTGAATCTGTATAAGGTAACATGAGTTTAGAGAACTGTTTCATCTTCATGATTTGTTACCTTTCAGCAAGTACAAGGTACGAGTTTCCATTTAGAGAGTCAGTACATTTCCCCCACCCCCATTTTTAGGTTTTCAGCATGCAAGACATCTAGATTTAGCCTTGAGATGCATCCGTGTCCCTAGAATGACTTGTTAGTCAGAACTACCACTTCCACCTCTTTTAGCTCAGGTAGAAAATTACAGGTTAACAGATTTTAAATTTGCCTGGAACATCTGTAACCCAGAAATCATAAACAGAGGACAAGAGTTATTTTAGAGTGTACTAATTTAATGAGTCTCAACCTGTACAATGTGCTTGGATCAGGTTTCAGATACTTACTTGTAAGAAGCGGTCCATAATTGCAACACACATATAGAGTGTTTCCTGCAAGAGCTGAAATCTTGAGTGGACCTGAACCAGCCAATCAACTAGAATTGCACGCATACGCCCATTGATCTCCTTCCCATTGAGGTAGTGTGGATGTACTGATTGCTGCAGCTGTTAAAGAGAGACCAATATGAAAGACTGAAAGCTTGATTTCACTTGAATGTGTAGTACTCAAGCATCCATACCTCAAGCTGCCTCAGATACAGATAAATATCTTTTACATAGTCACTACAGAGTTGAGGGTTTTCCCAATCATCAGCATCAATATCCTCTATGTTGTTAAGCAGCACATCAGAGAAAGCTTGGCATAGGTCCTCTTCTTTCATGGATACATCCATAGGGGTTGGAGACAGAATCTAGTGAACAGATTATAGTCACTGAGGCCCATACATTAAGTCTCTCTCATTTAAGATTCTCCCCCTCCCGCCAACAACCCACCCTCCACGAGTTGTGAGTTTCCCTGTAATACAAACTAGGTAAGCGACTACCAAAACCTAAGACTCCACATGCCATTTAAGGTGCCTACAATATTTTAGCCTACAAGGCCTTTACCCAATTACAGATATTTCTTGATCTGACAAGTTATTTTGCAAGCCCTAATGGGTAGTATTATGTCACATCCCAAGTTAGTTGCAACTGTAAGCTAATAGACTGAAGCCAGGAATAATATCATAAAATGAATCTGATCTTTTTCTGAAGAGGGGGATGGAGCATGTCTCTAGACCAAGTGTTAAAGCTCTGGCCTAGAAAGGGCTAGAGTGGAGGACCAAGGGTTAGGAACTGGAGAGCGACATAGGAATTTGCCATTTCCTACCTTTGGAACAGTTTCTTCTTTGAGAGTTAAATTTACTGCAGCTGGAGGTTTAGGTTGTGCAGTTACATTTGCTGGTTTAGTAGCTCCTTTTGTAGTTTTTACAGGTACTTTGAAGCTCTCCGTTTTCTACCAGAGGAAAGAACAAAGTTAATGCAGAACTAAAAAGTTGCTTTTCTGACAGCTAGAGTTGAACTACAGTTTTACCTTGGCTGCATGTGTTCCTCTGGTTGTAACTCTATTTCCAATCTCTTCCAAAGCAGCCCTTTTGTTAGTCACTTGACTTTTGGCTTTGTTGTTAAGTCCTGTCATAGCATTCTCCACCCCTCTAGTAATCTGCAAGGGAAAATTGTAAACAAGTTAAAAAAAACCCTAAACTAAATCAACTCCAAGTAAAACTAGTTACTTTCAGATGACTAATCTCAAAATCTCCCACCACCATGGTATCTGGGCACCCACAGTACCATTACTTGTTTTGTTTCACAGCACATAACTGTGCTCAGCAGGATGGGGAGGTGAATAAAGGAGAATTAGATTAGATGCATTATGGAGAGTCCAATTGAAAACTGACTATGTTTAGAGATGAAGTCACCCAAATCTTGTTCTTCCTGACTGGAAACCATGTTTGTTTGTTTTTTTTAAAAGCAGTTTTAGAATGCTCACCTATGGCTTAGCTATTTAGTGTGTCCACCCAATTGTAACTAAAGATGAATTTCCATGGAAATGATCCAGTGACCAAACTGGTTTCTCTAAGGTCATCACCTAGAGGGGGAATTACTGCCTTATGCATTTTACACTGCATGGTAAAACACTATTGCCTTTCAGAGTTATTTGTGCATGCACTGTACTTCAAAGCATTGAAGCACTCCCCTATTCAGTTTTAGATAGGGCATCTGAGCCCTTAAAAGCCATACTGAAGCCTCTCTTTTTTGTTACTGTGACATTAGAAAACTTTCATAAGGACTATAGCTTTCAACAAGGTAAAAAAAGCGTTACCTCGAAAAGGTTAACATCTACAGACGCACAAGTCTTTAAGAAAGCTTACTTTGCTGTAAGAACATTTCAGTGGTCATAAGGTAGAAGTTAAATTTTTGCCATCCCTTTTGTCTGAACAGTTTGACCACAATTGGGACTTTGCGACATTGTTTCCATCAGAAAACAGGAATCCAACAGAGGCAACTGTATTCTAATCCGAGTGAGGCAGAAGATGCAAACAATCCCATATCTGCGAGAGGCATTTTGCTTGCTGGAAAATCCCCATGCCATCTCCAGAGATGGTGCCCCAGCAGCTCTGGGTCTGCTCCCACAGGAAAGCATGCTCATAACGGCTGCTCTCGCCATCTGCCAAGTTTCCTGCCTGAGGGACACAACTGAGATCAATACCTTAGCCCTGAATGTCTAATTTGTCCCAAGGAAACCACTCAGACCCTCAGTGTTGGGCCTTATTGACACCTAAAGCTATCTACGTTACTCAGTGGTGTGAAAAATTCCCACCCCAGGCAGATGCAGTTAAGCCAACCTAACCCCTGCTCTAGACACCACTGCCATTGACCTACTACAGCTCCCCAAAGGGGGGGTATTTACTCTGACAAGGGGACCCCCCCCCGCGGGGACAGCGAGTGTTGACACGATGGTTGTGCAGCAGGCGGGCTGCCAGTGCCTCAGCTGAGGTGGTACCAGCCTCCTAGCGCAGACACAACCGTAGCCCGGCTGAAGCTTCACGTGCAGCCTGGGCCGAAGCCCCCGACTGTCCCGAGCCACGGCTACGCAGAGGCCATTTAATTGCTCCGTCCCCTTAGCCTGACGGCAGGGGTCTCCGCCCAGGCGCTCTCCAGCGTGGGCAGGAGCCGGGCGCCAGCCCGCTCCCCCCCGGCTTGCTCCGGCAGCACCGCTCTCTGCGGCCGCCTGCCCGGTCCAGCGCGTCCCCGGCCCAAGCCCAGGCCCAGGCCCAGGCCCAGGGCCGCACTCACCGCAGCGCGCCGGACCAGCGCCATGAGGACGGCGACTCTTGACTGGAGGCGGTCGGGCTGTAAGCGCGAGGAAGGAAAGCGACCGCTACGCCCCTTCCGCCTCTTGAGGGAGCTCCTACGCTATTAGCCTAGCGCGCCGCCCGCAGCTTCAAATAGCGCCCCGCCTGTGCTCCCATTGGACAGCTTCGTACGATGCTCTCCTCTCATTGGCCCAGCATTCGGGCTCCGCCCCATACGTTGCCGTGACGATGACCCGTGGCCGGGAAGGGGAAACCGGATTCGAAGCGCTTCCGCGGGAATTGCGATCTTAACAAAAACAAAGATTCAAAGGAAGCCGGTCCAGAGCTCACCTGCGGCTGAGCTCGCGAGCTCGGGCCTTGCGCAAAGGAGCTTGGGACACGTAGTCACCTCGGCTGGAGGCCGCGCTCGGGACGGGGCCGCTCGGTCCCTAGTGGCTCGGCGGCCAGAGCCGAGGGGGGCGGGAAGGGGGCCGGCCTTGTTCCGCAAGCGGAGCGCGCGGCGGTGAGAGGCGGGGCTTTAGAGAGCGGCTCGGGGAGGCGGTGGGGGCTGGGCGCGGCAGGTGCCGCCCACGGCCTCGCGCGCGTGTAGGAGTGACTCGCCCGGCCGCTCCCGCGCCCAGCCCGGGCTAAGGGCGGCCCCGTTCCGCCCTGGGCAGCGCCCCCGCTGCCTGCAGCTCCCCCGCGTGCAGCCAGTTATGCGACAAAAAGCCTGCATGTGGAAGGTGCGTTGTGAGAGCTCACGCTCCAGTACTCGTATGAGAGGAGTTGAAACATCCTCGATGTTGTATCATTTTTACAGTGCAAATATTTGTAATCAAAGCTATGAAGTGAGCACGGTACGCTCCGTGTTCTGTGTTGTAATTGAATTGCTCTATTTAAAAATGTATAGAAAAACATCCACAAATATTTAATAAATTTAAATGGGTATTAAGTGCTATTAATTGCAGTGGATTTTTTAATCGTGATTAATTTTGAGTTAAGCATGTGAGCTGTTATTAATCAACAGCCCTTATATGTATACTAATGCACACAACCCCGTACAGTTTACTGCTTTTTCTCTTATCTATCCAGTTATTTTTCATGTTATATATAGACATGCTAAAGTTCCTAATGACTTTCAAGGTCCTTTATACCTTGTGACCCAACCCCTTAGTAATATTTGCCATATCCAACAAAATACCAAGGGCTCTCTGGCATTGAGGGCCCACTAAACTTATCAGAAGCTCATCTTCCAGCATAAGCTTATAGAACGTATATTGTGTGGTTAAAATCTGTGCCATTAGCATATGAAGTTGTCTCTACAAACCTTGATTTTTAAAATGGAAAAGTGGGAAAATTAGGTATTGAAACCTTAATATGAATTAAGGTATTGAAACACTTCAGTTTCTCCGGTCACACGATTACAGACCTGAGAGTAGCTATCCTTCAACAAAAAAACTTCAAAAGCAGACTCCAAGGAGAGACTGCTGAATTGGAATTAATTTGCAAACTGGATACAATTAACTTAGGCTTGAATAGAGACTGGGAATGGATGAGTCTTTACATAAAGTAAAACTATTTCCCCATGTTATTTCTCCCCCCCACTGTTCCTCAGAGGTTCTTGTCAACTGCTGGAAATGGCCCACCTTGATTATCACCACAAAAGGTTTTCCTCCGCCCCCTGCTTCCTGCTGGTAATAGCTCATCTTAAGTGATCACTCTCCTTACAGTGTGTATGATAAAACCCATTGTTTCATCTTCTCTGTGTAAATAAATAAATCTCCCCACTGTATTTTCCACCAAATGCATCCGATGAAGTGAGCTGTAGCTCACGAAAGCTTATGCTCAAATAAATTTGTTAGTCTCTAAGGTGCCACAAGTACTCCTTTTCTTTTTTGCTTAATATGAAGTGCTTCAAGGTAATGTCTTAGAACAGTTGAGCAAAGTATATCCACCTACACTTTTTTTTTCTTTTTATGTATTCCTGTAGTTGCATAGGAGCCGTGGCTAATATTCAAGCAGAGAGGTAGTCCAACATACAGTTCTACTGCATTGTTAATAGGCAGGACTATAATACATAAGTGCGTATTTCTGTACAGTGGAGAACCTAAAAGGCTGTTGTAGCCAACTAAGCCTTGTAACAGCTGTGATTTATTACAGGTGAAATTCTATTTGATATGGGTATGACTCAAAGAAAGGTTAGCTAGCATGGCTATAATATACCTACCCATGGCAAAAATTAAAAAGCACAGCATGAATTAGGGTTCCTCTAACTCCCCACACTCACTATAGGATCATCAAACATTTATTCCTTTTGACAGCAGAACTGAAAAATCAGCACAGCTTTTTTCAACAAGGTGAAATCTAATGGCCACGCTACTCCAATAATCCATCCGATGAAGTGAGCTGTAGCTCACGAAGCTTATGCTCAAATAAATTTGTTAGTCTCTAAGGTGCCACAAGTACTCCTTTTCTTTTTGCAGACTAACACAGCTGCTACTCTGAATCCAATAATGATTCCAGCTAGCTCTCATTGTGTTCACCTGTACAAGCACTTAATAGTTCTGTTTCTTTTCAAGATTTCTTATTTTTGAATTAAAATGTTTGTGCCCCAGCCTTTGAGCGTAATGATTTGATTTTAAGTCTTCCAACCTATCCATTTGTCTTAATTTGATCTTGTATATCTTACAACGGTCTTAAGAAAGGTCATTCTTTGCCATACCATACCAATTTGTTTTCTTTGCTTTAAGGCTAAATTTGTTCCTGCTTTATCAGGAAAGTCCCATTTTATGGGATATGCTCTAACACTTCTCCCTCTAAAAGAAAAGGAGTACGTTGTGGCACCTTAGAGACTAACAAATTTATTTGAGCATAAGCTTTCGTGAGCTACAGCTACGTACTACTATGAAACTTATCCGTTATCCCACGTAATGTCATTATGTGTTCAGATGTAGCCAGTCATGCACATTTCTGACTCAGCTTTGCGTAAATGTTCCCCAGTGTTTACTTTTACTAAAGTAAATCCTTTAGTTCTTCAGTCAGTTATGTACGGGGGTAGCCGTGTTAGTCTGTATCCATAAAAACAAGGAGTCTAGTGGCACCTTAAAGACTAACGGATTTATTTGGGCATAAGCTTTCGTGGGTAAAAACCCCACTTCTTCAGATGTGCCTGGAATGAAAATTACAGATGCAGGCATACGAAAGCGTATGCCCAAATAAATCTGTTAGTCTTTAAGGTGCCACCGGACTCCTCCTTGTTTCAGTCACTTATGTTTATAGTCTGTCCCAGTCAGACTAGGACAGTGGTATAATGGGAGGTCTGCCTTTGAGGCTGCTCCAAGTATGGACTTTTTACTTTCCTTAATATGGAGTTCCACAGCAAACCTTTGTTATAGTACAGGCATTATTAACAACTCAACAGGTTTGCATGGAAGTAAAAACCATACCAAAATGGTGAGAAAGCAAGTTCTCATATGCTGAAGATTTCCCGGATTCAGTGGTACAATGCATTTGTGCTGTAAAGATTTAAAATTTTTCCCTACTTGAGGGAAAAAAACTCAAAGGTATCTCAGGGTAATAATAGGAGTACTTGTGGCACCTTAGAGACTATGCTCAAATAAATTTGTTAGTGTCTAAGGTGCCACAAGTACTCCTTTTCTTTTTGCGGATACAGACCAACACGGCTGTTACTTTGAAACCTGTCAGAGTAATAGTGGAAGGCAAAGTAAAACATCAAAGGTAAGCACCCATACATAGTACCATCACCACTGCTTTTGACTGTTTCATGGTGTTTTGATAGTTCAGTTTTCATCAGCATGAAGCACACGTACTCCCGCTTCAGAAGCTACTTTTCAATTCACTCACATTTTTTGTTGTAGAACAATCAACATGAAGGTGTTTGAAAATTCCCTTTCATATTCCAGACCCTTTTTTGTGGTTCAGTCACTTACGCTGCTATCATCATGGGAGAAAATTTGAATACCATGCAATTATTATGGTCGCTAACAACTGGATTTACACTTCAAGTGCAAAATAAATCGAAGTGTTATCCTATGTACACAAGTAAACAAATCTAGTAGTAATTTGCATGAATTCTCTTAGTTGTAGAGAAAATGACATGCTATGGGGGTAGCATTTCAAACAATCCACTATTTTAATTAAGATACTGACTTCTGTATATAACTGGAGCTTTATAAAATATTTAATCCTTTCATACTGAGGTTGTAATGTTCCCACAGACGCATCCATTGTTAGGATGCAAGTAAACAGCTTATGTCAAAGAATTATTGTTCAAATGAAGAGCTTATAAACTAGGAGGCAAAAGTGAAAACAAACTTTTATGAAAAAACAGACTGCAGATGATCAGTCTAACATTTTATTTATTGCATACAAAAGGATTTGTTCTGACAATGGAATTTTATATGAAAAGTAATTTGATGCATACTGTTGAGACTCTTATCTTGAAAGTCAAAGATGCTGCAGAAAACTTAAGGCAATGCATCTAAGCAAGTAAAGCACAGTAAGTGGTGGAAATTTTCAAAAACCCATTAATTTTGCTTTCCCTAAATTATATCAGGTCACAACTTTCTGGAATAGGAGTAGGCTGCAGGTTTATTAGCCCCTGCATTAACACATAACAGGAACTGAGATTCCTGGCACATAAGTGTTAAACATCACTTTACAATATGTTATGTATACATTTAAAAGCAAGACAGTATCAGTAGCAGTTATAAAACAGGTCAACTCATGGGCCACTAAAATACCTCTAAGTATCAGACACTGAAATCTGGTGCATTTTTTAAAAAAAGTCTGTGCTTCTTTGTCTCTGGAAGGTATGCCAGAGTGGACTCATTGTGCACCCTGGGTCTGAATTATTTCCATGTCTCTAAGTACCTATGATGTAACTTTAAGAGTGAGTGTCCTCCCACCTTCAACTATCATTTGGGGTGCACCCCTGGAAAGCTCTCTCTCCTCCTTTTTTCTTCACATGCATTGAAGAGTTGAAAAGGGTTCCTGTTTTGTCTTTCCGGTTAATTTTATCCACTACAGCTTCAATTTCATACCCAGCCACAGGTCCTTATAGCTACATACGCTAAGAAGCTTCAGTTTAAAACCATGACAGTTTGGAGCATCCAAATCATGTTATCTTTCTCCCTCATCCCCCTCACCCCATGCCACCCCACCAAATTAAACACAAAAGTGATTCAAGTCTTTAAATTAAGTTTACTTTTAACAATGCAAGTATGCTTTAAAATGTCCATTAATCACAACTGTTAGGACAAAACTTCTCCCTGCTTAATGCCTTAGTGCCAGAGGTATTAAGTCTATTGCCAGCAATGGACATTGCATTGGAAAATGCTACTCCTGACATGAAAGGATTGAAAAAAAAAAAAAGGGGGGGGGGGGAGAAGAGCTGCTTTTAACCAGACAAACAGGCATCAAATTAGATAAGGTCACACTTATAAACGGATCACAATTTGTTAGGTGTAAACAAAATATTTTGATTTGTGTTTTACTGTAAACTGTTTTACACTTAACTGGTTATGAAAGACACAAGGGAAACGGAAGATATTTATTATTCAATCCACTTACAAAGCAGGTGGCTTAATGCAAGCTTATTGACATGTTCATATATGATCCCACAGGAACATCTCTTCCAGGTTGCGACAGTAATACTGTCTTGTTGTTCTTGAGCCTCTCTTCAACACATTTTAAATAAACTATACTATACTGTGTGTCAAAGTATTTTGATAAGGAACTTGTCCCGAAGTGGATTAAAACTTCCTCCAAAGGAGAAATGTTAGTACATTAATTTAATTCTATATACTATATTATGCAGCAAATCTTAACTATAGAAAATATTTTCAATCAGTGATGGACTGTTGGTAATTTATAAAGAGGGAATCTATGATCAAAGCAAAACAAGGTAATCACATAATTTGTGTCAGTTTCTACAGAGATTTACAGATTTTTAAATTACTAGTGACAAAACAAGTGATAGGTGGCTTTAGTTGACTTTATTAACTTTAAAACTAATAAAAATCCCATGAGAGATCTGGGTTCTTTAAGAGTTCTAAGAATGCATGGATCCTGCCTTAAGAACTGCAATTCTAGGTTCTGACTAAATGGCTTTACAAAACCAATGTGTGTAGGTAATTTGACATACTTAGCAGAAGACTGAACAAAATTCTACATATTTGTTTCCCTAAAAATGCATTCAATCTGCAAGTATCTACAATCCAGCTAATCGAAATCAATATTTAGTGTTCATTTGAGCTGTTTCACAGCAACAAATATTAAGTTAGGGATTCAAATTTCTAGACATTGTAAGAAAATGATAAATACAATCTGAACAGCAGTCTAAATGTTTAATATTGACATTCAAACATATCTGTATTGTGATGAAAGTTTAAAAACATATAATTTGATCAGACAAAACTCTGGTGAGGAGTATACCAGCTGTATCAGTCAGACCGAATATAGTTTGTATTCTGTTCCTAGTATTAAGGATGGTATTTGACTCAGAACTGACATTGTAAATATACAGCAGCCATTTTTTCCTAATTAAGGAATGTCTTAATATACAATATTATTCTTTTCTAGATGATCTTTATACATTAAACTAAAATACATGATTGATTAAATTAAGAAATCCGAGGTTAGTAATGAGTGAAATCATATTCTCAAAGCTTGATACTATGTTTGGGAGGGAGGGGAACAACACACAATTCTACTTACTAAAGCAGCTAATCTTGCCTGCAAGTTTGGGGTCACAAAGCCCATAATATGTGCAAACAAATGCAATACAAGGAACCATGCAAAAATACAGTAAAATGAATTAAAAGAAAAAAATGTAAAACCTAAAAAAGCTTTATAAATACACTGAAACTCAACTGTCTACATAAACTGTAGGTCTAGCATTAGTTGTACCATATAGCAGAGATAGCACTCTAGGATCAATGCTTTCAAATCTGCGCAGGTAAGTCATGCCATCTTTGGTAGACTGCAGTACCAGGAAGGATGGAAGGGAGTGAGAAGGAGGACAAGAGTTCTGGAAAATGGTGTCAACTTTCACTTGGCAGCTGAGCTTCAATGTCCACTCTGCAAATGGGGCACTTCTTGTTAGTAATCAACCATTGATCTACACACACTTGGTGGAAAAGGTGCATACATGGAAGGCGCCTGTTATCGGAAAAGAAAGAGTTATTTTAATATAGTATTTACAGTGTTGTTTTTTCTTGCTGCTGAAATCTCATATATAAAAATTGGCACCAGCCAAAAATGAAAGAACAAAGGGATATATCTCACTAAATTGTCAGTAAGATTAAAAATTATAGAACATTTTAATGCAGAATACTATGGGACAGATTATGCTCTGTTACAGTGATGTAACTCTGCTGTATCTTCAGTAGAGTTACTCCAGACTTGCACTAGCAAAGAATTGGGCTGTGTAGAATTAACCCATGGAATCCATTGTTCAAGATAGCGAGGGAGACAGCATAGTAAGGTTTTTAAAAAGGAAACTAATAGCATCTGCAATTACCATATCTATCTTTTACTAGTGCTATCAGTCTTGGCTCAAGACATGAGCTTGACTGACAATTGACCTGCCATTTGCCTCCTCACCAGTTGTATGGTACTGGACCATCAGCTCAGTGCATTAAGAGGACTTTCACCATTCACTGGACCAACAGCATGGGCAATTGTTGGAGGTAGGATATAGGATCTGATGCGCCAATGGCCCCTAAAAGCTTTTCGTACTACTATAATGTATTTGTTATTAAAAAAGTCAATATAGAAATTGAGAATTATTGCCAATAACTGACAGTAAGACAGATCTCCCTTGTTTAAATGTATTTCTAAACATATCAAGTGAGTGCTTTCATTACTCCTGGGGGGATTCCGTGTGACTGCGCAACAGCAGAAAATGCGCCTCCCATCCCCTCCGAATTCCTGTGCTTCCCTGCAGAAAACGGCAGAGAAGCCACGTGGGGGGACGACCATAGGTACAGTTTTTTTTTTGCCCCTCTCCAAACAGAGGTGAGGATGGGGAGGAGGCACACGGGGTTAAGTGCCCTATCATTTCTGCAAGCACAGAACTGCCCAGCTGAAGGCAGCTTCATCTGGCTCCGCTGATTGAATGCCGCCTCCTGGGTCCTAGTGCCAATTGGGTTCCCCTTCTGTGTGCTGGGAGACTTCCTGTTTTCAGTGCAATAATGAGTGCTGACATAAGGGAAGGGGGGGGGAAGAGACAGGGAAGAGAGGAAGAAGCGGGTGGAACAGGGCACAGGGAGGGGAATGAGGATGGAGAAGAAAAGGGAATAGGGGAATCAGGTGGTGGGGGGGAAGTGGGAGGATAGCATGCAACATCCCCTTAGCAGTAACTGGGGCTCCCCCGCTAAGCAGGCCCATCAAACCCACACCTTGACAAGCCCTATCCCCCTACACCTGGACCCCTCTGATGAGCCCCCACACCCATACCCCACCCCACTGATCCCCAACCAGCTGCAACTGGACCCCCACCCCATCAAGCCCTACTCACCCAGCACCAGACCCCACACACACATTAAGCCCCATCTCCCCACATCCAGACCCCTCTGCTGAGCCCCAACCACCTTCACCGGGATCCCCAGCAGAGTCCCATTGCCCCTGCACCCCGAACCCCCCAATGAGCCCCTCTGTATCCAGATTTTTTGTAAAGCCACCCATACCCAGATTGCCCAACACAGAAACCTCTCACCCCACACTTGGATCCTGCTGGACTGAGCCTGCCCACCCACACCTGGTGCAGAGGGGCAGGCCCAGCCCTTGCACTGTATCAGGGTAAGGTGCAGCCTCACTGCTGTCCCTGTAACGGGCAGATAAGGGCTTTAGGGTGATCTCCCACCTCAATGCAGCCAATGGCCTGTGCTCCCCGCTGCTATGCTGGAACCACATTTATTGACAAATAAAATGTGCAGAATTTTAAAATATTGTATGCATAATTTTTAATTTTTTGGCACAAAATTCCCTCAGGAGTATTTTATGCTGCAAAATTTAAAAGTAAACTTTTTGTTTCCTGGGTGCTATATCCAAAGGTATTCTGGCACTAGATTTTGATTATTAGGTACTAGTAGTGTTTTTTTACCTGACATCTTCACCTTCCTCTAATATAGACAAACAGATGGTACACTTTTCCTCTGTGTCTTCCTCTGTTCCTTCCTCCCCATCTTGTTTGCAGTGCAGTTTCCTCTGTGAGAACCAATCAGTTGTTACCTTATTAGTAGAGATGACATTATTGACAAACTGAGTAGAATCTGTTTTTATGCATATTCAACATTTTCATTTCAAGGAAAACATCTTATTGACAAATTACATGTTACATTTTAAAAAGTAACTCTTCAACTTGCTTGCTTCTAAAGACTAGATATCAAACGTTTAAACAGTTAAAAATTAGTATAGATATAAGAGCATAAAGAATTAATAAAGACTGAAATGTTAGTTTAAAAGATATTTGGGACTATGAAGTTAAGATTTTTTTTGTCTTTAAGCATATGAATATCTTCATTTCATGCATGAACAAACAATTCAAGCAAAACTCATACTATGGTTGAATTATTCTCATGCAAAGTCTGGTACCTTAAACCTTTACCTATTAAAGACCACCACCCATATTACTGACAGGGTCTTGTATATAATGTAGTTTCCAATGAACTAAATTGCCTCATACTTGTGGATTATGTTTGAGTTTCCATATAACTACTCCAGAATCAAAGCTTTCCTTTTTAAAAGAAGTCTATTCCTTAGAGTTATGGAAGCCTTCAAAGTGCGAACAGAGTAATGGAAAAAAGTGGTTACTCACCTTTTGTAATTGTCGTTCTTCGAAATGTGCTGCTCATGTCCATTCCATTCCAGGGTGTACGTGTGCCATGTGCACGGTTGCTGGATATTTTCCTTTTGTAGTACCATTAGGACCAGCTCTGGCAATCCCAGAAGGCCCGTGCTCATGCACCGGTATATAGGGTGCCGCCAGCCCTGTGCCCTCTCAGTTCCTTCTTGCCGTCAACTCTGACAGCGGGGATGGAGGGCAGGTCATGGAATGGACATGAGCAACACATTTCAAAAGAACAACAGTTATGAAAGGTGAGTAACCTTTTTTTCTTCTTTGAGTGATTGCTCATGTCGATTCCATTCTGGGTGACTCAAGCATAAAAACCTGAAGATGGGTGAGGAGTTAAAGGTCAGGGGAGGGTCCCAGACAGGGCTAAGTGCTGCTATCTGTCTTTGTGGGGAGGGAGAGTGGCCTGACATGGGTCGTAACTTGCGCCTCCCTTGGGCACTGGGGAGCGCCCTCTCTCGACCTGGTGCCGGCAGGGCATTGTGCATTGAGGCACAAGTACTCAGTGCCAAGTCCAATCTGCTCGGCTCGGAGGCCAACCTGAGTGCTGCTTCTATAAGTAGGGCTTTAAGCCTGATGTCCTCCTATGTCCTTGGTCTAAACCCACAACAAGTCTTGTGCCATTCTTTAACGTGCACTTCCTCAAGGCACCTCAAGCAGCTGGAGTGGGGATCACTTACTGGCATAGGTTTGCCACAGTCCACGCATGCTTTAAACCCCGGGGACCAGGGCATGCCCCGACCTTGAAGCAACGTCCCTAAAGGGGACTATGCAACTACTAAAAAACTAAGCACAACTAAGTAACTACTGAATATAATTGTTTACAAGAATACAGTTCGATTAAACACTAGGCAAGGGTTTTCACAAAGGAAAGAAAGGCTGTTCCGACAACTGTCACAGGCGGTAAGAAGGAACTGAAAGGTTGCAGGGCCGGCGGTGCCCTATATACCAGTGCATGAGCGTGGGCCTCTAGGGGTCACCAGAGTCAGCCTTACGGGTACCACTAAGGGAAAATTTCTGGCAACCAAGTTCATGGCACACACACCCCCCAGAATGGAACTGACATGAGCAAGCACTCAAAGAAGAACAATGTCGTCTGCCCAAGTCTGTAAACAATTTGTTACAACTCTTAAGATGAAATACATCCATTATTCTCCACAGTGTGAGCAATGAAGACCAATGACAATTTAAAATGTCACCATTAATTTCATTGCTTGATATCATTGCTGAAATGATCAGCTATGTGATTACTCACTGTTGTTGGAGGTAGTGATAGATACTCTGAAATGGTACAGTAGGGCAGTTAGATGCTATCAAGGGTCAGTGGGACGGGGACTAAAATTGTCACCTCTCTATCTTTGCCCAAGAAGAGGCATTAAAGAGAAGATGCAGCCCCTCTATATTAACAAAAAGATCTCAACCGACTTGTGACTACCCGTCCTACCTACCTGTCCCCCTTTGCCTCAAACACCTTCCTGGATGCAAAAAGTCTAAAATATCCACTACCGAGCTGCCTAAACCTTTCCTCCCCTACAACTGAGTTACTTTGTCAGTACAGAACTCTGCAGTATACTCTAAAATTTAGAAGCAGAGTAAAATTAATTGAAGATAAAAATAAAAGGAATGCTGAACTGATGGAACTGGGTAGGAGATGCAGAGGGAGGAGAGAACTGGTAGGGAGGGCAGTGCTGCATAGGTCAGGGGCTCCTGCCGAATACTTCAGGTCTAATGTCACACAGGACTGATTGATCTAAATAGAATACTGGAAGAGTTAAAGAGTATGAATTTGACAACAAATCCATCTAGTTTTCTTTCAGAATTTTAGCTCATATAGCCAAGGGCTGCAGTTGGACTAAAAGGCATTTCTTTTTGCGGATAAAGACTAACACGGCTGCTAGTCTAAAAAATGTCATTATGCACTGAATTTAGCTGTATGGAGTGGAAATCTAGCAACTTCATAAAAGAACTTGTACAGATACAGACAGACATCATCTTCCTTTCCAAATGCAAACAGATGGTCATCATACCAAAAGGACTGAAGGTAAAAAATCCATTACAATCTACATACCACACAGACTATGCTGACAGCTTGTGCCACACGCTCTCAAAGAAACTGCGAAACCACCTGATCAACATCCTCTACAGCAAACAGGGAAAAACTAAGAATGAGCTCCCAAAACCGGATACTCTCATAAAAAACCAACCTTCCACACAAACTTACTCATGGCTGGACTTTACAAAAACTAGACAAGCCATTTACAACACACACTTTGCTTCTCTACAAAAGAAAAAGGACACTAAACTATCTAAACTACTACATGCCACAAGGGGCCACAACAGTGGTTCCCTTAACCCACCCAGCAATATTGTTAATCTATCCTGCTATACTCTTAGCCCAGCAGAAGAATCTGTCCTATCTCGGACATGATACAGTTCTATGGTAACCCAGAATCCTATTTTCGACGTCTCCGACTCAAGGAATATTTCAAACACACCTCTGAACAACATACTAACCCACAGAGACCTTCTTACCAACACTACAAAAAAGGATTCTGGGTGGACTCCTCCTGAAGGTCGAAACAACAGACTGGACTTCTACATAGAGTGCTTCCGCTGACGTGCATGGGCTCAAATTGTGGAAAAGCAGCATCACTTGCCCCATAACCTCAGCCGTGCAGAACACAATGCCATCCACAGCCTCAGAAACAACTCTGACATCATAATCCAAAAGGCTGACAAAGGAGGTGCTGTAGTCATCATGAATAGGTCGGAATATGAACAAGAGGCTGCTAGGCAGCTCTCCAACACCACTTTCTACAAGCCATTACCCTCTGATCCCACTGAGAGTTACCAAAAGAAACTACAGAATTTGCTCAAAAAACTCCCTGAAAAAGCACAAGAACAAATCTGCACAGCCACACCCCTAGAACCCCAACCAGGGGTATTCTATCTACTACCCAAGATCCATAAACCTGGAAATCCTGGACACCCCATCACCTCAGGCATTGGCACCCTGACAGCAGGATTGTCTGGCTATGTAGACTCCCTCCTCAGGCCCTACGCTACCAGCACTACCAGCTATCTCCGAGACACCACTGACTTCCTGAGAAAATGACAATCCATTGGTAATCTTCCTGAAAACACCATCCTCGCCACTATGGATATAGAAGCCCTCTACACCAACATTCCACACAAAGATGGACTACAAGCTGTCAGGAACAGTATCCCTGATAATGTCACGGCAAACCTGGTGCCTGAACTTTGTGACTTTGTCCTCACCCATAACTATTTCATATTTGGGGACACTGTATACCTTCAAATTAGCAGCACTCCTATGGGTACCCGCATGGCCCCACAGTATGCCAACATTTTTATGGCTGACTTAGAACAACGCTTCCTCAGCTCTCGTCCCCAATGCCCCTACTCTACATGCGCTACGTTGATGACATCATCGTCTGGACCCATGGAAAAGAAGCCCTTGAGAAATTCCACCATGATTTCAACAATTTCCATCCCACCATCAACCTCAGCCTGAACCAATCCACGCAAGAGATCCCATTCCTGGACACTATGGTGTTAATAAGCAATGGTCACAAACACCACTCTATACCGGAAACCTACTGACCACTATGCCTACCTACACCCCTCCAGCTTTCATCCAGACCACACCACACGATCCATTGTCTACAGCCAAGCTCTATGATACAACTGCATTTGCTCCAACCCCTCAGACAGAGACAGAGACAAACACCTATAAGATCTCTATCATGCATTCCTACAACTACAATACCTACCTGCTGAATTGAAGAAACAGATTGACAGAGCCAGAAGAGTACCCAGAAGTTACCTACTACAGGACAGGCCCCGCAAAGAAAATAACAGAAAGCCACTAGCCAGCACCTTCAGCCCCCAACTAAAACCTCTCCAACGCATTATCAAGGATCTACAACCTGTCCTGAAGGATGACCCATCACTCTCACAGATCTTGGGAGACAGGCCAGTCCTTGCTTACAGACAGCCCCCCAACCTGAAGCAAATACTCACCAGCAACCACACACCACACAACAGAACCACTAACCCAGAAACCTATCCTTGCAACAAAGCCCATTGCCAATTGTCCACATATCTATTCAGGGGACACCATCATAGGACCTAATCACATCAGCCACCCTATCAGAGGCTCCTTCACCTGCACATCTACCAGTGTGATATATGCCATCATGTGCCAGCAATGCCCCTCTGCCATGTACATTGGCCAAACTGGACAGCGTCTACATAAAAGAATAAATGGACACAAATCAGACGTCAAGAATTATAACAGTCAAAAACCAGTCAGAGAACACTTCAATCTCTCTGGTCACTCGACTACAGACCTAAAAGTTGCACTTCAACAAAAAACTTCTAAAACAGACTCCAATGAGAGACTGCTGAATTGGAATTTATTTGCAAACTGTATACAATTAACTTAGGCTTGAATAAAGACTGGGAGTGGATGGGTCATTACACAAAGTAAAACTATTTCCCCATATTTATTCCCTCCCCCCCAGCACAGTTCCTCAGACGTTCTTGTCAACTGCTGGAAATGGCCCACCTTGATTACCACTACAAAAGGTTTCCCCCGCCCCTCCTCCTGCTGGTAATAGCTCACCTTACCTGATCACTCTCATTACAGTGTGTATGGCAACACCCATTGCTTCATGTTCTCTGTGTATATAAATCTCCCCACTGTATTTTTCACTGAATGCATTCGATGAAGTGAGCTGTAGCTTACGAAAGCTTATGCTCAAATGAATTTGTTAGTCTCTAAGGTGCCACAAGTCCTCCTTTTCTCTAAACCTATGGGCTTTCTTCCTTTACATTTGTGTTACAGTGTTCCACATAACACAGCGGGGCACTGTTTCTTAATTTCCTACATATCTACAATAATATATGGGTCATTCCTTGCTCTAAATGCAAACAAATGATAACTTTTGCCCAGATGTATGGACATGTTCATAAGTTGCCTTTTCATTAACTGGACTAACTTTTTTCTAAATAAATAAATCAATCAATCAAGCCTCGCCCATATCTTTAGGATTTTTTTTGTATTCTGAGGAATTTGGAATTAATCTTAAAACAAGAAAGAAAAATTAAATTCAATTAAATTACTTGCTCCTCATTCAGACATTAACCAAAAACTGGGATGGAGAGAAGTCCATAACAAAAGTAAAAAGTCTGGGTGTCATTCTGAAAAGAGCAGCAACTTTTTGAGATAAAATTTTCTTACAAAACTTTAGGAGTATATAGAAGACAAGTGCCCTTTAGTAACACTGCAAGTGGCAATATTTAGTATATCTGCAAAAGTAAATATACAAAATATAGAGAAATCCTCACCTTTTTGTATTTGTGTGGATACGTGCACCTTTCAATAGTTCCCTGGGAGGCTCCACGATTAACATTGCCTAATCGCTCTTCCAAGTGAATCAACTCCTGAAGTCAAGGGATAACCATGGTAAGAACTATGACATATATCAGTAGCTAAATAGTTGTTAGTTTTATTCTATCCACAGAATGATATACCAGACAACACCATTAGTTCTCCCACTTATTCACTCTCAGACAATTTACCTGAAAGTGGCAGGATTACAATTAAATCTACGATGTGCAGGAAAAATTGGGGCTTTCTGAAAAAAGATACACAGCACTTTTTCTTGCTTTAAGAGATAGGAAAATATTGTTTTATGCCTAAAAACTGGCAACTTTTTTTATAATCTAGAAATGACTGGTTGGTATGTTCATAAATACTCGTGTGTCTAGTGAGGAAAATATAATTAAAATGCTATTCAAATATATTTGCTTTCTAACAGTCATTAAGGCTTGAAAGAGACAACGGATATACAGTGACTGATTTCTTATTCTCCAGCAATACAAATTTTTTAGAACCATGAGTTCTCACTGAAGGTTTTTTTTCCCCCCCAGTGGACTAGTTCATTAACTCTCTGCATCTGATACCATATTTACAGCTTCAGTTCCTGTACTACATGATAAATTGAGGACAGCACTGTCAAAGTTGCCAAGTTTCATTCTCATGAGGTGGATCTCAGTTGTTTAGAGGCACCAGTACCTTTCACCACTGTCTTGGAATGTATGACATCCTATTTATCGTAACAGCTAGATGTAGTGTCAGTTAATAGTCACCTAATGCTATCTTGTCCAGGAAAAAGGCACCTTTTATTGACTAACTTTTTTCAGTTACAATTCACTCACTTTTAGTATCCATTCTGCTCCTAGTCTGTGATAACAGCCAAAAGTCATTCTAAAAATTAAGGGCATTTTCTATACATTTATTTATTTTACATCTATATGCAGGGCTAATCCTGCAGTGTACCCTCCCCTCATTCCCTCAACACATTTTGGCATATATCTATATTTATTCTATTACAAACCTCAAAATTGCCCCTGAAAGGGCCTCTGAATGATGTTCCATCCAATCCCGATGAAATGTAACGGATGTGAGGGTAGCCCGCCATGTCTGGAACCTATTCAAATAGCAGACGTAAGTTAAACCTATTCAGAACAGTTTCAGTATTTTACTGTTCATGTTGCAAAATATAAGATCCTTTTGCTTTTATTGAAGTCACTCAGTCTCATCATTTATACTGCTCAACTTGAACTAGCACATACAAATCCAACTAATAAGTACTGAAACACCACACTGAACTTCCTTATTTTAGTGCTCTCTAATATAACCAGAAACAAGAACCCTTATGGAAGACTAGATGCTCTTCTATTATGGTTCTCTCCACCTTCTGCATAATGTATCAAATACTTTAAACCTTGCCAATTCTCTCACATTCTCAACCTGATCTGTATAATAAACACTCAAATATTTTCAGATTTTGGTAAACCCAACACCTAAAACTGATGTGTTAAATCACTATCCAACCTGCTGTAGCGTCTCAAGCATTAAACTTTAGATATTACATAAGAATCAAGATAAACACTCACTCCATAACAATGGTCAATATTCTTATCTTATCCAAGCAACCTAATACATTTTTGAATACAGTTCTTAAAATTTACAAAGGCAAATCCAAGATATAACACCCAAAGTTTAGGTAAGCCTTTAAAATGCAACCCAAATAACCTAAATTGTAAGTCCTTGGAGCAGGAATTATATGAATGTTTATACAGTCCCTAGCACACTAGGGGCCAATCCCAACTAGTCTCGTTAAGTACTACTGTACTACATATGAACAACAGTCCTGACCTTATTTTGAAAGCACATCCTTAACACTTTTTATAAAAACTGTTCTTGTCATGGCTTATCATCAAGAGGATAAAAATCGTTCATCTCACCTTAAAAGTGAGCAGCCAAGCTAAAACTGAGTCAAGTCCCCAGAATGAGCAATATCTGCCTAAAGACCTTGAGGAGTAGTAAGTACAGAAATTATGTTTAACTTTATGGAGGGGAAAGCAGTATTTCTAAGAGTCAGCTAGCACCTTCCTGACTGCTGTAAGTAGTGGTTGGTAAGTCTTCAGCAAATCAGAAGTGCAAGATGATACTATGGAGAATTTGAACTTTCACTTTTATGCTGAATACTTCCATGACCTTTTTGTTTTTATTAGCGGGAAGTACATTCAAGCAAGGTTTAACAAAGATTTCATTCGATCACTTCTGTTCAAACTTATAAAATATGTAATGCGACTAAGTAGAACTAATCAACGTCACCTTTAAGATAGTTTTGGCATGGACAATATGCCATGACAAATCGCTAAACCGCCTCTTTCTAGCCACAATGATTCAAAAATATTCTGTTGTATGGACTGCATAAAGAAAATCTTTATGGATACGCAGGGCCCTACCTAATTCACAGCCATGAAAAATGTGTCACGGACCATGAAATCTGGTCTCCCCTTGTGAAAACTGGTCTTTTGTGCACTTTTACTCTGTACTATACCAATTTCAGAGGGGAGATCAGATTTTCTCAAATTGGGGGTCCTGACCCAAAAGGGAATTGCAGGGGAGTTGCAAGGTTATTTTAGAAGGAATCGTGGTATTGCCACCCTTACTTCTGAGCTGCTTTCAGAGCTGGATGGCTGGAGAGCAGCAGCTGTTGCCTGGGCACCCAGCTTTCAAGGCAGCATCCCGCCAGGAGCAGCGCAGAACTAAGGCTGGCAATACCATACCATGCCACCCTTACTTCTGTGCTGCTGCCTTCAGAGCTGGGCAGCCGGAGAGTGGCAGCTGCTGACTGAGGGCCCTGCTTTGCAGGCAGCAGCAGAGAAGTAAGGGTGGCAATACCATACTATGCCATCCTTACTTCTGTGCTGATGCTGCTGGTGGCAGCTCTGCCTTCAGAGCTGGGCTCCTGGCCAGCAGCCACCACACTCCAACTGCCCAGCTCTGAAGGCAACAAAGAAGTAAGGGTAGCAGTACCACAACCCACCCTGCAGTAACACCCTCCTCCCCTGCAACCACCCCACAACTCCTTTTTGGATCAGGACTCCTACAATTACAACACAATAATCAGATTTAAATAGCTGAAATCAGGAAATTTACTATTTTTTAAATCCTATGTCCATGAAATTGACCAAAATGGACCATGAATTTGTTAGGGATCTATGGGTAGGACTGCTAAGGTAGACATCTTTCCACTATTTAATTTAATATTACTTTAGTTTAAACTAGTGGTAACTTTAAATGCTTTGGCAGCAACAACAATGATATTATTTGTACCAGTTCACTTTGAGAATACATTTTTTGTTCAAATATTTAAGTGTGCTTATCAAGTAATGAGATAGGAGTTGTTGCCAATGTAAAAAAACACATACACTCACATTCGTACATGGTATACTGGAATATTTACTATAAATTGACAGGAGTCCCAGTGCCAGGCTTCCAGGGGAGCCCAGCATAAAAGGAGAGTTCTCTGTAAGTAAGCAACTGACCAGGAACCTCAGACTAGCAAATATTTCAAGACTAATATAAGGTAAAAAGTGCATGTCCCCATCCTCAATTCTTATTAACAAGGAGACTCAAAAGCCTAGAAGGTATGACTCTAGAGTGGATCCGTCTAAGGGTATGTCTACACTATGAAATTAGGTCGATTTTATAGAAGTCGATTTTTAGAAACTAATTTTACACAGTCGATTGTGTATGTCCACACTAAGCGCATTAAGTTGGTGGAGTGCGTCCTCACTACCGTGGCTAGCATCGACTTACGGAGCGGTGCACTATAAGCAGCTATCCCACAGTTCCCGCAGTCTCCACTGCCCAATGGAATTCTGGGTTAAGCTCCCAATGCCTGATGGGGCAAAAACATTGTCGCAGGTGGTTATGGGTACATGTTGTCGGGCCTCCCTCCCTCCGTGAAAACAACAGCAGACAATAATTTTGCGCCTTTTTTCCTGGGTTACCTGTGCAGACGCCATACCATGGCAAGAATGGAGCCCGCTCAGCTCATTGTCATGGACATCTTCTGAGTGCTGTTGGCAGACACGATACCACATTGCTACACAGCAACAGCTCCTTGCCTTCGTGGCAGACGGTGCAGTAGGACTAATGGCTGTCGTACGTCTCCTGGGTGCTCCCCAGGCATGGCTATCCTCCTCTTAGAGCACTGAACAGGAGCCAGAGACTCTAGGTCATTCTTTTCTTTAAGTTTTGTCTCATGGAGATTCAGTCCTGCCTGGAATATCATGCGGGCTGGAGGCTTCTGCCTCAGGCTGCTCTCCCAGCCGTTGGCACCGTGTGGTCGCACATACCCCAGCCTACCCCTTGCTCCCATGGCTCACGAAGCCTGGACAGTAGTAAGGAGCAGTTCAACTACAGGCTGAGCAAGAGCAGAATGGTGGTTGAATGTGCCTCTGGACATTTCAAAGCTTGCTGGCACTGTTTGGTGACTAGGTCAGACCTCAGCGCAACCAACAGTCCCATTGTTATTGCTGCTTGCTGTGTGCTCCATAATATCTGTGAGAGTAAGAGGGAGACGTTTATGGTGGGGTGGGAGGTTGGGGCAAATCGCCTGGCGTCCAATTTTGAGCAGCCAGACACCAGGGCGATTAGAAGAGTACAGCAAGGCGCGCTGCGCATCAGAGAGGCTTTGAAAACCAGTTTCATGACTGGCCAGGCTTCAGTGTGACAGTTGTGTGAGTTGCTCCTTGATGCAAACCCGCCATCTTTGTTGATTTTAACTCCCTGTCAGCCACTCTCCCCACTTCGAAATAAAGCAACTATTGTTTTAAAATCCATGCATTCTTTCTTTAGTAATTAATTAATTAAAAAAAAGAGAGACATAATGGACAAGGTAGCCCAGGTGGGGTGGGGGAGGAGTGAAGGACAAGGCCACGTTACTTATCCCACACTAAAAAAAAAATCAAACTGTTCGAATGACAGCCTTCTGTTGTTTGGACCATCTTCTAGAGTGGAGTGGCTGGGTGACTGGAGCCTCCCCGCCCCGCATTCTTGGGCGTCTGGGTGAGGAGGCTATGGAACATGGGGAGGAGGGCAGGCGGTAAAACAGTGGATGCAATGGGGGTCTGTGCTCTTGTTGGCTTTCCTGCAGCTTCAACAGACGCTTCATCATGTCCATTTGCTCTCCCATTAGCCTCAGCATCGCATCCTGCCTCTGCTCTTCTCGCTCACTTAACTCTTCCCTGGCCTCTACCACTGAATGCCTCCATGCATTAAGCTGTGCCCTATCTGTGCGGGAGGATTGCATGACCTCAGAAAACACGTCATCATGAGTGCTTTTTTTCGCCTTCTAATCTGCAATAACCTCAGGGACGGAGATAGGGGGAGTGTAGAAACATTCTATGCTCTACGATTCTGGGGCAGGGGGGACTGGATGCTCACCTGTGCTGCTGAAAGAAAAGGAGTACTTGTGGCACCTTAGAGACTAACAAATTTATTTGAGCATAAGCTTTCGTGAGCTACAGCTCACTTCATCGGATGCATTCAGTGGAAAATACAGTGGGGAGATTTATATACACAGAGAACATGAAATAATGGGTGTTACCATACACACTGTAACAACAGTGATCGCTTAAGGTGAGCTATTACCAGCAGGAGAGCGGGGGGGGGGGGGGAGAGGCGGGAGGGGAACCTTCTGTAGTGATAATCAAGGTGGGCCATTTCCAGCAGTTGACAAGAACGTCTGAGGAACTGTGGGGTTGAGGGAAGGGAATAAACATGGGGAAATAGTTTTACTTTGTGTAACGACCCATCCACTCCCAGTCTCTATACAATCCTAAGTTAATTGTATCCAGTTTGCAAATTAATTCCAATTCAGCATGCTCTCCTTGGAGTTTGTTTTTGAAGTTTTTTTGTTGAAGAATTGCAACTTTTAGGTCTGTAATTGTGTGACCAAAGAGACTGAAGTGTTCTCTGACTGGTTTTTGAATGTTAAAATTCTTGACGTCTGATTTGTGTCCATTTATTCTTTTACGCAGAGGCTGTCCAGTTTGGCCAATGTACATGGCAGAGGGGCATTGCTGGCACATGATGGCATATATCACATTGGTAGGTGTTAGGTGAATGAGCCTTTGATAGGGTGGCAGATATGATTAGGCCCAACGATGGTGTCCCCTGAATAGATATGTGGACAGAGTTGGCAACGGGCTTTGTTGCAAGGATAGGTTCCTGGGTTAGTGGTTCTGTTGTGTGGTGTGTGGTTGCTGGTGAGTATTTGCTTCAGGTTGGGGGGCTGTCTGTAAGCAAGGACTGGTCTGTCTCCCAAGATCTGTAAGAGTGATGGGTCATCCTTCAGGATAGGTTGTAGATCCTTGATGATGCGCTGGAGAGGTTTTAGTTGGAGGCTGAAGGTGATGGCTAGTGGCGCTCTCTTATTTTCTTTGCGGGGCCTGTCCTGTAGTAGGTGACTTCTGGGTACTCTTCTGGCTCTGTCAATCTGTTTCTTCACTTCAGCAGGTGGGTACTGTAGTTGTAAGAACGCTTGATAGAGATCTTGTAGGTGTTTGTCTCTGTCTGAGGGGTTGGAGCAAATGCGGTTGTATCGTAGAGCTTGGCTGTAGACAATGGAACGTGTGGTGTGGTCTGGATGAAAGCTGGAGGCATGTAGGTAGGCATAGCCGTCAGTAGGTTTCCAGTATAGGGTGGTGTTTATGTGACCATCGCTTATCAGCACCGTAGTGTCAAGGAAGTGGACTTGTGTGGACTGGTCCAAACTGAGGTTGATGGTGGGATGGAAATTGTTGAAATCATGGTGGAATTCCTCAAGGGCTTCTTTTCCATGGGTCCAGATGATGATGATGTCATCAATGTAGCGCAAGTAGAGTAGGGCATTAGGGGACGAGAGCTGAGGAAACGTTGTTCTAAGTCAGCCATAAAAATGTTGGCATACTGTGGGGCCATGCAGGTATCCATAGGAGTGCTGCTAATTTGAAGGTATACATTGTCCCCAAATGTGCAATAGTTATGGGTGAGGACAAAGTCACAAAGTTCAGCCACCAGGTTTGCCGTGACATTATCGGGGATACTGTTCCTGACAGTTTGTAGTCCATCTTTGTGTGGAATGTTGGTGTAGAGGGCTTCTACATCCATAGTGGCCAGGATGGTGTTTTCAGGAAGATCACCGATGGATTGTAGTTTCCTCAGGAAGTCAGTGTTGTCTCGAAGATAGCTGAGAGTGCTGGTAGCATAGGGCCTAAGGAGGGAGTCTACATAGCCAGACAATCCTGCTGTCAGGGTGCCAATACCTGAGATGA
Source organism: Dermochelys coriacea (assembly GCF_009764565.3). Classification (NCBI taxonomy): domain Eukaryota; kingdom Metazoa; phylum Chordata; order Testudines; family Dermochelyidae; genus Dermochelys; species Dermochelys coriacea. The sequence continues at coordinate 58,491,371 of NC_050077.1, forward strand.
TGGGGCGTCACGCTGACCAAACAGTAAATAAAGTTCAAAAGTACCCGGGGCTTTTCCTGTGTACCTGGCTAGTGCACTGAAGTTCAAAGTGCTGTACAGAGCAGTCACTATGGAGAACTCTGGGGTAGCTCCCGGAGGCCAATACCATCGATTTGCATCCGCATTACTCGAAAATCGACCCAACAAGGTTGATGTTAGCGCTACTCCCCTCGCTGGGAGAAGTACAGAAGTCAATTTTAAGAACCCTTTAAGTCAACGGAGCGGGGTTGGTTGTGTGGATGCATCCATTTTAAAAATCGACCAAACGTGGCTAAATTCGACCTAAGCCCGGAGTGTAGACCAGGGCTAAGTGTAGGCAGCTAAACTGTTATGTAACATTCATGATGAATTGTTTACATAGGTTACTTACCAGTAAATGTAACTCAGTATAATTGCCAGTATAAAGCTAAATTTGTTCGATGTGCATACATCTATCTGCAGAACTGATCCATCCCTCCCTCAAAAAAAAAAGCAGCATCTGTTGGAGAACCACATACATTTCCCTCACAGATCTGATAGTTTGAACATGATAATATAAAGAGTTTGGCTGTGACTTAAAAGAGGGGGAGTTTGGTGGGAGGGATGTCTATGAGCAATTATTTGGATAGACAGTAGTTACTGGTAATCTGCGATCCATTAAAACTGGATTATTCCTCTTCCTTTTACAAGTATGGAGGTTTTTTGGTGGTGTGTTTTGTTTTGTTTTGGCTTTTTTTTATAAATAACCTCTCTAGCTTCCACTTGATGACATTACATTATGAGCTGTTCCGAGAACCAATTGCTTCTCTAGCTCCCCCATGTCTTGTCTCCACTAAATGAAAGAGGGAGGAGGGCAGGCCATAGTGGAGCCTCCTATCTTCCAGGCAGAAGCTCTTTCCATTGTTCTTTTTTCCTCCTCCTCCTCCCCCACCTTGGTGTCCCCTCCTAGATTTGAAAATTGGAATCTACAGCAAAACAATATTTGATGAGAAAACACAGCAGTGGAGCCCGCCCTGCTAAAGCAAGGGTGGAGATATTGGGGGGGAGGGAGGGTGGGCAGCATGTTGCCCCACCTAAACCTCATTTTTCCACTCCCCTCTGGACCCTGGACCCTTCAGCGCAGTCTCAGGGCACACAGCGCTATCCACTTGCCCGGCCTGACAGAACCTGTGTGGAGAGCATAGGGGAAGGGTCTGGAAGACAGGGATTTTGGGGGGAATGGACAGCTGGAGTCAGGGGAGCAGGAGAGGAAAAGCTGGAGGGTTTCCTCCTCCCTTCCTCAGTGTCTGGCTTGCTGGTGGCAGAGGAGGGGGGTTGCTATTTTGCAGTGGAGAGTATTGGGGACTCCCAATACAGTATAATGAGCTATCCTTTCCATCTCAGTTGCTGGCAGTGGGATGTGGGTGTGCTGTTTTGCAGTGGGAGGATCATGGGACTCTGCTCCCCCAGGCACTGACCTGTCCCCTTCCCATCTCCACTGTCCATGCTAGGAGCCTCCTCCCTCTATTGCAGTCCGCGCAGGGTGCTCTCCCCAGCCAGCCATCCCTCGTCAGGGTGGAGCATCAAGCTGCCAACAGGAACATCCTCAGCCGGTCCCCTGCAGCCAGGCTTGCTCAGCCATTTTGCCAAATTGGGGGCTCCCATGCCAAATCCAGGGTTCCCCTTCCCCATTACCCCCCAAGCATGGGGTTCCCTCTTCCCTCTCCCTATTCTTTCCATCATCTCCTGTTTTTATTTACTTATATATGTATGATTAATATTAGCATTCCACTCTCTCTTCAAGGGGCAGGTCATAGATGGGGGCAGCAGCAAAAGAATCAGTATATCAGGCAGGGTAGCCCAGTAAATTGGGGGTTGCTCTGTTGTTGCTGAGATGGTTAGTAGAGCTGGCTGGAAATTTCTAGATGAGAGTTTCACTGGAAAATGCCAATTCACTGAACTCAAGCTGACTCATGAAAGTGAGTTTTACCTGGTGCGCTGCTGGTGATGCCAGACTTCCACGGTCTGTATAGCTCTGGAGCCGCCCCATCATGCAGCATGGAAGCCCGAAAACCAGTGCAAGCTGGGGCTCAAAGGTTTCCTGGATTCCTGCTGCAGAGCCAAGAGGTCCTGGAACAGGTTTCCTGAACATCTGAGTCTAAGTGTTAGGAGCTTTGTAATGTATTGTGTCTACATCTAGCCCTTGTTACAGCACCTTTCCAATTCCTTAAGTGCAGAAACACCCACAGGAGACAAACAGAATGATGCGTTGATTCAATTAATCTCTTATTTTAAACATAGGCAGGAGTTCCCCATACTTTCTGTGCAAGTGTTTTTTCCTGTTAGCAATTAGACGGGCCAGGAGAGTTAGTAAATTTAGGGGGCCTTATCCAGCTGTAATCCTGTGTAATTTTTTTTTCCAGCTCAGGTGATTCTCAGGCCTTCAGTACAGTTTTCTGCCCCAAAAGTTAAATTGGTTCAAGTGAAAACTACATGTTCTAAGCCCTTGCACAACTAGGACAATCAGTTGCACACTTTAAATATGGTTCAGACATTCAAATTGTTTATGAAAAAACTACTTGAAGAAAATTAAATTTAGGATTAGACTGCTGACTAAAGGGGCATGAAGAGCATCCATATCCACTGTTTCCAGCTAGATATAGTCAGCAGTTTGCCAGGCTTAAAAACTTTATTTTTTTCCTTCATAAAAGATCCCTCCTTCTGTGAAGGCTCACTCAATCAGGCAGGTGGTCATTAGATGGGAAAACGGCACAGTGATTCATTCAGGTAATTTTGCCATATTGCTACCCGGACTTTAGTGTATTCTTATTGTATCACTAAATTAAAATAGATTTTTAGTCTGAAGAAGCTCTTAGAAATGAGATTCTGTCTTCCCTCTCTCAATTTGCCTTAATTAAAACCTTCATATGGTAGAGGGAGGAAGGAAGAATTAAAAAACAAAACTCCCTGACGCTGAAATAAGAGCTTTTTTTCCTTTTGATTCAGCTTTCTTGATTTCTAAGGTTTCAGAGTAGCAGCCGTGTTAGTCTGTATTTGCAAAAAGAAAAGGTGTACTTGTGGCACCTTAGAGACTAACAAATTTATTAGAGCATAAGCTTTGGCAACGGGCGCATCCGATGAAGTGAGCTGTAGCTCACGAAAGCTTATGCTCTAATAAATTTGTTAGTCTCTAAGGTGCCACAAGTACTCCTTTTCTTCTTGATTTCTAAGTTTCCCTTCCATTTGTGGAGATTTGTTTTACTGATACCTACTTCCCAGCTGTAATGGATCAGAGTATCATGTGCCCATAAAAGGTCAAAAGTATAATTTACTTACCTACCAGTAATTTCCCCACCCTTTTCTGAAGTAGGCCCCTGGTGCTCTTTGAAACCCCTACCCAGGGAGACACCTAATTTGCATGTATTCTAGTTGGAAGGGAAATCTCAGTCCTTCTGTCACAGTTACACGGTGATCTGAGTTTTAGTCCCCCTTTTAGTCCCTCAGAGCATTCCTCAGGCAATGCATAAAGTGGTCTGAAAAAAGTGAAGAGAGCAGCAGCTTTGGTAAGATAGTTCTTAAAGTGTGCCCCTCAGCAACCAGCTTGATTTTAAAAGAATAAATCTGCTGAGTCTGTGACCCCCCCCCCCCCAGCCTCACACCACTTTAATGACTGCCCTCAGGTGACAGACCTGGCTTTCTTCACCTCTCTCAAGGGTGGAACCATGTGGTTCAACCACTCTGGAATTGGATCTCAGAGTCAATACAGAAGCTACCAATCTATTGAAGCTTGTCCTAGAAGATGAAGCCAATGTCAGTTGCAGACTTGGTAGCGGAGAACCCTCAAAAGCCTGAGACAATGGCCAAAAAAACTAATGGGTTGAAGAGGTACGACAAAGACAATGGTTCTGAATACCTTTACAGCACAGAGGAAACTTCTAGAACAGAGTTTCTTAAACTGTGGTCCACGGATAGTTTCCTCTAAGGTGTGCACCTGGGTGGCTGCACAAAAGAGAATGAAGGGCCACCCACCTAATTAGTGGAGCTGCGCAGGCGAGGCTCCACTAATTAGGTGCCTGGACCCTTGAGAAGACACACATGTAAGGTGAGATGGTGGCCTTGGGGGGGAATAGGGGGAGGGGGGCACTGGGGTGAGAAGAGGCTGTGGGGGGAATTTGGGACATGCAGGGCCAGAGAAAGAGGTGACTTTCCCCAGCTCCAGAGCTCTGACTGCCCAGGAGAGAGAGCCTTCCTTCCCAGCCCCAGCTCAGGAGCTGCTGCGGTGGAGGGAGGGAAGGGGGTAAGAGAGACCCTTCTCCTTCCCAGCTCCAGCTTGGGGGCTGCCACAGCGGGGTAGAGAAGGCACATCCATTGCATTAGAAAGGCAAGACTAATGATATTAAAATGAGTTGTGTACTTTTATTTATAGAACAAAAAACTTATGTATTTTTTATATAGCGCTTTTATCCAAAGTGCTTTACAATAGTTAGCTAATCATACAAACAACATTTGGAAAGATCATTAAGTGGTCTGCCAAGACCCTTGGCAATTTTCAAGTGTTCTGCAGAAAAAAAAGTTTGAGAACCACTGTTCTAGAACTTGAGCTGCTACATTGCCTACCCCTCTACCAGCAGATATGTTCTTCCATCTCTTATGAGGAGAGCCTCTGCAAAGCCTTATAGATCAAAGAGCCCTGGAAAGGGCATCTTTGCACCATCTGGGATGGTGATGAGTCCAAACCCTGAATCCAGGTCTCCTATCTTACAAGCAGATGAACCCCAAGAGATAGTGCTAGTTCCAATGCGATTCAACAAAGAGGAAGAATCAGAAAAATAGGTGTAATAGGAGAGAGCAGAATCTGCCAAGAACTGCTGCTGCTGGCAGGGGCTAAACAGAGCATCAAGAACTGGAGTACTTGTGGCATCTTAGAGACTAACAAATTTATTTGAGCATAAGTTTTCGTGGGCTACAGCCCACTTCAATCGGTGGAATGCAGTGGAAAATATAGTAGGAAGATTTTATATACACAGAGAACATGAAACAATGGGTGTTACCATACACACTATAACGAGAGTGATCAGTTTAGGTGAGCTATAACCAGCAGGAGAGAGGAAAAAAAAAACAATACAAAAACCCTTTTGTAGTGATAATCAAGAGGGGCCATTTCCAGAAGTTGACAAGAACGTGTGAGGAACAGTAGGGGGGAAAAATAAACATGGGCAAATATTTTTCCTTTGTGGAATGACACATCCACTCCCAGTCTCTATACAAACCTAAGTTAATTGTATCCAGTTTGCAAATTAATTCCAATTCAGCATGCTCTCTTTGGAGTTTGTTTTTGAAGTTTTTTTGTTGAAGAATTGCAACTTTTAGGTCTGTAATTGAGTGACCAAAGAGACTGAAGTGTTCTCCAATTGGTTTTTGAATGTTTAAATTCTTGACGTCTGATTTGTGTCCATTTATTCTTTTACGTAGAGACTGTCCAGTTTGGCCAATGTACATGGCAGAGGAGCATTGCTCGCACATGATGGCATATATCACATTGGTAGATGTGCAGGTGAAGGAGCCTCTGATAGGGTGGCTGATGTGATTAGGCCCTATGATGGTGTCCCCTGAATAAATATGTGGACACAGTTGCAAGGATAGGTTCCTGGGTTCGTGTTTTTGTTGCGTGGTTGCTGGTGAGTATTTGCTTCAGGTCGGGGTCTGTCTAAGCACGAAAGCTCATGCTCAAATGAATTTGTTCGTCTCTAAGGTGCCACAAGTACTCCTGTTCTTTTTGCGGATACAGACTAACATGGCTGCTACTCTAAACAGAGCATCAGTAGTCACTAAGGCTATGTCTACACTGGCAATTGAACAACAAAACTTTTGTCCTTCAGAAGAGTTAAAAAAACCCCAAAACCTGGAAGACAAAAGTTTTGCCATGACAAGTGCCAGTGTGAACAGAGTGTTGTTGACAGGAGCACTCTTCTGCCGACAACGCAAATGCCACTCGTTGGGGTAGAAGTATTTTATCGGCAGGAGAGCCAATGAACAGTGGCTACACTGCACGACTTTTAGCAGCATGGCTTTCGCAACACAGCCCTGTCTCTAAAAGCTGTGTAGTATAGACATAGCCTAAAATGACCTTATATCCCTCTCTATCAGTAAATGACCAGATAGATCCATGGTGTCTCCTATTACTCAAATCTGGAGAGTCTGAAGTTAGGGGTATGAGGTGGAGAGGAATGTACATTTCTCAAGGCTTCTGAAGCCAGCCTTCAGTCATATTGGCATCTCAAAGCTGCTCTGCACTTCTGCCTTAGGAACTTCAAAATAGAGTGTGTCAAGCAGGTGCTTGGACTGGGAACATGAGAAACTGAATATGTAAGGCCAATTATAATAGAAAATTCTTCAACTGGTTCTCAGCCTTTCCTTAATTTGCATGTAAGTGCATACAAATAGAGCAGACCCAGGGAAGGTAGGGAAGGTCCCTGTCAAAGACACTTGACCAAGATGTACAGAGACAAGCTGTCTTCCAAGAGGCATATATTCAAATCCTGACTGTTTCAATGCCATCAGGGCCTAACAGCTGGTGTGGAACTAACCAGGACTGCAGGTACTACTCAGAACGAGTTGTACCACTGGAGGCAGTCTTATCAACAGTCTTACCACTAAACAAAACAGGTAAAAAGCTCCTCAAGGTAAATACAGAAGACCCAAACTTTGAGGTTCTTTATCACAGTACATTATCAGAAACTGGGTGGGGTCAAGGCCACAGTGCATATATCCTCAAGTCTGAATGTTCAAATCCACTAGCAAGCATGCATGTGGTCCCAACAGAGACTGCTTTTAGACAGAGTTTCTGCTTTCCATATAGAGCATACCTACATACCACACGTAGGGAATCTATATTCGCAATCCTTTAAGGAGAAACAAAAAGTTGATTTCAGGCCAAAAATAAATTTTATACTTTGAGGCAGTTCTTTTTGTGAAAATCAACCAGCTCTATTATCTATTCACACCAGGGTGTCACCTACTGTAGCATAACATTAAGTGATTATGTTGGCAGCTCCTGACTGATGAGGGAAAACAGCAATATCTTTCAAGAGCAGCAGAATTCCAAAAGCAACTTGATAGTTTCCATCAAGGCTGGAGTCCAAGGGAATGATCAGTGGCCTTCTAGCCCATTGCCATGCAGTGAGGTTTAGTGCATGTGAAAGTTCAATCTTAAAACATATTATGAACAAACTACATAAACAGGGAGCTAAAATACAGTTTTAAAAATCTACTCCCACAGCTTCTCTCTCTCATCCTCTTTTCTTCATGCTACATGCTAGTCATTCCCATATCAATACATTCCTGAGCCTGCTTTTATTTACATATTACAAATTAAGTACTTTATTTTAGCAGGGCCATTGCATGTTTGAGCAAAGAACAGTTTGATTCCGTAATCATAATTTCTGCTGTTTCCTGTAGAATCTTAGTGTTCTTATTTTTAAAAATAAGATGAAACAAAGATGCATAAAGAACATGAATCTCATTCCCTTTGATGCCTGTATAGGTTACGGGACTATTACAGCAGACATCTGCATTAGGAATCTATGCACTGAAAGTAACTGAAGTTATTCATGTATGTTACGATCTGGTATAAAAAAAGGAGGAAGAAAATATAATTGTTTTGTCCTATTGAAGATCATTAACCTCATTTAAAAATCATATGACAATTAGGATACATATAGATCAGGAGTGGCCAAACGTGGCTTGTGAGCTGCATGCATCTCTTTTACAGTTAAAGTGGAGCTCACAGAGCCCCCCGGCTCCCAATTCTCTGCCTATCAGACCGGGGGGGGGAAACGGGGGGGGGGGGGGAGGAGCTCAGGGCTTCTGCCTTGCAGCACACTGGTGGGGTTAAGGGCTTCCACTTTGCCGGGAGTGGGGTCTTGGGACTTCAGCCCTGTGAGGTGTGCTACCAGGGCTTTGGGCTTCAGCAGGAGCAGGACTGAAACCCTTACCCCCACACCACCCTGCTGCAAGGCTGAAGCCCCAAGCCCTGTCAGGCACGCTCCGGCTCTTGAACTTCTGAAGACTGTCATATGCAGCTCGCAGGATCACTAAAAATGGCCACCCCAGTATAAATGGCCCATTCAACACAGATTTAAAACAAAATCAATAAATTATATATATATTTTACACACACACACACACACACACACACACACACACACACACACACACTTGAATAGACTGTGCAGTAACCAGTGCATTGCTGACCATATTAAAATATGGAATTATACATACCACTCAAAAAATTAGGTTGCACTATTGACAGAGCTAGCCGTCTATTACTTTCATACATTCCAACAAGTAACTGGTTCACCTCACAGTATGCTAACTGAGCATTAATGCAATAGGAATCTTGAAATGTCATCGAAGTACTGGAAGATTTTACCATGGTAGTTAATTAGCAAAGCCTTAAGCAACATAAGAACGTTATAAAAGGGAAGAACTATTATTCCAAAAATTTGGAAGTTCTCTACTCACCCCTAGTGATTTACAGCAAGGGTGCCTAGGATACCCACTTTTACATGATAAAAAAAATCAAATCAATAAGTAAACAGATGTTTTAATTTAGCAAAACAAGGCAAATTTATGCTCCAACTTCAATATTTTTATCTCTTCATGCCACTGTTCTTGTGCAACAGAAATTATGCGCTGTATCTACATTTTAATGATGCCCTTTCACAAGAAATGGTTCACTTGACACCCAAAATTATCTTGAAATATTGTGTAGCCAAATGAAGAAGTTACTGACCTTACGCAGTAACAATAGTTCTTTGAGAGGTATCCCCCTATGGGTGCTCCCCTGTAGCTGTGTCTGTGTCCATGCGCTGCTGATCGGAGAACTTTGGTAGCAATCTGTCCTGCCCATGCATGCGCTGCTCCCCGCCTGCCACAAGGCTAACCAGCATGCACAGGCAATCCCTCCTCAATTCCTTCTCTACTGCAGAGTTAACTATTATAACTCCGAAGTACAGAGGAGGTGGGTAGGTCGTGGAGCACCCATATGGACGCACATCTCAAAGAACCATCGTTATTGCACAAGGTGAGTAACAACTTCTTGGAGTAGTGTCCCTATGGGTAGGCGACTGTAGGCGACTCCCAGGCAGTGCCCACCACTGGAGGTTGGGACTTCAAAGTAGAATCTGATATGGATGATAGTACTGTGGCACTGAATTTGGGATCTGCAACAGAATCCCCCAGGATGGCATAGTGTTCTGCAAAGGTGTGTGCAGAAGTCCAGGTAGCTGCTCTGCAGATTTTTGATATAGGGATACCCTTGGAGAAGGCAATGAATGAGGAGACTGACTTCGCAGAATGCATGCATACTGAAGATGGGGGTTTTGTGTTACACAAATGGTAACAGATTACTACAGTCCGAGACTCAGAGAACCTCTGAGCTAAAAATCACTGTACCTTTTGACCTATCTACAATGGAGAGGAAGACTCTTGGAGACTTTCTGAAGGCTCTTGTCCTCCAAATAGATGGCCACGGCTCTCCTCATGTCGAGTGTATGAGAGGAATAGATAAGATTTCAGATAAAAGTCTGGAGGCTAAATAAGTTGATTTATGTGAAATGGAGAAGTCACCTTGGGAGTGAACTTTGGATTTGGTCTAAATATGACCTCGTCATGGAAGAACACAGTGAAAGGGGGATGCGCCATCAGAGTCGCTATTTCCTCAATCCTTCTGGCAGAGGTGCTGGCGATGAGGAACGCCTTCTTCATAAAAAGGTGAGTTAAGGAACAAATGGCCTAGTCAGACCTTTTAATACTAGGTTGAAATCCTATTGAGGCATAGGAAGTCTGGGTTGTGGGAAGAAGTTTGCTATGCCTTAGCGAAACCTCGTTGTAGTCAGGTGGGAGAAGATTGAGTATCCTTCTACATGCTAATGGAAGATTGAAAGCGGTGCTAGATGAACCTTCAGTGAACTGAGAGAGTCCTGAATTCTTGAGAGTCAACAGGATCACCAGTAGGATGGATGTAATAGGGATGACACCTTTGGGCTGGAACCGGATCTGGATTCCCTTCCATTTTTGTAGATAGGTATGGCAAGTAGTTCCTCTCCTACTGTGCAATAACACCTCCTGTACCTCCTCAGAGCAAGATGTCTCTATGTGCTGGAACCATGAAGGAGCCAGACTTTGAGACACAGAATCCACAGATTGGGATGGAGAATGCATCTCTCATTCTGGGATAGAAGGTAAGGAGTGATTGGAAGAGTCACTGGTGGACACAGTGGCAGCTGTGACAGATAAGGGTACCACGTCTCTCTGAGCCAGGTATGATGTTTGCTCTCTCTTTTCACTTTCAACAGGACTTTCAATCTTAGAGGGAATGGGGGAAAGGCATAAAGAAGGTCCTGTCCCACTGAAGGAGGAGGGCGTCTCCCAAGGAGCAGTACTATGGACATTTCTTGTTGTGGTAATGAATAGGTCTACTATAGATGTCCCATATTGTCAGAATGTCATGGAGTACCATCAAATCTATCTCCCGTTAGTGATTGTGTGGGAATTTGCAGCTGAGACTGTCCGCCGTCATGCTGTATATTCCTGATAAGTATGCCGCTGATATTAAGATATTGTGGGAGATGCACCAGTTCCACAGTTTTGTTGTTTCTACAAACAGGGAATAAGACCTGGGGCCTCCCTGATCGTTTATGTAACACATGGAGAGCATATTGTTAATCATGACCCGTACGTGCATGTCTTTGATCAGCTGGAGAAAATGAGTGCACCCGTTTCTGATCGCTCCGAGTTTGAGCAGGTTGATGTGGAGGCATGGTTTGGCTGCAGATATTTGCCCTGTATTGTGCGACCATTGAGATGCACACCCCATCTCTTAGGGATGCATCGGTGGTCATGAGTAGAGATGGGGAAGACTGAACAAACAGGATTGAACAAATAGACATTTACTGGGTCCTTCCACCAGTCCAAGAATTGCCTGACCCTGGTAGGCATCAATAGTCATTTATGTTGTCTCTGTTCGGCCTATAAATCAAACCAAACATGCCTGGAGGCATCTCGTGTATAGTCTGCATAAGCAATAACTGATGTGCCCAAAGCTGTGTTCCCCAAGAGGTGGAGGCAATGTTTAGCCAAAATTTGGGGGCTGGATTGTACTGTCTCTATCAATGAGGAGAGACTGAGAAATGTTTGGTGTGGGAAGAGCACTTCCGCCCGAATGGATTCACGGTTGGCTCCTATGAGAAGGTAGTCATCCAGGTAAGGATAAATCATGTCGTCTTGAGAGTATAAGTGGACCGCTAATACCAAGAGGACCTTGGAGAAAACTCTGGGGGCCGATGAGCAGCCAAAAGGGAGTACTCCATATGGTAGTGGTCTTGGCCTAGCGTGAACCTGAGGTAATGTCTGTGGCTCAGTTACAATCAAGATGTGAAAAATAAGCATCTTGGCGGTCCAGGGCTGAGAACCAGTCTCCTTTTTCTAATGCTGGAATGATCGTAGATAACATGACCATCTTGAACTTCTCAGCCTTGATAAACTTGTTGAGCATTCTGAGGTCCAGTATGGGTCTCCAACCCCCTTTTTTCTTCAGGAAGTAAGAAGAGTAGAAGCCTCTGCTCCTTAGATGTATGGGCACTGGCTCTATGGATCCTATGCTGAAGAGGTGGTTAATCTCCTGTTTAGCAGGCATTGTGAAAAGGATCCCTGAAGAGGATGGGGAAAGGGGGAGGGTGGACAAATGGATGCAGTGTTCATCTCAGATGATCTCCAACACCCATTTGTTGGAGGTTATCCATTCCCAAGTGCTGTGGAACAGGATGAGACGATCTCTGAAGGAATGGGTGGGGTTTTCTAGCATGAGTGCTCTACAGCACCTCAACCAACGCTTCAAAACTGTCTCTCCAAGGTAGAGGACTGAGAAACAGTTTGCTGAGATCCTGACATCTTTCGTCTGGAGAACCTGAACTTCTTCCTCAGATTCATATGATCTCTGTGTATATTAAGGTGGATAACTGAGATGAATATTGTAAGCAAGACTTGAATGGTGGCTGAAGGCTGTACTTTTTCTTTGGTACACAGGTGTATAGCTCCTGAGGGATCGAAGAGTGGCCCTTGAACCTTTTAATGTGTGGAGGGAGGCATCAGTCTGTTCAGCAAATAATTTTGTCTCCTCAAAGGGGAGGTCCTCCACCGTTGTTTGGATCTCCTGGGGGAAGCCAAAGAGATGAAACCACGAGGCCCATCTCATCACAACGGCAGTCTAAACAGAATGTGCCACTGTGTCAGCTGTATCAAGTGCAGACTGGAGAAACTTTTTGCCACCAGCTGGCCTTCATCAATTAAGGTTTTAAATTGGTCCTTGTGAGAATAGGGGAGCTGTTCAATAAAAGAACTAAACTTCACATAGTTCCGATACTCATATTTAGCCCACAAGGCTTGATCGTTCACCACTCTGAATTGAAGGGTAGCTGACGAGGAGGCCTTCCTGCCAAACAAGTCCAGGTGCTTCCGGTCCCGGTCATAAGTGGTGGACTTAAAGTGGTGTTGGTGACATTTAGAGTTAACTGTGTCCACAATGATCGAATTGGGAGTCAGGTGCGAGAACAGGAATTCCGTGTCCTTTCTGGCACATAGTATTTCTTTTCCGCCCTCTTACAAGTTGGTAGGATGGACATGGGGATCTGCCATATGGTGTCGACAGGGTCCAGTAGATCCTCATTAATGGGGGGGCCACTCTGGAGGAGGTGGAGGAATGTAGAATGTCCACCAGATGATGATATGACTCAGACACCTCCTGTAAAGGTATCTGGAGTGCCTCTGCCACCCTCTGTGCCCAGTCCTGGAACAGTTTAAAGTCGGCCTCCATCGATGGCAGAAGGAGCATCACTGTCTCATCTGGTGACGATGACAAGAAAGGGACTGAAGAAGTGACTTCCTCTCAACTTTGGCCTCTGGTTCCTCCCTTCCCTGGTCGGGGAATTGAGGCCCTCGAGACAGCGGCTGAAGGAGGGTACTTCCTTGGCTGCTGATAGGCCATACTAGTAACGATAGAGGCCTGTTACTTTTGGACCTGCCAGTACAGCCACAATGATGGTAAGGAGACCGGTGGTTGGTACCACAGTTGCCCAAACTAGGGAGGCTGTGCGTCAGAGGGTTGGTATGCCCAGTGTCCATAGTGAAACTGGGCTCCATACGGTGGGCGAGAAGAGCATTGAGAAGCTAGGTCCTCTTGGTCAATTTCTGACTCTGACGACAAAAAGGGTGGTGCAAGGCAGGAGGTCATTGGTGAGCCAAGGGCTCTGGGTGAACTTGATACCAGGGCAGCAGTACTGAGCAGAGAAGAAACTGGTGTCAGACACCAAAAAATTCATTGTGCACCGGAAATCTGTTGGTGCAGAGGGCATCGCTACTGGTGGAACCTGTCGGTGCCAAGAGGCTTGTACTGACATTGTTGGAAACACAGACCTGATAGCAAGCTCTGTTGGTGCCTGGCGTATCATTGGCGGTTACAATGTTGACGACCGTACCAACAGTCTTCCCTGGGGTGGATCTTCTTTGTTTCTCACACCCCTGCGGTACCGATGCTTCTTTGTTTGTGCTCACTGGATCTTTAGGCATTCCGACCTGCCCTCTTGGTTCGATACCATGTGTGCCCTGGGTACCAAATTTAGATGACTTCAGTGCCACTGGTACCAATGATACTGGACGAGCCAGGGATCATTTTCAGCTCAATCGGGGCTTACTATGGGAACTCACAGACCTTTTCTTAGAGGCCTTACCTGAGTGGCAGGCATGTCTCTGAGCTCATCCCCCTTTGAAGTGGGCGGACACAGCGAGGGCTCCCATCGGGACTTCAGAGGCTGAAGGGCTGACTCCATAAGCCTCAGTTCTCTCTCCTTCCTAGATCTGGGCTTCAGTTGCGGGCACAAGTCCAAAAAGTGTCTCAGTTGCAAAGAATCTATCCCAGTCACTGATGAAGTCCTGCGAGCTGGGCATACCCTTATCCAGAACTGTCTCCCCCTCCCCCCAGGGGTCTACAGAAGACTTTTTTTTTAAGGCAACGACCAAAATAAAATGTAAATGAAGCAAAGAAAATAGCCTCGTGGCAGGTGGAGAGCAGTGCATGTGCAGGTGTGATGGATTGCTACCAAAGTTCTCCAATTAGCAGAGCAGTGGAGTGCCCATAGGGACACTATTCGAAGAAGAACTAAGATTTAACTCCTACTGTGCTGCAAGATAAACTATAAGATAAGCATCAATACTAATTCTCACATGCTGCTTAGAAAGTTAAGCACTGTGACACCAGTTACAGTAAGATCTGAACTTTTACATCAGATGCAGAGGGTCAATGCATTATTATGCAAGAGACAATTTCATTCAGATGTCTTCCATTTACAAGGCTGAAGTTAGAAATGTTATTGTCCTAAATGTATTTTATTCAATTAATGCAAGTCTGTTCTAGCTTCCCATTTAGTATCAATACATAAATCAATGGAATAGATTTTTCTTCATTTGTTCAGTTGAATCACTATTATTTGTAAAATTCTATACATATCCAATTAAAATGTAACAAACCTTGTACAAAAGAGGATAAATTCTTCAAGAATTCATAGGTAATGATTAACTACCATATGAGTTTCCACAAATTATCTCCTTACCATTAAAGGAAGAGCCCCTATCTGTAAGTGATGAAGTCGAGGAGGTGCATGGTAGTGTGCCAAATGAGGGTGCAATGGGCCTGGCGGATATGTAGCTGCAGCCACTCCGGCTTCAATTCCCAGTTCCCTGTAACATAAGCAAAATTAAACATTTTAGTCTAGTTACTTTTTGCCCTCTAGCTACATCTCTACTGTTTTGGAAATTTATATCATAGCTTCTAAAACATACACAAAGGACATTTTAAATAAAAGATTAATTACTTTAAAATAAATATTTTCCATTTAATCAGTTCTGTAATCCCATCATTATTTGAACCAATGTGTTTGTGATTTAGCAACTGGTTTAAAAATTAAATACAAAAAAAAATCAGTAAAAATAAAAACAACAACAAATACCAGTACAGACTTAACTTAGAAATCATGTGTTATGCACAACTACTCTATTACTGATTTGGAATCCTGCGTTTTCATACAATAAGTCCTCTGCAGTTCACCATTCCATTAATCACTGTGGTTACAGGAAGTTGCCCAATGGATCTGAGATATTATCTTAGATCAAGGTAGTAAAGTTCTAGAATTTCCAGAGCTATCTAACCACTGTAAACCACAGGTTACTAGGAGTGGAAATTCATTTTAACACCACAACAGAAAAACCAATTACGAAGTTACAGGTTTAGTAGTTTATGAGTAGACCAAGCTCAGAAGTAAAAGTTCAATTAAAATCTACTGTTTTACTACATATCAGATGCAAAAATTTAAATAAAAATTCAGTCACAGATAAGAGGAAAGGTAAATTAGCTTACAGTTCAAAAGGTCTGAACTTTTAACTTCAAAAAATATTTTGTATAAATTCCTTTTTGCCAATACACAAGAGTTTTGAACTCCTTTTATTTGCAATAACTGGTACCAAAACAGTTCAACTGTATAAGCATTTTTAAAAAATGGTAGATATTTGCTGGCATTTGTAAAAGTAAACTGGAAATGTTTAAATTAGCTAGTAGAAAAAAAAATGGCACTTTATAGAGAGAGCCATCTTAACACATTTTAGCCTGCACATGCACTTGGCAGTTTGTTAAATTAAATCAAAACATTATCAATGTATTCTCAGGATGAAAGGACATATAGCAAATGCCGATAAATGGGCACCTACCAAGTCATATGACACTAACGAGGAATTAAGAGTACTGACCAGGCAGACCTCTCTGGAGCTTGTCGAGGATGTGAGGACATTGTCTGAGGCACATGGATATGGTGCCCATGACCATAGTTGGGATGCATTCTGTGAGGATGTGGAGGAGGTCGTTCATGTGCACGTCTAAGAGTTAGAATACAAGACAGCACCAGTTAAAACTATAATGATTCAACCTTTATCTGGCAGGCATGACTACAGAAAAACACTAAATCTTCAACATGAAGTTAACCATTTCTGCCAATCTAAAATTCAGTTTCATCATTATATGTCAAGATCCAGAGACATTCACAACTGAAAAGTCATCCATATTCTTAATCTGCAGCTTCCTGGTAGATTAAGGTATTTAGGTATTCACATGAAGCAATACTTCTGTTTTCTAGGTTAAAAGGCAGCAATTTCTCTTAATTGATAATACGGAGTACATTTTCTCTTAGTCCACATGATAGGAGTACAGTTTCTCCATGCAACAGGTGAACAAGGAGCATCTGAAGTTTTTGTATAACGTACTCTAAGGAACAGTTGGTTGTAATCCATCAGCTGATACTTCCAAAGTAGTCATGGAAAATTTTTAAAACTTTAAAAGCTTGGAAGCATATAATTCTATAGGAGAAGTAGCAGCTATAAGTTTACTCTTCGCTTAATTTTTCTGTCAGTTTAGAAACTTGTGTTTCCCAAAAGCAGAACATGGGGTGGATGGCTTCATGTCCAAACAACCATGTGTAGCATTCTCTTGCCAGATGGTGCTTTTTGCAGGTGGCTTAGCTATTGGTAGCTGCTTTACTGCATAAAATCTCCAGCAAGGATGACTTCCCCCGAAAAGACTACCACCAACCTGTAATTTATCCTGGCAGGAATTGAAAGTTTTCTGTGCTACTCCAGAAGAATGACATAGGAAAACTGCCTGGTCAATAGCCAAATCAATTAGTAACAGTGGACTTAACTAAAATTTCTATTCTCAACCTCCTCACATCAGAGTGTGCCACAATCAGACTTTACCACAATTATTTGGTTCTTGCTAAAGGAATTGTGACAATAGGCAGAGAAACTGATCCTTAAAAAACAAAAGTTAATGCAGCTTCATAATGACTCCCAGAACGTCTCCTTATACTAGTGGTCAAAAGTCATCTTTGAGAGAGAAACAGCCTATGAGAATACAGACTTTATACAGTATAAACTTGAAAAATCTTGTATTTTAAAATAGGGCTGTCGATTAATCACAGTTAACTCACAAGATTAACTCAAAAAAATTAATCTCGGTTTTAATACTTCTAAACAATAGAATACCAATTGAAATTTATTGATTTTTACATTTTTTCTATATTTTCAAATATATTGCTTTCAGTTACAACACAGACTACAAAGTGTACAGTGCTCACTTTATATTATTTTTGATTACAAACATTTGCACTGTAAAAGTGATAAAAATAGCATTTTTCTAGTCACCTCATACAAGTGCTGTAGTGCGATCTCTTTATCGTGAAAGTGCAACTTCCAAATGTAGATTTTTTTGTTACATAACTGCACTCAAAAACAAAACAATGTAAAACGTTAGAGCCTACAAGACCACTCAGTCCTACTTCTTGTTCAGCCAATTGCTAAGATAAACAAGTTTGATAACATTTACGGGAGATAATGCTACCCTCTTCTTATTTACATCACCTCAAAGTGATAACAGGCATTCACATGGCACTTTTGTAGTAGGCATTGTAAGATATTTACATACCAGATATGTTAAATATCTGTATGCCCCTTCATGCTTCGGCCACCATTCCAGAGGACATGCTTCCACGCTGATGATGCTCGTTAAAAAAATCATACATTAATGAAATTTGTGAATGAACTCCTTGGGGGAGAATTGTATGTCTCTTGATCTGTTTTACCCGCATTCTGCCATATGTTTCATGCTATAGCCGTCTCAGACCCAGCATATGGTGTTCATTTCAAGAACACTTTCACTGCAAATTTGACAAAACGCAAAGAAGGTACCCATGTGAGATTTCTAAAGATAGCTACAGCACTTGACCCAAGGTTTAAGAATCTGAAGTGCCTTCCAAAATCTGAGAGGGAAGAGGTGTGAAGCATGCTTTCAGAAGTCTTAAAAGAGCAACACTTTGATGTGGAAACTAAAGAACCTGAACCCCCCAAAAACAAAGCAAAAAACCCCAAAAACCCCACCAAACCCCCCCCCCCACAAAAAAACCCCTTCTGCTGGTGGCATCTGACTCAAATGATGAAAATGAACATACGTTGGTCCACACTGCTTTGGATCGTTGTCAAGCAGAAACAGTCATCAGCATGGATGCATGTCCTCTGGAACGCTGATGAAGCATAAAGGGGCATCTGAATCTTTAGCGTATCTGGCACATAAATATCTTGTGACACCATGTGAACGCCTGTTCTCACTTTCAGGTAATACTGTAAACAAGAGCAGGCAACATTATCGCCCGTAAATGTAAACTAACTTGTTTGTCTGAGCAACTGGCTGAACAAGAAGTAGGACTGAGCGGCCTTGTAGGCTCTAACATTTTACATTGTTTTATTTTTGAATGCAGATTTTTTTGTACATAATTCTACATTCGTAAGTTCAACTTTCGTGTCAAAGAGACTACTACAGTACTTGTATTAGGTGAACTGAAAAATACTATTTCTTTAGATTTTTACAGTGCAAACATTTATAATAAAAAGTAAATATAAAGTGAGCACTGTACACTTATATTTGAAAATGTAGAAAACATCGAAAAATAAACAACTAGTATTCTACTATTAACAGCATGATTAATCGTGCGATTTCTTTAATTGCACAATTCATTGTGATTAATTTTTTTTAATCGCTTGACAGCCCTAATTTTAAATAAAAATTTCACCTTGAGAGATTTTAAAGTAACTTCAGTCTAGCAAGATTATATTTTACAATATAAGCTGTTTGACCTATCAGCCTAGTTTCAAATATCAATGTTGAATTAAAGATGTAGTTTCCTAGCTGGGAGCATAATGAAACATTGGAACAGCTTAGTGGGGAGGTGGTGGACTCAGCATCACTCAGTTTAAAGTAAGATTAGATATCTTTTTTAAAGATATGGTTTAATCCCTCTTCTGGGAGAAATTCTACGACCTGTGTGTGGGGGAGGCCAGGCTGGATGCTCATGATGGTTTCTTCTGGCCTTGGAATCTGTGAATCTATGAGACATGATGCTCACTCCCTTTCTTCATGGAGAGAATGAGGTTGACCGCAGTACCCCCCAAAATGCTCATAACTCTTGTAACTCAATGACATAACATATCATGCATCAGGGCTTTAGCATCTTTGAAGGTACAAAGTTTAATAGTCCCTTCTGGCCTTAAATTATGAAAAGATGAAACTATGAAATTACTGTAAATTGTCTTGTTGCAAGAAGTGATGACAGTCATAAGTTGTTTAATTTTTTAGTGTTGTTGGTGGGTGAGCAATTGATTATTGCTAAGGGTTTAGTCAGCTATTTGTACAGGTCTTTTTATACTGATCTGTCCATAAACTGGAGACAAAAAAAGGGGAATTTTTGTTTTTGTTTTGGAGGCTGGGGGTGTCATAAACATAAGGTAAGGGTAGCATAAAATCCCTACTTGCTGCTGTACTGAATCGCTTTATCTGTAAGGGGTTAAAAAGCTCAAATAACCTAGTTGGCACCTGACCAGAAGGGCCACTGAGGAAAGAAGATACTTTCATATCTGTGGGGAGAGGTTTTGTTTGTGCTCTCTTTGTTTTGTTTCCTCTCCGAGCGAGCGAGCGAGAGAGCACGCGCGCGCGCGAGACTGACCAGGAAGGTAAAACATTTCCTGAAAACATACCTGAAATGATTCATCTAAGATTACAAAAATTGTAAATAAGGCAAGGAAATGAGTTAGATTATCTTTTGTTTTAGCTTGTGAATTTTCCCTATGCTAAGAGGTAGTTTTATTCCTGTTTTTGGTAACTGAGAAGTTGAGTCCAGAAGGGAGTCCTCTGTGTTTTAAATCTTTTTATTACCCTGTAAAGTTACCTTCCCCATCCTGATTTTGCAGGTGTGATTCTTTTACTTTCTTCTTTATAATACAATTCTTCTTCTAAGAACCTGATTGATTTTCAGTGTCCTAAAAACCAAAAGGTTTGGTCTGTGCTCACTTTGTAACCAACTGGTTGGTATATTATTCTCAAGCCTCCCCAGGAAAGGGGGGGAAGGGGCTTGAGGGAATATTTTGGAGGAATAGGGACTCCAAGTGACCCTTTCTCGAATTTGTGTGTGAATAACTTGGTGGTAGCAGCAATACCATCCAAGGCAAGGAAAGGAATTTGTGCCTTAGAGAAGTTTTTAACCTAAAATGGTAGAATATAATCTTAGGGGATCTTCCATGCAGGTCCCCACATCTGTACCTCAGAGTGGGGAGGGAACCCTGACAGGGGGGTCACAGACTTTCAGTCTCTGTGGCATGTAAAACCTTGAATAGTTTTTTTTAATTACTGGTTTGAAAAGGATTTTTCTCAGAAGTAATGCCAGCTACAGATTACCCAATTTGAAACTGACTGGGCCAGGTTGCATGGCTCCAAGATAGGCCTTGGACCTGATTTGTTTGAAGACCTTGGAGACACTGGAAGACTCAGTATGCAAAGTTTGCGTACTATAAGCATCAACAGTAAGGCAGTGATGCTTTGCCTTTTGGGCCAACAAGCCACCTGAGGGAAAACTGATGTTCCAGAACCCTGAGAGTGATAACATCAGAGAAAGTAATTCACAACAAGAAATAGGTATGCCAACCTTTGACCCGTCTCTCCCTGCACCCAAGTCCACTAGCAAGAAGCACTGTGCCAGCAATAAGCAGCGCTGTGCCAGAAACATCACTATCTGGCTCCTTAGCTGCAGTTCCAGCTCCTATTCCATAAGAGTCCATAAAACTGACAGCTATAGAGTTAATCCTGTTATTTTCCTTTTTCTATTTTTCTCTTTTCTTTTTGTTAGCTGGTGATGTCCCAGCCTTTTAATATTCTTTACTTTTAGGGTGTGAAAATGTGGTTGTGTGCATGCATGTGTATAAGCACTCAAAGCCCACAAGGGAAAGGTGCCAGAAAGTAATTTTCCCAAATTTAAACAGCCCTAAAAACTGTCTGAAAGATACTTCTTAAAGTGTGTTCTGTGTCCTGTAACTGAAAGGCCTGGAATACCAAAAATTACAGATGACCAGTTTCTTGTAAGTAGGAGTTGTTAAACTTCTGCTTATCAAAGATATAAGTCTGTATTGTAATATCTGTTTTGGGGAAATGGAGGAAGCAAAGGGTTAGCCACCACATAGATTCATAGATACTAAGGTCAGAAGGGACCATTCTCATCATCTAATCTGACCTCCTGCACAACACAGGCCACAGAATCTCACCCACCCACTCCTACGAAAAACCTCACCTATGTCTGAGTTATTGAAGTCCTCAAATCATGGTTTAAAGACTTCAAGGAGCAGAGAATCCTCCCTCAAGTGACCCGTGCACCATGCTACAGAGGAAGGCGAAAAACCTCCAGGGCCTCTTCCAATCTCCCCTGGAGGAAAATTCCTTCCCGATCCCAAATATGGAGATCGGCTAAACCCTGAGCATATGGGCAAGATTCACCAGCCAGATACCACAGAAAATTCTTTCCTGGGTAACTCAGATCCCATCCATCTAATATCCCATCTCAGGGGATTAGGCCTATTTACCCTGAATATTTAAAGATCAATTAATTACCAAAATCACATTATCCCATCATACCATCTCCTCCATAAACTTATCAAGTAGAATCTTAAAACCAGATAGATCTTTTGCCCCCACTGCTTCCCTTGGAAGACTATTCCAAAACTTCACTCCTCTGATCATTAGAAACCTTCGTCTAATTTCAAGTCTAAACTTCCTGGTGGCCAGTTTATACCCATTTGTTCTTGTGTCCACATTGGTGCTGAGCTTAAATAATTCCTCTCCCTTTCCTGTATTTCTCCCTCTGATATATTTAGAGAGAGCAATCATATCTCCCCTCAACCTTCTTTTAGTTAGGCTAAACAAGCCCAGCTCCTTAAGTCTCCCTTCAAAAGACAAGTTTTCCATTCCTCGGATCATCCTAGTAGCCCTTCTCTGTACCTGCTCCAGTTTGAATTCATCCTTTTTAAACATGGGAG
This sequence comes from Dermochelys coriacea, assembly GCF_009764565.3. Taxonomy (NCBI): domain Eukaryota; kingdom Metazoa; phylum Chordata; order Testudines; family Dermochelyidae; genus Dermochelys; species Dermochelys coriacea. The sequence goes on from NC_050077.1 coordinate 58,513,376, forward strand.
ACCAGAACTGCACACAGTATTCTAGGTGAGGTCTCACCAGTGCCTTGTATAATGGTACTAAAACCTTCTTATCCCTACTGGAAATACCTCTCCTGATGCATCCCAAAACCGCATTAGCTTTTTTCACAGTCATATCACATTGGCAGCTCATAGTCATCCTATGATCAACCAGTACTCCAAGGTCCTTCTCCTCTTCCATTACTTCTAATTGATGCGTCCCCCGCTTATAACTAAAATTCTTGTTATTAATCCCTAAATGCATAACCTTACACTTCTCACTATTAAATTTCATCCTATTATTATTACTCCAGTTTACAAGGTCATCCAGATCCTCCTGTATAATATCCCGATCCTTCTCTGAATTGGCAATACCTCCCAGCTTTGTATCATCTGCAAACTTTATTAGCACACTCCCACTTTTTGTGCCGAGGTCAGTAATAAAAAGATTAAATAAGATTGGTCCCAAAACCGATCCCTGAGGAACTCCACTGGTAACCTCCCTCCAGCCTGCCAGTTCACCTTTCAGTAGGACCCGTTGTAGTCTCCCCTTTAACCAATTCCTTATCCACCTTTTGATGTTCCTATTGATCCCCATCTTTTCCAATTTAACTAATAATTCCCCATGTGGCACGGTATCAAACGCCTGACTGAAATCTAGGTAAATTAGATCCACTGCATTTCCTTTGTCTAAAAAATCTGTTACTTTCTCAAAGAAGGAGATCAGGTTGGTTTGGCACGATCTACCTTTTGTAAAACCATGTTGTATTTTGCCCATTTACCATTGACTTCAATGTCCTTAACTAATTTCTCCTTCAAAATTTTTTCCAGGACCTTGCATTCTACAGATGTCAAACTAACAGGCCTGTAGTTATCCGGATCACTTTTTTTTCCTTTCTTAAAAATAGGAACTATATTAACAATTCTCCAATCGTTCGGAACTCCTGAGTTTACAGATTCATTAAAAATTCTTGCTAATGGGCTTGCAATTTCAGGTGCCAATTCCTTTAATATTCTTGGATGAAGATTACATGGGCCTCCCGATTTAGTCCCATTAAGCTGTTTGAATTTCGCTTCTACCTCAGATATGGTAATATCTACCTTCATATCCTCATTCCCATTTGTCATGCTACCATTATCCCTAAGATCCTCTTTAGCCTTATTAAAGACTGAGGCAAAGTATTTGTTTAGATATTGGGCCATGCCTAGATTATCTTTAACCTCCACTCCATCCTCAGTGTTTAGCGGCCCCACTTCTTCTTTCTTAGTTTTCTTCTTATTTATATGGCTATAGAACCTTTTACTATTGGTTTTAATTCCCTTTGCAAGATCCAACTCTACTCGACTTTTAGCCTGTCTCACTTTATCCCGACATGTTCTGACCTCAATAAGGTAGCTTTCCTTGCTGATCCCTCCCATCTTCCACTCCCTGTATGCTTTCTGCTTCTTCTTCATAATCACCTCTCTAAGATGCTTGCTCATCCAGCTTGGTCTACAACTTCTGCCTATGAATTTTTTCCCCTTTCTTGGGATACAGGCTTCCGATAGCTTTTGCAGCTTTGATTTAAGTAATCCCAGGCCTCCAAGAATCCATAAATTCTTCAGTCCAATCCACTTCCCTAACTAATTTCCTTAATTTTTGAAAGTCAGCCCTTTTGAAATCAAAAACCCTAGCTGCAGATTTATTTTTGTTAATCCTTCCGTTCAGTTTGAACTGAATTAGCTCATGATCACTTAAACCAAGATTATCCCCTACAAACATTTCTTCTATGAGGTCCTCACTACTCACCAAAAACAAATCTAAAATGGCATCCCCTCTAGTCTGTTCAGCAACTACTTGATGAAGGAATCCATCAGCTATTGCATCTAGGAAAATCTGAGCCCTATTATTATTACTAGCACTGGTCCTCCAGTCTATATCTGGGAAGTTAAAGTCTCCCATGATCACGCAGTTCTCATTAGTATTTACTTTATTAAAAACATTAAAAAGGGCTCTATCCATATCGAAATTAGATCCCAGCGGTCTATAGCACACCCCAAGCACTACTGTAGGAGAGGCTCTACTGGTTATCTTCCCCAATGTAATTTTTGAAACACATAAAAACAGAATTCTAACAAAGAAGCTTAATTGCCTGAGGTTGTAGTTCAGATGTTAGAACTGATTAAGATTTTAATAATGAAACCAAATTTATCTAGGTCACGGATTTGATTAGAACTGGTAACATTTTATAGTTGTGGTTATAGTCAAACATACAGCCACCTTCTTATAAATTCTCCAGAGAATTCCAGGGACTGGTTATCTCAAATTAGTTTGATGATTTAACATATTTTATGATTTAACTCCATCCAACATTCAAATTGATTGATTGGTTGGTTGGTTGATTTGACCTTGATTTGGTAGTTGTATTTCTTTATTTTTAGTTTAGTTTAATAATAAATTAGTTTGGTGATCTATTTTCTCTCTTTGTTTAAAAGATTTAGTAACATTTATAAAAAAAATAGCTACATTTCTTTCAACAAGCAACATGGGTCCAGAATTCTTGAACTTAAAACCCTGAACAGCTCCCCCTAATTAGTCTTTTGTCGTCACACCAAAAAATAGCACTGTTATGGGAAAAAAAGTCAAAATTTCTATTAATGATGTTTGCTTTAATGTAGATGAAAGCTGAAGTGATTTTATCCACAATTTCCAAGATCAAGATTTTTTTTTTTAAACCACCTCACTCACCTCCAGTTGTTCATATGTTTTAAAATGTCAATTTATATTTAAAAAAGTCTTGCTGACTTCAACAGTGCAAAAAACATTTACGGATTTGCTTGGAAGCTGGAAATTACCTGTTAGTGGCAATAAAAAAGTGCAAATTGCTTGCACTTGAAACCTAACTCTGCTTATTCACAGGACAGGTAAAGCATGGGCAACAGAAGTACTAGCTTCCCCACTAAGGTACCTCTGATCCTTCCTGGAGGGGCCACCTTGACAAGTGAGGGGGTAGTTCAGCCTCAGTGCTTACTTAATCCGTGGCTTTTCTACTGCAACTGCTAATACAAGAGCTAATTGTGGTGGTAGATAATAAGAGTCACATCTCACCACAGTTTAATTGTAATTGTCCACTAACCATGGTATTACAATTAAGAGTCACATGCAGCATTTAAAAAAAAACAGAGGATAAGGAATTAAATGTACTCAGAACAATAACTAAACATTTATGACATACGTTGGATGCTGCATCATTCTTCTTCTCTGGACCTCCATCCTCTGGATCACTTCATGAGGATGCATCCTCTGTGCTGAAGGTGCAGTTGCAGGAATATGATGGGTAATAGGCTGGTGTGTAGGTGGAAGATGCTGTGGAATTGGAGCAGCTGCACTGGCTAAAGGGTGAGTTGGTGGTGGAGGTGGAGGTGGAACTGGATGAGAAGAGGCATGAGAGGAGATGGAAGGATGAAAGGGATGCACTGGATGAGGGATAACATAATCCACTTGGGGTGGAGGCTGTGGCTGAGGAGGAGGATTTCCATGAGAGTGGGGGCATGCAGAAGACTGATGAAGAGGTCTCGTCAAAGCATCTGGAATGAAAATGCATTTTTAATGTATTACGTAAAGTTTCTCAATCAAATGCATAAGAAACTACAAGAACTTCATGCCGGTGCTGTACTGCACTCTATTCCTATCTAAATAATATCTTTATGATAACATGAGCATTTATCTTTTCACAATGATTAACAGGCACTGACAAATCAACATGTGAAATTCACAAATTAAGTGAAATAAAAGCCAAAGCTTCCCATCAATGTGGATGAGAGAGACAAAATGAAAAACTATAACCAGAAAGCCAGTTTTCATAGAATGTTTCTGGATAACTGGAGATGGAAGGATATACAATCAACTGGCTGCCATAAGAGGACTGATGGGCATGAGAAAAAAAAAATAAGCATTTTTTTTTTAAATAGAAAAATTGGACTTGCTAGTATTGACAAAATTGCAATATTGACAAAAAAAAGTAAGGTCTGAGAAAAATCCATTTAACACACCTGATTAAAAACTACCAGGATGCTATCAGCCTCTTCTTTTTTAAAACTCATTGTATTAAGGGAAACAACAGGAAAGGAATTTTGTTCTGTGTTTGTACAGCAGCTAGCACAATGGGTCCTGACCTATGACTAGGGCTGCTAGGTGTTACAGTGCTAATGATAATAATCATCAACATCATCATAAAAGAGCCAATGCTTCCTAGCAAGTCCATGTCCCTTACTGTTCTCAAAACATAAGCATCTTTGAGTACTTGGCATTGTTCCAAGAAAATAAGTCTCTGGCAACCCCAACTGACATTTAGTGTATGTTAACACAGCAATGTAACCCCAGGGTTAGCAGAACTTGAGTTAGTAAAGCCTGGGTTGTTAACCCCAAGTTAGGAATAGTTGAACCCTGGGTCTTAACCTGAGGCTCCAGCATCTACACTTCTTATGCAGACCCTAATCCAACTACCCATAATTCCAGACTTCCTAGCCCCGTCGCCAAAAAAGTGGCCACTATATCCCTTTGTCATGGTACAGTGTGGGAAATCTTGACTGTCCACCAAAGTTAACTGTCCAGAGGACAAAAGTCAGCCTGCAAGATGATAATACACTTATGGTGGACTCCCAGAGTAGGAGTCCAGTCTGGATGTGTCTACACTGCAAAGCAATAGGGCTTGAACTCTGGGTTCCAGCCTGACTCGGTCTTGGACCGTCAACCCCTGTGGGATCCTGGGTCCAAACCGTGGGTTAGCATGATTTGTGTGTAGACGGAAGTGGGGATAAGGCTTGAGCCTGAGTTCAAATTCTGGGTTTACACTGCAGCGTAAACACACTCTTAAGCACTAAATAGGTTTCCCTTTGTGTGCAACAACCCTCAAAGAGGTATTAATTTTGTATACTATCCTCAAATATTTCAAAGCCATTATTTAAAAATGGATTGCGAGAGGCAAAGAAATGGAGAAGAAAGGCATAAAGGCCCCAACCCTACAGTTAGTTCTGCATGGTTAGATCCCTATGCTTCTGAGAAGCCACACTTACTTAATGAGTCTGCCCAAACAGAGCTCATTGGAACATGGGGGCCAAAATAAGGAAATTAAAAAAAAAAAAAAAAAAAAGCCCCTTTCTCTCGCTCGCTCTCTTTTTTTTTTTTTTTTTCCCTTCAATAAAGGGAAGTAGAGAATACATCCTTACTTCCTAAGGAAATGATTGAACAGTACAGGATCTAGACTGCCAGTCTCAGATAAGTTGGGGGAAAAAAATATTAAAGTCTGATATTTACTGAATCAGAAAATGAATAGTTAAGATAATATAAGGTAGGGGGGAGGGAGGGAAAGCCTCAAAAATCTGACATAAGTATAAATTTGAAAAACTTAATGTGTGTCGGAACTCAGATAAAAAAAATGAGTGAGCCTAGAGAGAAATAACTCCCATGAATTACTTTAGATGATCAAATTTCAGGTCTTAGAATCTTCTCAAATAAATTGTATATAGTGCTATGTGGGAAACAATTTATCTAAAAATGCTCTTTTAAAAAAGGAAGGTTTCCTTTTAATTATACCACAAAGATGATTTACCCTAAAAGTCATTTTTCACTATTTCAATCGAGGATTTTTTTGTTTTGTTTTTATATAAAGTTGGTACTTTTAGGGTACAGAATTAATTCACAGTAATAAACATTAAAAAAAGAAAAACCTCATATTTTCTATATCTTAGGCACAGTCAAAGCAATACATACTGGATTATCTGTTTAAATTCCTCCATGCTGCAAGGATTCTCAGAAGGACCCTGATGGTTTACCAACAGTAAAAATATTTCTTATTATAGGTTTAGGAATGCTGGTTCTAAGGCCTAATCAAGAGGATGGTATAACCAAAGTTGTGAGGGAAGTTATGTTTTCCTGTTTTGTATTTCACACAAGTATATTTATAGGTAGAGTAAGTGTACTTACAAGGAGAGTGCATATAATGTCGACATGATGAGAGCGAGGTCTGAGCAGGAGGTTGGGGCTGGGGCTGTGCAACCATGCTTGTTCCATATCCATCTATTGCTATTGGTTGGCTTGGGCCAGCACCAGCCTGATGCCCATAAATTGCAGTTCGGGATGAAGAACCAGGACAGCAAGGGTCAAATGCTGATGCTCCATGGAAAGCACCATTTCCATGACTTCTTATACCATTGTTGCTTAAGTCTACTGGCAGTGCCTGCTGTATAAACAAACTGACTTGTTTTCAAGCATTTCTTCAAATATTTAAAGCTAGGTCACCTTTACGTGTGCTACAACAAAATATATTTACTGCAATGTTTTGCAAGTGAAATATTTAATGCAATAAAATGCTTAAGGCCCCAATGTAGAGCACTCTTTAGATATGATTATTGTTTAAAAGTTCACAAGCTTAGTGAACGCTGTGAAGGAGGACGGAGTTGAACAAGAATGTTCACGCTCATAAGAGTTATTCAATTTAGCTTCATTATTTTCTATTTTATAATCATTTGTCCGAAAACAAGTCTTAATTCAATGCCCATGAGGGACTTCATTGTACATTTCCATAGATGCAAACAGTAAGCTTAGTATTCTTCTTAGTTGGGCCTAACTGATATAAGTTTCATTGTTATAAAAATGACCAAAAGCTTTATTACAAAAAGCACTGTTAAAAAAATCATAGGTTCTAGGAATAAGTTATACAGTTCAGTTCTCAGAGGCCTGAAACTGCAATTTTAAACAACTTACAAATAAGAGGCATTTCTAAAGAGAACCCGAAGTTAAATTAGCATAAAATGAAGTACTGAAGTGCAAATATTCTAAAAAGGATTCTGAAAAACATATTTGACAAATTAGTTTTTCTGCAGTGGTTGAATTAGTCACAGAACTATATTAACCTCAAGAGCCTACCTTTGGAGTCACAGGTCATATTAGAGAAGACTGCTACATACTTTAGAACTACTTAAGAGTCCAAAGTATGTGGAGTATATTCTAAGCCAGTGGTGGGTGTTCTTTTTTGTTATTTTTGTTTTTTGTTTTTTAAAAAACAGGAACATTTAAAAATTTTAGAGGTGTACAAGTGACAGATAGTGTCAACATTGAATTAACACATTTTGAGTTGTTTCTGTTTTTGGTTTGTTTTTAAATTTCACTGCTCAGAACTCGTGCTTTAAAATTTTCCTATTTCAAGCCTCTTTTATACCTGCCACAGATAAGACTACTGAATTGGGAATTCACTTATTATTCTATTATACCGCTAACATCGCTTTAAAAACGTAAAGTGAAAAAATCATAAAAGTTAAACATGCCTGGTCATGGTAGCTGGTGCCAGTACTGCTGCTTGCTCCACAAGGAGCTGGCAATGGAGGAGGCCTTTCAACAGGGCAACTGGAGTCACTGAACGAAGGAGACAGTGGGACAGTTGAGTGGGGATTATGGTGGTGGTGATGGTGGTGTTGAAAGTGGTGGCCATGCTGCTGAAAACAACTTGTGTGAGGGTGTCCTAATACGTGGTGATTCTGTGAAGATCCTCCACACGGAGAATGTTGGGGGCAGCATGATGGTAGCCTTGGCATGGCAGGGGGACCAGTTTCCAGTGTAGTACTAGAGGCAGTTCTCCTTACATCATCTTAAAATGGAGAAAATTAAACAAATTTAATGTTGCTGAAACTTGGGCAAGGAAGTGGAAGATGCATCATGAAACGGTGCCTGAAATACAAGTATCTGGATTTAATCAATCATTAACCCATTAAATAGTAAGTAATTGGATAGGAAATACATCCACATCAAACAAAATTATGGGAGACTTCACCAAATGATATTTGAAACTCAAAACATTTTAAAAGGATATGAAAGGTGGTTTCAATGATTCTTCTGAGAAGTCCTGAAACTAATCAGTTAGATCTGTTCATATGAATTGTCAGAGGAAGAATCTTGCATTATTACATTCAGAGTGCATTCAAACCCAGATTTCATCGCAGCTGCTGGCTAGGGGCACAGACAAGGTCCCATGCACACATATTGTGGCCAGAGAAGTCCCTTCCTGGGTCTACTAGTATTGCAGGTAGTACTAGCTGACCTCATGCTCCCCTGAAGTTCAACGATGATTGACCCCTGCATGTGTGTGCTTGAGGCAGTTTCCTTAAGATCTCTCTTCTCTAGCACACTTACACAGGGACAGGCAGAGTCTGGCCTTAAACTCATGGGCCTTTAATTTCTATTGTGTTAAATATTAATAAAACTGTGTTACTTTGAAAAATATCTAAATTTGCCATTCTGTTTAACAGTATCTATACAGACACAATAATTCATTTAAACGAAGTAAAGCCAGGCCTAAGCATATTTCAACAGGTAGCAAAGCAATTTAAACATAAAACAGATCTTGAGAAAGTTCTATTATTCTGTACCTCCCACTGAAGTCCCAGCAGTGCTGCTATTGGGAAGAGTAGTCAATGTCTCTGGTGCTGTAGAGATCTGGCTATTGGAGACACTTATAGCAGCATCAGAGGCCTGCTCTGAGGTAGATGTATTGGTATTGTTACCGGAAGCAGAACTCACAATCTGGGTTTCAACTCTAGCTGAGGTTGTTGGCACAACTGTGGGCTCTATGGAAGTGTGGACATTACAGAGAATCAATATAATGATTACTGCAATAGTACATGCTATTTAAGCTTTTAAAGTTCCCAAGAAATTCAATTTTCTTTACAACTGTTTATTTTACAGGAAATTTTGGATTCTATTTCTACCAGACGCTGATAAATTCAGAACAAGTGGCTTGATGGGATATAAAATGTGAAAGTTAGTTCTATTTCCCCCACAAGTGTGAAAAAGCCAAAGTATGAAGAGTTTTAAAGTGAGTAGTCTTTTGCCCCCTTTTTTTTTTTTTTTTTAAGTAAAGTCAAACTTTGTAAAAAATCAGTATAAAATCATTCCACGAGCCAAACCAGAGAATTTGATTTATTTGGCAATTATACATAACTAGAAAGGCAACTAAGTCATTGTAATATATGATGCAAGTACTGACTTTATTTACTACTGTATTTTCTACTGACTTTCACATATCCCTAAGCAAGCAGTTATACGATTACTTGTAGTTCATAATCTGTGTTAAATGCATATCAGTGAACTGTACAATTTTACACAACCTGGTCCAGTGGGTTTTCAAAAAACCTCCATATTTCTTAATTTATGGTTCTACTTTACACAAGTTTAATAATTCCAAATGTGTCATACCAGTTCTGATTTTTAAAAACTGCTTCTGATATTGGGCACAATTAACTATGTAAAAATTACAAAACAAGTTGGCACCCCTTTGAAATCCACCATTTTCAAACAATATTTGTTTATTGAACTAAAGCACATAGCTATAGTAATAAAGAGCTGCTATAACTATCTCCTTTTCAAAACACTGGAGAAGAATATTTCCAAAAAGTATGTTAGAGAAAGAATAAGGTTTTTTAAAAAGCCTGTTTACTTTCAGTTTTTTCCTATTTTCAACCACTAAAATGCCAATAGATTTTAAGTACTTCTGGAAGCTTTAGAAGCGACTTCCAGAAGTTAGGGGAAATATTAAAATCTCATTAAAATAGTCCCATGGTACTCTTTCCCAACATACCACTTACTATTGATAGAGTGTAAACAGAAGCTTTCCCCGGTTTTACAATTATCCTGCTTGTCCTGTGACTCAATGTAATGTCATTATGCAATGTCTGTAATATCACAGTCTCTTTCTTGAAGATTGTGTAAGATCCATCAACACTAGATCGTTGAATCACTCAGTTCGGCAAGAAAAGTCAATTACAATGGGAGAGAGTCTCTTGAGAATCACTGTGGAGATATCTAAGCAACTCCATAGTTAAGGATGAGTTGATTTTCACTTAACAGCAGAATTACTAATCTTCTTTCACATTTAAGTGGTGTAATTTTATCTATTTCACATAGTAATTCTTCCTATAACAATTTTCCAGATTTTTTTGTTTAAGATTAGTTGACTTTGCCAGAGACATTTTTAAATGAGTCCTTTTGAAAGTTTTTCCCAAACCACAGTCCTCACGAACATCAAACTTCACTGTGAAAGTTTCCAAATTTACACTAGAACATAAAAAGTTAGTACTCTAATTTATCTTAACCTTACTGCTCTCTACAAAGACATGCTGACAGCACTACTGAAGCCCTGCCTACTTCTTCTATTCTCTAATGCTTCTAAGCCTGCCTCCCTGAGCCCACAGATCAGTTACTCTATATATATAGAGTATATATATATATATATATACACACACACACACACCCACACACACACCCACCCACCCTGGAAATTACAGTTGTGAGATGTGTTGGAATTTTACAGTGGTTCTTTAAGCCAGCTGTATGAGTCTCTCTGACCCACTGGCTTTTAAAATGGGAACACTAGTTCCAGGTGAAATCAGAATTTTACACTAGAAGACAGTAATGGAGGTAACTGCTCTCCCTTTACAGTCAGAGCATTCAAACAGCAAGAGAAAGACAAGCAGCATGAGTAAGCTTTTGGTAATAAGAGTTAAGTAGTAAAGTCAGGGCAGTAACTTGGCAACAGGATTGCTTTTAAAACTTACAAACTTACTGACTTACCATGTCAACATTAGATTGCAAGTGACAAAGCCTTTCCTCAAAAAAAAAAAAAAAAAAGTACTAATATAGTTTTCCTAATCAGTATTCTCAGAATTTCTAATTTTAAGAAAACTACCGTAATATCAGACAAACTCAGAATGCCAACAAGATGAGTGTAGATACCCTTTTTTTAGATTTTCTAACTCCTCTACCTGTTTAAAAATAAGCCAAATTGCTTCTGATGTTTTCTCCCCTTTGTTTTAATTCTGAGTTGTAGAGCCTCATGATAAATATAGACAGTAGTTAGGAAGAGAAATTGCACACTGACTGACAAGTCACCCTTTGATCTTAAGTTAAACTTGAATCTTGCTACTATGCATATCTTTCAATCCATTACAATTTCATAGTGAAGAGTAAAATTCTCATTAATCCAGTAAAAGGTATCTACTTTTTTATTTAACATTCACTAGACTAACATGTTTATTTTTAGCATAAGTAAATTCAGCAACAACGTTCAAGATTTAGTTTGTACGGAGCAGCTGACTAGCAGGTTTATTTTGGCTTATCCTTTTGATTGCAACACCTATACTTTAATAGCAACCAACTATTCATTTGTTAGTGTTAACTCAGTTTTCTGTTCTGCTGACAACATCCCCCTTTCCCTCCTCTCTTTCATCCTGCATCCTCATTAAAGTGATCTAAGTCATAATTATAATTTACCATCTTCATCCACTGTGAGGTCCACCACTTCCGCTGCATTCTGTCTTAGCGGCTGTATGACTGTGGAAATCCTACTACGGTTCCGCTGTTCTTGTGATCGAGCAGCATGAGAGCTAGAGTTTTGGTTCCAGTGAGATCGTGAGTGTCCAAGTGTCGAACGAGACCTGAAGGAGGAAAAAAAAATGCAGTTGCCTGGAGAAGTAACACATACGTTTGGCCTTGACTTGATACATTTTCTCTCGAGTCCGGTTGTCAGAGATGGAAACTAAGTTTTCTGCTCACTGTGAGTTGGTTCCGCTTGTTTGGAAAAGTTTGATTTTCTAAATGTTCTGCCACATTCAAATACACCACTACACCATACACACTAGTAGCTTATTCACTAGTACTACTGTAGCTTTGGGAGTATTCCAGTTCTGGCAAACATCCAAAGAGGCAGGACTCACACACGTTAGAGCTCATTAGTCTAATACTGCCATACAGTCTGCCTGGAAAGAGTACCACAATAAGACTTGAAAATATGGATAAGATTAAGGAAAAATGAAATGAAATGAAACCAAAATGAAACCACAGAGCTGTAGTTCCCCACCATTTAGCGCTTATACCTGCCCTTGCTTTATGCAAAGTTAAAAAACAAAGAAGTGTCTTTCCCATCCCTCAATTCTCCACACCACTATTTGTATCAAATTTGTGAAATACCGGACATACCAAGGATGACAGGAATGTCCATAGTATGAAAAGATCTAGAATACTATAGGTATTGTTTTGTATGTTATTTTATTCACTTATGTCTGAGATTTTGTTTTGAGAATTTTTACCTACTGTTATATAATTAAGTCTGTATTTTTAAAATAAACTCAGAACATAACCTCTGAATTTATAATCCCTTCAAATATATGCTATTATTTTCTTCTCTAGAGATAATTCAGAACCCTCTCTCACAAACTTTGGGAGGGATAGTAAGCATAAGCGTGAACTATGCCCATGGAAACTACTGGTTTTATTTTTCCAGGCTGAAACTTTACAACAAGTAAATTCAATCCAAACACAAGCCAAACACCCAGACCAAAGAATCTGTTAAACTGGAGTTAAGATTGAGAGAACATATCAGTTACTTAAGGGAAGTGCCCCTTATATGAATGTTATATTTCCCAAAATGCAAGCATTAGAAACCCAGAAAAGTCAGATGTCTGGGTCTAAAGTTTAATTTACATTCAAAATACAGAAATGCACAGACAAGGTAATCTAAAAGGATCTTCATTCTACCTGCTTAGCAATGCCAGCCTCATCTTCACTAATTTCTTTCAACCTACTATTACAGCACTAGATATCCTAAGTCTGGAAAAGCCATCATATTGGTAAAGTGCAACTCACCCCTACCATCCTCCCATCATCATCGTTTGTAAGTGCATAATCAAATCCCCCAACATACAGTTCCAGACATACTAATTTTTTTTCACCCATAAAGTGTATAAGATTTACAAATGACAGACACAGAGCACTAGTTTCATAATTGGTTCCATATAAATTTGTCTAGGACACAGTCTGATGCTTTGGTTTATTTCTGCCACAATTTCATGGTGTTTCTCTAAGTCTATATGTTATCTCTGTAATCAAAGATACTATAATTATGGCACACGGAATCAAAGAATTTGGAATGACTGGCTTACGTATACTACTTATCTAATTGGAAATTTAGCAAGTATGCCTTTCTGTGTACATTATATGCCCATAAAGGAAAATGGAATTGGTACAACCATTGTACCATTATAAGTAAGGCATTCTAGTTTCTGCACTCAGTGACAAGGTATCAATATTAATGAATACGTCCCCGAGCAATTTCTCTTGTGGGATCTTTACAGGGGAGCAGTTAAGATAGTTTGGGAGACACCTTTTATATGCTGCGATTTCTTTTTGCTTTAACCCCTGCTGCCCACAAAGTACCTGGCTAACCACAGATTTCACCTGTGGAGGGGAGAAAAAAGGCTGTAGACTTCCTGAACTCTGCAGTTATGGGGTTCCCTTCATGTAGATCTTTTGAGTTCTACAGGAGAGCATGTATGGGAGATTAGGGGTAGACCTAGAAGAGATGTGGTCATTTGCTAATCACCTTGATAGACCTCTTTGTTACGAACGCCAGGTCAAAGAACACTAACCACTCCCCTCCTGTTAATTTAAAAAAGTGAATTAAATTCCACATTTAAAATTTTACTTTTATCCTTAGAGATGTTAAACACCCGGGGCTCCTAGAGTTCAGTGAGAGTCGTGGACACTTACCTCCTCTGTAATATTTAAGCACAACAATGGCCTGATTTTCCAAATTGGAAAATGCTGCATTTAGAACCTTAGAAGTCCACCAGAAATAGAGACAATAGAGACATGGAATGCTGGCATGCTGCACCACAAGCATGAAAACTTACATTTATCTTCTGTCCCAAACCACCACTTCTGTAGATCTTATAAGCTCTGATGTTAGATTTTTTTCCCTGCAGCATGCAAGCTTTTTGTGTTGTGACAAAACTGTCCCTGCCTCCGTGGGTCCCGCATTTCCTGGCGGATTTTGCTAGCCTCAGAGACTCACTGTGACCCTCCACATAACCCTTCTTTCTCTAGAGAGAAGGGTCACAGTCTACTGAGCCATTTTCATCATAAGCCAGCGAGGGAAATGAGGAGAAGTTATCCTTCCTTGCACAGTTTCTGTTGTTTCCCAGTCTCAGTGATTAATCAGGGGGCAAAGGTGGCGGGGGGGGGGAGCCCGGGCCCACCCTCTATTCTGAACTCCAGCCCAGGGACCCTAATAGTATGGTACGGTAGCTGACCTTTTAGAAACATGACATGTACATGTCCCTGGGCTACTTCCCCCACAGCAGCCCTCACTTCCTCAAGCTCCACTTCACACCATATCAGGCACAAGGAAGGAGGCCCTGAGGTAAGGGTGTACTACTAGCCTCTCCAACCGCGCAACTTCTTCTCACAGCTCCTGACATGCACATGCACCTGACTAACTGGGAGGCTTTTAACTAGCTTCAGCCAGCCCGATTGGCTTCAGGTGTCCCAATCAACCTAGCCTTCTCCCTGCCTTCTGGAAAGTTCTTAATTGGCCCCAGATGTCTTAATTGACCTGGAGCAGCTGCCATTTCACTTATCCTGGTACCAGGGATTTGTTTACCCTGGACCTAATATATCTATCTCCCACTACTCTTCCATAGCCATCTGGCCTTGCCCCATCACATAATTATAGACCAATCTTCTCTGTTACTAAAGAAATTGACAGATTTAGATTGCATTTCTATTATATTTCCAAAAAATCGTGATATTTTAATGTATTTACCAAATCAATATTCTTACGAGAGCCATAAAGTGAATACAATATGAAAAAGTTCCTTTGTATTTCCACTTGCCCAGAAAACTAATTTTTGGTGACATGATGGAACAATAAAACTGCTTCATAACACTATATAAAATAGAAGGCCTTATTTTGCTCAGCAGTTATGTGACTGTGCAGCAGAGCTAATACATGAAAAAAATAGAATTTTTCTAACATTTGATTTGAATTTAGGAATCAGATCTGTGATTTGATACAAGGAAAGCAGAATCTATAAAGCTAGACACATTTTGGGAGGCTTAGGTTGGGCAAAGAGAAATGCCACTAAATGAGCTAAGTAGTACTGTACCTATCTCCACAAAAAATACACTCCCCTAAAATTAATGTTCTTATAAATTTTGTATCAGCTTAGCCTATATACTGGATTCCATGAATCCAATGATCATCTAGTTTTAACCTAGAGTATACATAAACTTCAAGAAGTTCAGTAATTAGCAAGCAATGACAACATTTTTGAACTGAAATGTAGGAACCATTCATCAGACTGCTGATCCATAACGCCAACAGGCTCATCAATGCCTGATATGCGTTTTCCTTGACAAGGTTACAGGCCTAGTGGATTGATGGGAGGGAACAGTAGACAGGATATATTTTGATTTTAGTAAGGTTTTTGGCACAGACCCACAAGGCACTCTCATAAGCAAACTAGGGAAATGTGGGCTAGATGAAATTATTATCAGATGCGTGCAAAAGACCATAATCAAAGAGTAGTTATCAACAGTTCACTATCAAAATGGGGGGATGTATCTAGTGGGCTCCCGGAGGGGTCTGTTCCGAGTTTGGTATTATTCAATATTTTTATTAGTGACTTGGATAATGGAATGGATGTATAAAACCTTCAGGTGACACCATGCTAGGAGGGGTTGCTAGCACTCTGGAGGAAAGGATTAGCATTCAAAATGACTGACAAATGCGAGAACGTGTCTGAAGTCAACACCTACTGCACAGTACTACACTTAGGAAGGAGCAAATCAAATACACCGCTACAAAATGGGGAATAACCGGATAGGCAATAGCATTGATGAAGACTAATGATTATAATGGATCGCAACTTGAATATGAACCTACAACATGATGAAGTTGTGAAAAAAAGCCAATATTCTGGGTTGTAACAACAGTAACGATGCATGTAAGACAATCAGGTAATTGTATTGCTCTCCTCGGCCCTGGTGAGGCCTCAGCTGGAGTATTATGTCCAGTTCTGGGTGCCACACTAAGAAAGATGTGTACAAACTGGAGAGAGTCCAGATGAGAGCAACAAAAATGCTAAGAGGTTTAGAAAACTTACTTCTGAGTAAAGGTTAAAAAAAGGGCATGTTCAGTCTCCTATTCTGAAGATTAAAGGGGGACCTGATAGAATATGTTAAATACTGTCCTAAAGAGGACACTAATCAATTGTTCTCCATGCCCACTGACAGTAGGACTAGTAATCTGCAGCAAGGAAGATTCAGGTCATATATGAGGAAAAACTTTCTAACGAAGGATAGTTAGCACTGGAAAAGGCTACCAAGAGGGCTGTGGAATCTCTGTCATTTGCGATTTTTAAGAACAAGTTAGACAAACACCTGTCAGTGATGGTCAAGATATACTTAATCCTACCTTCGCACAGGGGCCTGGACTAGCTGACATCTCGAGCTCCCTTCCAACCCTAGCTTTCTATCTTCATTTTACTGTATGTATCAATAAGTCTAATTATGGCTATTCCCTGGGGATATAATTAGATTTTCCACATTATCAACCTCTACTTTGAACCCATGCCTTTCAATGTGTTATGCTATTTTAAAAAGTGCATCATGCCTATTTGAAAGTGAAAGTTGACTGAGTTCTGTACAATACAAAAGTACACACAAAAAAAGAGAAAGAATACCTAAGAATTACAGTAGACAGCAAGCAACATGAAAATACAAAGATGCATCACTTAGAGGTCCATATAAAACCAATCAAGTAAGAGACTAAACAGACTCTATAAATCAACTAGTGTAGAGACTCAGTTTTTGTGTGGAACAAGTGAGACTTGAATAGTAAATCCTCTCTGGTGTTCTGGACCTCCCATGGGAACCCTAAAGAGTGAAGCCAAGACTCACTGCTCATAAGTAACCCTCTAGATGCCATACTCATTGTATCCACTGCAGCTGGTAGGGACGTTTCTCCCCACCCACTAGTCTGCCTTCCTCAATGAAGGCTTGAAATTGGGCTCTGTCTTCTAGGGGAAACTTGTCCTTAAAGTCTGGCACGTCTGAAGTAATAATTAAGGTAATATTTTGCTAACAAAGACTAATAGGTAGCGATACAAAGCTGCAGGCTTATAGAGGAGTACTCCTTTCTTCGCAAAAGTTCCAATCTCTTTGAGCCTTTATCAGCCAGGTGACCGTAGGGTGTTGTAACCTTGTTCTTTCTGGGTACGCTTGCACCACCAGCGAGTAGGGCATTAGGTATATGCAAAGCAATTCCACTCCTTTGGCTGGGATGAAATAATGCCAATTTTAGGTGAGGGAGTGCAGGGGGCCTGGGCATGCCAGACAGCCCTGGCTGGGTCCATGATGGCCTTATTTAGTGGGAGAGCTACTTTGCAGGGACCTATCAGCTACAGGATGTCAGGGTGCTGACACTAGGCATCTTGGACCTCCTCCAGAGGAATCTGGAGGTTATTTGCTATCCTCTGTAGGAGCTCCTGACACCGCCTACAGTTGTCTAGCAGAGACAGTGAAGAGGATGAGGTCCCTGTCAGTACTGGATCACAGAATCATAGAATATCAGGGTTGGAAGGGACCTTAGGAGGTCATCTAGTCCAACCCTCTGCTCAAAGCAGGGCCAACCTCCAACTAAATCATCCCAGCAGGGTCCATTTCCTCCTCCTCATACTCCAATGGATTTCGTAGATGCCATGTGGGAAAGGTGTGGTAGGGCTCATGATGGATCTGGGACATCTGCCATATGGGTCCCATGGGCCCCGATAGGACAAATACAAGGGGTCGACTGATTGAGAGGGACCACACAGCATCGGGTAAAAGCAGTACCATTCTCTGCCAGGGGATGATGGATAGCCCAGAACATCCAGCTCTTCCAAGGTCTCATTTCACCAGTGGGGCCATCAGTATTGGAGGATTAACATTTCTGCCTGAGGGTTGGAGCGGAGAGGGTTCCCGTATTGTCATAGTAGTTTTCCACCTCCGATGTGGCAATGTCTCTCAGGAGGATGAAGCCCAAAAGGAGAGCGGACTGAGGATAATGGAGGAAGATATCCTCTGCCAAGATATAGGTGTCTGTGCATCCCAGTGTTTGGGGCATTCCCGCGATCGGGACAGATGTTGCCGATACCTCCCAAGACATTTGGGATGGATGGTCCTTAGAAAGGATGACTGCTACAACTGAAGAGTCAGGTTTAGCAGCCTTTGATAGAACCAGTGGATGTTGGTCTTTATGTTTAGGAGACAGAACAGATGGATTATTTTTCTTACATGCTTTACCCTCCTTCCTGGGGGTCTTAAGCAGTCCTGAGCCCTTAAGATCTGCATGCAAAGGCACACCTGCACAGAGCTGGGGATGGGTCACTTCTCTTAGGAGGAGATCTGGATGCAGCTCTGTCCTCGAATCTATGAGAGTGCCCCCTACTCTCGTGTGAAGCCCTAAATGACAATTCCTTGGGCTTAGGAGCTCTAGGTTCCACTCCCAAGCTTGTGCTTGAGGTGGGTGTCATTGAGGCCAGTGTAGGGGGTAATTTCCCTGGCTGGATCAGAGTGAGGACTCATGAGCTTCTCTATAAGGTGTTCTCTCAACCAAAGCTCACAAGCCTCACATGTTCAAGAGGGAAAAGCAGCAGCAAATGCTGTACTCTGCCGAGATATTCATCTCCCCCAGACAAAGGCAGCAATGGTGCTCATCACACACAGAGAAAGAGTCAGGGTAATGGACTTAATTCTTGACTCCCAGGATTAGGCATAGTCCCAGTCTGTGGGAATGGACTCCCCAAGAGGGGGAAAAGCTAAGCTTAACCATATTGTATTAAATTTTTAATTATGCTAAATAAAAAAAAACTATTTATAATATATATTTACAGACTGATAAAGAAGCTGGAGAAATCTGTGGACATAGAGGATTCTGACTCTGGCCAAGCGGTACATAAGAAGGAATTGGAGATATATTGGCCCACACTGCCTCTTCTGCCCTCAGTCTAGAACATGAGGAGAGCAACTGCAAATGTGCAGGCCAAGTGACATTACTTACAAAGAATTTCCGGACTCAGGCGCATGGCACACATGCATACCCACGTGTGCAATACATGTCAGGACCAGCACTCAACGAATCACCACTGCCTCAGATAGGGATGAGGACAAAACAGCTGCTGGTATTGCCTGAACTGTCAGGTTCATGAACTGCAATCTGAGACACTGTAGTTTCCGGACACAGGGTAGGAGAGGTTTGTGATGGGTTGTCCCCCACTCCAGGGTGCCGCCTCATGTACTGGAGTCCCACTGAAACCGCCCGTTCCACCAGCCTGGACTCCCTCACCTTGTCCTGCTGTGCCAGCCCCTCCTGCCTACTGTAGCACACATACAGGGTAGGGACTTGCCCAGCTGCAGAAAGACACAGACACTGAAATCAGCTCTGCATGGGAAGAATCAGCTAGGGGACTGCTCAACACTCAAGTGCACACCCCCTATGGGGTGCAAACCTAAAATTATATCGTCTTGCACTGCACAAAAAACTGTACAGCGTAAGCTTGTGAAATACGTTTCCTCTCTCAATGTGCAGGAAGATATGTACAGCTTTTTGCCCCCTCAGTTATGAACTACACAAAATGGATTTTAGAATAAACAAAACAAGTTTATTAACTACAAAAGGTAGATTTTAAGTGATTACAAGGGATAGCAAACAGATCAAAGCTTAGTAAATAAACATAAATTGCAAATTGAGCTGAACACACTAGATAGGTAGGATATAAATTAGCAAATTCTCACTGAGTGATAAACAGGCTGGCAGATTCTTAAGGCACAAGTTGCCTTTGCTTTCCCAGGTTTTCGTACACAGGCTAAAGATCCTTCTAGCCTGGGATCATCACTTCCCTACAGTTCAGTCCTTGCCCTTCAGGTCTTTCCAGGTTTGATGTTGCAGGGATAGTGAGGTACCCTCATGAGGTCATTGTCCCCTTTTATATCTTCCTCCCACTTGCTGGAAAGCTCTTTTGCTGTGACCTGGATCAAACAGTTACCATTGTGTAGTGCTACCTCTGAGATATTTCTATTGTACACAGTTCCTGGGGTAATCTGTATGCTTGTGTGCATTTGCTCAATAAGCCATTAACATTGTTTGGCCTTTTTAACGGTTGTACATGAAAGGCTGCCTGCGGGTGTTTTCAACCTCACCATAAGTTTCAGTAACACATACACAGCCAAACTTCATAACTTCCCATACGACAATATGACAATAACACAAACAATATTAATGTTTAGCAGATCAAGACTTTTAGAATGATACCTCACAAGACATACTTTGTACAAAACATACCCTAATTACATGACAGCGGTGAATATTGGAGTGTCAGGGTGTCACAAGGTTCTCAATCTAGGAGAAGATGCAAAGCCATGATATCTAGGACCTTAAAGACCCCACAGTTTCCAATAGAGCCATGTTATAACATTATATCAGAAAGGGGCACCAGGGCAAGTATCTACTCACAAACCTGATGTGTCCTAAGTGAAGCCCTCTACTCCCCTTCAGATTTGTAATAAGTAAGAGAGCCTTTCCTGTCTTCCCTGTTGTATTGAGTGTCAGAAGAGGACAATGAACATTCTAAATCTAAGGGAGGGGGAGGAAGGGAAACATCAGAAGTCTGAGTACTAGGATTCTACAGGACATAAGCCCCAGAGCAGTACTCTGTGCCAATGACATAAAAGGCATCAGTACCACAAGAGGGATTTTTAGTCCAGTGGATAGCAAGGGAGACTGACTCTTATAAGACCTGAAGGTCCATTGTTACTGCATGCTTTTTTGTATTGAGAGAGGCAGTGCCACAAACCTTAGGAAAAAGAAAAGGAGTACTTGTGGCACCTTAGAGACTAACAAATTTATTAGAGCATAAGCTTTCGTGAGCTACAGCTCACTTCATCGGATGCATTTGGTGGAAAAAACAGAGGAGAGATTTATATACACACACACACACACACACAGAGAACATGAAACAATGGGTTTATCATACACACTGTAAGGAAAGTGATCATTTAAGATAAGCCATCACCAGCAGCAGGGGGGGGGAAGGAGGAAAACCTTTCATGGTGACAAGCAAGGTAGGCTAATTCCAGCAGTTAACAAGAATATCAGAGGAACAGTGGGGGGTGGGGTGGGGAGGAGAAATACCATGGGGAAATAGAGTAGCAGCCCTGTTAGTCTGTATTCGCAAAAAGAAAAGGAGTACTTGTGGCACCTTAGAGACTAACAATGCATCCGATGAAGTGAGCTGTAGCTCACAAAAGCTTATGCTCTAATAAATTTGTTAGTCTCTAAGTGCCACTGATTTGAAGGAATACATTGTCCCCAAATGTGAAATAGTTATGGGTGAAGACAAAGTCACTAAGTTCAGCCACCAGGTTATTTGGTGACAATGTATACCTTCAAGTCAGCGGCACTGCGATGGGTACCCGCATGGCCCCACAGTATGCCAACATTTTTATGGCTGACTTAGAACAACGTTTCCTCAGCTCTCGTCCCCTAATGCCCTACTCTACTTGCGCTACATTGATGACATCATCATCATCTGGACCCATGGAAAAGAAGCCCTTGAGGAATTCCACCATGATTTCAACAATTTCCATCCCACCATCAACCTCAGCCTGGACCAGTCCACACAAGAGATCCACTTCCTGGACACTACGGTGCTAATAAGCGATGGTCACATAAACACCACCCTATATCGGAAACCTACTGACCGCTATTCCTACCTACATGCCTCTAGCTTTCATCCAGATCATACCACTCGATCCATTGTCTACAGCCAAGCTCTACAATATAACCGCATTTGCTCCAACCCCTCAGACAGAGACAAACACCTACAAGATCTCTATCATGCATTCCTACAACTACAATACCCACCTCCTGAAGTGAAGAAACAGATTGACAGAGCCAGAAGAGTACCCAGAAGTCACCTACTACAGGTCAGGCCCAACAAAGAAAATAACAGATCGCCACTAGCCATCACCTTCAGCCCCCAACTAAAATCTCTCCAACGCATCATCAAGGATCTACAACCTATCCTGAAGGACGACCCATCACTCTCACAGATCTTGGGAGACAGGCCAGTCCTTGCTTACAGACAGCCCCCCAACCTGAAGCAAATACTCACCAGCAACCACACACCACACAACAGAACCACTAACACAGGAACCTATCCTTGCAACAAAGCCCGTTGCCAACTCTGTCCACATATCTATTCAGGGGATACCATCATAGGGCCTAATCACATCAGCCACACTATCAGAGGCTCGTTCACCTGCGCATCTACCAATGTGATATATGCCATCACGTGCCAGCAATGCCCCTCTGCCATGTACATTGGCCAAACTGGACAGTCTCTACGTAAAAGAATGAATGGACACAAATCAGACGTCAAGAATTATAACATTCAAAAACCAGTTGGAGAACACTTCAATCTCTCTGGTCACTCGATTACAGACCTAAGAGTGGCTATCCTTCAACAAAAAAGCTTCAAAAACAGACTCCAACGAGAGACTGCTGAATTGGAATTAATTTGCAAACTGGATACAATTAACTTAGGCTTGAATAGAGACTGGGAATGGATGAGTCATTACACAAAGTAAAACTATTTCCCCATGGTATTTCTCCCCCCCCCCCCACTGTTCCTCTGATATTCTTGTTAACTGCTGGAATTAGCCTACCTTGCTTGTCACCATGAAAGGTTTTCCTCCTTTCCCCCCCCTGCTGCTGGTGATGGCTTATCTTAAGTGATCACTCTCCTTACAGTGTGTATGATAAACCCATTGTTTCATGTTCTCTGTGTGTGTGTATATAAATCTCTCCTCTGTTTTTTCCACCAAATGCATCCGATGAAGTGAGCTGTAGCTCACGAAAGCTTATGCTCTAATAAATTTGTTAGTCTCTAAGGTGCCACAAGTACTCCTTTTCTTTTTGCGAATGCAGACTAACACGGCTGCTACTCTGAAACAAACCTTAGGGTTGGCTATGCCAATGCACTTGGTACAGACACTCTGTGTAGAAGCAAATAGTGTTTAGGAGAGTAGTACTGATGAGGTCTGTACCATAGTAACCGACTCCAAAGCACTCTGTGCTCAGGTAATCCCTGATGCCCTGGCAGCAGCTGATTGAGAGTCTTCAAGTAGTCCCAAAGCCCCAGTACCATGCTCCCTCAGAATGGTTACCCACATCAATCCATAAAGTCCCCTTAGAACCAAAGAGGTGAGATGACAGACCACTTCTCGCTGGGAAACTCCCACTGAGATTTGTCCCTGCTCTTCCCAGATTAGCAAAACTCTTTATCTGAGGATTTAGGTTTTATCAGCCCTATCTCTGTCTGAAGCCATCATGGGTCTTTCCAGATTGGAGCTGAATTACTGGATCTGAAGCTGAAGGGGTCACTCCTGTACAGAGATGAAACTTTTCAAAGGGGGTCTGCCCTCCCCAGACCAGGGATTAGATGCATGGATAGATCTAACAAAATCATCTTTAAATGTCCCTCTCTAGCTTTCAAGGATCTTCTAGAAAAGGAATTACACACCACACATTTATCAGAGATGTGCTTCTTCTAAACAAAATGGCATGTTATGTGCCCATCATTTACCAGAATTGCCAACCTCCAAGAGGGGCAATACTTAAACCTAAGAGACTTAATAACATCCCTCCCTATGTCCCAATTCCAGGAAACTCCCAGAGAAGAAAAAGAAGGGAGTACACACACAGCTAAGAGCAAAAAGGGATGCATAAAGATGCAGACACTGAGGAGCTCAGTCTTGCAGCAGTGGGTAGTGGGAAGGAACTTAGTGGTGGAATACTTATGGACAAGCACTCAAGTACTTTCAGCTAAGTCCAGGAGCTTGCAGCAGAATGTGCAAAGATGCTAGGTACGGACATGCTTCCTTTTTCCTACATGGAGGGTGAGATTATGCCCCCTTGTATCAGATTCCTAGATTTCCTGTTTTACTAACAAGGCAGTATCAGATCAGTGTGCTACTTTAAGAATTGCAGAACAGTATGGTCTGGAGAAAAGGAGTACTTGTGACACCTTAGAGACTAACAAATTTATTAGAGCATAAGCTTTCGTGAGCTACAGCTCACGAAAGCTTATGCTCTAATAAATTTGTTAGTCTCTAAGGTGCCACAAGTACTCCTTTTCTTTTTGCGAATACAGACTAACACGGCTGCTACTCTGAAAAAAGTATGGTCTGGGTACCTGAATGTAGAAGGGTACACTTGACTACTCACATATAGCTCAGTGGTCAGACGGAGCCAACTACATATGTTACAGCCTATTAGGTCAGGAGCAGCAGAGAGACTGGCAGCAGCTCTGGCAACATATAAATCCTCAGATGACAGCATGCCACAGTCACGGTTTCCAGCATAATCTTGGAAAAGCTGCATGATGTCAGAGGAATGGCTAAGGTCCCTCTCTGCTGGCTTTGCAGCAACAAGGGAGTAATCATAAAGACAGAGCACAATGGTCTCTTCCACATCCCTAGCTTCACTCACTGCCTCAATCTGGTTGAGAGTCAGTTTCTGGATAGCATTACAAGGTGCAGGAACTGCTGTCAACAGCTCTCAACCTCAATGCATTCATAGTGGATGCAGTCTGTGGGATAGGCAATCTGTGGTCCCACCTAAGGAGGTAGTACTAAGATGCTATGGGGAGTCTCAAGAGGCCCCCCCACCCCTCACAGTAGTGGCAGACAACCATGTTTGACAGCCCCTATCACCACAGAAAAGTGTTCCCAAATACTGGAGAAGAGGGAGAGTTTTGTAATAAGGGGCTCCACTCCTCTTTCACCTCTCCACCACCACCACTACAACACACCCTAGCCCACTTGTTTGTTTTAAAAAGTCAGTGTCCTACTCCTCAACTACCCCTCTTCCCTGCCCTGATTAAATGACGCACTGAAAATTGCACACAACATGGCCACTAGTGGAATTTCTGTTCCAGGTCAAAATATTTTGTTATGACATTTGAGACTAAACATTTTGTTATCTGAGAAACTAATTTTTGCAGGGTTTTGCTACAAAAATCAGAACATTTTGAACCAAATCAAAACAAAAAATAAGTTGCTCTCAAAATCCTCCACAAAATGGAATTACTGTTCCTTACACAGTTCTAGCAGGTATATTTTCCCTCAGTATCCTCCTCCTTCACCACTAGTAACATTACCATCATCTGAAAGAAGGGCTCACCATGAACCAAATAATTTAAGTGCTTTGTTTAATATTACATTTTCTTCTTTCTGACCTTAACTAGTAATTCTTTGACTATGAGTGGCCAGTAGGGATTAATTTCAACATACTGACAGTCAGCTGAGCTCCAAGAAGATTTCCCCATCTCATTACTACCAAAAAAAAGTTGATGTGCCCTGTTGATTTTTTTTTTAATAAAGTACTATAAAGAGTCATAATTTTTGCTCCAGTTTTAATTCCCTAGTTTGTAAATTAAACATATACCAGATGTATAATTTAGGTACTTTGTTAAGGGTTCTTCGATACACTATCACCTTTTAAACAGTGTTTGAAGAATTAATCTCTTTCTTTGTTTTACTTATACAAGCGAGAGTAGGGATCAACTAATTTCAAAAGTCTCCCGCAAACAGGTTCCTTATACAAAGTCACAGCTTCGGATCTTTCATACTTATTTCATCTCCCACTTTGAGGTTAACAAATTTAATGTTTTTTAAAATACTGAACTTTTCAATTTTCAGGCCATTAGCACTTAAGAATTTTAAATATGATTTTTACTTTAGTTTTGGCAAAGAGAAAGAATATCACTTATGATCAAATATCTGAAGATTAACTCCATGTCTCAATCCTAATATAATTCCCCCCCAGAGGAGGGACAAATTTTAAACTACCATTACTTAAGTCTAGTGACAAACTTGAATAAAAGTTAAATCATCAAAAATACAGTTAGCTGCTCACAAGCACCTTTTAAACAATAGGGCTAAAGCTAATGTCTAATACTACTGAATAATTACTCAATGAGTCATCACTTAATAGGGGATCAATAGCTCAACACAGGAATTACTATAATCCATGTTTTAACTATAACAGATTTGATCACAACAATGGAAATATTTTACATACTCCCAAATCTGCGGTAAACAGTACTTCTCTGCAATACCCATGTGCCATATAATTCATTCATTAAGTAGGATTGCAGGTAACAAAATGACAGATCATTTTCTCAATATCAGTCTTCTTATAGTCAAATATTAATAGAGGTAGAATATAACATCCATGTCTACAGTGGAAAGTACATACTTTAGCATGCAAAATATTGTCGTCAACTAGCTGAAGAGACTCAAACCATCATCATTTACTAAAGAAGTTACTATTAATACCTCCCTCTCTCTCCCTTCGATAAATGTCTCTTAATATAACTTCTCAGAACTCTTCTTCCATAGAGGTTATTCAGAAGAATGTCATGAAGCAAATTCAGCTGTACCTCAGGAAATTTAAAACCCAAGGGTTGAGTAGTCTAAAGGGTTTAAGATATACCTTCCATTAATTTTAGTAGGAGACATATCTAATATCCTTTGACTTCTTTGAAAAATTTCAAAAGGGAGTATTTAAAAAAAAATTAAAGCTAAGATTTCCTGTGACATTGAACATCCTCTCTCACTGAATTAAGATACTCTGTTATAAGAGCCCAATTCCACAAAAACATATGTACTTACCTTTACTATCATTGAAATAAGTGGGACTACTAACAGGAGTACAGTTAAGCACACGTGCAAGCATCTTTGCGGGATCAGAACCTAAAGTCATTAAAAATTAAATAAAGTCTGCATTTTCTATTATATGAAATAAGTAGAGCATTACACTAGCTGACCTTCATTTTTTGAGGATGTATATTGGGTATAGAAACTGTAAAGGATATAGAAAACAAATTTACTTAACTTGATGGCAAAATACTGAAAATAGACATAAAAACCTCAAAACTTTGTGAATCAAAGAAGTTGTCAAATTTCTTTTTTTAAATTTACAGCCATCCAAATTACTGAAACCAAGATGACAAGTTCATAAACTACTATGACCTATCTGGGTTTGGGGGGGGTGTGTGTTAACACTACCCACTCCTTACACAAAACTTATTCAATACATTTAAAATAGGTATTGTAAGAAAACCCATCTTCTAGATTAGACAGAAAAACGATACTATAAATTAGAGTGCTGTATACTGTATTTTCATGTTTTATTCTCATTCAACCTAGATTTTTACTTCCATCCAAAACACATCCTTGACTTTTAAAAAACGTAACCTGCTTCATCTATATGAGAGTTATGTGAAGTGAACATAAGACAGACACTTATTTTGCTTTGAACAGTATTCTAAATAGTGGTGAACAACTATGTCAGAATGTTCAGTTTATTCACAATATTTGAAACTAAAATTCTGAATTAAGTTGGAATTTTAAGACTGCTGATGGCACCTTCTGTTCAGCAGAACAGCAAAAGAATTTGTAATTCTGGAAATCCTGTGATGTGCCTGACCAGGCCACATGACTTTGGTCTGAATAGGAAGTACTAAGATAACTTCACCACAGTAAAGAATAATTGACTGGTAGGGAGGGCATTTTCTGGCATTTAATGATTGCCTGGAAGAACCTAAGGCTTAAGGCTGAGCTGAGGACCTCTTTCAGTCATTAGATGACTGAATCCTAGAGCTGAAGATCAGCATTGCTATTATAAAACACAAAAATATAAAACTGTAGAGAAAGAAAGTAATTACATGCATGTGTTCAACTGAAAGTTGCCAAGGATACAGTGCTTTGTTTTAGAAGGAGGTCTTTTCCTTGTAGCTGAAGACCAGTAGTAAACAGTAGAAGAACAGAATGTTACCCTTGCCACGCCATTAGTGAAATTAAAGATTTAAATTTATCAGTAATCTGCATTTTGAAAGAGCTGGCAAATTCAATACCATCTAAAACTTATTGACAGATGTCATCAAAATGCATTGGAACAAGCCTTTGACCTAATCTTGCTACCACTGGCAAGACTACCATTGCCATCAATGGGAGCCGGATTCATGTATTTGGGGGAGGAGGAGGAAAAGAGAAACACTAGCCTTTATCCGATACTCTCCTTTAGTCCTTTTGGCTATGACACAAACCTTTTCTTAATAATGCTGAGCAGAGAAAAAGCTGAATATGTAAAAGAATTCCATCCATCTTTAATCAAGCCTTGAATTAATGTTCTATAAATGCAATCAGCTTAATCTAGGCTCATTTTTGACGCTTTAAAGGTTATCTACAATTCACAAAAAGCTTAAAGTGATAGTTTGAGAGGTATCTGAAAAATCTTTCCAAGCATCCTGAAAAATATTGCTGCAGCTCCTAATAACGTACATTAAGGTGGACTGAAGATGATGGGCAAGAGTTAAAAATGCACAAGACTGAGAAAATAGGCAAGGGCTAAAACCGCAGAGTCAACAAGAAACTGTACTGCAAAGGAAAATTCATGAATTTAAGAAAGAAAAATAAATTAAGATAAAGAGCTACAGGCAATGCTACACGCAAAAAATAAAGTTGATTTATCCTGTCTCTCCTCCCTTTGCTTCCCACTTTGTGTTATCTTGCTTTATGTTGCCTATTAGGAGTGTAATCTTGTTGGTGCACAGACTAATCTGACGCAAATGTCATGTTTCAGACCAATAAAATACATTTATGGAAGTGGGGGTTGTATTAACAGACGTTTCTGTGAAACACACGCACACACACTTCCAAATAAGTGTCCCACTACTGCTTTAAGGAGCACTCTCAAAGAAGTAGATGCTTATGATTAGAATGCAGTTAATTTATTCAAACCAAATGACTCTACAGGAATATCATTTTGTCATTCTTATTAAATATTATTATTCAAAGACCTGATCACAGGAGGACTATGAGCTGCCAATGTGATGCAGCCATGAAAAAGGCTAATGCAGTCGTAGGATGCAACAGGTGAGGTATTTCCAGTAGAGACAGGGAAGTGTTAGTACCATTATACAAGGCACTGGTGAGACTTCATCTGGAATACCGTGTGCATTTCTGGTCTCCATGTTTAAGAATGATTAATTCAAACTGGAACAGGTACACAGAAGGACTATTAGCATGACCTGAGGAGAGAAAAACCTACCTTATGAGAGGAGACTCAAAGAGCTTCGCTTATTTAGCTTAACCAAAAGAAGGCTGACAGGAGATACAATTGCTCTCTATAAATAGATCAGGAGGATAAATACCACAGAGAAAGAGGAGATATTTAAGTTAAGCACCAATGTGGACACAAGAACAAATGGTTATAAACATGTTTAGACTTGAAATTAGATTAAGGTTTCTAACCATCAGAGGAGTGAAGTTCTGGAACAGCCTTCCAAGGGGGGCAAAAAACCTAATTGTCTCCAAGATTGATCTTGATATATATATATATGCAGGGGACGGTATGATGAGACTGCCTATAATGACATGTAGCTGATCTGTGACTGCTAGCAGCAAGTATCTCCAACGGCCGGAGACGGAACACTAGATGGGGAAGGCTCTGAGTTACTGCAGAGAATTCTTTCCTAGGTGTCTGGGTGGTAAGTCTTGTCCACATACTTAGGGTCTAACTGATCACTATATCTGGGGTCAGGAAGGAATTTTCACCCAGGTCAGATTGGCAGAGAGCCTAAGGGTTGTTCACCTTCCTCTGCAGCATGAGACACGGGTCACTTCCAGGTTTAAACTAGGATGTAAAAGGTGGAGTCTCTGTAACCTGAAGTCTTTAAAACAAGAATTGAAAACTTCAGTAACTTAGCCAGAGGTTATGGGTCTATTACAGGAGCGGGTGGGTGAGATTCTGGGGCCTGCAATGTGCAGGTGGTCAGACTAGAGGAGAATGATGGTCCTTTCTGGCCTTAAAGTCTGAGTCTATATAACTCCCTTAGTTAATTTTATCAGAAATCAGCTTTGATAAAAAAAAGTAACAACCACCTTCTAAAAATGATTTCTACAATCCTTCAAGTTTTAGAAGTTGCAACACACCCTCAACAGCAAATAGGTATGTATATATTTGTTGCAGAGGCACTTGAGTGGCTCCACATGTCAGTGCCAAGTTTTCTGCTTCAAGCAAAGTTGCCTGACAAAAGCATCTAGCTCTAGTAGGAAGGCAAATTCTCAACCTGGAGAACTTGTGGCTCACCAGACACTCTGCAAGCACAGACAGACATCTGTAACATCCTTGTAGATTTTGTCTAAAACCCAAGGACCACTAGTGGAAATGAGAAATTTTGATATGGATATCGTCCATACATACAAACCATTTTGAACAACATTACTTCTTTCTTGTTTTCAGGCTGTTGGTGAAGACTATACAAAACACACACACACACAAAGTATAACATGCTTTTTGAACTAATATCCACATTTTTAGGAGGTTAGCATTTTTTTTTAAAGTTACTTACACAGTAGATAAACTATCCCACCCAACTCACCCACGATACAAAGAGATATAGGCTAATCTTACCGATAGCTTTCTCCAACTGTTACAATTTCCACTTCACTGTCTGTTGAGGTAACATTGATTTCTTCATTGGCAGTGACCTGGGGAGTGGAGGATGCTTCAATCACTACAACATCTTCATCAATACTTCCTGAAGCAGGGAAGGGGAGAGAAAAATCAACAGTTTGGATTATGTACATTTGACATTGCCTTTGTCATACAAGATTCATAGAACCCATGGGATCGGAAGGGACCTCGAGAGGTCATCTAGTCCAGTCTCCTGTACTCATGGAATTCATTTTTTGTTTATAAGTTATTACCTTTATATATTAAAAAACTGCCTTTATTAAAGTGTATGTGCATTTTATAGTATATTCACAAGTAAAAGGGATAGAGATAATGTAACAAATTTGTAATGCAAGCCCATCAAAAGCATCTACCAAATCTGATCCAAAAGAATTAATTATTCAGAGAAGAGGAATGCTTCAGCACTACCCTCTCCGAACTCTCAACAACTATGTTTTTAGGTTTTGAGGGAGACAACACAACTCAATTTACTGAGGTTTTTCAGTTTTAGATTACCGAAGCAACAGATAAAAGATAACTCAATCTTGAACTGAACATCTCTACACTTAGTGGAAATAAGATGAAGTTCAAAGGCTTGAGACAGACAGACAGCAAGTAGATATGCAAGCTTCTATCACAGATAATCTAAAACATTTTAGTCTCATTATCTGTACCACTTTATTTCATTTAACGGCCACCTAAAAGGTAAACTAGAAAAGGAGTTTAGAAAGAACTGAATAGTGCCAAACTGTGATCTAAATCTTAAAGGAGCCTGCAGGAACACATTGGAACTTGCAAGCATTTTTACACAGCCTATCCCTTTACTAAGACTTTTGGGTAAGAGACTGTGAGGGCTATGTATTTTAGAGGAAACTTATTAGATTGTAGAAATTGTGTCTTCAGTTTTGATGATTGGATGCATTTTGTAACTTGCATGAAGTCCCACCAAAAAAAATGTAAGACCAAAAAGACTTGGCGAGAATACTACACATAAATTTAAACTGCGTCCTAATTGCATTATGTTTTCTACAACTTGTAAGTAAACAGTTACAGAATTAAATCTGTATTTGCCACCTCCTTTTGTCATTACTATTCATATCAAAAGTAGAAATTCAGCATGTTATGATGTTAAAATAAGAGTTCCTGAGTGCTGGGAACACTGCTGACTGCAAGGGCATACAAGTGAAATTTCAACTGGGGAAGGAGGGAAGAATTACTTGTCAATATTTTTCCCTAACTTTTTGGCAAACAAATCTTTCTCAAGAGGCTAAAAAATTAAGTTATTGCCTACTGGTTTTTACTTTCTAAATACTGAATATTTCTGTATTATTTTTACCCAGCCAGCTGGAGTCAAATACTCAAAATATTAAGCCAGTTTTGCAAAGCTGTGCTCACCCATTCACTTTGCAAGAGCAATATTCTGATAAGCAAGTAATATTGTCCCATTGTCATCAGTTTGCAGAATAGATTTGGTCTTTAATGATAATATTTTCATTACTCCTGGGGGAATTGTGCGCCACTGTGCAACCACAGAATTCATGTCCCCCACAGATTTCTTTGCTTCCCCGCAGAAAAATGACTCTCTGATGGGGAAGCGAAGGGAAGCCACAAGAGTGGTCATGTGACCCTCCCTAGCGGTATCTTTTGGGTGCCCAGTGCAGCTAGCAGAGAGGTAAATACTGTGGGGCAGACGGTGGGACTGGGGCAGACCTGGCAGTCAATATCCTGCACCGTGCTTAGCTGCTAGTCCCGGCACTTCAGACCCACCCCCAGATTTCTCCCCAGGATGCAGGAAGCTCTGCAAACTCTTCTCCACCCCACCCCACCCCCGCTTCCTGCACCAATTGCTCTTCAGCTGCAGGAGGAAGGATCACCATACAGGGAACTTCTCCCCCATCCGCTCAAAGCCCAGCCTCACCCCCCCACACCCAGAGGCCCCCCGTCAAGCCCCATTCCCCCTGCACTTGGACCACCACGACAAACCACCCACACCCAGATCCCCATCCCACCAAGCCTTAACCAGCTTCACCTGGATCCCTACCCTATTGAACCCCACTCCCCAGCATCTGGACTTCCCCACTGCACCCCCCACATCCAGACCCCACTGCCAAGCTTTATTCCCCCACCCACTCCCCCCACCGCTGAGCCCCAACCACCTTCACCTGGACCTCCCTGCAAAGTCCCATTACTGTTGCACTCATAACCCACCAACAAGCCCCTTTGCACCCAGATCCCCCACTGAGCCGCCTGCACCCAGGTTGCTCCACACAGAACGCTCTCAACCCACACCTGGATCCCCCCACACTAAGCCCCTCCATACTTGGATCCTGCCTTGCTGAGCCTGCCTGCCCACCTGGCACAGAGGGGCAGGTCCCTGGGGTGTTTCTGGGGCAGGCCCAGTCCTTGCACTGTGTCAGGGTTGGGAGCAGCCTCACCGCTGAGTCCATGTCCTGGGGTGGAGCTGCAGAGTGATCTCCCACCTCTTTGCAGCCAGTGGCCTGTGCTCCCCAATGCCATGCTGTAGCCTCCACATTTATTTGACAAAAAAATTGCAGAACTCTAAAATATTGTGCACAGAATTTTTAATTTTTTGGTGCAGAATGCCATCAGGAGTATTTCATGACAATTTTTCCAGGAGTCTCTTATACACACCACTTTCCATGAGTGAAGCAGCCTATTGGAAAAAGGAAACTGAATTTACATACTCCACAGACAATGGCAAGACACTTATTTAGTTACATAGTGATGGGGTTTAGATATGGGGTTAACAGGTGATAGGAGTAAGAGCCAATTAGTGCACCTGTGCGTGCCTCCTGTTCTGTGGGATAAGAGCTCCATAAAGATCGTTAGGCACCTGGACCTGATAAAGAAGCTGAGGGAACTCAGTAGAGGGGAGTTGGATTGTCCTGTGGAGAGAAATTCCTACACCTACCTACCTACGCCAACGAAAGAACCCCCAGTGTAGGATCTACACTGATGTGCTGCAGCAGTGTCACTGTAGCCTTTCAAGTGTAGACAAGCCCTAAGTGTCTGAATATAGGGTAGGTAGCTCCTTTCCACTGCAATGACAAAAAAATCAGAGCATGAGTACATCTGTTATGGGTATTTTAGGGCCATGGATGGCAGAGTTAAGGTTGTATGGTGTGTACCCTGTGTATTTCCTGGTTTTCTGAAGTTTAAATTTTGCTGAACTCAATGTTCTGAAAGGTTACAAGAGGTCACTGGGAAACCTGAATTCTGTATTAATGATTTTATTATCTGTAGCTAGTGAACTAAATGTTTCTGGTTACTAATTAAAAAACATTGAAGAACATGAAGATCTGATCCTCTCATACCTAGTTTTACTCAGACTGGAAAAAGAAAAAGAAGATTTCCTGTTTTTTCAAATGCAAATTAGTTTCTCAAGTCTGAACTAATCATTGAACAGAATTAGTTGAATTAAAATGGAAAAAAAATTCTCTCTGCACATACAGAAGAGGCTATTGTTGTCAAAAGCTGCTTTAGAACTTCAACAAACTCTGGTTCCAGGTATTTAGCCAGTAACTTTCACCTGTCTAATGGTCTTTATTTAAAACGGCAGCAAAACCGTACACACTGCTCAGTACTATATTTTGTATTTAATTTAAATAATTTTAATAAATGAAATAAAAGTTTAGGCCTTAACATAGGTTGTCAATTTCCGATTTAATTTAAGAATGTTTTTATATAAACCTGCATTTAATTTCAAAAGCGGTTTGTTTTTTAAAATCATTGATTCTTATCCATCCTGCCAGTGGACCACAGTCTGGGAACCATTATTTTATTCTACTGCAGGATTTAGGGATAACATGGTTATAGGAACTTAAACTCTCAATTTAATTCTATTACAACTTAAAAGTATACCATTACTCAGATAACTATTAAATACTGAACTCTCTTAATGAGAGAATTATAGTACACTCTCTCAAATAACCCATTTCTTTTTTTAAAGGAAGAGCACCATTTATAAGGTCTATAAACAAAAAGGTTAAGGAAAACCATTCACATACTATTCACCATAAAATGAACAGATTAATAAATCAACTAGATTACTCGCTCAAAAAAACAAGAGTTCCATTTTACCTGAGGGAACAGTTGTACTGTTTTGGTGGTTGTCACCAGGAGATACAAATAAGTCTTCCTCTCCTTCAGTGGAAGAACTTGAGGAAGATTCACTACTGAGGTCATTCTCACTGGAACTGCTAGAGCTGGGTAGCAAAGCATACTTTCTTCGAGCTAATACCTCCCGTTTTTTTCTCTGAATTAAAATTCGTTCTTTTTGGTTTTGCGTTCGCTGTGAGGAACTGGTTTTCACAAACCTCTTTCTATATGGAGGTCTTCTCGGTGAATTGCTATGAAAACAGGGTCTTTTCATTAATAGTCCAGGTACAGATTCTGTCTCAGTACGAGGCCACTTTTGTGACCTTGCACTATGAGTTCTACTTGTACTCAACACTGCCTGAGTATGTCTTACAGGGGTCTCCTTTTCCTCATCAGATGTGATTGTATCAGAGTCTCCAAAATGTAGGCTGGATGAAGGTGAAGACACACAGTCACTAAAAGAAGAATCATTGTCTTCACTTTGTGTTTCTAGGCGTTGTCTTAGTCCTAAAATTCCCTGGTTTTCTTTAACACCACAGTTTTGAGCATATGAAGGGCCAGCCTGCTGACTCTTGCGTTTTTTCCGCACTACGATACCTTTGTCTTGTTCTGGATGATTGCCATTCATGTCCTGCTTTTGAGAGTCACCACACAAGTGAGAGAATTCATTCCCTACTTTATTGGCAATCATCTCAACTTCTGCAGAGAAACTTTTGGCTGCCCCAATGGGCTCAGGATTCAAGAGGATCCCCTTCAGACTCTCCTGTCTCTTTGGTGCATCAGAGGGAACTTCACTCTTCATATCCGCTTTTATAGTATAGACTATATTACATTTGGGAGTCCATCGAGACATGGAAAACTACAAAGAAGTCCTGGAAAGAAAATCAGACATTAATCAAGAAAAAAATTAACCTGCTATTAATGTTGCACTAGAATAACTATAGATTAGCAACCAAAAAAATACCACATCTTTTAGTGGCAATGGGAGTATGCTAGCTATTTTGCTTCTTTCACTAAGCGAACACTAATATGTGAGAAAAAACGTTGGTTTTATGAAGTATTTTTCCTGCTAGAAATATGTTCTGTTTTTATTCCAGATAGTACTTCCTAGAAATTTAGTCAGAAAAATGTCTATTCTACCTTTGACCAAGGGGGCTTTATACGCAACACCCATCAGCATTAAAGGGCCTTACAGGTGTATAAATAGGTGAAAGAATAGTGACTCCAAAATATTAAGACAGGACAATGATGACATAATGGGCTTTCTATGACTCAACCTGCTGGTGGTCCTAAACAACCTTTTACACTAGAAGCCAACAACTTATAGTAAGGCATCCAACATGGCATAGTCAGAGATCCCGATCACCAGGATACAAGACAGAAACCCAGTAAGGAACTCAAAAGCAAGCGAGCTTTAAGAATATAACCATCCAGCACAAGTTATGCAATGTTCCCTACCAAGCAAGAATTTCTGAGCTGTCAAATCATTTTAATGTCTTCATAGATGTACAATGTAACTAACATAGAAACTTTCCTTTCTGGCCATTACCCTGTTTTACTTAAGCATGGAATGATCTACAGAATTAAAGGATTTACCACTGAGTACGCTCAATGTTATCTACAAAGTGCTCAGAGGTTGTCAATTTCAATGCAATTTTTCAGACATCCTAAAACTGTAACAAACATGGTTTTTTTGTTTTGGTTTTTTTTAATAATCTTAACATTAAATAGGTGTCTCGGAACTAGTTTGCCTTTCACATTGCTGTAAATAATTCCGTGGAAAGATATGAATAGAAAGTCTTGTTGAATTCTGGCAAAAGGAAATATTCCAGCAAGCCAGTCAGAAATTTGCCAATACATTCTGGGCAGTCACTACTTTATTGCCCCATCAGGAGGTTTGCATCAGCTGTTTGGAGTAAAACAATTCTAGAAATTGCAAGTAACTTTGGCTTTTTCCCCCCTCCAGAGTCCAGCAAGATCTAGTACAAATATTTTGTTAGGTCAGGTCAGCTATTTTGACTAGTACAGTATGATACTAAAATGTCTTGTTTCTTTCCCCAGTAAAACGAGGGAAGGTTGTTTAAAGTGTCAGAACATTAAACCAAAGAATGTTTAATTTCACACACACTGTAAAGTTTAAATTGAAAAAGCATTAGCTTTGGGAGAATTTACAAATATCTTGTAACACTTCACAAGTAACTCAACATGCTGTCAAGAGATTAGTGACTGTGTGAGGCAAATTGCTTATTGGTTTCTAAAATATGGTCATCATACTAGATTATCTTTAAGAATGATATATGTTTTTGAAGTAACTCTGATACATTCCCATATTCAGAAAATATAAATAGCTTTAATTTGTCATCACCAGCACCACCAGATATCTCCACCCAAATGGCCCAGGACACTGCCATAGTGAGAAGCCTATCTCCAATCAACCACAGCCAGCTGCTGGAAAGACAAGGGTGCTACATTACCTACCACTGGGCTGTCCTTAACCATTCTTAAGTTTTCTCTTTCATATCAGCTGCTAGCCAGAGACTATTTAAGTATGAATCTCTGCTGGCCCCCTCTGGCTGCTGGATGGAGAAAACAGGATCCTTCATTGCATTCAGTATTTTTTTTCTTTTTTTTTCTTTTTTCTTTTTTTTTTTTAAAGAAGGGAAGGCCTCGCTATTGTACTCTTGGCTTTAGAGTGCGTGCAGGATTCCTAATCTATACTTTCCTGATCCCATGAATAGCTAGTTCACACCTGCTATTCCTGCTCATAGCTTTCCTGGTAAGCAACAAAGTGATATCAACCTGATTTTTCAGTTTAACTGATTTTCCTCAGAGCCCTGTGGGAAATGAAATTGCAGCGCCTTTTCAGTTTCAATCAGCTGCTACTCAAGCAAACTATGAATAGCATCATAAATATTGAAACAAAACACTGGCAGAATGAAGATCATATTAGATCAGTTCACATTTTATACAGTTGCAAGAAAACCTGAAGGGCTAGTTATCTGACTTTATATCAATTAGTTTCTCCAAAATGTAATGGCTTTGTCCCAATTTCTCGCTCAGGAAAGCTCTTTCTTTCCAAGTAGATTCTTCAAGCTGTGGTTTTATAAGCTAGTGTATTCAAGGTGCACTGGTTAAGATAAACCAGTGCAACTTCACTCCTTTAGTAAAACTTTTGTTTTTAGAAAAGGTGCAAGTTCACAGCTGAGTATGTGGTACCAAGCACAGTGATGGAACGCAACTATTTCCTTAACCTCACCAAAACATTTTGAAACCCTTATATCCATGAGGCTGGAAGGTTCCTCAAAGTGGCTTTTGTATATCAGCCTCTGCATATTTGCCCCCAGAGAAAATCATGCTTTAGATTCTGTCTCTCTGAATAATCTCATGAAGATGGCATGGGAAGAGGCACTACACAAAACATGATGAAGCTGATGAATGACAAAAGGCTGGCACATATGTGGAATGGGGTACAATTATAATTCATATGTAGGAATACCAAATGTGGAGATAGTTGCAAACTCCAAGCAGTTACATCTCCTATTGCATATTGAGAGAGGACTAGCCTGGCTGTTCAAGAAGTTGAATACTTTCACCACTGCCAACCTCAGAATATGGCCCCCATACACCTACACGTCCCAACAGTACTTAATTTCTCAGCAACTCTGGTCTTAGGCTTGTCTAAACTTAAAAATTAGATTTACCTAGCTATGTTGCTCAAGGCTGTGAAAAATTTTGCACTGAGTGTTATAGGTTAACCGAGACATAGCTAGGTCAACAGAAGAATTCTTCTGTCAACCTATCTACTGCCTCTTGGAGAGGTGGATTAACTACATCAATGGAAATCCCCTTCCATTGATTTAGGAAGAATCTATATTACGGTGCGAAAGCTGCAGCTGTACTGTAGATATGTCCATATTCACCCAGCCCTAAACCTGTTCTTCCAGTTCACACCATAAACATCCATCCCTACTATCTGTCATGCAGACAGTTCACAAGATTCACTCAGAGTAACACTTTTTTTTAAAAAAGGTTCCAGTGGCAGATACTTCCTGTACACAGCCGTGAAATTACATAATGTGTCTGCAAACATGTAGTGTACCTTGAGTTAATTCCACTAAGCTAGTGCAACCATTTTCTTCCAAAAGGAAAAGTGAATACGGTAGCTATCTAAGATTAACTACGGCATGGGGACATTCGATCAGCATATATTTAGTACTTTGCAATTGTTTATTTTTTTTATCAACAACCTAGACAAAGTGAAACAAAAGACATGTTACAGCTTACTATTTGAGTAGATTTGACACAAATTCTATGTATGTATATAATCTACCCTTTCATAAGAAAGGAGCTATAGTACACTGAAATGGGACAGCTGTGTATAGACAAGGCTATTTTCACTCCATGAATACTTTACCCTATGCTACACATAGTGGCAAATTGGCAGAGAGTGTCACATATTATATTAGCTCCCCTGGTACTTGCTGCCAGGGAAGATTCCCCCGACTGCTGGAATGTTAGGCTGCTAGTATACAAAAACATTAGTCTCCACAGATCAGTCTGGGGGGAAAAAAAATGCCAACCAAGGACTTTTGCTCTTATAATTGTTGTGAAATAAAAGCTGAAAAGCAGATTTGGTCATTTAGAAATTGGTCAACCAATTATTGTCAGCTCATACCACCCTCAACACCTTTTCCCACCGGTGGGTAGAGTGCAGTCAGATTCTGACTCATCTTCACAAGGCAGAGTTTGTTAAAGGAGATATTTGCTATTTAGGGTTGTTACATGGGCACAACTTAGGCCTGGTCTAGAAGTAAAACTTCAGTTGACCTAGCTACATTGCTTAATGATATGAAAAATTCACACCCCCCAAGAGACAACCTAAGCCAACCTAAGCCCCGGTATAAACACCAGTAGGTCAACAGAAGAATTTTTCCATGGACCAACCTGCTACCTCGAGGGGGTGGAATAATTACAGCAATGAAAAAAACCCTTCCATCACTGTAGCAGGTGTCTACACCAGGGCAAACCAGAAGCACAGCTCTAGTGCTGTAGCTGTGCCACTGGGGCATAGACATATCCTCAATAGTAGCATTCTGTGCCTTTCACTTAAATTTACTACAACACAGAAGGTGGTCAGCTGCTTTTCTGGGAATCTTTGAGCAAAAATTTTCCAAAAATGGAGAACACCACAGGAGCATGGTAGACAAAAAAATAACATAGCTAATCATCAAAAGCCATTGGTACCTGGATGTATCACGTCTCTTTTGCTAGAACTGTGTCAAAATGAGAACAGCACCACTTTTACTTAATTGCACTCCACCATGATTATTCTTTTGTGATGGAAACTCAAGTATTTCATGAGAAAAATAAAACCAATGATTAAGAGAATAAGAAAAGAGAACATGTAAAATAAAAAGTGTTATGAACAGTACAGAACGTAGAAGCATAGCAACACTTTCAAAGTTGCACCTACATGCTTTTCCCACAGATATAAGACACCACTCACATTAAGAAATAGCCAACTGAAGATGTACAAAGTTATGTATTCAATAGCTGAAGCTATAACAAAGCACTTGATTTAGAGTCTCAATTTCATTTTTACCAGGAACTAAGAAACAGAACATGCCTAGTGACATTATACACGTCTGTAAAGTTTCTTCCAAAACATGCTGAAAGAGCCCCAGTGCAAGCCCTAATTTGTTTTGGCCTGAGAATGGAATGGGGTTTAACCACCACTGAATTTAAGTGGTGCCACAGGCACAAGATCGATATTGCATCCATGTTTTCCTTTAAAGCAATGCTGCAAAGAAAAAGATTGGTTTGTGCCATTTTTACTTTATGATGTATAAAGGTGACCCAAAGGTTTTTCAAATAGTTTTTCCAATTTTTTATCCACATCAGAAATTTGTGCCTTGTCCATGCTGGAAGACCATGCTGAAGAATAGTGCCAACACCCACAAAAGTCAACAAAGGAGAAGGGGGTTTAGTCAAATTGTTTAAAACGTTGACTTTATTCAACTCTGTTGATTAAATTTGCATTTTGAATAAAGACAGACTTAAGGCTCAACATTCTGGCCCTCCTTTCTCCCTCTCCTCCTGCTTCAGTGCCAAGTATTAGGATGAAGAACTCTCAGCATCCCACTCCCTACTCACACACTAGATTTCCCAGGCTTTCTATTTCTAATGTTTCTAATGTAAGCAGGAAAATACTTCCGGCCTGCTATACACACACTCACAAATCAGAAAGCAAAAAGGCCACAACAACTTTTTTCAGTATCTTTGTGAGGTCACCTTTACAGTGGTACTGTTTGGCACAATACTCACAGTGCACCAGAGGCTTTTTTTTGTTTGTTTTTTTTAAAGAGACGCACCACTCCTCCACCAGAGCTTCCACCAAGACCTAGACTTAAAATCTAGGTTGATAGAGCGATATGTCAGTTAAGAATGTGAAAATTCTCTTGCAAACCACTACAGATATGCCAATCTAACCTCCAGTTAACCAGCTAAACTGATGTTAGAATACTTCCATTGACATAGCTACCATCATTTTGTAAAGTGGTGTTCCTACAGCAATAGAAAGATACTTTTCTTCAGCATTGGCTGCATCTACACTACAGGGTTATCCCAGCATATCTACAGCACCATAGCTAAACTGGTGTAGTCCCGATAGTGTAGACCTACCCTCAGACTTATGTCTCCTCCACTTCCACTCACCCACCTTATTTTGCTATGCCAATACTAGGTATGTGGAAACATTTTCTTAACAGATATTTGAAGAAGGATTCCTATACATTTCTGTGGCAATATCTAAAAGAAACAGCAAATAGCGGTGCTCTTTCATCTGCAGTGATCACCACTTACAGCTCTTTTTTTTTTTTTTTTAATTATATGTACTGAACATTCCTTTCTGGTACAGTCTTCATCCCAACAACAAGATGACAAGGAATTTGAGAATCTGATCACAGCCTGAAATGCTGAATATCAAACATAACTTACTTGTTTTAGGAAAGTGCACTGAGGACAAATGAATGGTGCTGCAAAATGTTACCTACACTGCAGGTAACTATAGTAAGCTAAATTATTTAAATTCTATTTAAGAAAATATTAGAAGTGTAGTAGTTACTATATTACATTATTGTATCTATGTGCTGTCCAGGAATAGATAGTGAACTGCAAAACAAGCAAATCTGCTTTCTTCTTGTGATGTATCAAGATAGCCAGAGCATTTTTTTTTTAAACTACCATTTTACATTATAAGTAAAGATCCTGTGATGCCACCTTTCAGGTTCTCCAGAGACTGCCAGAGGTCTTCAGGAAAGAGTCTATCCCCACCCAGAAAGAGCGGAGGTTGGAGGTATGCACAAGGTGAGGGTAAGGAGGCAAGCGGTGGGCAGGCCCTGGTGGGGGAGTGAGGAGGCGAGCCAGCAACGAGTGGGGGTCCTTGCGGTAGGCAGGGGGGTAAGGAAGCGGGCGGGGGGGAGGAGGCGGGATGTGTGTGTGGGAGAAAGCAAGCTGTGAGCTAGCAGTAGGGTGAGGAGGCGGGAGGGGGGCGTGTCTGGCTGCACGCAAGGGAGAGGAGGTGAGCAGAGGGTTCAGGGGGTGAAAGGAGGCAAGTGGCGGGTTGAGGAGGCAACCCCCCCCAAAACCTTACATAAAAAAATTATAGTGATTTGGATGTATATATGTGCATATTACTTTATTAACTTAAAGAAAAATAATTTAAAAAAAATATCAGTGTGGCCACCATCAAGAGTTAATGGCCGCTCTCTGAGGCCACCAAAAAAATTTGTTGTGAAGAACCCCTGCCTTACGGTAAATTGTTCGTCCATTTCACTTATCAAAGCCTTCCTGCATTCCCACGTCCCCTCAGAAGTAGTCCTCAGCCTCATGATAACCTTCCTTGGCCTTGGAAGGCTGAACAGAGCTCTTCAGAGCCTATAAATTCTGCCCTGCTTAGTAAGTATGACAACACTGCAACACCCTGATAGGTTGAAAAGAGTGTTGAAAATCCCATCCAGGAATTTAAGTCATGTCTTACATTGGCAATGTAATGCATTAAAGAAAAACTCAGCCAATTGATATACCTTCAAGTAGTTAAGGAAAATTAAGCCTGCAGTATTAGCTACAAGTTTTTGATTCCTGTAATGCTATCTGTATTATTTTGTTGGGTTTCTAATTTGTCTACTACTGGCAGCAGTTTAATATCCTTTACTAGTATCTCAAACAAACAAAAAAAAAACCCACACAGACACCACACAACACAACACCTAAACAAAGGCATGCTAATCTCCCAAAACTCCCTGAAATCTATTGCCACTGCAAATAACTGGTACTGCAACACAAGAAGTCAATGCATGATATTAAATAGCAAAGATTCCACACTGAAAGTACTTTATGAAAGTAAACCCTCACATTCAAGGTCAAGGGAAATGCATGTGCCCATCATGTTAAATTTCCTTACTTTTCTGAAGTACTGCCACAGCAGTGACAATACTTTTCATCTAGTTTCAGCTCCATGTGTTTTGACATATTTCTTTTCAAAACTAGCATGCTTTTGAAGCAGTCCAGTACAAGCACTATTTTTTATATGAAAATCTAAGAATCTACAAGCCTATTCACATTTATAGAAGTATGACAATTTACACCAATGAGTATCTTTCGGGCTTCAACCAGCATCTTTAGGTTAAGATGAATACCAAAATGGGCCTTTCCACATTCTTTCTCCTCACCCATTAAAATCTGAGGCCATGATCCTACAGCTGGATCCTTGCACTGAGCCTATAGACAAGGATCTCCCGGGATTTTCCATTAAACTTCTAGCAGCTGAGAATTTAATAGTTCAGACACTTCAAACTTCATTAATTTGAAATTTTGTATACTCTCAGACCACAGCCAAATATGTTTTTTAAAACTGGGACCAGGGATGACAAGGCAGTTAAAGGTTTTTTTGTATGTTTGCTTTAAATGGTCCTGCAAAGTGAATATGGGGCAAGTAACTGGGCTCACCATACCCCCTATTTTTTTAAACTCAAAATGTTCAACTACTGCTTTTCCTCTCCCCTTAGGAGTATCAAACACAAGTCCCCTTATTTCATGGGCTAGACAAGGGTCTCAGCTATGACTTAAGTGCTCTCGTAGCCATTTGTGGAAGGATACTGGATCTTTAACAGCAACACAACGTATTCAGGTTTTGGAATTAAATAGGTATTTTTTAAAAAGTTTTAAACAGTCTGAATAAATTTAAGGTTTCAATGGCATGTGTAAT
Source organism: Dermochelys coriacea (assembly GCF_009764565.3). Classification (NCBI taxonomy): domain Eukaryota; kingdom Metazoa; phylum Chordata; order Testudines; family Dermochelyidae; genus Dermochelys; species Dermochelys coriacea. The sequence continues at coordinate 58,557,188 of NC_050077.1, forward strand.
ACTGCAATCTTACCAGTTTAAGGGAGAAAAAAAGTTAGATAAGCTCTACATTTCCAAAAAAAAAAAAAAAAAAAAAAAGACTTTGTTTGGGGCATATTTCAGGCCTTTATAAGTCATGAAAAAACAGCAGCACAAATCCCAGTTTGTTTTGATAGTCACTTCTAAGGCTACACGAGTGCTTTCACCTTCAGCCCAGCAAAGTTAATCAATATGTACGAGTTCAATATTATGTTCTTTCTAGATTGTCAATAACTTATCCATATTAGGACAAATTTCCCCACCTTTTAAAACTGTGATAATGAAAAATGAAAACAATCTTACTCAACAGTAATGCTTTGAGGGGCAACAGTAAGGGTTGAGTGGCAAAAAAGGTGTGTTTTTCCAATCATGTTAGCTTTATCAAGAGTTGATCTACACAAAAACGTTATTGCATAATTATGTTGGTTGGAGGTGTGATTTTTATTTTTATTTTGCCAGAAGTTATGCTAGTAACAGCTCTAGTGTAGACAGTTATACTGGCACAAAGGTGCCTTACACTGGTATAGCATATTCCAGTTCCAGAATCAGAAATTATACCAGTATGAATTATTTTATACTGGTATAACTACATCCACACAAAGATAGATAGATATCTATCAACCTGTATCTTAACTTTTTAATCATGCTAAGGTAACTCAACTGAGCTAACAATTAAAAAAGCCACCCTTTTGCCCATCAAGACAGGGCCTAAAGGACTGGTTACATAGGTCTTGCCTACACCTGAAACACCACAGTGGCACACTGCTGTAGTCCTTCAGTGTAAACACTACCTATGCCAACGGGAGGGGTGCTCAGCATAGGTAATTCACCTCCACGAAAGGCAGTAGGATGACAAAAAAAATTCTTCTGTTGACCTAGCACTGTCTACACAGGGAGTTAGATCGGCTTAAATACATTGTTTAGAGGTGTGGATTTTTCACATCCCTATGTGACATTGCTGGGTCGACTTAACTTTTTAGCGTGGACCAGACCCTATACGGTGCTTGGGTTCTGATTCAACACAAAAAGAGTGTCTACTTTTGATAAAAAAAATGAATGGAAATATTTTAAACTATATCAAGATGTGCAATTAGAGTACCCCACAGATTTGCTATTACTATTTTACCTTTGATATTAGAACCTTACTTCCACAGTTTCATTTCCAATATATCTATTAGATCAGAGGAGAAGTCCTACCAAGAAATAAAACAGGAAAGTTAGAACTAAGCTAGGAGACCATCTGAAGGTCCTGACCTAAAAAACAGGAGCAAGAAGAATGTAAAGGCTCACCCTAGAGTGCCAACATTCTGGAACTCACACTTGCCTCTCAGAGTAACGGGAGATCTTGATAACCATTTATAAACACCAATATGGATTCACAATCAGGCAAGTTAAGAATAGAAGGATTTTAGGTTGACTTCACTTCATTGTGGATTTCATTTAAAAACAACATTACTTTATAAACTCAAAAACCGCTATAGTAATAATAAACATTGTGAGGTGTTCTATTTGTAATTGAAAGATAATACTAATATACTTCCAAAGTTTGGCTTTTTTTTTTTTTTTTTTTTTTTTTTTTTTTAAAGTTTAACATCTTTAACTGGATTCCTTCCTATAATCATGGTAAGTATTCAATGCTTACACATAAGAAATACCATATTTTATTAATACGACTCTAAACCAATTATAGGTTTCAGAGTAGCAGCCGTGTTAGTCTGTATTCGCAAAAAGAAAAGGAGGACTTGTGGCACCTTAGAGACTAACAAATTTATTAGAGCATAAGCTTTCGTGAGCTACAGCTCACTTCATCGGATGCATTTCCGATGAAGTGAGCTGTAGCTCACGAAAGCTTATGCTCTAATAAATTTGTTAGTCTCTAAGGTGCCACAAGTACTCCTTTTCTTTAAACCAATTATATAAGCTTAAAACCAAATTTCAGAAATGGCTAGAGAAAGTTCAAGATATGCAAATAATCCATTCAATAGTCTGCAGAATTATATTAGTATTGTATTTAAATCTTTAGCAGAACCCAGATGATCTGCTATTTTCTACAACCAGATACAGAAGCACACTGTTGCCTAGTAATCTTTCAGAATAAGGGGTCAAGGGGGAAGGTTATTATTTATTCGCTTTAGTAAGAGCAAGTTGTAGGAAGCTGTTAAAAACTTGAACAATATGAAAAAGCCCTTTAAGGAATTTTAAAAATTCATGACTGTTTGTCCACTAAGCTCACCAAGCAAACAATTGTTACAAAAGAGCAAAAGAAATTATAGCTACACAAAGCGCATAGATGGTAACAATGATGGTATAAAATGAGCGACATAAGATTTTGGGAAGTTGCCTTATTAATGACAATGACAGTTACTAAGCAGACGTGGTTACAGGAAAAAAGACATTCCAGGTTACTTGTACATAGAAGAGACTACACTAGAACAAGCAGAGAATGTTTGCAAGCTGGAAAGGCACACATTTTGATTGTCAGACAAGTTCTCATAGCTTTAGACTTACTCTAAAAAAATCCACTGAACTCAAGTCTAAGACCGCATATTTTAATTAGTTGACTTGGCAAGATATTTCTTTACACAAACACACACAATCATATTTCTATTCTAAGAGTCAACCACATTATTAGCAACAGAAAAAAAACGTACCAAGCATTGAACTTAGTTGTACTACAACTGGTTTGACAAGAAAACTGTCCAATTTTTTATCTTATCTTGTTAGTATACTGTTACAAAAACTCCAATTTTATTTTCACGCTTACATTTAGTATTCTTAGCTTCAATCTTGATTTAAACATGGACAGTGAGGTTAACAACACTCTAAGTCATGGTTTTAAAATGTAAGCATTAATATTTGAAAACCCAGGAATGTTTTAGCTTCAGTGATCTCCAAGGCAAATACAATATCAATGAATTCAGGAGTAAGCGTTACTTTTTTACAACAGAACGAAGAAAAAAAATGTATTGAAGCCTTTGGTCAAACCCTAATTTATGGCTTCAACAAACTAGATGTATTACTTCCAGGGAAATGGGAAGATCGCTCTGGCAAGTGATGGAAATATCAACTCACAATATCAAGCTTTCATTTAAAATGAAAGTTTCTAGCCCTCGTGGCTGCTAAGAAAACCTTCCAAACACAACCTATAATGATGCAGTGCCATCGTGAATGTGCAGACAACTCATTGCTGCCTCTCATAGCTTTGCTAAGCAGTAGAATGAAACAAGACTGATCACTGCCACTGATAGTTTCACTCTCACATGCAAGGTTCTCACTATCAATAGTTATGACAATTTCATGATGCTGCTTTGGACAGCAATGGGCAGAAGCAGACACTGGAGTTATTCACTAAGGAGGAACAGCCAACTAACGGAGGTGGGGGAATCAGAGTAGCAGAGATCTCTTCTATTTCTTCCTCCGCAATGCAGCCAGGAGATGCTGGGGTAATAGTGGACATTCTTCTGTTGGCAACAACCAGGAAAGACAAAACTACACCTCACTGGCAGCAACTAGAAAGGATGGAGTCTCATTAGCCCTTCATTTTTCATCTCTTGCTAGTAGGCTTAGTCCTCTATCTAGGAACTGTCAGGCAGATGTTTCAAGCCCCAATTTAGGGCTTGTCTAAATGGGGAAATTTAAGAGTATATGGTTATACTGCTGTAACTATAGTAAATTTCCCAACGTAGACAAGCCTTAAATAGCTCAGAACAGCAGTGAGGAGCAGAAGAAACTGGAGTTCAAATATTCACTTAATCAAAGTGAAAATAAAACTCATCCCAGTCCCAAATTATACATATCACAAAATCACTATACAATATGGCTCAATATATGTGTTTGTAAATTTGGGCCAGAAGGGTCCAGAACAAGAATAGCATGTGCACTGCAGATGAGGATTAAGACACATTGGTAGAGCTGTTTGGAAATCATTTGTGCAGCATCTGCCTGCTTTATGGATGGTTTGCCATGTGCTATTAGTCTTGTTTACATACGAATTAAGTTTCACCCTCTTAAAATTCTTGCCATTATCTCAATTATCTGACAATTCAGCCTCCAGATTCATCATTCTGTGAAAAGATCATCATTAACTGAGCTTTCTAAATAGAGAGCTAAATTTCTAAATTTGCTTTTACTACCAAAGCAGATGATGTGTAACTGAAGTGTAAAGAATATTCCTTTTTGAAAATACAGTACAGGTTTTCACTGAAGGACATAAAACCATGAATATGAATATATATGTATTTACACATACATACATACAGGGAATAAGTTTATTAACATATGTTGTTCTTGTTGATCAGAAGACCTCCCCTGCTCTTCCTTAAGACTCATCCATACTAAGGGAAAAAAAGGTTTTTGTTTGTTTAATATGATAGTTGGACACATTTTAAGATCTTAATGCAGACAGAGAAATTGCAGTTTGTGTTAGCTGGCTGAGGAACTCTAGGCTCCCCACAAGGAGCCTCAGCAGGTACTGCAGCATACCATTGTACCAGTGATGTCATCAGACCACTTCCTACAGTTTTGACTCTGGACATTCTGTCCTCTCTCCTGATTGACTGTTCACTCCCAATCCATCCCCATACTTCAGCCACCCACCACCTTCCATGCACATTTCCCCTATTCTTCCCCCCTCTCCTCCTATTCCATTTTCACACAGACACAGTCTTTCTGTTTAGCTAATCCCTTAACATTTTTAATAGATCATGGTATTAACATGACAACTGCAAGACATCACTCTGCCGGTATGTTATATCCTATTCTCCTACCCTTTACCTGTCTCCTTTATTCAGACTGTACACTCGTCAGGAAAGGGACTGTCTACTACACTGCATACTGCCTGGCACAATGGAGCCCAGTTCTCAGCTGGCCCTCAGGCAACACTATAAACAACAAGAGTCTGCTAGAAAGTCTACCAACATTTTTAGAGCTAACAACAAGACAAATAATTTCTTTCTTTGAACCAGCAAATTATAAAGTAGTCTATTACACTAAACAGCTTGCGATATGTGATAAGTAATTTTACTTACTAGCACAAAAAAAGTCCTTTTAAGCATTAACTTCTTCTCAGGTTCCTAAGACAAGACAGACAAACATTTTTCTGTAGCATCAAAAATAACAAAAAGAAATGAGCAGAGCAGGAAAAACAAATGTTTGAAGCCCCCTATAAACAGTGGAGTAGGTCATATTCTCCTAAAATACCCCACTAACAGATGCTCAAGCTAACACAAACAAAATGACAGTTATGAAAAACAGATGCCAAATATACCTAGTGATTACTCTTTCACGGAGATTTTTTTAAAAATGTGCCCTCATTTTTGTCTTTAAAGCCTGTGACTTCAGTGCAAACATCTCTTATAGACACATACCAAATGTAAACCTCATTCACTCAGGAAATTATTTTGGGGCTAATTTAAAAACAAAAACAACTTTAACCTCCCTGATGAGAGAAGGTTTTGGCGTGCATGTCAGAGAGACATTTAAAAATAACAAAAAGAAAAAGAGTACTTGTGGCACCTTAGAGACTAACATTTATTTGAGCATAAGCTTTCGTGAGCTACATGCATCCGATGAAATGAGCTGTAGCTCATGAAAGCTTACGCTCTAATAAATTTGTTAGTCTCTAAGGTGCCACACGTACTGCTTTTCTTTTTGCCAATACAGACTAACACGGCTCTTACTCTGAAACCTGTTAAAAATAACAGTATGTCTCCATCAGCTGAACTGCCCCCACAGTTGGAGGCAACTCCATTAGCAGAGCCTACGTTGATTCCCCCTCCCTCACCGTCACACTAACATCCACACAGAAAGGCCGGACCCACCACACACAACAAACGGGCCCGTTCACCCGAGACCCTTTATCTGCCACTCATCGTACCAGAGGGACCATCAGCAGCCTCGGACTCACCCACACCTTAGGCTAGACAATACACACCTCCCCCAGCGCCTCCCTCCTCTCCCCCACAGCCACACTCCGGCCCCGCCCCCACACCGCCCGCCCAGGGGGGCGACCCCAACCTACCTGGGACATCAACACCGAGGGAGGGGGCGCTGGGTGGTAACAGCCCCCACTAGGGGGAAGGGAGAACAAGGAAGAGGCGCCGCCAGGCACCGGAAGGACCCAGCGCAGCACAGCTCGTCTTGGCCCGGCCCAGCAGGCCCCGGCTCCGTTCTCCGCTGCGCCCTCACCCGGGGCCCTACCGCCCCTCACGCAGAGCCCGCAACACGGCCTTCGCCCCGCTGGCCGAGTCCCCACCCAAGGCCGCCCGGCGAACGCGCAGCCTAGGCGGTTGCGGTTTTGTCTGCTGCGCAGCCCCCTCGGCGGACCGCTACTGGTGCCAAGCCCTCCCTCCCCAGGCGCGGCGCGACACTTGGTGCTGCTTTACAGCAGCCTGCAAAGCGCAGCCGCTGCGCAGAACGCCCCTCCTTCCGTGCGGCTCCTCCGCCTGGGCGGGGCTGAGGCTGGCGCACGGCCTGTGCCGAGGAGCGCCATCTGTTGGGCGGAGGCGGGCATGGCAGCGGCAGCAGTCGTCCAGCCAGGGCCGCTGTGCTGAGCCCACGCCTGGCTCGTGCTGGAGAAGGGGAGAGAGGTCAGCAATCTTGGCAAACCCGAGCATTCACCAGTCATGAGCCAGGCCCAAGCACATCATGCGATTGGCGCGGAAATCACCAGATATTGTTAAATAATAAATGCTGGGTTCTTTGTATTTGCTTTGTGGTTTCCGAGCCTCTCAGGCAAGGCCGGCTCCAGGCACCAACTTCCCAAGCAGGTGCTTGGGGCGGCATTCAGAATGGGGCGGCAGTCCGTGTCCCACAGCGGCAATTCGGCTGCGGCTCCGTCGCTCTTCCGGGCGTTGCGGCAATTCGGTGGCGACTGCTTGGGATGGCAAAATTGGTAGAGCCACCCTGCTCTCAAGTGCACTCACTTCATCTTTTCATACTCTTCTCTTTAACCAGAAGGGTTAGAAACTTACTTAAAAATAGCTCGAAGATCAGTGATGAATGCACCTGCAATAAGGAGTCTGCAAGAGACTACGCTGCCCTTCTCTTCCTCCTCATTATGAAGACTCAATCACCGTAAAGTCATTTTTGGTGCTGGATTCAGACCTATGCTAAAGCATTGTTCATTAACAGTTACAAAACTGTTTCCCCATCACACAATAAAATACAAGTAAATAAAGATGTATTATAAAAAGGAGAGAGAATGTTGCCAACATTAGTTTTTCTTGTATCCTGAATTTCACCCAGTTAAAAGTCAAGAGGTTGGCCTCTATGTGCTCTGGTAGAGCTCCATTCAACTACCTATGATATGGATCCTAGTCCCTCGTGGATGATTGATGCTAGTGAAGAATAGCTGGACTCTTTATTATAATAGATCAATGGCTTCATTATGGTTAAGATTAAGACCAGCTTTCTGGTTAAAGCTTCACTGTTCTCCGTGCTCTAAAATCTGTACAGTGTCTCAGATTGCCTTGAAATTTGAGTGCCGCCTGGTAGCCCAGGGTTTCACAAGTGATCCAAATTTGTGGCCATTTGAACAAGGGGTTCGTAAGATACACCCTCCCCGCAAAATAAATCAGCTTTTCTTACAATGCATATGTTCTGGTGGCAACAAATTTTTGCTCGCAGACAGAAGTCAACTCAGGACTGAGATTATCACACCAGGGTCTCAAAGTCTTTCAAATTACCCTCAACAGACAGCATCCAACCATTATGGGAAATCAAATTACAAATGTTATTAGCCAAAGACTTTAGTCCTCCTGCTAGGAATACCACCTTTTGACGTGCTTGGCAATGTCTCAAATGGATTACACTGAGCGTGTGCATAGAGAGAGGGGCTAACTATCCGGAGAACTACTATATCACAGGACTATATGCTTTTGATGGAATTAAATAGTCATGAGTCTAAGCATCATCTCAGGTGCTGTGACTGAATCTAATGCAGGACTGAAATAAAAAGAGGGGGCATCTTGCTCAAAGATGCCTCTGTTAAAGGGAGATTTTTGTTTCGGGGAAATGTAATCTGATTACAACAGAATATTCTGAAGATGCTGAAACTATTTAAATAATAAATTATACATGCAAATACTCATTGGGACGGAAGGGTGATTGGGGAGGAAGAGTGGTGAGGAACAGGGAGAGAGGTGCAGCGAGTGGAGGGACAATTATATAGGAGATAAATGCGGATGGATGGCTAGGAGAGGGGTTGGGGATCAGGTGATGGAAGGGATGGGGTGGGGAGAGTCAGTGGGAGGGGGATTATATGGGTGAGTGATTTCCCCGACGGCTCCTACTCAGGTAATCTGGAAGTCTTGCCTTTCTCCCTACCCCCACTTGTGGCCGAGGGTCTAGAAATCCCCACCCCCCTGGTGCCATCTGAGCCCCACTCCCTGCTCCCATATGAGTTTCAGGATGTAAGGCGTCCTGCCATCTATGGCAGTCTGACCCCTGGCATCAGCATCCCAGCTTCACTTTGGAGTGTTATGTGGGGCTGGTGACATTTCCTCCCCCGCCCCTCCCCTCCTTATCTTCTTGGGGTGTTTAGATGGCTTGCCCCCATTTGGAGGAGTCTGCAACAGCAAATCTGAGAGCCAACAGGCCCGAATGGGGAGCCAGCCCCAGCCCCAGAGGACAAAAGCTGCCACTGTGGGGTGAGTGCAAGGTAGGCTCCCTCTCCAAACCACACCCCAAAGGCCTCCCCTTCACATTAGGCAGGGATGGAGACAACAACCGACATACATACATTAGAGACCAGTTTCACTCAGCCCCCAAAAGAATATTTTCACCAGATGCCTGTGCGGAGGGGTGAGTGCCATGGGCACAATGGACCTCTGCGTTAATCCACCACTGAGTAGAGCACAGCATATATATATATATTTTTTTACATCCCTAGGGTATATTTATTGCTTTTAATTTAGTCAACAAACATTGCGCTGTGCAATCACACTGAGTTAAGATTCCCCACCCACACATCACCCTCCCTGAATTTCACACAGCATGCAGGGCAGGGGTGAGGAAAGGCAGGAGGTAAGTGCGGGGGAGGGGACAAGTGGGGGAAGAAAGAGAGAAGGGACAGAGAGGAAGGGTAGGGGGCAGGTATGAGGTGGGAAGTGGAGAGAGAGGGAGGGGGGAAAGTGTAAGGTGAGGAGGGGAAAGGAGAGGGCGGGTGGAGGAATGGCAGGGCTCCCACACTATAAAATTTAGCACGTCAGTACTGGTGGGGAGCTTAGAACAGGCATGCTCAGAGCATGCTCCAAGAACACACTGCTGAGATGGCTGAGGAGCTGATAATGTGTATGCTTAATATCTGCCAGAAATCGTCCAGCACTTGAGGAATGGGATTGGAAACACCCACTGATATAAATAGTTCACGTTTCATAGCTATTGTGTCAGGCTGTTTATCTCTCTAGTTTCAGAGTCTCTTTCAGTTGACAAGTTTCAGAGTAGCAGCCATGTTAGTCTGTATCTGTAAAAAGAAAAGGAGTACTTGTGGCACCTTAGAGACTAACAAATTTATTTGAGCATAAGTTTTTGTAAGCTACAGCTCACTTCATCAGAAGAACATCTCAATTAGATGAATGGGCCATTTAACATCTCTCTGGGCCTGCTGTGATGATGATGGTGATGTGTTCTAGGTGCCAACTACTAGCTAAATGAGCTGGAAATGTGCGTGTGTGTGGGGGGGAGAGTTAGGATACAAGTTACCGGGAATGGTCGTGCAGGAGGTGAAGAATGAGAGACACACAACAGTCTTCTCTCACACACTTAAAAAGTTAGTGTAGCAACCATGAAGTGTTGTTAGTGTAACAATCATGACCTGTCTAGATTTGGGACATATGCCATCTATGGTCTCTCTTTCACTGACCCTGTTAGCAACCACACATAGCAAGCATTTCAAAATATGACCATTATTCCTAGTCCACTATACCAAACTGTACAGGAGAGGAGAGGAGCACTTAGGAATTACATAGTAACCAGATGGCCTAGTGGAAAGACTAAAAATTGGGTCTATTCCTAGCTCTGACACTGGCCTGCTGAGTGACCTTGGGCAAGTCACTTCATTGCTCCGTGCCTCAGTTTCCCATCTGTAAAATAGGGATAATGATGTAAAATTCTCTAAGATCTACTGATATAATGTGTTGCATAAAAGTGCTTTTGATTATTACCTAGCCACAGCAGTATATCAACTACAAACCTAGGTGAAAACTACAATTGCCTAAATGGCCATTAACTATCAGCAAACGTTTCTCTGTTTCTACAGCTAAGAAATTAAATGCCAAAAATTTCATTAATGCAGAGTTAAGGTTCCAAACTGATGACATTCTGGAAGGGACAAGCTAAGTTCAGCAAAACTCAAACTTCTGAAAACCAGGAAATACAGAGTTAAGGTAAATGACTACACAACTTTAACTCCACCCTTTATGGGTGATGCCCCAAAACACCCAGAACACACACTCAGACTCTGCTTTTTAATTGTAATGGACATGTACTATCTGCATTTGCCCTATGCTCAAATACTGAGGCTATGTCTACACTATGGACTTTACAGTAGCACAGCTGTACCATTACAGCTCTGCCACTGTAAGGTCTCCAGTGTAGCTGTTCTTTATCAGAGGGAGACAGCTCTGCTGCCCGCATAATTAAACCACCGCCAATGAGTGGCATTAGCTACATTGGCAGGAGAGCCTCTCCTGCAGACATGTTTCAGAGTAGCAGCCGTGTTAGTCTGTATTCGCAAAAAGAAAAGGAGTACTTGTGGCACCTTAGAGACTAACCACTAAATGCATCCGATGAAGTGAGCTGTAGCTCACGAAAGCTTATGCTCAAATAAATTTGTTAGTCTCTAAAGGTGCCACAAGTACTCCTTTTCTTCCTGCAGACATAGCGCTGTCCACACCAGCTCTTTTGTCAGTGAAACTTCTGTCAGTAAGGGGTGTGTTTTTTCACACCGCTGACTGACAAAAGTTTTATTGACAAAAGTGCTAGTGTAGACAAAACCTAAGTCTATTCCCCAGACAGAGTACCATACTTGCAAAATTTAACAACCACTTCAGACCCTTTTGCAACTCATTTATACTTGCACACAGGATATCAGTTAAACCTATATTTTCTCCTACCCATCATTAAATCTACAATCTCCTCTCATATCCCACCTCACTGCTAACAGTACCCATACTCATGTGATGATTTTAAAACATGAGTTAAATCTAATAAAATGGTCATGAAACATTTTTCAGTTTTTCTATGGTGCCATACTGCCCACCTTCACCCTCATGGTCTTACTCCCTCATCGGCCCTGACCCCCCCGTAAATTTGAACACCCTCCCTAATTTCAATTCCTTGGAAAAACACTGGCCCTAAAGTGGTTCTACTCATTCCTCAAAGGAAATTACAGAAAATAGTGTTGGGCTCCTACTCTTCCTCCTTCAGAGCTCTCAGCTATAGAGTTCCACAGGCCTCATTCACAGAAATGTAGGGCTGGAACAAGGGACCTTGAGAGATCATCAAGTCTAGCCCTCTGCAGAGAGGCAGGATCAGGTAAACCTGACATACAATATATTCCATATACAGTCCACTCAGTTGTACCAGTATTATATTTGGGGAATGTTTTTCTAACATTAATACCTCAAACAGGCTTCCCTGTAGGTCGAAAAGGTGAGATTTTTAAATGAAAATGTTTGGGGTTTAAATTCTAGGAAAAATGTCCTTGTCCCCACCCCCATCTGCATACTTTGTGTGTGTGTTGTGAAAGTGAGTCCCTAAATTCAGTGGCCTATGTGAGGCATTGAAGCATATGCAGAGTGGAAAAGCAAGCACTAGTGCTGTCAGTGCTGTACCTTTTCTGCGGATACAGAAATTAATTTTGTAATGTCATTCATTGAGCATCTTTCAAAAGCACTAATTTCATAATAAATGTGCACCACTCACGTAATTGTACATTTCCTGAGATATCTGGAAAAACAAAGTGTCCTAAACTACTGTATACAAAATGTTGGCAGAACATGGTCTTGAGAAATTACATAAATCCAGTGTGCTCAAGCAGCTGGATGGTTTCTAGTCACATGATTAAGAAGATGTAGTGAGAGTGATAATTTCTTCTACATGATCACATAATAAAGTATAAACGTAACTAACATGATGGAGGGAGAAGTATTTTTTTATTTGTGAGCAAACGAAGTTCATATTTTCATTAAAAAAATCATAACCAAACATTCCAACAAGAACATTGCTCATGGAAAGATAATATATCTGTATACTTTTTCAATGCTGGTAAAATAAGTGGGAAGAAATGTGGTAGCATTTTTATTTTGTTTAATTTTTGTGGGTGTTTTTTGTTTTTGTATTTTTCCATGATGAATCACAGACAATTAAAACAGTTAGATTTCAACAGACAAACTACCTGCTTCTATTCCATGATCTAACTTCAGATCAGGAGATTACATGCTACTTCCTAGCAAATATGCACAGTTTCAATAATCAAATGGAGAATATTAATTTCTGATTTATAAATAAGTTATGGTTCTTTCCCTTGCTATCTTATGCGTGAATTGTATTGGAGCTACAGCAGAAACTAATTTCTACAACCTTCTTCTCACTTTTACATTATATACTACTCAACAATAGATCAACAGGAAAACTACACAGTTGAGTGGAAGATAGTGTTTTCCTTGTATAGCAACCAAATGCATTCAATTTTAAAATTAAGGATCACTAATAATTTATCTGTCTGCAATTAGGCCTTTATGTACAATCTATATTATGCTTCATGCTTTGCTTTCAGGAGAGAGAGAGAGAGAGAACAGCAAACACAGACGTTGAATATAATTAGGAACTAGGGCTGTCACACAATTAAAAAAATTAATTGCGCGATTAACCACAGTGTTAAACAATAATAGAATACCATTTATTTAAATATATTTGGATGATTTCTACATTTTCAAAAATATATTGATTTAAATTACAACATAGAATACAAAGTGTACAGTGCTCACTTTATATTTATTTTTTATTACAAGTATTTGCCCTGTAAAAGAACAAAAGAAATAGTATTTTTCAATTCACCTAATTCAAGTACTGTAGTGAAATCTCTATCATGAAAGTTGAACTTACAAATGCAGAATTATGTACAAAAAACCTGCATTCAAAAATAAAACAATGTAAAATTTCAGAGCCTACAAGTCCACTCATTCCTACTTCTTGTTCAGCCAATTGCTCGAACAAGTTTGTTTACATTTGCCGGAGATAATGCTGCCTGCTTTTTGTTTACAATGTCATCTGAAAGCGAGAACAGGTGTTCACATGACAATGTTGTAGCTAGCATTGCAAGATATTTACGTACCAGATGCGCTAAAGATTCATATGTCCCTTCATGCTTCAACCACCATTCCAAGGAACATGCATCCATGCTGATCCTATTGGGATCTGGGAAGTGGGCGGGTGAAGCCCGCCCATTGCTAAGGATCTCACCTCAGCCTAAGAGGGGGATCCACAGGACCTGGACACCAAATGAATCCGGGGGACAATTAATGAAATAACAGGGACAGGAGTGTGGTCAACGGGTCAAATGAAGGGAACCGGATGGGGACACCGAGCAGAGAACCCCAGACAGGGAGTCAGTGGATGCCGCCCAGAGGAACTCTGCCCGGATATGTGAACGGACCGAGGATCGGAAATAGGCCCCACAGTCAAACAAGACTCCATCAGCCAATCTCCTCACTCTGGTTTTATAGATGGTCATTTTAGCTAGGGCCAGGAGGAGGTTGACCACGAGATCCCGTGACTTTGTGGGGCCGCGGTTAGGGAGTACATAAATAAGAAGGTGAGGGGAAAAGTGTAACCAAAAACATAATAAAATATTTGTGAGGAGCCGGAATAGGGGCTGCAGTCTGACACACTCCAGATATGTGTGTGCCAGGGTTTCCCTCACGCCGCAAAAGGGGCAGGTGTCTGGGATAGAGGTGAACCGCGCCAAGTACACGCCCGTGCTCACGGCTCTGTGAAGGAGCCGCCAAATGATATCCCCTGCGGGTTTCGGGACCAAGGTGGAATATAGGCTGGCCCACCGGGGCTCCTCACCCTCCAAAGGTGGCAGGAGGTCCCGCCATTTTGTATCGGGGCGGGACACCAGGGTGACGGCATGAGGGGTATGGAGCACAAGCATGTATAGATGTTTCCTTGGCGCAGTCTGAAAGCAGACCGGCTACAACTCGTGCAGCCAGCTCATGGTGAAGTGGTGGGGTGGTCGGTTGGGTCCACGGGGCAGGGGCCCCATGAAAAGGTCCGGCGGGCCTGGAGTGGAGGGTGGGCGGGGCGCGGCCTCGTGCAGGACCCAGTCAAGGTAAACCCGAGCAGCGGGTGGCAAAGCAGCCCTCACCTCCTGAAGTATGCGCTGGGGAATACGAGGTCTGGAGAGCCCCATGCGGTGAGCGAGTGTCAGGGGATCCAGCCAGTCTCCCTGGTCGTAGTCCAGGAGGTCTCCGACTCTTGTGACTTCTGCCAGGATCAACCTCTGATGCACCGAGCGGGACTCTGCCACCTGCACTCAGAGCTAGGGGTTGTGAAGCAGGAGCTCCGCGAAAAGATCTGCCCCCTCGGTGGCCGCCACAGACCTGGTCATTAAAAACAGGTTTCCAGATCCGGAGGAGGTTCTGGTAGAAGACCGGCAGCCCGGAGAGGACTTGCGGAAGACCTCTCGGATGGAGATAAAGGAGCTGTCGGTCGTATCAGAGCCCTCAGAAGTGGTGCAGGAAGGCATGTGCCAGTATGCTCCATGCCAGACTACCTGCACCATAAAGGAGCCTCTGCAGGACCTGGAAGCGGAAGACATGGACCTGAGTGTGCAGACACTTCAGGCCCTGCCCTCCCTCCTCCAGGGTAGATTGAGAACCCCTGCAGGGACCCAGTGCACTCCTGACCAAAAGAACTCCAGAATCTATGTCCGGAGGTTGGCCAGGACCAGGGTGTTGAGCCGATACCAGAGCATGGACAGGACTAGTTGATTAAGCACCAGCGCTCTCCCTCGAAGGGAGAGGCACCGGAGTAGTCCTGTCCATTTACGAAGCCACTCTAATCCCCGCCCTCTAAATCGTGCCAGTTCTCCGGCAGAGAGGGATGTGTAGCAGAAAGGTAAACGCCGAGATATAGCAGTGGATCCGCACTCCACCAGATGGCCTGAAGTGCGGGTGGGAGGGATCTCTCCTGCCACCAGTCCCCTACCACTGTTATACCAATAAAATAAAAACCAGCAAGATCTTATTAAAGGGGAAAAGGCAAAATGCCACATTTATTATGAATACAGAATCATAGTAAGCAGTTAGTTATAGCTATAACGTTCCATTCAATTTCATATTCATTCACACACACAGAGGTTCTGCAAGGTTGTTGTTATCATAATTACCAGCCTTAGAGTTGCTCATGCCAAGCCACTGGCCAGGTGGCCTGGACATGAGGAGGGAGCAGGGCCTTCTCAGATGCCCATCTGATGCTCCTGGAAGTTGGTTTGCAGAATCAGACCCCAAAGTTCTCACTTTCTAGAGTCCATTTTTATAGGAATTTCTTCCTATGCCAGTCTGTGGGAATTGCTTCATCATGCTCTTTCTGAATCAATCAGCAGATGGCACATTCCTGACGGCTCCGTGCTGCCAGATGTTATCTTGTTCTTTGGTTCTCCCATTCTTGAGGCTGTTGGGTGGATTCCAGTCTGCCCTCCAGGGGTCTTCTGGTTATTTCCACTTGACGCCTTCTTCAGCGGATGAACACTGGATTCTTATGGTTTCAGAGTAGCAGCCGTGCTAGTCTGTATTCACAAAAAGAAAAGGAGTACTTGTGGCACCTTAGAGACTAACAAATTTATTTGAGCATAAGCTTTCGTGAGCTACAGCTCACTTCATCGGATGCATTCGGTGGAAAATACAGTGGGGAGATTTATATACACACACAGAGAACATGAAACAATGGGTTTATCATACACACTGTAAGGAGAGTGATCACTTAAGATGAGCTATTACCAGCAAGGGGGGGGAGGAGGAGGAAAACCTTTATGGTGATAATCAAGGTGGGCCATTTCCAGCAGTTAACAAGAATGTCTGAGGAACAGTGGGGTGGTGGGGGGAGAAATAACATGGGGAAATAGTTTTACTTTGTGTAATGATCCATCCACTCCCAGTCTCTATTCAAGCCTAAGTTAATTTTATCCAGTTTGCAAATTAATTCCAATTCAGCAGTCTCTCACTGGAGTCTGTTTCTGAAGTTTTTTTGTTGAATAATAGCCACTCTCAGGTCTGTAATCGAGTGACCGGAGAGACTGAAGTGTTCTCTGACTGGTTTTTGACTGTTATAATTCTTGACATCTGATTTGTGTCCATTTATTCTTTTACGTAGAGACTGTCGAGTTTGACCAATGTACATTGCAGAGGGGCATTGCTGGCACATGATGGCATATATCACATTGGTAGATGCGCAGGTGAACGAGCCTCTGATAGTGTGTCTGATGCGATTAGGCCCTATGATGGTATCCCCTGAATAGATATGTGGACAGAGTTGGCAACGGGCTTTGTTGCAAGGATAGGTTCCTGGGTTAGTAGTTCTGTTGTGTGGTGTGTGGTTGCTGGTGAGTATTTGCTTCAGGTTGGGGGGCTGTCTGTAAGCAAGGACTGGCTTGTCTCCCAAGATCTGTGAGAGTGATGGGTTGTCCTTCAGGATAGGTTGTAGATCCTTGATGATGCGTTGGAGAGGTTTTAGTTGGGGGCTGAAGGTGATGGCTAGTGGCGTTCTGTTATTTTCTTTGTTGGGCCTGTCCTGTAGTAGGTGATTTCTGGGTACTCTTCTGACTCTGTCAATCTGTTTCTTCAATTCAGCAGGTGGGTATTGTAGTTGTAAGAATGCATGATAGAGATCTTGTTGGTGTTCGTCTCTGTCTGAGGGGTTGGAGTAAATGCGGTTATATCATAGAGCTTGGCTGTAGACAATGGATTGCGTGGTGTGATCTGGATGAAAGCTAGAGGCATGTAGGTAGGAATAGCTTTCTGATATAGGGTGGTGTTTATGTGACCACCGCTTATTAGCACCGTAGTGTCCAGGAAGTGGATCTCTTGTGTGGACTGGTCCAGGCTGAGGATGATGGTGGGATGGAAATTGTTGAAATCATGGTGGAATTCCTCAAGGGCTTCTTTTCCATGGATCCAGATGATGATGATGATGTCATCAATGTAGCGCAAGTAGAGTAGGGGCATTAGGGGACGAGAGCTGAGAAAGCGTTATTCTAAGTCAGCCATAAAAATGTTGGCATACTGTGGGGCCATGCGGGTACCCATCGCAGTGCTGCTGATTTGAAGGTATACATTGTCCCCAAATGTGCAATAGTTATGGGTGAGGACAAAGTCACAAAGTTCAGCCACCAGGTTAGCCGTGACATTATCGGGGATACTGTTCCTGACGGCTTGTAGTCCATCTTTGTGCGGAATGTTGGTGTAGAGGGCTTCTACATCCATAGTGGCTAGGATGGTGTTTTTAGGAAGATCACCGATGGATTGTAGTTTCCTCAAGAAGTCAGTGGTGTCTCGAAGATAGCTGGGAGTGCTGGTAGCGTAGGGCCTGAGGAGGGAGTCTACATAGCCAGACAATCCTGCTGTCAGGGTGCCAATGCCTGAGATGATGGGGCATCCAGGATTTCCAGGTTTATGGATCTTTGGTAGCAGATAGAATACCCCAGCTCGGGGTTCCAGGGGTGTGTCTGTGCGGATTTGTTCTTGTGCTTTTTTAGGGAGTTTCTTGAGCAAATGCTGTAGTTTCTTTTGGTAACCCTCAGTGGGATCAAAGGGTAATGGCTTGTAGAAAGTGGTGTTGGAGAGCTGCCTAGTAGCCTCTTGTTCATATTCCAACCTATTCATGATGACTACAGCACCTCCTTTGTCAGCCTTTTTAATTATCATGTCAGAGTTGTTTCTGAGGCTGTGGATGGCTTTGTGTTCTGCATGGCTGAGGTTATGGGGCAAGTGATACTGCTTTTCCACAATTTCAGCCCGTGCACGTCGGTGGAAGCACTCTATGTAGAAGTCCAGTCTGTTGTTTCAACCTTCAGGAGGAGTCCACCCAGAATCCTTCTTTTTATCGTGTTGGTAGGAAGGTCTCTGTGGGTTAATATGTTGATCAAAGGTGTGTTGGAAATATTCCTTGAGTCAGAGATTTCGAAAATAGGATTCTAGGTCACCACAGAACTGTATCATGTTCGTGGGGGTGGAGGGGCAAAAGGAGAGGCCCCGAGATAGGACAGATTCTTCTGCTGGGCTAAGAGTATAGTTGGATAGATTAACAATATTGCTGGGTGGGTTAAGGGAACCACTGTTGTGGTCCCTTCTTTATGAGAGTATCCAGTTTTGAGAGCTCATTCTTAATCTTTCCCTGTTTGCTGTAGAAGATGTTGATCAGGTGGTTCCGCAGTTTCTTTGAGAGTGTGTGGCACAAACTGTCAGCATAGTCTGTGTGGTATGTAGATTGTAATGGATTTTTTACCTTCAGTCCTTTTGGTATTATGTCCATCTGTTTGCATTTGGAGATTCTTAGGATTCTTAGGCTGGCACCTCCCTGCTCATTCAGTTATTATCCACACCAAGCATCCATCCACATACATCCTCTATCTCTATTTTAATCACAATTGTTAACAAAGCGAGATGAATACAACAAAAGGGCGGGGAGTCTCTGGGTGCTGTTTCTGTTGTTACAGAGTATTGCTTTGAGTCTCTCTCTGCGTGAGTAGTTGTTGTTACAAAGAATTGCTTTGAGAACAGACTCTGTCTTAGCATGTACTAATACAATTAGCAGCTTGCAAATTTCACACATAGAGGGAGAGAAACAGTACCAAAAACCAAGAGACCTCTTAATTAGTAATACCCTGGAATTTAAACTATGGGGAATCAAACTCATTTGTGATTTTAATACAGAACGTCTTTAATATGACCAAACACCACCAAGTCAGAGCTCTTGACCCAGCTGACCCGCATGGAGGAGGCTGCCGAATAGATGGCCTGCCAAGCCTCCACCTGTGCCAAGTCACCCGGGTCCTGGACCACGAGGAGCATGTCAACGGCGTACACCGACAGGACCAGCCGCAGCTTCGGCTCCCGCAGCACCAACCCCGTCAACCTCCTGCAGAGGAGACAGAGGAAGGGCTCCATCGCCAGCGCGTACAGCTGGCCCAAGAGGGGGCACCCCTGCTGTACTCCTCGCCCGAAGCTGACCGGTTCGGTCAGGGTCCAGTTTAGCCTGACCAGACATTCTGCGGAGGTGTACAGCACCTGGAGAAAACCCACAAACTAGGGTCCGAAGCCAAACGCTCGCAGAGTGCTCAGGAGATACCCGTGGTGCACCTTGCTGATGACGGTTTCTGCTCGATAACAATCCAAAGCAGTGCGGACTGAGTCAGATGCCATGTCAAGGTTCCTTCCCCACTCTGAACGCTAGGGTACAGATGTGGGGACCTGCATGAAAACCTCCTAAGCTTACTTTTACCAGCTTAGGTTAAAACTTCCCCAAAGTACAAACTATTTTACCTTTCGCCCTTGGACTTTTGCTGCCACCACCAAACGTCTAACTGGGTTTATTATTGGGAAAGAGTAGTTTGGAAACGTCTTTCCCCCCAAAATCCTCACCAAAACCTTGCACCCCCCTTCCTGGGGAAGGTTTGATAAAAAATCCTCACCAATTTGCATAGGTGACCACAGACCCAAACCCTAGGATCTTAAGAACAATGAAAAAAGCATTCAGTTTCTTACAAGAAGAATTTTAATAGAAGAAAAAGTAAAAAGAATCACCTCTGTAAAATCAGGATGGTAAATACCTTACAGGGTAATTAGATTCAAAACATAGAGAATCCCTCTAGGGAAAACCTTAAGTTACAAAAAGACACAAAGACAGGAATATCCATTCTATTCAGCACAGCTCATTTTCTCAGCCATTTTAAAAAATCATAATCTAACGCATATCTAGCTAGATTACTTACCAAGTTCTAAGACTCCATTCCTGTTCTGTTCCGGCAAAAGCATCACACAGACAGACCCAGACCCTTTGTTTCCGCCCCCCGCTTCCAGCTTTGAAAGTATCTTGTCTCCTCATTGGTCATTTTCGTCAGGTGCCAGTGAGATTAACCTAGCTTCTTAACCCTTTACAGGTGAAAGGGCTTTTCCTCTGGCCAGGAGGGATTTTAAAGGTGTTTACCCTTCCCTTTATATTTATGACATGCCACCAGTAGAAGGTTGATTTTTTTTTTTTTTTGGTGGTTCGGGTTCTCTAGTTTTCACATCTGAGTGTTGCTCTTTTAAGACTTCTGAAAGCATGCTCCACACATTGTCCCCCTCAGATTTTGGAGGGCACTACAGATTCTTAAACCTTGGGTCAAATGCTGTAGCTATCTTTAGAAATCTCACACTGGTACCTTCTTTACGTTTTGTCAGATTTGCAGTGAAAGTGTTCTTAAATGAACAACATATGCTGGGTCATCATCTGAGACTGCTATAACATGAAATATATGGCAGAATGCAGGTAAAACAGAGCAGGAGACATACAACGCTCCCCCAAGGAGTTTGGTCACAAATTTAATTAAAGCATTTTTTTTTAACAAGCAGCATCAGCATGGAAGCATGTCATTTGGAATGATGGCCAAAGCATGAAGGGCTATACAAATATTTAGTCTATCTGGCACATAAATACCTTGCAATGCCTGCTGCAAAAGTGCATTGCAAATGCCTATTCTCACTTTCTGGTGACATTGTAAATAAGAAGAGGGCAGCATTATATCCTGTAAATGTAAACAAATTTGTTTTAGCCATCGGCAGAATGAGAAGTAGGACTGAGTGGACTTGTAGGCGCTAAAGTTTTATACTGTTTTGTTTTAGAGTGCAGTTATGTAACTAAAAAAAAATCTACATTTGGAAGTTGTACTTTCATAATAAAGAGATCGCACTACAGTACTTGTATGAGGTGAATTGAAAAATACTATTTCTTTAGTTTGTCATTTTTAAAGTGCAAATATTTGTAATCAAAAATAATATAGTTTGATTTCAATTACAACACAGAATATAATATATATGAAAATGTAGAAAAAGATCCAAAATATTTAATACATTTGAATTGGTATTCTATTGTTTAACAGTGTGATTAAAACTGTGATTAATTTCAATTAATTTTTGTGAGTTAACTGCGATTGACAGCCCTATTAGGAACACAGGAGTGGAAGGGACTTCCAGGTCATCCACTCCAGTCCCCTGCTATCACAGGCAACTATATCATACAAGTCAGTTAATAAATTTAGTAAGCTCCATCTGAAAACTAGTTTGCTACACACTACTCCTATTGGAAGGCTGTTTTAGAACCTCACTCCTCTGATGGTTAGAAACCTTTTTCTAATTTTCAACTTAAATTTATCGATGGCCAATTCATACACACTTGTTCTTGGGCCAACATTGTCCTTTAGCTTAAATAGTTCTTCTCCCTCCCTGACGTTTACCCTCTGATGTATTTGTATAGACCAATTATATCCCTTCTTCAGTCTTCAGCTAAACAAGCCAAGCGTTTCCTCCCATAAAACAGACTAGACTTGGAACAGTAGCTAAGACAATTGAAAAAACTTGAGCTCATTTTTGCCTGTCAAGATAGGGCTCCTGATAGCAGAGAAAGACTTGAAAACATCAACCCTGAAGGCTCAGAAACCAGAAGGCAAATACAAAGAATCCCCCGCTTATTATTTTAAATTCTCATGATTTCTAAGCTAATCTCATTATTCTGGGAGAGGGGATAACTCACGTTTTTGAGACTTTGGGGCTGGCAATGCTGCAGTAGCTTTCAGGATAATACTGTTTTCCTTAGGCTAATACAGTTTCTTTAGGAGAATGGGACTCTACCATTGGGGCCTAGCAGGTCCCAAACCTGAGAGGCCCCAGAGCTGCACAGGGAGTCATGGGCTGGCTGATCAGGGGCTCTGCGGTTCCCGGGCCTCAGTGGCTGCCCATGACAGAGCCCTGGGCTGGCAGGGAGCCTTGCGGAGAACATACCACAGCCCGCAGCTCTCGGGGCTGGAGTCGGTCACAACGGGAGCCTCAGTCCTGCCCAGAGCCAGCTGCACCTTCGCCTGCTCCCCACAGAGCACCCCTTCTCCCAGCCGCCGGGCGGAGACCAGAGCTCCCCAGACGCGCCCTGGCGCAGGGCGGGCCGCCTGAGCGCGAGCGGGACTCAAGGTAAGCCTCGGGGAACAGGAAGGAGCCGGGCAACGCGCATGCCCGTTTCAGCCCGGTCCTGTGCGGCCGCCATCCGGGTACTGGCGGAGGGCGGGATCAAGCGGCTGAGGGGGTTTCATTGTGCGTGCAGCTGCCGCGCTCACTCGCCCTAAAATGGCCGCCGCCGCCGCCTCTTCTCCCGCCGCCGCCCCGTCCGCGGGGCCAGCCCAGATGGAGAGCAAGAAGATCACCGACCTGCGGGTCATCGATCTCAAGTCGGAGCTGAAGCGGCGCAATCTGGACATCACCGGGGTGAAGACCGTGCTCATCTCCCGGCTCAAGCAGGTGAGAGGCCGGCGTAGGCCGCGCGGCCAGGCCAGGCCAGGCCGTACTTTGCTCTCGCGTTTCGGGAGCCTGCTGGGGCCTTGCCCGGCGTTGAGCTCCGGCGGCGGGCGAACCGCTGCCGTTCACGGCGCTGCCCGGGGAGGGGCCTCTCCGCCCTTCGCAGCCGAGGAGCGCTGCGCACCCCCTGAGGGGCTCGTCTGGCCGCGCAGCCCTGGCGCCCGCAAGCGAGCCCGCCGCCTGACTGTTTTAAATCCTTGTGGTTGGCGGTGGAGGCTGGGCGTGGTGCCCTGGGCTGGTCTGAGCAGAAAGCTGCGTTTGGATATCGCCACAGCATTTTTCATCTGCCAGCTCCCTTCCGAGTAGGGGCAGCCCCGTACTGCGGGATTGTGCCCGGCCCACGCAGGCAGGCGCCTCTCCGGCGCTGGGCTCCCCCTGTAAAACAGCCTGGCCCTAAACCCTGTTTTGCCATTGCTCAGGCTTGGCATAGATGGCTGAGGCTATTTGCAAAGAAGAAAAGGAGGACTTGTGGCACCTTGGAGACTAACAGATTTATTTGAGCATAAGCTTTCGTGAGCTACAGCTCCCTTCATCGGATGCATTGAGCTGTAGCTCACGAAAGCTTATGCTCAAATAAATCTGTTAGTCTCTAAGGTGCCACAAGTCCTCCTTTTCTTCTTTGCGAATACAGACTAAGACGGCTGCTGCTCTGAAACCTGAGGCTATTTGCGTTGCTTGGTAAGCTCAGTGGTTCTGTTGCCTGGGCACCCTTCTCTGTTGGGTCTGCATGGGGCCTGTTTACAGCAGAAGGCTTTCTGCTTTCCTCTGACATCGCCTGAGCATCTCAAGGTACGGCTGCCACGAAATTACTGTGGTGGGTTGCCGGCCTGTGCAAATGCAGGAATGTTCTTGTAACAGTATTATTTTCCTTGGGCTTTGGCCTGGCCTAAATGTTGCTGTCTTTACGTTTAAATTGCCCTGTAGCATTTCGTTTTGTGTGTGTAGTATATTGATCTGTGTTACATTTTGTGTAAATGTTACTCTAATCACTTAGGTTGCTGCCATTACCTAGATTATTTTTTTCTTCTTCTCCTCCTCCTCCAAGAGTCTTAAACGTACTATCTAATCTGAATCCCTTAAGTAATAGTTTGTATTTAGGAAGAACAAGTCATTAAGCATTTGTGTATGTAAATTATCAACTTCTAGTTAAATGTCATAAAACATTTATTATTATCTATTTGGTCTTATTTAGGCTATTGAAGAAGAGGGAGGAGATCCAGATAATATTGAAATAACTGTTTCAGCTGATACACCTATCAAGAAGCCAACAAAAGGCAAAGGTTAAAACCTATTAATGCGAATTATATTGTGAAAATCTCTTTAGGTTTTTAAAAGTTTAATTGTCAAATTAAAAATAAGTCTTCACCTGTTGTGAATACTGAGAAATAGGCCTTGTGGATATCTGCCCAAGTAGTTGTGCTTGATAAAATTTTGTCCACTTTTCTACAGATTTAGTCAAACAGGGTTCTCTCTTTCCCCACCCCCCCCAAAACAAAAACAAAAAAAAACCAAATAAACTTGAGGACTGTCTCACATATTTACTGATATCTGCTACTTATTGTTTTTTTCTGGAAATGCTCAGCCTCTATTTAAGATTGTCATTGAACTGGGGGGGGGGGGGGGGAAGTGTCATGAAGATGACTGTACACCAAAAATAATAGTGGCCAGTCTAAAACTGAATTGCATGTCAATCTTCAACTGATATATTCTTGCATAAAGAATTTTTGAATAAGTCTTATCTGTACTGTTTGGGATAAATGCAAAAAGAAACAAAATAGACTAGTGACTTGGTTTTGCTTCTAATAGTCAATTTCACTTTCTCATGTGAAATTACTGCATTGTTAAGGAAGAAGCTTAAAATTGTATGGAAACTTGAAAATTTAGAAACCTTTCTACTGATCTTTATATTCTATGGGTTGTGTATTTAGCAAAAAGTAAACTGAGACCCGAGTTACTCCTGCTGCGGCTACAGTTAGTGTTCGCCGCCTCTCTTCTTCAGCTCTCTAAATCATGAATGATATGCACATCACTATATTGAATTGGCCTCTGACAAGGTCCCTCTTGGATAGTCTAGACCTCCACCCTGTCACTCTGCTTTCTGAGGATATTACTGTTTGGGGAAGTCTTTGACAGCTGCTAGTTAGGATGTGGCTTCCAGTTTTTCTATACAGTTAAATTGGTTTACCTATAAAATACGAACCTTTCCCTTTTTTCAAAAAGATGTCATCGGTCTTAAGACGAGTTCTCACTTTCTCCTCACCCGCTTTGAAAACTTATGGAAATTGATTATAATTGGATACTTGCGTGATGCACATATGTTTCTGTTAACACAGGTCCTTTGATAGAACCTGAATATAATTCACACTGTTCATATGGGTTTTTTTATAACATTTAAAAACACACTGCATGAAAGAATGATCTCTTATCATATTTAGATATGTTCATCTTCTAAAGTGAATATCCTGGAGGAATGTTTTCATTTGTCAATCTGATCTGTCAGATTTTCCTAGTCTTGGCTTTCAATGGGCTTACTGTAATACGTTTTCGTCCACATTGAGAACAAAGTGATAGTTTAGCAACAAGATATTCCTTTTTTTGTTTTTGTTACTTTGGTTAGGATGATGTGCATTCATTTAACCCCATGATGTTGGTTTCCCCTCCTGCATGTTCCTCTTCCACTATAGAGATTTTATAATTTTTCTGCTAAAATGCTATTTCTTTAATGTCTTATAAACCTGACAGTTTCCTCCAGTTGGAAAGACTAGCACTTGGAAAAATGCATTGGTCAGCTTGTTCCAGGAAATTTTCCCTGGCAAGCAGGGGAATTTAAGCCATTAATTTCTTCAGTAACTGAGCTTTCCTTTACAACTTAACCTGTGTCTACACTAGAGGTTATGTCAACATAACTTATGTCATTCAGAGGTCTGAATAAGCCACCCCCAAGTGACATAAATTACATCGACATGAGGGCCAGTGTGGACAGTGCTATGGACGGCACTCTTTCGTCCGCATAGAGGTGCAGCTGCACCACTGTATGTGTAGACAAGCCCTAAGACTCGAGCCATTCTGGTTTCAAAAATAGTCCTCCAGTGTCAACAGATGCAGTTTCCCTCCTGATGGACTTTTCAAACCAACTGCTGTAGTTTCTGCTGCTCATAGCTTTCTCCAAGCTTCTGCAGGGTGAAGCTAATAAGTATCTAGCAGGCTTTACTGTTGCTATTCGAACATTATAGTAAGGACAGTTTTACTGCTCCCTGAACTTGATATAGCTACTGCTGGGATAGGGGAAAGCTGTGAACAGCAGGGGCTGCCACTGAAGTTGTAAGGGAAGTAGTAGATCCATTAGAAGGAGGCTGGGGGAAGGATAAGATGGAAGAGAGCCTTCTTTGGAACATCTGAAAGGGAGACAAAAAGCTTTTTCCATTCAAGTAGCAACCTCAGACTTTTCAGAGAGCAAATCAGTAGAGGTTTTCAAAATAAAAAAAAAAAAAGCTAATAGGTGTCCAACTTTTCAGGCCCAGATAAAACTGAGTGCTAAATAGAACTTGCTTGAATAACTTGCATTGTGCCGCTTCACTACTGGATTTAATAGCTAATTCCTCTTGTGTACAGGCACATTTAAAAAAAAAAAATACAAAAAACAAAGATGTCGCTTCCTTAATCACCTGTTCAGTGCTGAATGCTGTCACCAAAATGTTGTTCTGGCCACATGTGAAGATCCTAGTAACTTTAGATGTCTAGGTCAGATGTAGTAGCTCACCTACAAGGGAATTATGTAATAATTTCTGTGAAACATTATTAGATGTGAACATCCCCCTGGAGCATTTGCAGCCCAAATGCTGCAGCTTTGTGCTAATGCTCAGGAACTTGAGATTGAAACATTTTGTCTATAGCATAAAATAAAACAGGATGAATAAGTAGTAAACATTAAAACAAGTTTTAATACCAAGATGCTAATGCAAGCAAGGACACTAGTTAGTTTGTTAAACTATGTTTAAGCAAGACCCCTTGGTCTCGCATAACAAACTTCCTTGTCTAATTTCAGGCCATAATTCCAGTTTAAAGGCAGTGTGTATTGGTGATAGTAACATGCATGTAGATATCTGACCCTGTTACCACCAGAATGAATTTGGTTCCTTTACTATCTAACCCCATTATATCACTAAAAGATGTATATTTACTAGCACATGCTATAGTACTGTTGCCTTCTTATTCCTCCACACTACTTAACCTTCATGTCCTTAAATTATACAGAGCCCCCCGAATGTCAATATTTCAAAAATAATAACATACTTAGATGAGGCACATGTCTACCCCAAAAAAAATCCATAGTTTTCCTGGCTTTTAATGACATCCACCAACACAATTGTCTAATCAGAATTTTATTCCACAATCTTTTTTTTTTGACTCAGTCAAACATGCTACTTATCAGTACAAAACCTGTACACAATACTGCTGTACAGTAAAACTATAATATCCTATCCAAGGGAGATAGTGACATTTGAAGTGACTTACACAGTCATGCCACTTGTTCCATCAAGTTTCTTGGTATAAACCCTGCTGTCTGTATTCACATACATTTCCCTGCCACTACTCCCTGGTTACCTATATCTGTCTGATGGTTTTCAATAGGCATCTGACTCTCAACAGGAAAAACTGATTGCTCATCTGTTTTATACTAGATAATCTTCCACCACCATTTAACTCAGTTTCCTTTGGCATACTCCTAAATGCCTCAGGCTATTAGTGTGATCTTATCTCTGTCCCCTTTTTTTTTATCTGGCACAGTCCTGCAGTGTTCACTCATGGTGGATGGTGCCTCTTCCAGGGCTGATGCCTCCCCTTGAGGTCTCTAAACCTATTTGTACTCTTTCTCACGCTGTGGGCCTTCTCTTGTTCCAGGATCTGCATCTTCCTCTTCATGATTTGGCCCTCCAGTCATGTCACGATGTGATTTCCTCTTCTGGGGTATAGAATCTCACTGGACCTGCTGTCCAGACAATGCCACTCTGTCAGTGGCTAGTAGGAGAACCTGTACCTGCACGCTATTCTGGGTTCTAGCACAGGGACCCTGTAACATGCAGCCAAGGTCTGGTCAGTCCAGTCTTGCTGCTCTCTCTCTCTCTCTGGACTGCTTTCTACTCTACTTCCGACGGGTTTTCTTCTCCACCTTTCTCTCTTCTGAGGGCTTGTCTACTCTTAAGTACTACAGTGGCACAGCTGCATGACTGTAGCATTTAGTGAAGAAACTACCTATGCCAATGGAAGAACTTTTTCCCACCTCCTCAACGGGGAAGTCCTCCTGTCAACATAATGCTGTCTACACCAGATATCGGGGGGTAGCCCTGTTAGTCTGTATCCACAAAAACGAATCCGGTGGCACCTTAAAGACTAACAGATTTATTTGAGCATAAGCTTTCGTTGGTAAAAACCCCACTTCAGATGCATGGAGTGAAAATTACAGATGCAGACATAAATATATTGGCACATGAAGAGATGGGAGTTACCTCACAAGTGGAGAGCCAGTGTTGACATGGCCAATTCGATCAGGGTGGATGTAGTCCACTGCCAATAATAGATGAGGAGGTGTCAATTCCAGGAGAGGCTAAGCTGCTTTTGTAATGAGCCAGCCAGTCCCTATTCAAGCCCAAATTAATGGTGTTCAATTTGCAAATGAATTTTAGTTCTGCTGTTTCTCTTTGAAGTCTGTTTCTGAAGTTTTTTTGTTCAAGTATAGCTACTTTTCAAATCTGCAAACAGTCTTCCTGGACATGGTTATACTGCCATAAAATTGGGAGTGTAGACCGAGCCGTACTATACCCTTTTTCTTCAGGACCAGTGTCTTACTCTTTCCATGGATTCCCTCCTTCCTTCTCTAATGAACAGAAGGTGGGTGCAAGTTTCCTCACTGCAGCCCTTTCTGTTGTCAGCTTCTAGGCTTTATACTAGCCCAGCCCATACCTGCTCAGCTGAGCTTCATCTTTCAATCAGGGGTTGCTTTGCCAGCCTGAGCCCCTCATGTGTGGCCTATCATGATAACTGTCCCTGTCTCAGCTTCCTTAACCCTGTCAGGGCTGATGTGGGATGAACACTGTCTTTAAAGCATCTATATTTATAAGGTCTCTGTGGTCAACACACAGACTCATCAGGGTTTCTGAAATGTTATGCCACAAGGTGAGCTGGCCCAATTACAGATTAATCTAGTCCTCTAGTGGGAGGGAAGACCAATGATTCTGAAATGCTTCAAAGAATGTAAAAATGGCATTAAGTACTCCGTTCTCTGCTCACTCAAATGACTTGAGTTAATCTTGAAGTTAGTTTTGAATAGCCTATGATGCTATATGGAATATGGATGACCATTTATAATATTACTGATACCAATATCAAAAGTTGCATTGAATTTTATAAGAGATGCCATATACGGTATAAGTGGAAGAATTGATTGACTACATATAAACATGATTATATTCAGTCTGTGTTATAAATATGTGGTATATTTTAATATCAGACTTGTGCTGTGTTTCTGGGTGACACCCCAGGACAGATTGGCATCAGCACTATCCAGCCTGCTTAATGACCTATTAAAGGCAATCAGCTATACAGTGAACGTGTTGAGAGAAGGCAGGGATGCGTGAGCTGTAGCTCATGAAAGCTTATGCTCAAATAAATTTGTTAGTCTCTAAGGTGCCACAAGTACTCCTTTTCTTTTTGCGAATACAGACTAACACGGCTGCTACTCTGAAACCTATCATTAAAACAAAGAACGTCCAAGCTTTGGATGTGTTCCATAAGGATTCTACAAGCCAGCAAACTCATAAGTGCTGCTAAGAACCTGATACGTACATAAGACTTCAGAGTCCATGTATCTGATTGCTTTACCATTTAACAACTCTTTTCTTGTTTTATAATAAAACCTTTAGTTTTAGATGCTAAGGGATTGGCTGGCAGCATAGTATATTGGGTAAGATCCAAACTAGTATTGATCTGGTAAAGTGGCTGGCCCTTTGGGGATCAGAAGAACATTTTATATAGTGAGCTGAATTATAAATAACTCCTCAAGTTACTGGACCTATGTGCTGATTGGGAGCCAGAGAACTGAAATGTGATAAAGGGGGCTGTGTGATTTTTTTTGTTTGTTTGTTTGTTTTCTTTTTCTTTTTCAGCTTGATAACGAGTGTGGTGGGTCAGGAGAACAGTTTCTGACTGGTTGGTGAATCTAACTTCAGTGTTGTTCTCCCAAAACTGGTGGTTCTGCTCTCCTTTTGCTGCCTGCCCTGTCCTTGGCATTTTCAGCATTGGCTTCCCTAGGCACCACAGGTCACATTGCCAACTAAGTCTTTCCCTTGATATTAGTAAATCTTCATGCTGCTGCTGTTCTTCCCAAATTCCTGGTACAGTTGTGCTGAGTAGAACAATCATGGAAGAAGCTAGTTTGAACTCATCACCAGACAAAGCAGACTGAGGTTACCCGTTTCAATGTAGAGCTATTTAAAAGAAAAGGAAAAAAAAAAAAAAAAAAAGTGAACTCTCCCAATGGTCAGCACTGGATTCAAAATCATAATTGTGGTCTGTTGTCCCAAATATACCCAGTTATCAGGCTAATCACCAAAGCTATTCACGATGCCCCGAAGCTTGTATGGAATGTTTATGCTTAACAGACTTATCATTTGGCAGATTCCTTTAAGCAGTTTACTCAGTTACGGTTTGCAGGCATCTGGGTATTGAATGGCTAGCTTCACCATGTAAGTTGTATTCACGGATTTTTATAGAATTCCAGACAGCAGCAAACTAGTCACTGAGACTGTTACTCCCTCATGAAGGATCCTTATCTGAAGTAAAATCGTAACAAAATACAACTTTTTTTTCCTTTTGAGAAAGGGATTGGCAATACGTACAGATGCAAAAAAACCTCCAAACTCTAGACATCTTCATTGTTTAACTCCTGCTAAGTGTATTATCACAAACCAAAGACTTATTTTTCTAATAGTTTTCCATGTGCTTTTAGTTAACTTTAGTTATTAAATACCTTTTAAACTGCTTACAGTGAATATCTATTCTATCTCCCCCCTCATTCTTCTATCTATATCTGATCTATATACCTGAAACTACAATGAAAAGAATATTTTGGATATTTCTGTCTGCAAACTCTAAACCTATTCTCTGGCAAATTTCAATGTAGTAACTGATCATTTCTGACTTGGCTCAGGTTTTTTTTTTTTTCTTAATTTAGAGTCCTGACAGTGACATGCTAGAGCAGCTATAATAAATTGTAAAATATATTCAAAATGTACCATATAGATTTGCAAAAATAGGATAAAATGTTGACTTTTATGTGAACTTAGTTTTATTTGGGCAAATAATGACACTGAAGTCAAGTGAGGGTTGTAGGATCATGCCCATAATAATTGCAAAGTATTTTTTGTAAAAGAACAATCTTTTTGGGGAAGGGCCACCTTTGCTGAGTGTGGTACCTACCATAACAGGCCTGATTGGGTCTGCTAGCTGCTACTGCAGGGTAAATAAAAAATACAGTAATCACATTTCTCTCCTTTTTTCCTTAAACACTAAAGGTTCTAAAACTCTGCATATTTGCGCATCAAATGTAATTTGGCCAATACATAACTAGTGCTTGATTTGTTAGCAAAGCTTTACATTTAATACCCACTCACATTTACATTTTAGTTAATTAAATATCCTTTTTTTTCTCATAATTCACTAGACCCTTGGGGGTCTGAATCATAATTTGTGTAAAGGGTTGTGATTGAGTAAGACAAGCAGAATAGTTACCTGGGTCATGTAAATGAGTTGGGAATTAAATCTGCATGCTGATAGTATTAAACTAGCAATTAACTGTGTTATGAATCCTTTGCCCCAGTTCCAGCTAGGGGGAGTTGTAGAGTTCAGGTAGGAAAATATCCATGCTTTAAACCAATAGGGCTTGTGACAACATCTGGCAGTTTGGATTAGTAGCAGTGCTAAAGGGTTATGAAGTCTGGTGTCTAAAGTAGTGCCTTTCTCCCAAAGTATAAATAATACAGTATTGCATTCCAGACGTATATTGATTGCTTAAGTTCAGGCACCCAGATTTGTGGCAGACTGTGTTAGCAACACTGGTGTTTCAACAGGTGTTTTTTGGATGACTTGGATGTAGGAACTTCTTTCATAGAATATCAGGGTTGGAAAGGATCTTACAAGGTCGTCTAATCCAACCCCCTGCTCAAGCAGAACCAATCACCAATTAAATCATCCCAGCCAGGGCTTTGTCAAGCCTGACCTTAAAAACACCTAGGAAGGAGATTCCACCACCTCACTTGGTAGCCCATCCCAGTGCTTCACCCTCCTAGTGAAAAAGTTTTTTCCTAATATCCAACCTAAACCTCCCCCACTGCAACTTGAGACCATTACTCCTTGTTCTGTCATCTGCTACCACTGAGAACAGTCTAGATCCATCCTCTTTGGAACCCCCTTTCATGTAGTTGAAAGCAGCTATCAAATCCCCCCTCATTCTTCTCTTCTGCAGACTAAATAATCCCAGTCCCCTCAGCCTCTCCTCATAAGTCATGTGTTCCAGCCCCCTAATCATTTTTGTTGCCCTCCGCTGGACTCTTTTTCCACATCCTCCTCCTTGTGTGGGACACAGTACTCCAGATGAGGCCTCACCAATGCCGAATAGAGGGGAATGATCATGTCCCTGGATCCACTGGCAATGCTCCTACTTATACAGCCCAAAATGCTGTTAGACTTCTTCGCAACAAGGGCACACTGACTCATATCCAGCTTCTCGTCCACTGTAACCCCTAGGTCCTTTTCTGCAGAACTGCTGCCACTTGGTCTCTAGTCTGTACCAGTGCATGGGATTCTTTCCTGTGTGTTCCTACCTTGCTTTGCTTCATAGGCACTGCTGTGGGCTACCAGGTGTTCTCTAGTGACAGTAACATATATGCCTTTTAGCCCTAGGTATTGGTCCCCTAGATTATGCTGATCTTGCATAACAATTATTCTCTTGCTGAAAAATGCTTTCTGGGAGACTGACCTTAGCTGTGTGGGCACACTGTATAACTCTGTCCTTGCTCACTTGTGGCTGGACCAGTAGTAATCTAGTTCATTTACATCTGCACCATTGAATAGTACTGAAACTTCAGTCTCTGAGGGCCTCTTTTTGTCAAGATATACTCTCAATATTAGAGAGCCATATTGCACCAACATTAGAAAACTCTGCATCACCACCTTTTAAGTAGTAATTGCACTGGAATAAGTTGTATTGGTACTTGAGGGGACAAGGGCGTCATATTTTCGCTTGAAGAGGATTGTTTTCTCATACTTGGAACACTCTCTTGTAACATCAAGGATAAATGTCTACTTGCTTTTATTGCAATGTATTAAGGTGGACTGCAAGTATTTGATCATCATGGAGAGAGAGATTTGGAGTAGCAGCAAGTGTCTTGTCTGGTCTCAGCTATACAAAAAATAAAAATGGAAAAATCCGTCTGATGCTCCCATTCATTTGGCTTCTGATGAGGACACTTTCAGAAATCTGGCTTTCAAGAGAGATGCCTTTGAATGCCATAATGTCTGAGGACTCTCATGTCGGGGTGGGGGGGCAGTGCACCTCCCCCCCACAAAATGGTTCTAGTTAGTTTTTTCCTGCACAAGACAAGCCGATGAATTTCAGAAACACCCTTTGAAGAGTCTAGAGACTGACAGCTATTCAATGAAATAGGCCATTGCTGGACACCTGTGGCATCAAGAACACTTGCCTCATGAGCACAGTGTGTATGTTTATCTGGATACAGGTGCAGGAGAAGTTCAAGGATATAGGGTAAAACAAGGAGAATCCCTGTGAAGGCCAACAAAGCATTCAATTTGATGACTGATTTTTTTTGTTTTAAAGAAGCAAATTATGAAGCCAAAAGGACGAGTACAAAAGTCCCTGTTCAGTAATATTGCTTTTAATTACATTTCATTCTTCATTTATACTTTGTTTACGTGGACTAGAAGATTGTTGGAACATAGCTGAATATAGCTGCCACTGGCAGGATTGCCCAAGTTTAAAAAAAAAAAAAAAAAAATTCTAAAACAGTCTAGATTAGACTCATGGTTCCCAAGATCTGAGGATTCCATGGAGTGGAAAGGATCTTTCTGTTAAGTCACTCACCTTCTGAGGGAGACTAGCTTCTTAAAACATGCCTTTTGATCATAATTTTTTCATTGCCACTTGCTCCTTGCTAATTTCATGGTATTGCACTCCAAATACAAAGCAGCAATGGTAAACATGGCAAAAGGATGCCTTTTTAATTCAAATCTGAATTGGTCTATAAATGCATTTATAAAAACTAGTTTGGGCATTTACCTATATCTTACTCATGTAACTAATGAGAGAGAACCGTCAGTGTGTCGTGTTTGGTCAGGAAGTTTTCAAGTGCTGTTTAGAACTTTTTTTTATTTGATTCTTTGTTACATCAAAGGTGGATGTGGGGCTGTTTGTGCTAAGGAGTGATGTACTTTAATTATCTAGATATACTGTCCATCCTTTGGAAGAAGGGGAGGGTGAAAAGTTGAAGAACAAATCATTAATGTGTTCCTAGTGTCAAATACACTAAGTAACAAAAAGCCTTCATTGGCGAAGTTGTGATCATAATTGCCCATGTCATCCCAGCTGCATCTGGGATCCCACATCCCACAGAAACTCATTTGCACCAATTCTGATAAGATTGTGCATTTTGATCTTTTCTAAAAGGTTACTCAAGGCTGATTTTTTGGGATTAAGTTGTTCGGTGTCTTTTTTTTATTCATATAATTGTATGGAATTATTTGAAGTGCACAAGACAGCTGTCTCAGAGAGATTTGTCAATATTTTCAACTTCATGGAAAATATTCATTTCCTGGTCTTAATTCTACAGTTTAGCACCTAGAGTTGGTTGCTAACTACAATTAATGCTACTTCACTGTTATCAGAATTATTACATAACTTTTTTTTTTTTTTAATTTTAAGAATTGAGTCTGAAGAGCAAGGAATAAATTCTAATGGGGAGGGGTCAGAATTGAAGAAGCACCATCTTGTTGGTTGTGCACTGTCAAATGATTACATAACAATTCCATTTCATAACCCTTGAGTTTCATCTTAAAACATAATGTTCTTCGGGAATTATACCATGGTGAGTGATTCAATTGAGCTGTAGTATTATGGAGAACAGTTAATTGAACCCTCCTTCTCTCGCACCATAATGCATATGAAGTCAAGTCTTACAAAAGGAGTTGCTTTCAACTGTAGTCATTAGCATATCCTGTCTTTTTAGGTAAAAAACAGGAAACTGATGAACTAAGTGGTGATACTTCAGTGGAAGATGATTCCTTTGTCAAGGTAATAACTAAATTTCTTTGAGAACTTGTATACTGAACTGTTCTAGTCCAGTAAATGAAGCAAAGTTTTAGCTGAAAAGGTCCATTTGACACAGGCTAACTTAGATGGAGATCTAAATCATTGTTCATGCTGTGTTTACACTACTACAAGATATTTGATCATATCTTATTCCACACACATTCAGTTATATGGCTTGATTTATCTTGATGCATAACTTTCTGCATGTGAGCATGCTGTGTGCTTCAAAATAAATTGGAACTCTAGGAATGACAACAGTAAACAATGTTGAAAATGTAGCTATTTGATATCCTTTTGAAGAAACAATGGCTCTGTTTCACTGGAAGGAAAATCTAGCTCATACCTCTAGTTATACCATATGTTCTTCTGATTGAAAGGAAAGTGAGTTGGAGGTTCAGGATGCAAGCGATCAAGATGGAAATGATGAACTGAAGGACTTTGAAGAAGTTGGTGAAAATGAAGAGGAGAACTCGCATTCTAAAGAACTGCCTCCTTCAGAAAAGAAATACTCTGATTCAAAACAGGGAGAGACAACAGAAGATGCAGAGAGAGATTTTGAAAGCCAGGTACCTTGCCACACTTGTTAAAATCTATATGAACTTTCATCGAAAAACACATTTTTTGTTTAGTCTGTCTAAAACTTTGGGCTAAAGTTTGTCTTATTCAGCTCACTAAAAGAGCTTGTACTTACTTCAAACTCCCCTGCTCCTCTTAACCTGTCTGAGTAGTACAGAGCCGAATCTCCTGACTCTTTAGATGCTTTTGTAAGTGTCATTATTACTAGCTTGTTTAGCAAGCCCCTTATCTGTGTTTTCAACTTAGGAAAATGATCTTCAAGACACAGAAGACGATACATTTCCAACTGTCCATGTAAGTTCCAAACAGTCTTCCTAATCGCAAGTTTAGCAAATTGAAGCAAAGCCTGGCTTAAAGTGATCTTTTTTTCTCAGTTAAGTTACCAGGCTTGCACCTTTGAGCTTCTGATGATATAATACAGATGTTTGCAAATGACTTCAATGCAAGCTTTGCTCGCTGCATTATGGATGGCCTGGACTTTGAGATGTGTTCTCAAAGTGGCTATACTTGGCTCTTGTGGGGGCATTATACACACACTTAACTAATTGACCCAAAAATACTTTGAGGTACCTCTTTAGTGAAACTTAAGAACTATATGTAGTATCTCTAAAACAATGTATACAAAACTGTCCTCTCTTTCATTTCAGCCTTCATTTCCAAAGTTAAAATTTTAAAAATGATGCTCTGGAGAGGAAGGTTCAGATATATCTATTTTTTTTTTTTAAGGTAAATTCTTCCAGTTCTGAAATTCATACAGCGTTCCAGACACTTCTGATGAAGGCATTCAGAATACGTAAAATATATACAGTGGAAGTAGATCATCTTCCTCTCAGTTAACCTTGATAACCCAAAAAAGTAAACATTTGTTAAACAGCATATGTATCAGACATTTTGCTGTATAATATTCAAACCAGGGAGACTCTCACTTTCAAGGCTAACACTAGTTAATTGCCTTTGATAGAACAGTGCAACAGCACAGAGATCGTATTACTTGTTGCTCTCATTCTGAAGATCTTAACTCTAGAACACATATCAAGTAACGCTTTGTTGACTACAATAGAAGTTGGTAACATGTTGCCACCAGTTGTAAGTTCCCTTTCATGGAAAAGAGAACTTTTATAGAAAGGGGAAACGTTCTTAACTGGAAAACAAAGATGTTACTGAATGCTGTGTTATGAATTCTCACCGGCTACAAAAGATGGTGTAAACAATGTGTACCATCAACTTCTAATTAAACTCTTTAGTTTTTGGAAACAGTTCCTTAATTCATAAATTCTGATTACTGTGGACTTGAAATTCATAACTGTTGTGCTTAAACTCTTGTAGCAAACAGATACTTAAATTTGATTTCCCCCTGTCTTGCAGAATGGTGAAGAGGAAGAAAATGACAAAGGTATGTTTTGAAAGTTAGTAGAGTTGAGAGGTTTTAAACTGGTAGATTAAAAGTGAAACTTGCTTAATTTTTAGTCTGTTAACATTAGGTTTTTCTCTAGTATTAAGTATTGACTGTCTCTGTATTAAGCTCACTAAGATCCATGTACTCAGTGGATTTATTTTTCTCTTAAGAGTGGATGGTAGTACATATCAGTTACTGTGGTGGATGTATGCTTATTATTAATTAAACAAAAGCAAACCAAATATGCAAGGACTTCTGTTTCTATGGTGCAATAAATCTTGAAGCACAAATTGAAGACTTGCACTGCAGTAACTGGTAGATGCTTAACAGAATGAGACAGTACATTACTATACTGAACTTTGAAAACTCTACCAATTATGGATCATCATCTACTTGACTTTTCACATACTGTCATCCACATGCTGCCAGGTTCTGCTTAGGATGGTAAAGGAAGCTTTCAGAAACGTGGAGGAGTCTAAACAGCAGCTTTTTTTTTAAAGCCATTCTACTTACTAATGCTACAGAAGCAGTGTGACGCATCTGACCAACCAGAGACTTTCTGGAGAGAAATCAAAGGATTCTACATATTGTGGACTAGAAAGACCATGGAGCACTTTCACTTTAAACAAGATGGACAGTGTTGAAGTTAGAGAATAAACCTACAGACTCACCATTTACGAGGGACCCCATCCCTGAAGCGTCTGTTTGTGAGAATGCGAGAATATTGTTGGAGTTACTAATGGGACTGAGAATGAATACTGAAAATCTGCAAAGTGGATGAAGACTGAAAACCAGTTTGCTACGAACTTTGAAGTTCACACTTCGGTTTCTGCAGCAGACTTATTCAGCTATCTTGACTGCCAAACAACCATTCAGAAAGGAGGATCAAGACAGTACCCTTGAAACTGTATTGAAGACTGACTTAGACTCTCCCGACTGTAACTCTTAAGGATTTTGGAAGGTTAAAAGTCTTACGAAAAGGAAGCTTTCAAACATTGATTAAATCAAACTGCAAGCATCTGAAGAAAGCCTTTCTTTGTTATATTAACACCTACAGTGGAAAATGGATACTTGCTATGAAAAACTGGTATCTGCAGGATGGAACCATTTTCTGACTCCTACTGTTTGTTGGTATTTGTCTTTTAGAAAATGTATTTTGCCATGGCAAATGAGTGATCCTGGGTGAAGGATTTATTTACATGTTGATACACCTTGTTTTTTTTTTTCCCCCTAATCTTCCATCAGTGCTAATAACTGGCTTTGTATTTTCTAGGTCCTATTCTAGCTTATGCATATAAAATTGTTTAAACTTCTTGTTTTGCCATATTTATTCCTGTTAAATCCTCTTAGATAAAGCAGGTTCTGGTGATGGTATACAAGAAGTATCTAAACCTCTGCCTTCAGAAGAAAGCCTAGCTGAGGCTGATCATACGGCTCATGAAGAGATGGAAGCTAACACATCTGTGAAAGAAGCTGAGGATGATAACATATCGGTTACAATCCAGGCTGAAGATGCCATCACTCTGGATTTTGATGGTGATGACCTCCTAGAAACAGGTAAAAATGTGAAAATTACAGATTCTGAAGCAAGTAAGCCAAAAGATGGGCAGGATACCATTGCACAGAGCCTGGAGAAGGAAAGCAAGGATTATGAGATGACTGAGAACCATAAAGATGGTAAGAAGGAAGACTGCGTGAAGGGTGATCCTGTCAAGAAGGAAGCCAGAGAAGGTTCAAAGAAAGCAGAATCTGGAGACAAAGAAAAGGACACTTTGAAGAAAGGTCCCTCGTCTACTGGGGCCTCTGGTCAAGCAAAGAGGTTTGTCTTTCTATGTCCGTTCTTTACGATACTGAGTACCAGCATTCAGTAAGATCACTCTACATTAAGGGGGTAGCAGCAAGCATCTTATAATTAATATCTTATGCTCCTGCCTATAGATTTTTTTTTTGACCGCCATAAGTTACTTTTTAAAAATTCAAGATCTTCGTATAGACACTATGTCCTACTGATTGCATTGTCGAATTGTCAGCATTTTATTTTTTATTTTTTTTCAAATTGACAAGTTTAAGTATCCTTGTGGTGATGGTAATGAACAGCTATCAGTTCTAAGAACACAAAATGAAGTCAAGTCCCCGTCCTGAAATCTGGAGAAGATTGCCATATATCCACTGAATAGAATTGTCAGAAAATCTAGATCTTCAGGCATCTTGGGGAAAATCAGTGCAAGAATCCATAAGGGAATCATTTTGTACAAATATAACCCAGTCCACCCCTTTTTGAAATGTTAACTTGCCTGCTAGTAGTAGTGTAAAATGCAGTGTCTAAAATTCTGTATTTTCAATTTTCTTCTGATGATTTGCTTCTCCAGCTCTGCTAAGGAATCCAAAGAAAGCAAAACAACATCAAAGGATGATAAAGGTAACTTGCCTCCTATTGTAGCGCTTAGTTTTATATTGCTATATCTTGTGATTTCAACATAAAATACTGTAAAATTGTATCCATAGTATACATGGAAAGCTGCCTTTTGTTTTATCTGATACTGAATCAATCTAGGTTTCAGAGTAGTGTGCCACAAGTACTCCTTTTATTTTTGTGAATCAATTTAGGAGGTGACCAAAAGCTAAAATACTGCAGAACATCTCTTAACCTGTTATATCTTCCTTGCCATGGACTAAAATGGCTTAGAGAATTGGTTCAATTTTTGACTAAAGTCAATAATAGTAGGAGTACACTAGGCCTTAGTTTTCCTGTGGTTTTTTTTATCCTCCAAGCTCCTTTCAAGTCCGTTAGCCCTAAGCAAGTATGTTAAAACACATCAGTCTACTTCAGATCAATCCATGAGTAGAAGGGCAGCTCCATTTCTGGTTCTTGTGGCTTTATTTTGAAGAATAAGTATTTTAGATACAAAACCTAAAATTAGTCACAGCCCTGTCCATTGATGTATAATACTCTAATCTTTTCTTCTAAAGTTCATGTACAGTTGAACCTCAGAATTACGAACACTTGGGGAATACAGGTTGTTTGTAATGCTGAACAAAACGTTATGGTTATTCTTTCCAAAGTTCACAACTGAACATTGACTTAATACAGCTTTGAAACTTAACTGTGCAGAAGAAAAATGCTGCTTTTAACCATCTTAATTTAAATGAAACAAGAACAAAAACAGTTTGCTTATCTTGTCCAATATTTTTAAAACTTTCCCTGTATATTTTATTTTTTTTTTTAGTAGTTGACTTTTAACATAGTACTGTAGTGCATTTGCTTTTTTGTTTTGTATCTGCTGTCTGACGGCGAACTTCTGGTTCCAAGTGAAGTGTGTGATTGACCAGTCAGTTTGAAATTCTGAGGTTCTACTGTACATAGAAATTGTCTTGGCATTGCATTGTTATGCTTTTTAAAAAATGAAGGCTGTCAACTGACTAGCTGTCAACGGTACCAGTAGCAATGCCAGTTACAGGCATTTGTTTACTATATAGTTTGCAGAGTCTTAACACCTTTTAGCTATTGGTCTGTCAGGGAAATTCCATTT
This sequence comes from Dermochelys coriacea, assembly GCF_009764565.3. Classification (NCBI taxonomy): domain Eukaryota; kingdom Metazoa; phylum Chordata; order Testudines; family Dermochelyidae; genus Dermochelys; species Dermochelys coriacea. The sequence continues at coordinate 58,597,691 of NC_050077.1, forward strand.
GCCTTTACTGTATCTGATGTTACAACAAGAATTACATATATAGTAGTTGGTGAGCATAATAAGGTAACTAATTGCTCTCCAAGCCTAAAAGGCCATAAGCACTGGGGAGAATCACAGCGAGGGACCATATCAAAGTCCTTAAATTGTCATGCATGGAATTGTCCCCATCACAAAACATTTTATTTGGAACTAAATAGAATGCTATCCAGCAAATGGCATTTGTCTACAGAAAAACACTTCACATGTTGAATGTGAAAGTGTCACTTCCCACATAATATTGTAGAAACATGTTCATTATGTTCTCTTTGGATGTTTAACTTCATGCATAACTTCAAATAACGTAATAACTAGGATACAGCAACTCCATTTTGTTACAACTAAAGCATAAGATAAAGATTTTCACAGAGGTATCTTAATACACGTGGACACTTAGTTTGCTAGATTTGCAGTACATTGTAAAAAGGTCTAAGCATTAGGTATTCATAAAATTTCACATCTAATAATTTTAAATATAGTACACTTAAGCATTACAGTTAATGATGTAGTTCAGATTTTTCCCTTTTTGTTTTTACTTGTGCTCAGTACAGAATAAGTAGTCTTTTCTCCAGATTACATGGGAAAAGATTAAGGACCCTCCAATAGGACAGTGGCAAGTCAGTTTTTAGAATAAATAGTTTGTAGGGTTGGAAGTTCCAGTTTTGGTACTATTGGCATTGCCTGTATGTATGCCTAGGATCCAAATGCATTTGAATACAAACAACTGCAAGGTCAAATATCTAGGTATGACCTGCAGTCTTTCTTCCTACAGTATCTTGAAAAATAGTGATTCTGAAAGATTAAGGGGTCATGGTGGATAACCAAATCTACACAAGTTCCCAGTGTGATGCTTTTACAAAAATGGCAAATGTGATCCTTAGATGTATAAATGGGAGTAGTGAGTAGGTAGGTAATCTTACTTCTCACTACGGCATTGGTGAGAACTAGAATACTGCATCCAGTTTTACTGTCAACATTTTAAAAGATGTTGAAAAATTGCAGAGGGGTCCAAAAAAGAGCCACAAAAATTATATGAAGCTTGGGAGAAAATCTTTTACAGTGAAAGACTTAGAGCTCAGTCTTTTTTTTTTTTTTTTTTTTTAATAAGCTAAAGGATTGAGGTGACTTCACAGTACTGAATAAGAGATAATACCACGCACTAAAGGATTCATTAATCTAGCATAGAAGTGCATAACAAGAACCAATGGCTGGAAATTAAAGCCAAAGTCAAATGAGAAATAAAGTGCACATTTTTAACAGGGTGATTAGCCATTAGACCAAATTACCAAGGGAAGTGATGGATTCTTGATCTGTCTTCAGAAAAAAAACTGGATGCCTTTCTGGAAGGATATGTTTTAGTCACAAGTTATTGGGCTAAATACAGGGGTAACTGGATGGATGAAATTCTATGGTATGTATTAGACAGGAAGGCTGACTATATATGAACTAATGGTACCTTTTCTCAAAGTATAAATTGAGGTGGTAATTACTTTTGTTTAATGATCATGGTAACATTAGACCACATCTTAATAACTTAAAGTTTTCTTTGTGAAACTTGTTCCAGGAAGTGCAAGCAGTGTTAGTGGTAGCAGTGGCAGTTCAACTAGAAACCTATGGGTTAGTGGACTCTCTTCCAACACGAAAGCTGCTGACTTGAAAAATCTCTTTGGCAAATATGGAAAGGTATTTATTTGTGTTAGGTTCTTTCAATCAAAATACTGAACTGACACATTCTCATGTTTTAATATGAGCTGATCTAAGACCAGATCTAACTGACCAATATAAAACCTAAATTACATAACAGTAACATCAAGAGCTGCCATCAGAAAAGTGTGTGTCCATGCAGGAGTATCTTGGCAGTGAAGGAAGAGGATTTTGTTGGAGTAGCTTCTGTGAGAGATGAGGGGAGGTGGAGATATTGAGTTACTATCTGTATACCAACTGAATTCTCATTTCTCCTTCCCAAAACCTGCAAGAGTCAGTCTGTCTGATGTGTATGCCGTAGTCTGGAGTGGTCAAATGGAAAGATTTTGTAGCATAGCCTAAAATGACCTCTTCATGTCAGGATTAAGGAGGAGTTGGGCTGCATAAGTCGTCAGTTTCTCATAGCCAGAGACTAATTCTTTTTTATCCAAAAGTCTGTTTCCTCTGTTTAGTACAAATGGCTGTGGCCTCTTCCTTTATTTATTTTTTTTTTGTCTTGTCTGAGTGGCTTATTTGTCTGTTTAAAACTTGTTCCCAGTTGACTTCTAAGCTAAATGGAGAAGCCTCTTAAATTGAAATAAGCATCCACACAACCTTCGCACCTTAAACTAACACCTTAGTGTAAACGTACAGCTCTGTTAGAGACAGTTGCTAACCTCATTTTACACAGTTTTGGGTTGGGGAGATCTGCAAAAGTTGTGACAGTGATGTAGGTATTAACTGTTAATTTAACTTAGCTTTCCATCTTCGTAACAAAGCTTCTTTAAATCCATAAAGCTGTTTATACGGGTTTGTTTCCTAGGCATGGTATGTAGGCTTAAAACCAGGACTTCATGGATTCTGCTGACATGCAGTTTGCTACAGAATCTAAACCTTAATTTAAATATTTAGGGTCTTATAGTTGCATCTGTTTAATCTTCAGAAGCTCTTTACAGTATCATCTTCAAGTTGCACACCTGAAACAAGCTCAAGAGTGTACAGTGCATCTCAATGGGTTATTAGAACCAGAAGCTTGTATTTATAAATTAAATATGAACACTATTTCACTGCTGGTTATTCTAACAAACACCTATCTGATATGTATATCCCACAGTCCTGAATTGCTTCCTACGCCCCCTCAGATGTTGACATGCTTAACTATTCCTATTCAAGTGATGAAACTTCCAGCTCTGTCCTTTTTTCTCTTTCCACAAAGTGGACTTGCATTACTGTAAAATAAATAAATCTATGGTCTATCAAAAACTGAATTTGAAAACTGTGTAAACAGAAGTATATCAAGAGGCTACCATACTGCATGTTTAAACTTTCATTTTTTGAAGCTGCTGTACAAATTCCAGTCTGCTGCTTCAGTGCTGCAGAATCTAGAAATGACGCCCCAGCATTTATGTACTTTCGTAGCAAGTTTGACCTTACTAGGAGCCAGAGGTGATACCTTGCTCAGTGCTTTCCTCTCAGCAAGAGGAATCCTGACACGCTACTGAAATTACTTGACAGTCTTTGTATTGACTCTCAAAAGAGGTTTCCCTCCTCCATATGTACATGTGGAGTGAATTGCTTCTTGGAAGTTAGAGTGCCAGTATAAGTTGTTGGTTTCTCACTTGTCTAGCCAACAAACTTAAACAGTGTGGTAAAGTTTCAACAAAATGTTAGTTTAGTAGATGAATATTAATTTTATTCTTGTATTTCATATATGCTAAGACTTTTAAAACTTGTTAGATCTACTTCTTGAGCAGATATACAACTTGGCGTTACTAAGCTGAGAGTTGGGGTAACATTCAAGTCTTCAGAAAATTTTACCCTTAGTGAGAATTTTCACTAAGAATAGAGATTATCTTCTCCTGTCTCTACCAGCTGCATCCAAAATGTTAAGCTTTATTCTTCAAATATATATATATATTTATTTTTAGGTCCTTAGTGCAAAGGTGGTCACAAATGCACGAAGCCCTGGAGCAAAGTGTTATGGCATTGTAACCATGTCTTCCAGTACAGAGGTGGCTAGATGTATTGCACATCTCCATCGTACAGAGCTGCATGGACAACAAATTTCTGTTGAGAAAGTAAGTTTAATGCATACTCCTTACATAAAGATTATTTGTGTATGGAGTCAGTCTATTAAATTTACCATTCTAAAAAAATGTAGGTAAAAGGTGATCCTTCCAAGAAAGAGCTGAAGAAAGAAATTGATGAGAAATCCAGTTCTGGTAGAAACATGGGGGATAAGAAGACTGCATCAATTGATAAAACTAGCAAGTAAGAGCTTGCTTTGCTTCTTCTGGTTTGATGGACTGTCCAAACAAAATGATGTGTACTGAAACTATATAACCAAACCTTTCTCACTGTCTTTGTCCTTTTTAACAAGAACTCAGTCAGCCAAAAAAGAAGAAAAGAAATCTGACAAATCGGAGAAGAAAGAAAGTAAAGAAGCTAAGAAAACTGAAGGTAAAGATGAGAAGAATGATAATGGATCAAGTGGCCCTAATCAAGAATCCACTAAAAAAACTGAAGAAAAGAAACGAATAAGTATGCAATATAACTTTTTTTCCTAAAGCCTCTGTTTTCATCTTTTCATTTGATTTTATGGCAGCAATAATACCCAAGATGCCACTGCATATAAACCCTAAAACCTTGTTTCCTTAAAACCTTCAGTAATAGGGCCGTCATCGCTAAGTTAGAAAGTCATTCCGGTGATGTCATACAAACTACTAGATTTTTGTATTCTTGTTTATTACACAGATATGTATTGACATACCTGTCCTATCATCATCTTAATTTTTAAGATTCATATCTTGCATTTCAGCAAGTAAACTTTCCAGAATAGAAAGAAAAGGAGTACTTGTGGCACCTTAGAGACTAACAAGTACTCCTTTTCTTTTTGCGAATACAGACTAATACAGCTGCTACTCTGAAATCTGTTTCCAGAGTAGGCAGTTGACCATCTTAAAATGTGTTTATTTTCATTTGTAACTGTAGTGTTAAATGAAAACCACTTTAATTCATACTTGTGTTAAACCATTTTTCTTAGGTGGAAAAAGTCCAGGTCAGATGGTAATTCTAGACCAAACAAAAGGAGACCAGGGTCACACTAGGACAGTGAGAAGGGGAAGGTTTGATAAAGTAAGTATCTCTCTAAACTTGACATATAGACCTTGTTTGTCTCCATATTACTTTCTAACCACTTTATTATCAATTAATAGGCAAGTAACTATCTGCAGATAGTAGTTATCTTCATAATAGTCTAAGATATCAACACGGTTGTCCATGCTAACTAGTTCTTGAGGTTGTGATGTTGTAAACTAGTATAGTATCCAGAAATCTCCCTAGTACCATGTGACTTTTGAAATAACCGGAATTTCTGTCAACAGCCACCGGTGCTAAGGAACAAAGAGCGTTTCATTCAAGATAAAATGAAGTTCAGGGAGTACAGAGGTAGAAAGGATATCTTGCCTTTTGAGAAAATGAAGGAACAAAGAATGCGGGAGCACATGGTTCGATTGGAACGAATACGTCGAGCAGTTGAGCTCCGAAGGTAGTGATCAAAATTTTTTGTTTCATCTCAGACCACTTTAAGATTTAATTGGGTAAAATTACTTTTAGAAATCTGATTATAGGGCATTCCATCAAGCTTTTACCTCAAACACCACACTCAGCTTTCAAATTAGTATGAAAATACTTCATATCTGAAGTCCAAATTTGGTGCAAAAAGTTGGAAATTAGTGTCCATAGAGTAGAATAACAGGGATATGTACTTCATAACTGTCTGTGGTGTCAGTTCTTACATGTGATCAATCAATTTCTTTAAAGTATTGACATCATTTGTCCAATTGATTGTAATAGGTGTGACTAGAAATAGCTAATTCAGTAATTACACCTTAATGACATGGGGGCATGATATGGGATTGGTATTTTTGCTTCCAACAGGACAATCTGTCCTACTTTGAAGCTTTGAAGATACTCTGCTTTGTTCTGCTCCCTCTATGTGGGTCACGCTCTGCAGAAGGAGCAGAAACAACCCATGAGTTACCTGTTCGCATTCCTGTGGTGTGGGGATTTCCAGCAGGTGTAGAGCTAATATAGCAGGCTCCTGCATCTCCCTCCCTGCAGCCTAGTGTGGCGGGGGGGGAGGAGGAGGAGAAGAGAAGGAGTGGGAACATCCTGCACTCTGACATGTGGCCCAGCTATTGTCAGAATTGGGGGAGCAGTAACTGGCTCCCTGGTAATGATTCTCTAGCTCTGCTGGAGCTGCCACAAGCTGTATGCAGCAAAGAGTCTAACTCGCAACTTATATATCTTTGCTAGGCTGTCATCCAGGCAGAGTCAAAATGCAGACAGTAGCAGCAGACGGATGCCAATTAAAAAAACAAAACAAAAACCTAACACCTACTCCCATTCTATCAACGTCAAATCTACATGCACCTCAGATGACCCCTTAAATAAATGGACTCTGTAACGTGCCATACAGATTACCCAATTCGGGCTGTTTGGGACAAAGGAGGAAGTGAATTCCAATAAAAGGGCCCTACCAGCAGCCATGACTTACAATTTGAACACCTGCTGACTACAACTGTGGCAGTATTGCACAGGAGAAACCAGTCTCAGATAAACAACCACTATAAGCCATATTTTTAAATTAATGTTGTAGGCGAAGAGAACTTGCTGAGAGAGAGCGTCGGGAGAGAGAACGCATTCGAATCATACGTGAACGTGAGGAACGTGAGCGCTTGCAGAGGGAAAGAGAACGATTGGAGATTGAAAGACAAAAACTGGAGAGGGAAAGAATGGAACGAGAGCGCTTGGAAAGAGAACGGATTCGTATTGAACAGGTACAGGCCAGTATGCACAAAGTGCAGTGTTACATCAATTTACAATATTGTACTTAATCCTTTCCATTTTATTTGCTGTGATTCTCTTAAGTAGAAAATAAACTTGTAAACAGTTTAGTAGTGATCTTTCCCTCTGGCTGTTCAGTAGCTTATATGGAGAGTTGTCTAGATCTCGGTGGAAGTCAACAACCAAGAGGCTAAAGGATTCTGTTGGCCACATAAATCTGACTTAAATCTGCAAGTATTTCTTCTATAACTATGAATTTACTGCAAACAGAAAATGAGTGCCTTCCAGGGCATATTGGTACTAGAAATGTGTAAAACTTTCTAGTGACAATCTTGGTTAATGAGATGGCATACCAAAGGTCCTGTCACTCTGCTTTTTCACATAGTGAGTTATGTCTAATAGATCCCAATAGTCTAAAATTTCTTCTTTGAATTGCAAGTTTCTCCAGTATTAGTACAGAAATTGAAGTTGATCTGATTGTGTGTGGGGAATTAATTCTGTATTTGTAGCAACTATTGTATATTTGCCTCTAGTACAAAGCTAATGGGTTCGTTCTATAGTAATCCTCCCTTATCCTTTTGGTAGGAGCGTCGCAAAGAAGCAGAGCGTATTGCTCGTGAAAGGGAGGAGCTTCGTCGACAGCAGCAGCAGCTTCGTTATGAACAGGAGAAAAGGAACTCTTTGAAACGTCCGCGTGATGTAGATCACAGGTAATGTATTTTCCAAGTTGCTAATCTGTTGCTCCTGCCACCAAACAAACTCTGTTTATCATTAAGTGGGCCCATGCAGAGAACACTTTCTTGGCCAGGATTCAACGCTTGCCACCATAACTGAGTACCCAGTGCTGCTGACCTATTTGCTAAGGACTAATACATCAGTTCTCAAACTGTGGGTCAGGACCCCAAAGTGGGTTGCGACCCTGTTTTAAGGGGATCACCAGAGCTGGCATTAGACTTGCTGAGGCAAGGGGCTAAAGCCTGAGCCACACAGCCCAAGGCCAAAGCACAAGGGTTTCAGCCCTCGGTGGCGGGGCTCAGGTTACAAGCCTTCCACTTGGGGTTGAAGCTCTTGGGCTTTGCTCTCCTCCTCCACGTCCTGTCTTCTTCCCCTTCTCTTCTCTTCTCCTCCTCCTCCCCCCCCCACACCTGGAGCATTGGGGCTTGGGCTTTGGCTCCCTCAACTGGGGTGGTGGGGCTTGGGCAGGCTCAGGTGGCAGTGTGGTGAAGTTTGAGAATCCCTGGACTAATATGTCTAAATCAATGTAATGCAACTGCAATGTGGAGAGAGATAATTCTGTACTAGGAAGGAAACGTCTTAGGATAATCCTCATGGCCCAACAAGAGCATCTCTCACGTGTGTGTGTGTGTGTGTGTGTGTGTGTGTGTGTGTGTGTGTGTGTGCGCGTGCTATTTTACTGTCCTGATTTGAAACAGTTATGGAAGTTTCCAGCTACTACCACTTGGTGTTAAAACTTCAGATCCTGGGAGCTGGATGGCTCAGTGAATCAATAATACAATACAGAGCCTTTGGCTTCTAGATTTCTGTATCAGTTTCTTTCCAGTTGAGTGGTCATTGACAAAAGTTGCTAGTTGGCAAATGTTTGACCCATGTCAAACACTACTTATCAGATAAGAATGGGACTAAAATTCTTACAGTTGGCATCATTGTTAGTATTTTTCAACAGTGTGTAAGGAATCGCCTAAAATCACTCTCTCCTCGAGGTGGTCATGATTTTCCCATGGGTCAAAATACAGCTACTGGTATCAGTGGTGTATGTACTTCATGGGAAATAGGACTTCAGTTTTCAAGCTGTTAATTGCACGTTAATGAACACACAGCCTTTCTTTAGCGAGCCTGCAAATATACTAAATCTGTTCATAGTTTGGTGATTTAATGTCTCCAATGACCAGGCTAACTGGAACATTCTGTATACTGTTCTCCTCCACATGTCAGTGTATTTTAGTTCTTGTAATTTTGTCTGAAAGACAAAACTTACCTTAAGTTCTACTGATGTTCACTGGTCATAGATTCTATCCTGTGCAGGAATCAAACAGTAGGCCCTTACTAGCAGTTTCGGATGTTTGTACAGATGGTTTCCATTTTATCTCACTGGCTGAAGTGGACAAATACTCTTGGTTCTAAAATACTATCGTGTTCTAGATTTTTTTTTTTTCCTAAAATGACCTTCATTAGAAAGCAATGAATTAAGTTGTGCATTTATCAAATTCACTGATGAAAAATTGGAACAAATGATCAGTTCTAAGTTCTTAGTATATGTTACAGGAGTTGGAGACAACATGAAGACTAAATAACGGATGGACTCAATTTGAAGCCACCTTTTAACCTCTTCTGTACTATAGTAAACCACAATTCAAATATTGTAACTTCTTGTAAAATATTCATTAGAAATGTCTGTTTTTAAAGGCGGGATGATCCCTACTGGAATGAGAATAAAAAGATGTCCTTGGATACAGATGCACGCTTTAGTCATGGTTCTGATTACAGTCGCCAGCAGAATAGGTTTAATGACTTTGACCACAGAGAGAGGGGGCGATACCCAGAGGGTTCATCAGTGCCATCATCCTCTTTTGAAAGGTATGTTTGCAGACAATAGTTACTAAGATTTTTACTTTTAAGAGGTACCAGAGACCTGCTTGAAACTCCGGGAAGTGTTTGAGATTTCTACCCTTGAGTTCTTAAGACTGATACAGGGGGAAATAGCTTTAATAAGGCTTGATGTTTTGGTTCAGCATTTAAAAACAAAACACTGAGAAATGTCTTTAGTATTTATAGTAGGCTAATAGAGCTACATTTTCATGGCAGTCAAGATAGGATATTGATGTAATATGTGGCTAAATGGCAACATTTGCCCAAACAGACTTTTTTCAGACTTTTTGGTAAAATTCATACAGACTAATTTTATACTTTTTCTGTTGGATCTCTGGTTTATCCAGTCCATTTCATAATTCTGGAAAGCGTTTCTGTAACAGTGTTCTCATTATAGGCATTAATGAAACCTGCTGTGAGTTGAACCTTGTAACAGTTTATACAATTACAATAAGTGTAGGTATTCACATTTGCGTAATTTCATGTACATAGCTACTAAATTGACTGAACTAGATAAGGAAGCAACTGGTGTTCTAGCTGAAGTTAGTGGACTGAGCAAATAACCAGTCCTGCCCTCCAATTTGTACAGGCGAGAACGCTTTGTAAATCAAAGTGAAGGAAAAAAAACACGCCCGACAGCGCGAAGAGAGGAGCCTGGGTTTGAGAGGTATCCTAAGAATTTCAGTGAGTCCAGAAGAAATGAACCCCCACAACCAAGAAATGAACTTCGAGATACTGACAGACGAGAAGTGCGAGGAGACAGAGATGAGAGAAGAACAGTGATAATTCATGATAGGCCAGAAATATCACATGGTCGTCATCCAAGAGAAACTGGTTCAAATCCACCTAGACAAACTAATTGGAAGAACGAGGGAGGCATAAGCACAGACAAACGGGATGCCAGGTATAGTCGTCTGGATATTAGACACAGCTGTATTGCTAGTGATTTTAGCAAAACCAATTTATAGTATCAATGTTAACTGGAGAATTTGCCTTAAAAAACAAACTAGATTATCAGAATGGCACAGTTTAGAACTTGCATTCTGTTCGTTGTCTGCCACAACCTTGACTGTACAGGGAATCCTTGGACTTAAGATACCCAACTTACGTCGGATGCCCTAACGACGCTTTTCAATTGACTGCCCATTTCACCCCTACAACACTTTCGCCCTTAGGATGCTCAATTTGCACAAAGTTCTCTTGAAATCACTTCCTGGTTGCATTATACTGGTGTTGAGCTGGAAGGGGCCGCTTCTGATTGGCCTCGAGGCAGGAGTGTAGCTTGTTGCTGGGTAGGGTGGTTGCTTATTTTTGATTAGTTGAGCCTGGCCAGGAGCCAATCAGAAAGTTTGAACAGTGATTGGCTGAGGCTCAGCATGTGTGCTGTTTTCCCTGGCTTTCTGTGCATGTGTTGCCAGCGTTCTGAGTAGCATATGTGAGGTTTACATGTTTAATGCTGTTTACAAAATACAGCGAACAGTAAATACACTGATGCAACATTAGTCATCTATAATTTAATTTTAGTACAAAAGTCTGGGTTATTGTGGTGAAAATAGTGTATCAAGCCATTGACCAGGAACCAATCCGCCCTTCATACCATTGATTCCTATGGAAAAAGCGGGTTCAACTTACAATGTTTCGACTTACAACATAGTTGGTTCTTCAGAATTGTGTTGTAAGACCGAAGACTCCATGTATTGTTTGTTTACGCTTTCTGCCATGCTGTTCTTGGGCATGCATAGTAGTAGTGTGGTGAGTCACTGTTTGAGAGACTGTAGGATGCTTCCTATTTTTATTAGCAATTTTTGAGAGGAGTTAACTATTCAGACCTATAAATTGCTGCTTAGTGACTTGCAAGTAACTTCCTAAGAACCCAAAATACACAGAAAATTGGACTCTGTCTAGCCTCCACACAAAGATATTACCAGCTACTGCCTTGTGCCAATAAAAGAAAAATTTGACTAGATAATTCTCTTACAGAGGAGAGAGACCAGAAAGATCAGGAAGAGAGGTGTCTGGACACGTGAGAAGTGCTGCACCCGGTAGCCGTAGCAGCGCTTCTGGTTATGGAAGCAGGGAGGGAGAACGGGGAGTCATGGGAGAAAGAGGAAGCGGAGGACAAGTAAGTATCTTTACTGCTCTATAACTGTTGAAGAATGAGCTAACTCTATACTCTTAGTATTTATACTGCTGTGCAGTGCTAAAGGGTAATGTGTGTGTTTCCATTAAGTATCCAAAAGATGAGTATCTATTACTTCTCTTGGTGATCTAATGTGCTTCAGGTGAATCAGAATGATGGATGTAGATGCTGTTTGAACCACTGATACCACACCAACTGGTGGGAGAGTAGTTAAGTGGAATACAGTGCAGTCTTAGCATGCTGTCTCAGATAATTATGTACCCCACTTTCTAAAGTGTTCGGTAACAACAACAAAAATCCCAAGAACAACTGCAGTTCTAATCTTGGCCTTGCTGGCACTTTAGTCTGTAGTGACAATCTTGCTAGTGACACTGGCTAACCAAGAAACTCTTAAGACTCAATTTCTTCTCTATCTGTTGATTACATTAACTATCCTACAAAAAGGGGAAGCATAGTTATTGCTGTTCTCCAGGTGGGGAAACTGATGGAGGGTGTGAAGTTACTAGTCCACTGTCGCAAAACATATCCATATCAGAGCTGGTTATAGCATCCAGGTTTCTTGATTCCCACTCCATGGAACCAGGCCACCTTCCAGAAATTAAAGCTGCACAGAAACACTTCCAGAAAGGAGCTTCCATATTAGCATTGTTAAAAATCTTATTTTGAAACAAGAGGATCAGACTCAGAAATGCCAGTTCTAATTGTTGAATTTGTAAAGTGATTTTTACCTTTAAACACTGAGTTGAGAAATGGGTAAATTCCATCATAAGTATATTGGAGAGAATTCAAAATCATTGTATAAAATATGTAACTTCCTTCAGAAGGAAGGAACTAACTCAAAACATTGCAGTTTAAGCCGTGTGATCATTTCAGACTTGCTGTAAATCGCTGTATATTTTGCCAGCATTATAATGAAGATAGACATGTTGTTGAACGCCATAGTCGTGAAACTGGACCAAGAAAAGAATGGCATGGACCTAGTTCTCAAGGAAGTGGGTATCATGATGCAAGGAGAATGGGAGATGGCCGTGGAGGAGGTGGCATGATGTCTCCACATACAAGGTACAAAAAACGCTCCTTTCCCCTGGTTCCCCATTGTTGAGCTCTCAAAGCTCTTCATTGCGACCATAATCCTTCTGGATGAGAACCAGTCAACGCCACTTAATCGGTTGAAGGGGTCGCTGCTGCACAACATGAAACTCATCTTTCCCATGAGCTGAGCTGGCTTAGTCATGAATCTGGATCATTTACATAACAGTGCAGAGTATTCCCTGCACTGCTACTAGCAGTTATTCAATAGCAGCAGTGTTCAGCTGCATCAGTGTATTCTGCTGTAAAGTGTGTAACTTCCTCTTTGTCAGGAAAGCTTTCATTATGTTGTACCAAGCCTCTCCTCCTGAGGTTCTACAGTTCTGTTCTACAATTGAGTTACATAAGTATTTAGTACTATTCACACAAACATTTGACAGACTCATAAAACTTCCACTCGGAATACCCTTTAACACTTTTTTTTTTTTTAAACCTTTGTTTCCAGTAACTCTTCACCAATTAATAGAGTTGTACAGATCACAGGCAATTCCATGCAGAGGGGAAGTGGCTCAGGATTTAAGCCGTTTAAGGGTGGACCTCCACGAAGATTCTAAGATCCACAGCTGCTTGGTTTCAAGATAACTTATTGAAATCTCTTCTAAACTTTACCTGATACAAACAGGAAGTCTTGTCTGGAAATCCTGTTTAATTTTTTTTTAATTTTAACACTTACTTTTTTCCTCTCAATTTTGGAGGCGTTTTTAATAGTTGCGTTGTAATTTTGGATAGTTTTTGTGTATCTTTGATAAGCATTTTCCCTGCGGCACTAGAGCTCTGCAAAACAAATTGGAACCAAAATATTGGTTCACTGTATAAATATAAAGAAATAATTTGCAGCTGTGTGCTAGTAGTTTAATTTACCAGCATTGGCTCTGTGGTGTCACGCTTTAAAGTTAGCTACATAGAACAGAACATACACAACATTAACCTCCATTTTGAAGGTTGTTCAGGCTATAAAACCTGCTTTCTAATTTGTAGAGAATTAAGGTGGTTTTCTTGCATTTCTGGGTATTATGTAACCTATTTTTGCAGAAGGTACTGTTACATTGAGTGCATCTGTGTATTCTTGCAAATGTATTCTTTTGAAATAAACCTTCATATTCTGTATAGTTCCTAGTAAGTTTCTGGAACTTTCAGTCTGCTGGGGCAAAAAAGAATAAAACTGACACATTTTGAACACAAGCTCTGTTCCTGTATGGCATACAATAGACACCAGAGGGGATAGCCTGGTTTTGATTGCTGAAACTCTTTATAAACCACCACTTTGTAATCAAAAAGGACAGCTTGTTCAAGTCACCAACCACAGTTTCTATACTGCTACCAGTAGAACTCAATTCATATCCGGAAGACCATTTTGATTTTAGGTTGAGATGCAAGTCAATTAAAATGTGTTCAGATCGGATGCAAGCAATTTAAAGTTTCCTCTGAGTGTAATTCCATTAATGTGAAGTATCACTTTTTTTCTTAGTAGGATATATAATGAATCTAAACACTAGAGTCCCTAAAAGTCCCTGTTTTATTTTTATTCTCAGCCTCTGACTCCACATTTCAGCATGGGGGGAGAAGTTAAAGGTACTTTTTCGAAGGCCTGCAAAGGAACAAAGACCTACACTTGGCATCAACAATCCATTTAATCCTTGCATGCCTCCCTAATTTAGAAGTAGGAGTGACCAAATTTGGGAGAAACAAAGTAGGCTGTTGGGGGTAGAGATGAAGACTTGCCTTCCATTCACAAGTAGGACAGGATATGGTTTGGGGATTTTTTTTTTTTTTTGTGATCAAAAATGGAATTGGTTAGCAGGGTCTGAAGAAGGAAATTCCTCTTCAATACATAGAATATTTACAGCTTCCGTTTCATTACTTGCATGCTTCCCATCACAGTACCCTCTGAAAATCTCAGATATAGTGGATTTATTCTCAACTTTCCAGTGAGAGTAGAGGGAGCATTACTCTAATTTTACAGATCAAGTGACTTGCTAGACTATTGGAGCCAGGAATGGAAAGCATTTCACTAGAGTCGCAGTCAGTACCTTCACTACACAATCATCTTTCTCATCTCACCCAGCCAGTCTCTTATTAACTAATGCTGTGTTCTCTTTGTGGGAGTTGAAGAATAGTTAAACTACAACTGGTTGGTGTGTGTGTGTGTGTGTGTGTAAAAAAAAAAAAAAACTGCACTGCAGAGTTCCTCAGTGGTGCTGGATGCTTTTGAGACTGATAATGATAGGACCCTGATGAATGACAAACTACTCAATTTCAACTCAAGATTTTCATGACTAGCATGGGATTATCTGATGCAATGCCATGAGTCAAGAGTTTTGGGATTGGGTGGCACTTAGCTTAGTTTTTAAGCGGTTATGGATTGACCTACTATCCCCTACTTTTTAATGTGGTGGCACATCTATTCAGGCAAGGACCCTGTTCATGGTATGCCCCAAAAGCAAATAGCATGAGAGTACTGCCAGAAGGCCTTGAGGGAAGTTATTCTGTGATCAGGCCACTTTTAAGGAGGTCTGCATTTTCAGGCCTATCCTTCATTAATAAGGAGGCTTCAAGATCCTGCCTTCTCTGCCTTTGTACTTGGTGCATCCTTGGCATCCAGATGAAATAAAGGAAGATGAGGGGTAAATCTGGCTGCTAAAGAGATTTTGATCTTCAAAATTATGCTGTGCAGGAGAGAAGAGGCGGCTGTTCTCCACAGATGCTACAAGTAAGTATTAGGGCTGAGGGGCCAGCTGCTTTCACTTGGTGACGGACATAATTCCCTCCGCATTATCAAGAAACTTCTAATTATTTTGTGAGTAAAATTCTGTAGCTCAACCCAGTGCTATCTCAACTTCCTCTACAGAAGCAAGGTATGCAGAAATACTGAATACGAGATTTTCCTCACTGAGTCTAGGCCATGCAGAAAGGGACTAGAGGTTGCTTTCTAGCTTACTCTTTGATATTCTGCCTAACTAAGTCTCATGGCCTGGGTCCTGAAGACCAGCAGAGAAGTGGGTCTATTGCTGGCGGACATCATCAGTGTCTCTGAGGGAATGTAGAATTGCTTTCCTCTTAAAGAAGCTGCTTCTGCATAAGAAACTACAGCAATACTTGATGCTGACAGTCTGGCTATCGGCCCCCTCCCCCCAAGCCCAATAATTATATTGCAAAGGCTGGTGATACAGATCAGTTGTTCGAAGTCTCGCATCCTTGATCCATGCCAGTCTATGTAAGGGACAAACTGCACTGATGCCTGTGCTATCTGCATTCAGTTCCGTGGTTCATGCGTTGATATGCCTGCAGACGACTACAGGAGTGGATTTGTGCTTAGCTTTACTGGCAGAGTTTTCCTAGGGGGTGGAATGGGACAACTGCTCTCTAAGGGCTGGCTCAAGTTTTGCAGAGTTCCATCCATTACATGCTACTGCCCCCTAGCAGTGTTCGGATATGGCAGTAGAGCTATTAAATGTCTGGCTTTTTTGGGGTGGGGTGAGATGAACTAACTGGCTAAAGTTCATTTTCGATAAAAACTGCAGTGATGTTGCTTAAAGGTGGGATAGCTCTTATTCTTTTTGGGGGGCATTTGAACTAGAGACTAATTATTATTATTCTACAATTTGCCAGTGTTGATTTCATCACATGACAATCTTTAATTCCTGGAGATTCTGCAACCCTACATTCTAGTGGGGGAACAGATGTTCCAAGACCACCGTAGGGATGCTTTCCCCTTCTGCAGGAGGCTTCAGTTTTTTTCTTTCAGACTTTGCACCTGTGACCTATGCTTTTTGTCACCAATACAGGATTACTATAATGTGCCCAATCTCGGGCAACATAATCTAAAACAATGTGGAAACTGAAGCTGGTATAGAATGCAGTAACCTATTAGAGTAGAAAATATTAGTGAACATACACCTTTAGGATATGCACTAGCTGCCTATGTGTTGCTGGCTCACAATTAAGAGGTTGGTATTGACTTTTTAAAGCCCCCAATTGTTCAAAATATTTTTACTTTAGATTAACTCTAATGCCTCAAGGGAGCTCACAAGGATAAGGTAGGGAGAGAGGCAGAGGGCTGCAGGCTTGCTGTATGTGAGGATTTGCAAAGGGGGGAGGGGAAGATTATTCCATGGCTCTAGTGCTTGTATCCCATCCAAACTAGCCTAAATCTGATCACCATCTAGCTCTGTTGAAAAGCTCATCTTTCATGAGGTGGGGATGGTGACTGAGGAAAGGAATTAGAGGTGGCAACTGGTGGGAGTTCCTGTCTTAAATGACTTGAAATAGCAGTTGGGGGTATGGGGTGGGCTATGCACTTGGTGACATGATGTAGGGGGCAGAGAGAGAAGCTAAGTGTTTCAAGTGGCTTTCAAGTGGATGATCCATTTCTTGCATTTACCCACAGTATTAGCCGCTACATAACAATACATATCTCTTCCTGCTGATAATTTGTACAGTTTTAGCTCTAGGATCCTCAAAGATTTGGTACCAATGCCAGTCTGAAGGTCAGAAGTGGAAGAGGTGCATCTTTACTGTACACTGAAGTTAAAAGCACACTGCTATTCTTGTGCCAAGATGCAACCACTCACCAAAAAACCTCTTCTACTCCAAGCATACAGTCTGGCTGTTGAGAGGACTAGACTAAGGGCTAGGTCAGTGCTAGGAGTGCTTTGATGGTATAGGTAAAACAGGATCCTACCCTGGTAAAGTGATCTTAGTGCAGACATTGTTTTTAGGCTTCTAAAAAGGCAATTTTGACATATAGCAAATTCCAGCCACCTCCCATCAAAAGCAATTTTGCCAGTATGTAAAAACATTTAGGGATGTCTCATGCCACAGCTATATCTGTCACATTACCTCCCAAGCATAGCTATACCAGCAGAAGTTTGTTATAGCCTTAAAGTGAGCTGTAGCTCATGAAAACCTGTGCTCAAATAAATTTGTTAGTCTCTAAGGTGCCACAAGTACTCCTTTTCTGTTTTGCGAATACAGACTAACATGGCTGCTACTCTGAAACCACAGGGAAAAGGGACACTTGCTGATTAACTACCATAAGTCTTACAAAGTCTTCACCTTTACTGACCAACTGCCATTGTGTTAACTTATGGAACACTTTACAAAGTTATGTAGCCATTAAAAAGGTGTCTGTCCAATACAAGAGGCATATGTTTTAAAATTCAGAAATGAACAAAGCACCTGCTTTGACACCCAGAGGAAAAGAAAACAAAATTCCAGTCATAGGTTCCTACTTAAATGCATTAATTCTGCTCCTTGCCAAAAACCTGGGAAAGGGAATGTCCTGCAGCATGTCCTGAAGTTTGACGGATTCAGGCTGTTAAAGACCAACATGGGTGAATAAATTCCAAAGTCTAGGGCCCCTTCTACTATGTCAAAGCCTCCTCTTGAGCACTTCCAAGAAGTGAAGCTGTAGCAGTATCACACAGAGAGGACACTCAAATAGTAAGGACTTAGGCAGTTTGTCAATTTACGTGTCAATTACCAACATGCTGAACTCAACCCTGTAACAGTCAAGCTCTTGCAAATTACTAAGCAGTTGTCTTGTGGTCAGTGAGCTATTCCATTCAACAAGCAAGCCCATGCCTTCACTCTTGAGTTCAATTAAGATGTAGGCCCATTTCACACTAGTCTGACCCAGATGCAACACCACCATGGACCATAATGATAGTGGCTATTTGTTACTTAAAGTGATGTGTTTCTCTGGGTAGACCCCACTATGTAATAACCCTCACTGTCAAAGAAGGGGGACTGCTAACAGGGGGTTCTGAGGCCCTTTGCTTTGGAATATGCTTTCTCTCCTTGGTTTGAAATAAGCCAAAGCTGTTGTCCTTTAGGGGATACTACAATGCATATCTTTTTAAGAGGGCTGCTGATGAAAAATATTGGATGCATGAGGCAAGTGGAGGATCTGGTTATTTTTTGTTGTCTGGTTCAGTATAATGTTTTTCTAACTACTGTGTATTTCAGAATCCTAAATATGTTCAGGGTGGCAGAGGTAAATAAGATAGCAAGTTATGTACCAGAGATGGGTCTTTCTTAGGGTTCTTTAAAGGATCCCTCAAATAATCCCAGTAGTATCAGACAATAGATTATCAGAAGTTGTTTTCTAGGGCCTATTTCACCAAGAGCTTGGAGGAATTTAAGTTATATCACACAAAGAACTCCACTTTTTCCATCAGGGCAAAGTGAGGCTGAAAATGACCAGTATGTGAACTTCTCTAAAATTCACAACAGTAAAGAAAAGCAATTCCACACACGAACATGCTTGTGGTACTTAAAGACATCCTTAGAAAGACTTCTCTTATAAAACAGTATCCATGCTCTTATGTAGTAATTGGAGTTCTCATACCAGTCCAGACTATCCTCTTTGCTTTGTAATGTGATCGTTGTGCTGTTTCGGAAAAGTGTTTGTGTGTGTTTAAAAAAAAAAATAGCATCTTTTTATACAAGTGATCCAATTTATACCATCTCCATCTGCTGGCAGGGAAGAATTCAAGTGGCCAACAGAAATTAACCCCCCCCTCAAAGTTATTAGGTACAAAGTGTTAGTGTTATAAACTATATTGATTTCTGTTACTGTCCTACTGTTCTAACTCACTCTGGATATTAGAATCTCAGAGTTACAAACACTTTGGGAATGGAGGTTGTTCATAACTCTGAAATGTTCATAACTCTGAAGAAAACAGTTATTCTTTCAAAAGTTTACAACTGAACATTGATTTAATATAGTTTTGAAATTTTACTATGCATAAGAAAAATTGCTGCTTTTAACCATCTTAACTTATACAAAACAACCACAAAGTTTCTTTATCTTGTCAAATATTTTTTAAAACTCTTTTTTTTAAGCCATTAACATTCAACACAGTACTGTACTCTATTTGCTTTTTTTAAAATCCCTGCTGCTGCCTGATCATGTACTTCTGGTTCCAGATGAGCTGTGTGGTTGACTGGCCAGTTCATAACTCTGAGGTTCAACTGTAAGTACAGTTTTTAGTTAGAAATAAGTTAGGTCAGAGTGAGACTATAATGAGGTACAAATTATTAAGTTTATTACATAAGCACATCTGCAGATACATTTTAAAAGGTATGGCACAATAATCAATCTATCTAATCCTTCAGCTGTGGGGGGGGGAGGGAGAAAAATCAAATGCCGAGAAAGTTGTAATTTCTAACTATATGGGACAGTTGTTTATCTCGTCTATAAACAGATACCCTGTATAAACATGTCTTGAAATACCTATTTGGTCTTAAATAAAGTTATATTAGGAAAATAATATAGATAATATAGGTTTTACCTAAAATACATGTGCATAATGAAATTATCTCAAACAGTATAATAGAAATATCAAGATAGGATAAAATTACAATGGGTTTTATCAGCATTCGTTATACTTCACCCTTAATTTAGTGAGACATTTTGTATTACAAATTATACAAAATAGCAGGCATTTTCCATGAGGTGAATATAATATACACAATGCTTAATGGATCAACCAGCAATATAATACAAAGGACTACTTTCCCATTAGTTAGAATAGATGCAGACAATAGTGTAACATTCTCACAACTATTTCAGTTTTCAGGGAGAAACCTGTCTAATCACAGATGCCAAATACAGTATGTCAGTTTTGTGAGCCACTTAACAACATGGATTCTATATTAGACATCTTACAAGAAATAGCATGCATTAATCTTCATGAATTCTGTTACAGGAAAGTTTAGACCCAGTAAAGGTCTATAGACCTTATTAAACATATCAGGAAAAAAAAAATCTGTTTTCTCTGAACACACCCAGAGATATTGATACTAAGAACAAAACAGGTTAGTAACATTCTCCATAGGAATCTAGTGTACTAAATGACTGGAAATAAAAGTATGGTGCCAAATAAAAAAACCTTAAATTATTATTATTTTGTTGTTTTTCACAAATGTACAATGGTCACCCATAACTTTTCAGTTGTACAGATGTAGGGACGCAGAGAAGATGCAAACGAGGTAACATTGTTTAAGAAAGGGATTCTAAAGTCCTATACTGTGGACAACATCTTAATATATTGTAGGCCATCTCCCTTCCCCTTTATGATCAAATAATCCCCATAGAAACACTACAATTGCTACTTGGAAATGTATTATTAGGGAAGTATTTTTAGGGATTTTAAAAAAATGCTATTAAGTATCTGCAAATGAGGACCTAGCGTCACTTAACTAATAAGTTTGCCAGGGACCACCAGCAAGCCTTTAAACCCCTGGTGGTACAGAATTTTAGAACCACTGATGTAATGTTTAATTCAAACTTTTAAAAAGTCAGCATTGCTTTAGCAGTGACCACGAAAAGGATATTTATGGTTTTCTCCCCCTCCTAATGAAAACTGTCTTAAGTTTTATATTTGAGGGTCTATCAGCATTTTATTTATAATTGGGTTGTGACTCCATTTCTCAGGTTGACACTGCATACAACATTTCAATCAGAGCAATGATTGGCTTTTTGATTTGAAAACTCTCAAGTTACAGAAAGGCACAAGCTAAGCCTGAGACTGTCAACTTGTTGCAATTTTGACCAAGTACAATATTGCACAAATACCCACTGAGCAGAGGTGCCAGAATATCTAAGCACAGTGGGGTGAATTTAAAGACCAAAGCTATTTTAACTATGATTTTGTTCTGGGTTGAAATTACACCTTTAACAGTTTTTTAAAGATAAAATCAGAGTTTTAACTACACTAACCCTTTGTTGCTTGTATCTAGTCATAAGAATGAAAGATGACCTTTGAAAAGCTAATGTCACAATGAAACTCAAATGAACCCCAACCCTCCAAGCTCATTTATAAATCATACTTTTGGGTTCAGTACAGAGAACTAGCTCACTTAGGCCCCAGTGCTGCAGACTTTTACATATGAGCATAAATCTGTGAAGGATCAGTGTGGGAGACCTCATGTAATACAGAATATCAAAAGGATCTGTATGTAGTCATCCTGAAACATCTGTGGTTGATTAAACACATATTAAGCAATTTATCAAGTTATCCTATAGAAAGTAATATTGTACAGATTAAATGGGCTTTAAAAAACACATTTTTATACCTCAAACAAAAAGTAAATAAAAAAGATGGAAGTTGTGGGACTAACTGCCACCAAATAATTGTTTTCAGTTGTTGCAACATTTGTATGTACCAAAGTTGTATCATGAAACAAGTTATCAAGAGCTAAAATCCAATATCATTCAGAAGTATTTAATCTTATTTTACATATAAAATTCTAACAGCTGTACAGGAATAATTTATCTGTTTATGAAATTATAAGCACAACTCAGTTATGACAATGAGTTTAGTTTGAACAAAGGCATATGGAGGACTGGAATAAAAATCTCATTATCAGTATATTGCTAATATGCTACATTGCAAGGGCAGCAGTCACAAATGCATGTCCTAACATTGTGTGGTAACGAACTGTGGTAACATTTATGAAAAGCTTTCATTGTGTCTACACTATTAATACAACTATGCTGGAAAAGGTATGGAACCTAGGGAAGAAGGGGCTTTCCAATATTCTACTGACTAACATGTCAAGTCTAATCAGCACTTGTGTGTATGGTTATTGTAATTTTGCTGTATTTCTTTCAGCTGTGGCAATGGCTAAAAATATTTTACATATCTGTAGACTA
The DNA here is from genome assembly GCF_009764565.3 of Dermochelys coriacea. Lineage (NCBI taxonomy): Eukaryota > Metazoa > Chordata > Testudines > Dermochelyidae > Dermochelys > Dermochelys coriacea. Next base: position 58,619,755 of record NC_050077.1, read on the forward strand.
AAGCTTAGCGTCACTCATCGTGTTTCCATATCTTAAAGATAAGTGTTCACTATAGATTCAATATGGCAAGGCTAAATACAGCAATTATTGAACAGTTACTCGAACTTCAGTCCCCACAAACTGTTCTATATTCTCCTGCAAATAGTTTAGAAAAACTGAAAAATATGAAAAACCTACTGTGAATTAGAGAAGATGACATTGGGACTAATTCTGCTCTTCTTACACACAAATAGTCACATTGATTTCATTGACATTACTCACACGAGTAAGCTGACCAAGATTTGGCCCATAATTAGTAAATGGTCCTTCACACACAGTAATTAGGAAACAATTTAATTACCAAAATGAAACTTACATTAAACAGGTTTCAGAGTAGCAGCCATGTTAGTCTGTATTCGCAAAAAAAAAAGGAGTACTTGTGGCAGCTCACAAAAGCTTATGCTCAAATAAATTTGTTAGTATCTAAGGTGCCACAAGTACTCCTTTTCTTTTTACATTAAACAGTTGGCCAGTTAGGCCTCAGTTCAATTTATGCACATTAAGTTCTAGAGGACGGTTCACATACATAAGTTGTTGTATGCAATGTTGTAGCCATGTCCGTCCCAAGATATTACGGAGACAATGTTTGTTACGCAATATCTTTTATTGGACCAACTTCTGTTGCTTGTCTCTCTCACAAACAGAAGTTGGTCCAATAAAAGATAAGACCTCACCCATCTTGTGTCTCATACATAACTTGTGGCAGGCTAAAGTGAAGAAAGCTCTACTTACCAGTGATTCTTCAAATGTTCATGTTTCAATACTTTTTTCCTTTTAGTAGTATAGAAATTTTAAAAAGCTAATTTTCATCTAACTAGTTCATAGAAATTAGACTTTTCTGAACATTTAAAATCTCAAATTTTGAACCTTAACAAGGAATTTTTTGGCTCCTTAAATTGTTCTCTTTTAAAAGATTAAGTAAAACAGATTTTAATTAATGCTTTAGAAAACAATATAAATTAATCACTAAGACTCTTAAAATGCAAAACAGATCCAGTTTGCAAAAACTGAGATGTAACGCAATATTGGATACCCAAGTAACTGACTGAAACCCTTCTCTCTTTCATATTAATCTTTGTAAAACAGGATTTTAGTGCATCTGACTCTTGACATGACTGGATTTTAATTAAATTATGCTGCTTTTCAGTATAGTTTTCAATATGAAATTTTTTTTCCAGAGGTAAGATCTGCAATAAGTAATATGAAATTGTAAAAACATGTTCATATTGTGATTTGTTAATATTATGTGCATCAAGACAAATAGCTTAGCTGGCAGCTAAAGCTTCATAAAGCAATGAAGCCCTTGAAGCAATGTAGCTCAGCAATTACAAGATTTTTTTTTTCATTTTGCTGTATATTTTACTAAGGAAAGACATCTTAAATACATTACAAATAGTCAGAGTTGAACAAGAATGTTTCTTTGAACTGACCTTTTTCTTAAGAAGGGATCTTATGAATGGTTTTCTCCATGTTACTTTATTATTTTTTCAAAACAAAATGCCCAGTATCAAAACCATGTAATTAATAAACAGAAGAACAAATACTTCAAACTACCATATTACCTTTAGCAGCTGCTGCACTGGCAGCAACTTTTGTAGTATGAAATTCCCCAATAGTATAGAGCATGCCTTTTTGTTAACGTGAGCCGATACACATATATAAAACAAGATACCAAAGGCAATTGTACAACAGACAAATTGTTTTGTACAAACAAATTGTACAAAGAAAGTTGATATGTACTTCTGCAAGTAATACTTAAGACAACGCTGAAAGCTTAACCAAAGAAAATTATGAAAATCCAGACGTATCCTTGACAGGTTTCAGAGTAGCAGCCATGTTAGTCTGTAGCCGCAAAAAGAACAGGAGTACTTGTGGCACCTTAGAGACTAATTTATTTGAGCATAAGCTTTTGTGGGCTACAGCCCTCTTCATCGGATGCATGCAGTGGAAAATACAGTAGGAAGATTTTATATACACAGAGAACATGAAACAATGGGTGTTACCATACACACTATAACAAGAGCGATCAGTTAAGGTGAGCTATTACCAGCAGGAGAGAGAGAAGAAAAAAACCTTTTATAGTGATAATCAAGATGGGACATTTCCAGCAGTTGATAAGAACGTGCGAGGAACAGTGGAGGGGGGGGGGGAATAAACATGGGGAAATAGTTTTACTTTGTGTAATGACACATCCACTCCCAGTCTTTATTCAAGCCTAATGTAATGGTGTCCAGTTTGCAAATGGTGTGCCAGCAATGCCCCTCTGCCATGTACATTGGCCAAACCGGACAGTCTCTACATAAAAGAATAAATGGACACAAATCAGACGTCAAGAATTATAACATTCATGTTCTCTCTGTATATAAAATCTTCCTCCTGTATTTTCCACTGCATGCATCCAATGATTGGTATGGTGGCTGAAGTCTATTGGGCTATAATACAAAGGGAAAGGAGAGAGAATTGATTGCTTTTGTTAATCTTCTCAAATTTAGACAGTGATTAAGAACATATACAGGCAGTACAACAAAAGCAGAAGCAAAGGGTAAAAGTTTGTGATTAAAATAGCAACATGTTACAATAATGTTGAAAAAAAGTGTTTAAGTATTTACTTTTTAAGAAGTACAAATTGTATCAAAGGGCGAGTCCAGCTCATTTCACTGATGTACAGTCTTCTAATAATTAGAACAGTCAAACATTCCAAGAGTTATCAGTAATTACAATATTTTAATATATCTGGACATACACAGACACTTTTGCTATAACAAAAATCAAATTGCTTCCAATATAACTAGTTTTCAGACATATAGCCACTAATTTATTTCTGACAGGGTCTCAATGGTTATTTTTGCCTGCAGTCTCAATGGCCAACTCTTACGTATGCCAGAAAGGAAAATGTGGTGCTGTAAATTAAGTACAAATATAATATCTATCTGATAACTTTGCGGCTATTAGTGTGCAGACTGTCCACAAAGTGCTGAAACTGATGTAGTTTAAAATTAATAGGATAGTAATTGTACTGGTTAATTATATCTATCTACTTACATTGCTCACGAAGAGGTCATAGCTTTTTAAGCAGAATATGCTACCTAGCATTTGCAAATATAAAATTAGGTTTTCCTCTAGCACTCTTTTCCTATAGTAAATAAAATTCCTATATAATTCTTTTGTAATTTTTGTCCCTTTTTAAACCTATCAAGATTTAAGTTAATTAAAAAGCACGCTGTTGAAGTGTCTACACCAAAAATGTGACCTACCTTTAAACATTTGAACCTAAAGGACCTTGCAAACTATATTATATAAATATCTATTTAATTTGCAAACTAAAAACATGTTTGATGTAAAACATCTAAACGTGATTTTGAGCCCCTTCTAATTGCTCTGTACTAGTAGTTAAATATTATTCCTTGAATAAGGAGAACAATTGATGCTTGGCCACTAAAGTAGTAGGAATAGAAAATCAAGTTCAATTAGAAACGCAAGGGAAAGGTAATGGTTGCCAAAATGTAAAGAAATTTGGTAGGACAAGAACTGTATTTTCAAACTTCTCTGGCAGTATTAGAAACAAATTTAGTATTACGAAATGGTCATTTTGATTTAAAATCAAATCTTTTTTTAACTAAATGCATAATATAAAATCAAACCAATTTGCAGTTTAATAATGGAAGCAGGTTGGAGTTTAGTTTTATCTTTTAAAACAGATGGAAGGAAATCTTAATACTTGTTCACATTTTTAAACCTCTCCCTTACTCAACATGGTGAGAATGGGCTAGAGACTATGGCTGGAATTTTCTAAGAATATTAATGGTATTTTAGTGCCCAGCTCCCTTAGGCTCATTTGAAAATCCAGTTTAAGATTGTAGTTAAATCAAATTTGTATATACTGAGTCTTGCTTTTCTTCTTCCAATCTTCATGACTACAAAATTCTTGATTACTACGGAGACTATATAATACTGATATACATGTTAACAATTAGCTGTACAACCTTTGACTGAATTGTGAGACTGACTCCAATGTACAATAAACTGCCAGACTCCTTGCTCATTTACAATCTAATATCACACAATGTTTTAAAGATGGCATTAAGAATTGGACTTCTATATTTAGTGGATTGTGGTATTGTTCAGTAGAAAAAAAAACCAAAACTAATGATAAAACCCACCAAACGGTTAGAAAACTTTACTTCATGTTCCAGGAACCAGTGGACACTTAGCTCTGCACCACTAGCCTCTGCTGGTCACAAAATGGGAATGACAGCAAAGAGCACACAAGAGTATATTTCTGAGGACTTGTCGACACTGCCACTTAAGTTGATGTAAGTTACACCGCTCAGTAGTGTGAAAATGCTACCCTCCGGAGTGATGTAAGTTGCATCAACTTAAAGCGCTGTCTACACTGTGCTATGTCAGCAGGAGACACGCTCCTGCCAACATATCTTCCATCTCTTGTTGCGGTGCAGTAATTACACTGACAGGAGAGTGCTCAACTGTCGGCAGCTGTAGTGAAGACAAGCCCTGAGGCTTCAAGTTTGTATAGCATATAAATTCTATTCTTCCATGTATTCAGTAAATGTTTTCAGTGGATTTACAACCATCTCCATTGAGTTGGGAGCATTACTGTGGATTGTTGTTGATACAGCAGTTTGTTACAGTTCTGAAAGCTAATATCAACTCAAGTAACTGAGCAGAATACTTGTCTGCAAAGTATTAGTCAAAAACAAGATGTAAATGTTCATGCTGCTATATTCTGCACAAATGTATTACAATAGAAGAAAACAATCAAATGTCAATATTTGTCAAACCTTATGTGTTTTTATCTAATTTTCATTCAAATGTGAAATGTTTTCCTCAATGGCAGTGGCCCTTTTCTATGCATTCTTTTGAATTTCAGAAGAACCATGCTGCAGGTAGTACTTTATATAGTACATTTCATCCAAGTGTCTAAATGTTTGTACATAAATTATGCCTCAACACAGCTGAACTTACAAACATTTCACAGATAAATAATGAGTTGGTAAATGATTATACATCATTTTTTGTGCAGTATTCTTTTTCCTCCTTTAACCATTTCAATTCTAATCAGTATTACCCCCTTGTGATGGATTAGTGTAAGTCTGCATGTATCTGTATCAAGCTGCAAACTTCATTCTGTTTTGTGAAGACCACTTTGATTGTAGAACTATTTTGGCTATGTAGCCTTCATATTGAGCTAACGCACACACATCAAGAGAAATTCTTGCCCCTAGCAGAGGGCTAGCAATGGGAGGGAGTCATTAAACCCTGATGACCTTCCATTCAATTGGAAGCTCCCTTGGAAAAGAGCTGGCTACCACTCAGAGAGCCCAGCTCTCCCAAGCAGGCTGACAACCAAGCAGTGGATCACCTGATGGGGGTCTGAGGCTGACTAAGATGCAGAAAGAGAAGGACTGCTCAAAGTAGCTCTCTCTCACCAACCAGAAAAGGAAGAGAAGACTGTACTGGAAGAATGAAGTTCAGGAGAGGGGAGCTGCAAGTCTGAATAGACACTGATTCCCAAAGAACACTCGAGTGGTGAGGAAATGGAGGCAGGGAAGGGTGTATATGTGGCTTCTTTTACATGGATTTTGTCTCTCTTGTGCTATCTAAAGTAATGAGTGATTGCTTTAGAAATCCTTCTGCAAAGTGTCTGTATTTTCTTCTGTTATGACATGTCCCAGAAGGGGTTAACCATAAACCAGAGTGGAACACTAGGGTAGATGTGCCAAAGCTACTGGGGAGTCTTAGGAGGGTTCAGCACTGGCCAAGGGCAGCTACAACACAGGGTCCGAGTTTGAGAACAGGTGCCAGACAGCATCTATGGGCTGGGGAACAAACCTAGAGGTCAAAGAGAGACTGTGCCGTTGAGTCTACCCCGGCCCACAGGAGCTGAAAAGCATTCATATGCAGTGTGTGGATCCAAACAGAGCAGTTTAGTGAGTGTCCAGCTGGGGGAGTTTGACCAGGACTATGACACTCTCAATATTCCAAAACAGAGATTTATAAATAAAGGTATAAAATATAACCCTGAGCATAATCAATAGCACTATCTGAAACGAGTGCAGTTTTGATAATCAAATTATTACAAGAACCATACAATAATACCACAGTATCACAGCTTATTACATACATGGAAATATAAGTAAACTATATAGATTTCATTATAAATATGGTAGTTCCATATTTATTTGGGTAGAGCTGAACAGAGGTACAATAGCTATGTTTAGGAAAAAGACTTAGCATTGAGAAACAGTGAGGCACAAGGGATGTTTTTCCATTAGAGAAGGAAAATGCATGTGTATGTTTAAAGCCAGCTTTTGGGCTTCAGAGGGTAGTTGAAATATAAGAGATCTTGAGATGTAATCTGCAACTGTGGAGGTGGAAGATGGGAGAATAACTTCCATATCAGACCCAAAAGAAAGGAGCTGGAAAGCTTAACTTATTTATTAACAACACACTTAATTTGAAAATTTACATTCAACCAATGTAGATTTCTGAGAAAGGAGCTGTTCCATTACTGAATATGGATAGAGGGATGAGCCACCGTGTCAAGTACAAATAAAGTGAGGTGCCAAAGTAATGCCCTCCTTCACAGTCTCCCTATACCCACCTTCATTATGGTGGTTTAAAAATCGAGGGGGAATAAAATAGGCGAATAATAGTTTAGTTGACCATATAAAGAGTTGTAAATCTTTGATTATAAACTCTTCAGGGAGGGGACTGTATCTTCCTGTGTGTTTGGACAGTAGAAGTTGTTATAATCAAATAATAAATCTGGTATAGGTAAGAGGAAAGATTTGTGAATGAAGTCAAACACCTGAATTCATTATAGATGGGATGAATTTGAGTCAAAATGGGAAATTTTAGTTAAAGGTACTTTTCTTACCAATTACCAGAATAAAAATTTGATACAGTAGAAGACAAAGTGAGGAAATACCAAAACAAAGAAGAATACATAGTTGGGTATCCTCTGCATAGAAATAGCCATAGCTTGAACCAAAAAAGTTAGTGGCCAGAGGAAAGAAGTATAGGTAGAACATGGTCCCATTATAGACATGGGCAAGTGGAATGGAAAAAAATATTGGAGAGGTTATTGAAAAGCTTATAGAAACAATCTTTGTTTGCTAAAGAATTTCGAGTAAGTCAGAAGGGAAATTTTGCTGGAATTCTGTAAGTACATTTTAAACGCTTGCAAAAAGTCAGTTATATTCTGTTTACCTCTAAGATGCGGACACCTTTTTTCTCTGTGTACCTTACAAGACAGGTGAATAAAAATATAGGTGAATAAAAATATATACCTTGATTTTCTACATTTATGAATATCCCCTTTGACTAAAGACTCTATTTGTCAATGTCTTAAGGATGTCAGCCCTGATAAAGACTGGAAAGTATAAACATCAATTGTTTCCAAAGCCAGATCCAGAGAATGAAATAAAATATTTAAACCAACTGTAATAATGAATAGATACTAGTTTGTTTTTAACATGAGGAAAGGAAAAGCAGATACAACACATTGTAAAAAGCATTAATCTGCTGTTGCCCATGCTATTCTTGTTCTGTAACCCAAAAAGATTTCAGCTATGAGTACTGTCAATCTGACACCTTCCAATATTACTAAATTTAAAAAATTAAATGCTGCATTTGAAATACTCTCTGAAGAAAAATGGTCAGAGGTGTCCTTTAGAGAAAAATCTAGCCTCTGTCTTAGGTACAATATCCATATAGGGTGGGATTTTTCAAGAGCATCTAAAGGAGCTAGGCACCCAAATCTTACTGACTTTTAATGGGAGTTGGTTGCTTAATCCTTAGATGCTCTTGAGAAATCCCACCCATTTTCTACATTAAGGGACAAAGGATAAAATCATTTTTTCCTATAGCTATTTTTACATCTTCCCTCTTTTCCCCTGAATTTGGAAAGGAAAAATATTAAAGTGGTGCATGCTAGTGGTACCATAATGATGTTTGTTATAACATTTTCACACCTTCCAGTTTTTCCATAACGTTATAGTTCAGTGTTTTAAAGTATCAGAGCTGATAAGCCTAGTATCCTTGGTCTCTGCTCAGTAATAAAATTGTTTTTAACGAATATTATGCTTATGAGGAAAGGTTAATGTATGCTCTATAATTAAATATGTCTCTAAGTCCCTAATGTGTATTTAGGGATTTTTATTTTTAAAGAAAATTAATATGCTAAAGTTACTCATATCTGAAAAGTGGCCAGTGTAGAATAAAACTAGGTTATATGCATCAGCAGTTCAGCTTTGTCACCTCCACAGATCCGCGCTCTGGACCACACAAAGAAGTCTAGAAGCAACTGTTCAAAGAAAATGTTAAATAAACTCATGACCAGGCACACACTTCGTCTAATGAGGTACGAATTAGAACTCAGTTTCAATATCTCCTATAGCAGAGTTCTAAGAAAGCACAAAGAGAGCTCAATGATTGAGGCACAGCACTGGGATTCATATTTACTGAAATAAAACAAAACTTTTAAAATAGCTGTAATTCACAATTTTCAGTCACTTTTAGATACTGTCCAGCATTTCTTTTATTGACAGTTCCAGCCATGTCTTTGCTATACCAGTGAACAAGACAGAAGACTTGAACAGAAACATTTAATACTAATCGGTTCTTTCACACAAAAAAATCTTTGAAAGGTAGTCACCTTTAAAAAAATAAAAAAGCAAAACTAAAACTGTGTGCTGAACACATTTGAAAATCTCGTCCGAATGTCCTAACTCTGTGAAGTCAATTAGAGTTTTATCACGGTCTTCAATGGGAGCAGTTAGGCCAATACAATTTTGAAAATCCCACTTGGATTTTATGCTATTAGAAATCTGTTTGAAACAACCACAAGAGTACAATTTAACAAATTCTTTTGGGAGAATCTTAGTTTTGTTCTTCTACAGTACCACAGAAGGATGGTTAAGTCTCCGGTAGTTATGAATTTCATGGTACCTGTGCTTAATCAGGCCGAAAGCTAGAATTGTCAAAGTTGTAGCTGAGCTACAAAATTCAATTATGTCACTATTAGGGCAATGATAAAAGGTACAGGTCCATGAAAGATCTAATTTCAAAGAAAAAAAATTGTAGCAAGTTTTACCAGCTTGGAGACTTTTTTTCTTGTTACTACAAAGACTTAAGCATAGCATTTAGGGGTGGAGGAACTGTTTGTTAACCAAGCAGATTTTACACATTTTACTTTCTTTTGGCCCAGGGAAAGACTACATTAGCCAGGACTACAATGTAACACTGTTTCCTATACAGACGTAGGAACCATGAAATTCGGCAAAATTCTGATAATGGTTACTTACTCCATTTAGGAAGAAAACTATATCAACTAAAAGTTTTGGATGAAAAGAATGGCATAAATAAATCCATAAAGCAAAAAGTCACCAGAAAGTATTTCGTAAGCTGCCAATTTTAAAGCATATGAGAGTCCTATTCAGAGTTTCGAAAATGCCACTAGAATACTTCCTCATGGGATTCCAGACCTGACAACTGACACTTCCCACAAAACAACTCTTTTACATGCCCTCAAAATATTGCTTCTTGTACAAATGACAACCATGCAGTTATATTTCTCAGTTAGAAATACAGAATCAGCCAAGACAGATTAATTCTAAAATATGAAGCCTTTCCATATGCACAAGTAAGCCTACAAAATAGGAAAGTGATAGCTGCAAAACAGCAATGAACTTCCAAACTGCAACAAGCTCTGCAGTGGCAATTTTTCAGATAAAGACAGAGCTTAAATTCATGACAACAAAATTAATCATTGATATTGACATTTCAACAGAACTGCTGAAAGGCCCTACAGAATGGGTCCCATTCTTGCCCAGGAGCAGTACAAGAGGGGACGAGGGGACAAAAGCTGCCCTAAATGAGATAGTTGGTATAATGCCAATAATCAGTTCCTTTCCTGCCAAGTGGGCATGTCAGGCATTGTTTGGGGGAGGAGGGGACCTGGCCAGCACACACTGTGCTCCAGATATCTTAGAGGGAGAGAATTGTTCCTGGGGAACATTCCAGAGGCATAAGTAAGAGTAGCCTTCTAGATGGGGCCCGGACAACCAACCAGGAACCACACATACCACCCTCTTCAGATCATGAGCTTAAAATTACTATTATGTTGTTGTATGTTCCAAATACACAGGGTAAGAAGGGAATTCTGCAAATTTCTACTTTAAAACATTGGGGGTTCAGAGTCTATCAAGATTCTTATACTGATGCCTATAACCATAGAGGACCTTCTACCATAAATCATAACTGGCTATATAGTCTAGACTGATGCTACAAGCCTTTCTTGTTGCAAACAACTTATTCTCATAGCTGGCCTGGAGTAATACACTATCTCAGGACAATCAAACTAACGCTTGATTTGATTCTTTTACCCCAATATACAATCTGTGGAAGACATCACACTGATCAGATCACCTAGGAACATGCAGGCTGCCTGCTGTTTAAGGTTACACTTTCTCACGTTTTTAAAAGTTGAATACTCTAAAACAAATAAAACCATTAGAAAAACTACACAAAATTGGATACATCATGGACCATATCTTTTACAAATTGGTCTGACATCACCAGCAGGAAACTGAACTGAGCAAAGGGCTTACTGCACTTTTCATATACATAGCATCAGAAGAAAAAAGGTAGGCTTTAAATTAGAGGAGTATTGAATACGCTTTTTACTTTTGTGTTTGGGCTGAATAACATCAAATGATTTTGAATTGCCTTGTATTAAGTAAGGGAGTCATTTTTCAGTAACTTTGTACATACAAATCTGAATACTCAAAAGCAATCCCGTACAATGTTGCAACCATTATGGTACAAGCTTAAGAAGCAAAAATAATTTGACAAATATCAAACAAGGTGTGGAAGTGTGGGTTCCTGATCCCGGTATGTCTATACTAGAAAGGTAAGTAGAGCTATATTAGGATTAATGAGGATTATATATAATGAGGATTATATTTAGCAGTGAAATGGGTTCCATGTAACTCCCAATATACTTTCCCTAGACAGCTCTCTATCCATCTTTGTATATCGGGAGGAGATACCCAGAGAGTACATCTTGGTACAGAAAACCCCCACACAAGTATCTTAACAGGTAGAATAGAGTAAAAATAACCAAACATTCAAATTATTTAAAAAATAAGCCTAGTTCTGTAGAAAGCTGCAAGAGTAATAGCACTGCAGAACAGATTACAGTACCGGAGTTAGGAGTATAAATCTTCCTATTGTGCTCCACAAATATTCCCCAATATTGATTTAAAGGGATGCCCATTACAGGTGAGAGTAGTTCAGTCTCAATGACTATTCAATCTTTGGATTCTTTAGATGCTCAGCAGATGACAACTGTTATGGGAGTTTTGGTGATGTAGACATCTGTCCTGTAGGAAATTAATTAAGACCACCAAACTTATTTCACATTGGGTTCTAGCTTATATATTTATGATTTCGGTCACTACCAAGTTGGACTAGATGCACACCAATGTCCTAGAAGTAAAAGAGTAAAAGCCTCAATATTACTAAAAACCTTAGTCATCCAGAGCCTTAAAGAAAGAGCAAATTGACAGGAATCATTGTGAATAATATGAATATCAAGCCACAAAATTTCTGAAACTGGTAACTCCTTTATTGAAGGAGAAACTGAATTATCTGGAAAGTCTGAGATTTTTACAACAAACATTGACATTTAATTTGTTTTCTTCCACTGGAATCGAATATACCAATATTACATTAGTATATCAAATTATGTTTCAGGGGTGTCAGTAAGACATGAAGTAGGAATATTAAACAGACTTTTCTGATACTACCAAGTACATTGAATTATTTTTAGTGATTTACTTTATTTTACAAAAAGATGTACTTGACAGTAGCAACAACAATCTAAGTTAATTTGTTTTAAAAGTGAATGTACAATGCCAGTATTGTCATTGGAAATAATAAGGTAACAAAAGCTTAACTTGACATATTTATTTTTCAAGAGTATTAAATGTAAATATGAGTTTGGAAATATTTCATCAGTAACAGACTGCTTTTTAAAAAAAATATGGTTAAAAGTTTTTGTACCTCCAATACAATATATCAATATTTTCAGTTCTGCATAAAGCAAACCATCACATTTGTGTTCCTTGTTTATATTTGTATAATTTTGTCTGAAGAAATGGATTTGTGTGTCTGAAAGAGAGATCCCCTTCAATCATTCATCATCATTTCAGTATTACAAAAAGGAAATTGTAACAAAGTGGATAGAAGGAAAAAAGCTGAGGAAGAAACTAAGAGTGATCTAGACTGGCTCTTCGGTTATCACCAGAACTATTCCTACATTATCAGCTTAATTGTTTATTTAAATATGTAACAGATTTGTGCATTGACTGGTTCCAATTATGGAGGCAATTCCATTTGAACAGTTTTATAGCATTGCTTTAACAATGGACTCAAATTCAGAAATCAACAGGGTTTTTTAAATTTTGAGTTCCATGGACATTCCCCAAGCCACACTTCAAAATATATGAATGTCATACTCCAGTTGGCTGCTTTAAACTGTTCTATACTCACATATATTAATGCACTTACCAAGCCTTCAAATGTGAATTGGAACTTTTTTTTTTTCCAGCAGAAGCCGCTGTTTTCAAAAGTGTCTACAAGTTGCTAAATAAAAAACTTTATCAAAAGGATCAGCAACAAAGTAGTTGTTATTGACTTTCCCTGTTGAAATGAAAGAGGATTTATAGTACCCTCATAATAAAATTCAACAAGTATTTTGTTCCTGTAACCTATAAATACTACAAGATGTAACATGTTTACTTGGTTCCCATAAATTAGAAAATCTGAGTATTTCTATAGAAGTTTCCCATAACTCTAAGCTAATGATTTAAAAAACAAAGTGATACTACATCTGAGTGCCTTTCCAAACAATTTGAGAGACTAGCTTAAACCTTTCTCTCACCCTGCAAAAGTGTGCTTTTTACTGATGCATGATTTTTAAAAGTATTTGTACACAGTATACTAGCTTAAATATACAAGTGGACATGTTAAAGTCATGTTATGGTTCAAGGTACTTCTGAACGAAGGCAGATATTAAGTTAGTTATTTTAATTCTGCATTCCTACGCAGGAAAAGCTTTATTAGAGACTTCAGTTTCCTACCACCATTCACGTGTTGCATGGAGAGATCAATAAATAACAACTTCTCTGGTCCAGTTTACCTATAACGGAAGATACTAAACAAAGAAAAAAAATATTAAATTATTTGTGTCTGACCCTGATAAGATCTGAGTTGTGATACCCAGTTTTAAACTTCAAGAAAAGCAAAATAAATCTTTATCTTGCTTATCAATAGACACCCCATTTTTCCATGACACACAATTTTCAATATGATGTTTAACAAATAACTTATATGTGAGACAAAGGTCACGGTGGTAGAACTAACCCAGTGGTAGAACTAACCCAGCACAAATATGGGTTAAAGAATGGGCTACCAGCTCTTGAACAAAAGGAATCTGGGTTCATTATGGAGGCAGTTTGCCCAGAAACTCATTGGGCTCTTAAGCCATAAATGCTCAGTCTAAGTTATATTGTCAGACCATGAAAAGTAATACAGGATTCTGTTTTGTTGATGTAAAGATTTCAGGAAGAAATCTGACAAAACCAATGACCTCCTTTCTTTGTTTAGAGCAGAAGATGAAATAGCTTACTAACTGATATTATAAGTAACGCATGTCACTATGACACAAAACTTGCCATGATTTGTGTGTTTAGCTACAAGGTGCAGTATTTCTCATGACTGACTCAAAGCACAGCCGCATCCAATTGTAATGGAATTCCATCTCACGCAAAGCGCACTGTACGACTTTGAAGAAAGTCTGTATGATTGTAACAAAGTAGTCACCCATCCTCTCCTTAAACGTGAATAAATCCATGGGGTAATCAGGCACAGGCGGCATGTAACGGGTTTGTCTTCATTTTATTCCTTGTTTTTGTTTGAGGACATGCACTTGACTCCAGGCAAAATCCATCCCCGGTTACAAAATAACACAACTATTCTTTTCTTTCTCTTTCTCCCTCTCTTTCTCTCGAGGTTCTTTTCGTTTGCGTTCATTACTTCCAGATTGTCTTCCACTTCCTGGAGAAGCAGCTCCTTGCACCTGCTGGAAGAAAGACTTGAAAAATCAAAACCAGCAAAGAGAAATATTATTCTAAATGCTAAAGGCAGTTCCTGAATCAACATTCCTGTCTAAAATTCATATGGCTGGGAACAGTAACTAATGGAAACTGAAACTTGCTCACTAACTTTAATATTCATTAATTACGCAAACTACAGCCATCAGGCACAGAGTGTTTCAGGGCCTGGATACACTTGCAGATGTAGAGCGCTTTGAGTTAAACCCGCCTTCGGGGAGCGCAGTAGGGAAAGCACTGCAGTCTGTCCACACTGACAGCTGCAAGCGCACTGGTGTGGCCACATTTGCGTTATTTGCAGCAGCAATGGGAGCAGTGCATTATGGGCAGCTATCCCACAGAACACCTCTTCCAATTCTGGCACTGTGGCTTGTGGGAAGGAGGCACGGGGTGCGGGGCATTCTGGGTCCTGTCCAAATGCCCTGTGATGCATCGGTTCACATCCCAGCAATCCCTGTGCTTCCATCCACATTTGGCGCCATCCTTCAACATTTTTTGTACTGCGCGCTCTGTCTTCCCTTTCCGTCTGCAGGAATGGAGCCCGAACTGCTGAAGAGTATGCTGACGAGTCTCGCCAGCACGTCACGTTTGGCAGTCGAGTTATTTCTTATGATCCAAAGTGACAGTGAGGGCTCCAAAGAGGATATCGACTCGAATAACGCATATGACACGAGTTTGCTTGTGGCATTCACGGACATGCTCTCCACCATGGAATGCCACTTTTGGGCTCAGGAAACAAGCACTGAGTGGTGGGATCACATTGTCATGCAAGTCTGGGATGACGAGCAGTGGCTGCAGAACTTTCGGATGAGAAAAGCAACTTTTTCTTGGAACTGTGTGAGGAGCTCGCCCCCACCCTGTGGTGCAAGGACATGAGATTGAGAGCTGCCCAGACGGTGGAGAAGCATGTGACTATTGCAATCTGGCAGCTGGCAACTCCAGACAGCTACCGATCAGTCGCTAACCAGTTTGGAGTGGGAAAGTCGACCGTTGGAATCGTGTTGATGCAAGTTTGCAGGACCATTAATCGCATCCTGCTCAGAAGAACCGTGACTCTGGGTAACGTGCATGATATTGTGGATGGCTTTGCACAAATGGGTTTCCCTAACTGCGGAGGGGCGATGGGGGGACACATATTCCAATTCTGGCACCAGCCCACCTAGCCTCTGAGTACTTTAATCAGAAGGGGTATTTCTCTATGGTTCTCCAGGCACTTGTGGATCACAAGAGGCGTTTCATTGACATTAACGCAGGCTGGCCCGGAAAGGTGCATGATGCATGCATCTTTCAGAACACTGGCCTGTTCAGAAAGCTGCAAGCCGGAACTTTTTTCCCAGACCAGAAGATCACCGTAGGGGAAGTCGAAATGCCCATTATGATCCTTGGAGACCCTGCTTACCCTTTAATGCCATGGCTCATGAAACCCTACACAGGGAGCCTTGACAGCAGCAAGGAGCGGTTCAGCAACAGGCAGAGCCGGTGCAGAATGACTCTGGAGTGTGCTTTTGGCCGTTTAAAGGGCCACTGGCACTCTCTCTATGGGAAGCTGGACCTGGCTGATGACAGCATCCCTGTGGTTATATCTGCGTGCTGTACCTTCCATAATATTTGTGAAGGGAAGTATGAACGATTCACTCAGGCATGGAACTCGGAAGTTCAACACCTGGAGGCTGAATTTGAACAGCCAGAGAGCAGGGCTATTAGAGGGGCCCATCGCAGGGCTGCAAGAATTAGGGATGCCTTGAGGGATCAATTTGAGGCTGAAAGCTACCAGTAATGTCTGGTGCCCTGCATGGGAATGAAGTGCAGTGGTTCCAATGTTGTTAGGAATCTGTTTGCTACACTGACTTGCAGTGCCTGTTTCTTTCCTGGGCTAAGGTATCTTTTATTTTATACAATAATAAAGTATGTTTTCAATGCCAAAAATTCCATTTATTGAAAAGAAACACACCTGCTTGAGAAACAGAAAGGGCAAGGGCGTGGGGTGGGGAATGGTACAATCACAGATTTGCATATGTCCTGTTATACTCAGCCTTCCTGTCTGGAGTGCTGTGCAATGAGTGCTGCACTTCAGGATGGCTATACTGCATTGTGATGGGGGTTGAGTGCAGTGGGTAAAGGTCATAGTTTTCAAGGCTGGGTGATGAAGCTACAGGTGTTGGAGGCAGCTGGTTGCGGTAAGAACTTGGATATTGGGGATAGTGGGTTGGATGTGACATGGGGGCATAAGGGAAAGAGTTTTGGGACAAGGGCTGCAGAGGGGGCGGGCTCGGTAGTGCTCTGCTTGCATGGCTACGAGAGCCTGGATAGAGTCCGCTTGGCGCTCCATTATGCTTATCAACCAATCCGTGCTTTGCTGCTGGAGCAACGTGCTTTTGTGCTGGCGCTCCTCATTCTGCTGGCAGATCCTCCTTTCACTGTCCCGCCACTCCTGCACTTTCTGATTTTCATTACTTGAATGCTGCATTACTTCATGCAACAGGTCTTCCTTGCTTCTATGTGGCCTCTTTCTGATTCTTTGGAGTCTTTCGGCCGGTGATAAAACGGATGGCTGAGATCTCAACGTTGCATCTGTAAGGCAAAATGCAACACTTAACAGAGGCAGCATTGTTCACACCAGACAGAGCAATGATTCCCTTGTACTTAAGGGCAAGCACAGCCTACACAATAGCATAATTTGCCCATCCCAAAGTGAGTGCATATAACCCACGGGAGCCCCAAAATGGTAAGCATAGGGTCAAGCATGACTGATTGTTTCACGGCTGTACTGTCCTCTGGGTTTCTGTGCCTTGGGGAGAGCCAATAGCGGCAGGGGGCCCCATACTGAACACTGTCCCCACATTTTCCACAGGAGTTTGTCCTGGAAGATATCTCGCTGCTGAGGGTGACCTGGGAAGCAAGGGAGGGTCTTCTACTGCAACGCGGCTTCTGCCCTGGCCCATATGCAGCTTGCCTGTGTGCAGCAGTGGTCCCCCCGCCCCACATGGCACAGTGGTACTGACAAGTTAGCCTTACTGGGACAAGGACCACAGTGGCTCTCCCGAGAAACCTGCGCAAGCGCATTGCCCAAGTTCTGGATGAGACCTTTGAAGAGATCACTGAGGCCGATTGCCGCGATGTGAAAGAGCACATCAATGCCCGATTCCGCATCTAGGCATCTTAAGCCCTAACCCGCCTCGCCCCAAGAGCCTGCACTGAATAACTTCCTTCCCAAAATAAAAGCCGCTCACCGGGAACCTCCTCTGGTGTTTGTCCTTCCCCAAGCACTGGCCGCTGTGACTGGCCACCTTCCTCCTGGCTTGAGAACAGCTCCTGGCTGCATGTATCTAGGGATTCCAGGGTGTCTTCCTCCGCCTCAGCACCCTCACTCCCGCTTTGTTCCTCCTCCTGCCTTGTTGAACTGGGCTCCGAAGTGTCCATGGTGGTACTCAGAGTGGAGGTGGGGTTGCCCCGAAGTACTGCGTCCAGCTCTTTGTAGAAACGGCAGGTCGCAGGGGCAGCACCGAAGCAGCTGTTTGCCTCACGGGCTTCGTGGTAGGCATTCCGTAGCTCCTTCACTTTAACCCTGCACTGCAGTGCATCCCCGTCATGGCCCCTTTGCATCATGTCCCTTGATATCTGCCCGAAGGCATCATAATTCCTATGGCTGGAGCGCAGCTGGGACTAGACAGCTTCCTCCCCTCAAACACTGATGAGGTCCAGCACCTTGCCATTGCTCCATACTGGGGATCGCCTGGCGGGTGGAGGCATGGTCACCTGGAAAGATGCACTGAGAGCACTCCACGCCTGGCTGAGCAAACAGGAAGGGGATTTTCAAAATTTCCAGAGAATTTAAAGGGCGGGTCTGACCATTGGTCACCTGAGGGCAGGGCAGTAGAGTTCAAAGTGATGACCAGAGTGGCTAGAACAGGCATTGTGGGACACTTCTGGAGGCCGATCAGAGCGCACTAACAAACCAGGGCATCCACACTGGCGCTGCGGCGCTCCAGCAGGGGCGCACCAAACATTATTCCACTCGCAAGGCGGAGTACCAGGAGCACTCTAGCCACAGAGTCAGAGTGCTCTACGTGCCTTGGACGGGTAGCGAGCTAGTCAGCACGGGGCTCCTTTAATGCGCGCTAACTTTCAAGTGTAGCCAAGCCCTCAGTTTGAGGTCCGTTAAAACTAACATGCAGAATTAATTATTTTTAGTGAGAAAGAGATTCCCACAGCCCAACTGAAATACAATCAAAGTCCCATCTGTCTTATACAGACCTAAATAATGTGTAGTACTGAGCTCCAAGCACTCTTCCTATTATGCGACCCTGTTCCAGATCAGTTCAATCAGTCCCATATCATTTGTATAATTTATTTTATTAATAAATTTAATTTAGTTTATAATTACCCCCCCCCAATTTCACTGTGCTCTAGATTTTTCAGTTTTCTTTTTTAAAATCAAAGACAAACTACATTTTCGAAGCTGCAGAGTGAATATGCTGGGTTTTGACTACTAATTATGGAAAATCTGGGACTTTTGGCAACAACGAAGCCATAAGAGATCAATTTAGTTTTTGATAATCAAGAGATAGTGAATGTTTTTGGTACTTCAAGCCCTAAGGAGCCAACTATGGGAAGGGACAGAGGTGACTTTACATTTGGGAGAGCAGGCACATGGATTTCTTCTTCCCCATCCTAGCAACTCTATTGCAGCTAGCTAATCCCTTCACATCTTGACCAAATAACTGTAGCTGCATCCAACAGTGAGAGATAAACACAGTAGTTTGATGTTTCTGCTAAAACGATGAGCAGCGTAACAGTGTTATTTATTTATCATAATTGTGTTTCAGTGTTAACATCCTGTTTAGATTAATGGGTGCAGTTCACACTTCTGAGTTATTGTTCCTGTCTGTCTGCAGACTCAGTCAGACATCACTGTGTAGTTTACTTTCAATTTTTGAATATTTTTCGCAACTAAAAATGTGCTTTTTTTTTAAATGATTTTAGAATCAGGAAGGGCAATTAAAAAAATTCAGTTAGGTGACAATTTATATAGATGAATATAAATCACATTAAACAAGGTGCCTTGAACATAATTATTTACATTGACAAAACAACCTAAGAGGACCTGGACTGCAAATTCTATTGTCGTCTACCGCTAATTTGATATTTTGACATAAAATTAAAAGAACAGAATAAAAGCAATTACCAAATCTCCTACAACTAAAGTATTACATAATATAATGCAAAAGCACAAACTCCTATAATGTGGTTTGTGGGAAAGTAGCATAGTTGCATATTATTTAACAGATAACTTGAGGATATCTCCTCTGACAATTCAGTAATTACAGTGGACTAAATCCACGGTTTTCAAAAAAGATTTCTGGCAACACAGTTGAAGAAAATTGTTGATGCCCATGATTCAACGGAGCTGGGGATGAGGAGTTTGGAAAGGGCTCAGAGCTGGGGCAGAGGGTTGAGGTGCAGGGGTGAGGCCGGGAATAAGGGGTTCAGGATGTGGGAGGGGGCTTTGGGCTGGGACAGGAGGTTGGGGCGTAGGAGAGGGTCAGGGCTCTGGGATGGAGGTGTAGGTTCTGGGGTGGGGCCAGGGATGAGGAATTTGGGGTGCAGGAAGGGGCTCTGGGTTTTGGGAGGCTCAGGGATTGGTGCATGGGCTTAGCCTGGGCAGCTCCCTGTCAGTGGCGCAGTGGGGGTGCACCATGGACCGTGCTGTGCCCTGGAAGCGGCCAGCATCAGGTCCAGCTCTTAGGTGGAGGTACGCAAGTGGCTCCGCGCGACTCTTGCCCGCAGGCACTGCCTCCAGCTCCCATTGGCTGGGAACTGGCCAATGGGAGTGCAGAGCTGGCACTCTGGGTGGGGTCAGCGCGTGGAGCCTCGTGGTCCCCCCCACCTAGGAGCCAGACCTGCTGCTAGCCATTCTGGGGTGCAGTGCGATGTCAGAAGAGGTAGGGACTAGCCTGCCTTAGCCAGGCCGCACTGCCGATGAGACTTTTAATGGCCCAGTCAACAATGCTGACCAAAGCTGCCACAACCCAGTGCCTTACATTCCGCAAC
Source organism: Dermochelys coriacea (assembly GCF_009764565.3). Taxonomy (NCBI): domain Eukaryota; kingdom Metazoa; phylum Chordata; order Testudines; family Dermochelyidae; genus Dermochelys; species Dermochelys coriacea. The sequence continues at coordinate 58,640,043 of NC_050077.1, forward strand.
CCAGTATTGGGTCGTGATCCACAATTTGAAAATCACTGGACTAAACAAACAGGATAAAGGCAGAGGTTTTTTTGACACCAAATGCCAAGACATCTATTGCACAGGCTATGATCACTGAGTTAACAAGCAGCACCCTCAAAATGCTGGAAAATGCTCTCCCTCTCTGTGTGCTACTTTTTTTTTTCTTCTGAATGAGAGGGCTTCAGTCAATTTTGAGTTTTCTGTCCTCTTTGTCAGTTCTGCAGTCTAATGAATACATTTGAGACAGACTTTTTTCGGCTTTTATGATTCACTCATACACAGGGATAAGTTTTGCATTTGCTGCCTCACATTGACTGGGAAAGTAACAATGAAAATGTTTCATTATGAGGAATAAACAGATATGAATAAGAACTTACTGATTAAATGCAAGTTGGATAAATGTGATTTTATGCAGCTTTTTAGTTGGTTTAGTTTCACAAGTCAGATACAATTAGCTGTGTACAAAACAGGTATGCAAAACTGAAAATGGGATTATTTAGGGACAGTGAGACAAGCAGAACTGCATTCAGTGACATTTCTAGTCATGATGTAGGAGAGGAATAAGATGTTAAAAACTCATTTTGCTGTAGCTACTAATAGCTGAATAATGAAAACCCAACTCTGCAAGCTAATCAGTATACAAAAATTCAAAATCCAAAAGATACATGTTTCAGCTTTTCATAGGATTGTCTTATTAAAAAAATCCTGATCAGTTTTCTCTTCATCCAAAGATGGCTGAAACGCTGCACGGTGCTACTTCTGTTTCAATGCAATTTCTGTAACTACAATTTTAACTCTTATCAGCATCCCTATTTAACAGTCTTAGCAAAATCTTGGTGTAAGATTTTTCCTAAAGTTTGTTGTGCAATCATCATATTCACTCATTGTACAGAGTGTTAGTGGTATTAGTGTTACACATCTAGAGCAAGTTCTATGAACATTGCTATGATAATGCTGCCTATGTAACTGTCACTGAAGCAAAAAGATTAAATAAAATCTGAGGTAAAGTAAGATGCTATGGAAGGAAATCAAACAGACAGTATCCTTTTCATACTGAATGAAACTTGTCATTGATGTAAAACACTCACAGTAGTAAGAAATTGTGTTTTAATGACGTTACCACAAACTAAATAAAGCTAAAAGAAAAGGAGTACTTGTGGCACCTTAGAGACTAACAAATTTATTAGAGCATAAGCTTTCGTGAGCTACAGCTCACTTCATTGGATGCATCCGATGAAGTGAGCTGTAGCTCACGAAAGCTTATGCTCTAATAAATTTGTTAGTCTCTAAGGTGCCACAAGTACTCCTTTTCTTTTTGCGAATACAGACTAACACGGCTGCTACTCTGAAACCTAAATAAAGCTAGTAACTGTACTCTAACCATAGAATATGCTCTTACCTGGACCTGAGCAGCAGCTGCAGCTGCTTGTTCTTGTTCCTGATAGTACTGAGAAGCCCGCCTATCCTCCTCTTCCTGCAGCTTCTTTGCTAGCTCTAGATCACTGATTCCTTCTGGGATCTGCTCCCAATCGATATCTTGGCTCTGCTGCTCTTGTTGTAAAGACAATGCCATCAGATAGTCCTAAGAAGTAAACTCATTATTAGTAAACACTCTTCTACTACCCTAATGATGAGCCAAAGTTGTAACAGGAATTCCATGAACCTCTAAAAATGAGAGCTCCAGGATTAAATATTTATGCTTCCTGGTTGGTTTATTATGTTGAATGGCCACTTAGAAGTGCTGGTTAAAGCTTCCATATGAAGTCAGATCAAGGAAAGAATTGTGATAGGAGCACCTGTATACCTCCTCTGACTCTGTTCTGTACTGCAGTATATCTACAGCATAACTTTTTTTAAATATTTATCCATATGTAAACAAACATTTATATAAAAAACTTTGTTTACATATGGGCTTACTTTTTAAATTCCTTATATTATCACCTACCTTTTTTATAAATGTTCCATTAAACCACTATGAGCAAGCTATTCTCCACCAAAAATCTTCATCCTGACTTTGGGGGGAAGGGATTGCTCTGAAAATCTAGCTGAGGGATTATGATTTATAGACCATCATTACTCAGTGATGTTAATACTCGCTTAAATTTTAAGCACGTAAGAGAATGAAGTTCCACACTGACAAAGTGCTAAAGTTATGTGAACTAGTGATTTTACCCTTTCAGAAATATTCATACTGCTTTACAAAACCACTTTAGACCAAGAACAGAAGAGAGCAAAACTGCAGAAATCCATCAGAAAAACTATGTATGGGGGCATGGACAAGTGCAGTAACATCTCTTTCCCCTAACCTAATTACCATATACAGTACTCATATCTTTCTCCTCAGAGAACCACATGGAAATTCAGTTTAATGTGAAGCCAGAGAGGGACAGAAGCAGGAATCAGCTGCTTTATGCAGCACATTTCCCCTTCCACTGCACACAGTAACATTAGTAAATGTCTTTTCAAGGAGCATTAGCTTACACTATGCGATTGGTGACATAAGAAAAACAGAACCCAGGCACTACCAGTACTTGGGGAGAGGATGATAAGTCTCAGGGGACTGCAGGGAGACAGATGATCTCCAGTGCAAAATCTGTGCTTTGACTCAGGGTTACTACTGAATGCACAGACCATCTGTTTATTGTGAATACTGCTTCCCCACCCCTTCCACATCTACACAACCTCCTTAAAGAAGAAAAGGTTATGACCTTCCCAAAAAGTACACACATTTTTGGATAAGTGTCCCTCTGTCATTTAATTTTATATCAGAGGAGAGCAAAGATTTTGAATTTAAGTAAGAGAATGTTTTGTCACTATTTAAATTAGCTACTTCTGATTGTAGGGCTACTGTACAATACTGTAACTTTTGCAAAGGAATTCTTCAAAAGCTGCACTTTAATAGTTATACTGGATCAAACAAAAATATTCCATTACTATGAAGATATGTCATCCAGAATTGTACTGTATTGTACCACCTAAGAATAACAGAATTTTTTGCAGCTATCAGTTATTATTTGTATTGAATTTAGTTTTCATTTGATCTGCTATGAGGCAGCTGTCATGGGAAAACACCTTTCAGCCAAATAAAATAGTAGTAGTAATAGCAAAATAAAATGGAATTTCTTCTTGATCAATAGAAGAAAGAGAGGTATTACAGTCTTCCAGTTCAGAGCTTTAAAACACGAGTACATTAAACACGCTAGGGAACTTTTATAGTTAGTCTCTAAGGTGCCACAAGTACTCCTTTTCTTTTTGCGAATACAGACTAACACGGCTGCTACTCTGAATCCTTTCCTTTCCTTTTCTTTTATGTGGAAGCAGGTTCCACAGAAATAATGCACAGCAGGATTGCGAGAATTAGATCTTCACCCTAGCTTGTCAAGAACTAAGTGTACATACAGATTTATAGCTAACTTTTGTACAGTTGTTCACAGCATCAAGGTGCCGTGGCAGCCATGGATTTCCAGCAAGTGAAGATGCCCCAGCCATCTCTCTTTCACTCAGAAATGCCCCTTGCACTGGGAGCTAGCCATAAAAGGCTACTATACCAGCTCTACGCTACTTGGGGATTCCCCTTATCCAAGGAGAATCCTAAGTTCTCATCACTGCTGGCTTTATGGCTGTTTTGAGTCATAAAAATCACAGTTGAGAATCCAACCCATTGAATTTTTGGGGTTGCACTGAAGTGTTCAATTCCAACAAATGCCAGTACAGAGTCATCATTCCAAATTTATTCTCAAGCGTATTTTCCCCAGAATGTAGCACTTTACATTACCCTAGCAGAAAAATTGATATGCCAGCTTTTTAACGTTTAATTTCGATATACCATGGTTGTTGGTTTTTTGCATTATTTCAACAGCTCCAAACAAATTAAATCTGATAACATTAATTTCAGATAAATCAGCTCAATTACAGACATCTGTTTGGGCTAGTCTCTGCTCATACCTAATTGTGGTATGATGGTGGCTCCTAAATTTTTCTCATGTTTCTAAATTTTCTAAATTTCACTCATGTATTTGCAGGGAATAAGATTAAGTCTTGATTTATATTATCAGAAACTTATCAAAACCTACACATGTACATTGGGACATGTTAATATGGGGAATTATCTCAAATTTTAACTGAAGTGCTTAAATTTATTAAAAGCATCTGCCTTCACATATTTTAAGCTTTTTAAAATATGTAAAAATGCTTCTCAAATACACTTTAAGAACTCATTAATTGGTTTTGTCTATGTAGAATGTAAGTTCTTTGAGGCAGAAACTGTCTCTTGCTGTACGTTTCTACCCAGCCTATCACAATGGGTCCTCTTGGATGAGGCCTCTAGAAGCTAATATAAGACAAACAAACTAGAATCTATGAACACTACTGTTTTTGTATTCCATTCTGCAGAATTGACATCAAAAAGCAAAGTTCAGTGATGACAGTGAGATCTGAAATAATGTATATCAAAACACAATTATGTACTGTACTACTATTCTCTAATTTATGAACCCTTACAGACAGGATAACCCATGCTTTTAAGGTAAATTACCAACAACATGTAGAATTTAAATACTTACAGAATAAATCTGAAGTTGGCTAGATATTGTAGCTTTCATAAACTAGCATAAGCTACTAAGTTTTTACTAATAGGATGACAGTAATTTATTAGTCATGGTAAGTTACTATGTACAGTAACTGGAGTTCTTTGAGATGTGTTGACATTCCATTCATAGTGTACATGCACCTAGAGAGTTTGAGATTGGAGACTTTTTGGCTCACACTATCCATATGGCATGCATGCACCCGCCCATTCCTTGTGCTCTGCAGTGAGGGCATTTAAGGGCAATGTGCATCAGCACTTCCCACTGCAGAATCCCCAAAGACAACTCGAAGACAGATGGAATGGAAGGATGGGATATGGAACGTGCATATGGTCAACACATCTCAAAAAACTCCATTTACTGCACCTGGTAAGTAACTTGCCATTCTCCTTCAAGTGTTTATCCAAATACACTTTCCACTGATAGTGACTCCCAAGCAGCAATGGGAGCTTAGAATGGTTAGTTAAACAATAAGTGAAGAACTGCTTTACCAAATACAGCATCAGATCTAGAAGACTCAGGGAGGGTGTAGTGCTTTATGATGATGTGTACTGATGCCCAAATAGATGCTTTACAGATGACTGATATGGGAAAATTTTCACAGTGATGCCACAGATGTAGTTTGTACTCTAGTGCCCTGAAGCCAGAATGCCTGTTGCATAACAACCACCATCACCATGAATTTGGTCGTTGTTTCCACCATATCCAGTGAGCCTCGCTTACGCGTATTGGCCATTTGCTGGCCCTTGTTGACTAATGACAAATTCTTTGCAAGTTTCATTTGGCAGTTTATCTGCAAAGGCATGCAGTCTCTCATGTATCAGAAGTCATAACTGGCTAATATGACCTAGTGTAATTGGCCACATAGAACTGTAGGCTTGCCAAAGAGTAGGCTTTCTGGGCAAATTTATCTAATCTCTTTGGTTAGTCCTCCTTTTGGTGTGAACGAGTTGTTTTGCTCTTTCCTTCATTACTGTGACTACAGAGGAAGATGTCTGTAAAAGAATTCTGCACTCTTGAGAGGCACTTGATATTTTCTATCTGCCCTAAGAAAGCAATGGGGTGCTGAAGTATGCATTTGCCACACTGTTTTGGCTGTGTCCGTGATAGCTTTGTTGACAGGGAGGGCTTTTTTTCCTACCAAAGCAGCAAGGGGAATGTCCACTAATTTATGAGTCTGCTTCTGGACCTCCTGAATAGGGATTTGAAGGACCTCAGATATAATTGTCCAATTATGAGGCCACTGGTGGCACTACAACCTCATCAGGAGACAAAGAACGGGGCCACCGGAGCTGGCAGGCTTCCCTCTGACTCCTGTTCTTCCATAACTTCCTGTTCTACCTGCGATTGAAGAAGAACCAGGAAGTGGATGGCCTGTGGGACTGATATTGTGGGTGAAACAATCTCCTGGCAGCGGTGTTGGTCCGTCTGGCTAAAATTGGACTGAGCAGACCAGGGTTCCCAACAAGGCCACATGGGAATTGGTTGGTATGAGCCTGATGGCCAGGAGATAGGGAACCATGGGTCAGGATTTTAAAGGTCCCAGTATTTTTCCCATGAAGAGTGTTTGGACTCTATCAAACATCGAGGTTTGAGGCAAGTAAAGATGCTACTGGTATGGATCTTCCTAACCCTTTGACTCTGAAGATAAGAAGAAAGGAAAATGCTGATTAATGGATGGTGTTGACATGGATGGTGCTGTGGCTCCCTGTGCGTTAGGAACAGATAGTGCCACACCAGTTAGTAGAGTCGGTGCTGACTGTTATGCTGAAGCCAACAATAAGGGAGATGAGGTAGTATCTTTTATTGGACCAATTTCCGTTTCTGGAAGAAACAAGCTTTCAAGCTTCACAGAGCTGAAGAAGAGCTCTGAAGCTCAAAAGCTTGTCTCTTCCACCACCAGAAGTTGGTCCAATAAAAGATATTACTTCACCCACCATGTTGCTCTCATATCCTGGACCAACATGGCTACAACAACACTACAAACAGTAAGGGAGATTGTAGGTCCTGTTGTATCTGGAGATCAACTGGTGCTTAGTACTTATATGGTGCCTTCAGCAAAGGTGTTGTGGATTTCTCAGCATATTTTACATTCTCCATTATGGAACAGGAGAGGCCCTTGGTGTGTGGTCTAGGTCAGCTTGGTCCTGCGGCCAGGAGTATCAGTGCTGGGGCCATTTCACAATGCATCTATAGAGTATTAGGTAGATGGTACTAGGATTAAACAAGTTCTTTTGTGAATGCAGAGTTTTCTGTGCGGGGTGCTTTGGTGCCATCCAGTCAGAATCAGCATGAGACTGAGCTTTGGCAGGAATCGTTTTGGGCCAAGTCGGTTCAGCAGATGTTAGGTGCTGTGGCCAGGTTTTAGACAAAGCCTTGGTAGGTGTTCTGCTTCTCGGACTCCTGGAGCCTTGTGGGCTGTCTGAGGACATAGACCTCATGGCCTGGAAGTTGGGCAGTAATTGGGCTCTCGCAGGCTGTACTTTGGGGCTCTGAAGTCATGAGGAAGACCTGAAAACCAGCCTCCCTGTCTTCCCTGGCCTTAGAACTAAAAGACTTATAAATTGCCCATTTACTGGGAATGTACAATTCTTTCAGACAATCAAAGCACTTCTGAATGTTAATCTGAGACTGTGACAGTTCCCTCACAAGGGGCAGTATTTCAATCCAAGAGAACCGGATGATACCATGTTGTTGATGATTAATTCCTAAAGAACTAACAATAGCAACAGACAATCCGGTAACTATATCTATTAATGGACTAAGCTATGACTATATAAACTGTGAAATCAGAGCTTGAACTATACTCATAGAAAATGGCTGGCAGTCTCTCAGACAATCAGGGCTTCATTTCTAAGCTGAAAGGATATGAGAAGAATTGAGTGGTGGCAGATTAGCTTCTCCTTTATATGCCCTCACTGCAGAGCATGAGGATTGGCAGGGGCATATGCATGTATGGATACTGCTGGCCAAAAAGTCTCCAATCTTGAGCTCTTGAGGCATATGCACACTATGAGTGGAATGTCTATATGGACAAGCATCCAAAGAAGTGAAAATTCCATAGTATGTTTTTTTTTTAAAAAATGTATATTAATTCCTTAACATGTCAAATCTGACTTCTGGTACCTGAACAAAATATGCTAAGAAATACCCATGTGAAGAGGCAACAGCACAAACTTTGGAAAATGGGTTCATTTTTTCTAGAGAGCAATTTTCAAAAACAATCAGTATCAGCCTTACTCTGATCCCATTGAAGTCAGTGGTAGAACTTCCATTGACTTCAATGGGACAACTTTGGAAAATCCCACCCTACAAAAGCTGGAGAAATGCAATAGATTTACCTGATCAATTTGATCCTGCTGCCCTCTATATACAGTTTCTGGGTCTGATGGAGGCCGAAGGTGGAATTCAGAGTCACAGAAATTTCCATCACCATCTACATTATGTAAACTTTCCCAGACAACTTTCTCTTCTGTAAGAAAACCCTGGTCTGTCACCAGCAGATAAAGCTGACCCTAAATGGAAGGATATAAGGATAGAATCTATAAGAGGAATAAAAGTAGATCTTTACAGTCTGAAACATTTACTTATTATTCCTGCTAACTGAATCTCCATGATTCAGTAAACCGATTGAGGATAATTTAGATTTATGCCCATGTTTCAGATTTAAAACTATTTGTATACTTCTGTTATCAGTACGGAATATTGAGATTTATATTAGTGCTCATTTCCAAGGCACACTGGCAACCTACAGCAATACAAAGAATCCATCACAGGAGAATAAAACCCTGAATATTAACTAAAGTTCCCATTTCCTATTACAATAAACATAAAACGTGGTCTTATAGTATTGTCCCCCAACACCAACTTGGGGTCTCAAACTACTTGATGGAACAGGTTCCAAGGTGTGGGCCCTTTGCTGGGAATACCTGGCTACCAGCAATGTAAATCCCAGGACAGAAAAAAACCCAAAACCCAACAGATTTTAACTCCCATGGCAGGACTTGGAGACACGAGAGGATCTTCCAATAAATGGGTCTCAGACCATTATTAGGTTTATAGATGCTAATGCTTTGAACTGCACCCAAAAGCAAACAGGCAGCCAGTGCAGTTCATGGAGCACTTTTGTTATGAGCTCTCCAACTCAAGGGGAGCTGCTAACTTCAGCAGTAGCTGAAGCTTTCAAGTCCTCTTCAGTGGTGCCCCAAGTAGAGCTTACTTCAGCTTTCTAGCCTTCACATTATAAAGCCATAGCTCACTGTGACACTGTCTACATCAGATTATATATTATTTCTATTATGGCAGTATTAGAGGCCCCACCAAAATTGGAATCAGTGTGCTAAGAGCTGTACAAATGCACAAGAAGAGACAATCCCTGCCCCAATAAGTTTACAGCCTAACCAGACCAGACTATAAGTGGGATGCAAGTAATATGTCCATTCCACACATAGAGAATTTAAGCACAGAGCGGTTAACTGACTTGCCCCAAGTCATAAAGGAAGACTGTCACAGATCCTGGAATCGATCCCAGATGTCCTGAACTCCAATCATGTACCTTTACTTTACAATCATTCTTTCTCTCAAAGGAGAACAGTTACAGCCAACAAGCCAAAAATATACCATAGCTGTCAGCTGAGAATTCAGGGCCAGCAATGGACTCAATATGGCCTGAGATTGCAAAATGTGCTTTTGCAAAGGCCAGATAAACAATTCTGCTAAAAGATACAGTGCTTCCCTTATCCATCATATCAGCTTAATCTTACATAGCCAGTTTGATCACATCTAGTCTTCACTTTTGTTAGGAAGTGACACCTAGTAGCTGAAAAAGCGTTGTGCAGCAGCATGAAGTAAAAATAGGGTTGCACAGTGGGAAATTTATGCCAGCATACAGAAATTTATAACTATAAACTATTAACCAGCTCTTAGACACCTCCAATAATTAAATTTAAACGTTTTATTTATCCATTGTTAAGGTTAACCAAAAACCTCATTAATCTTTTTCTTGGGAACTGATCTAAGTAGAAGTAACAACACAGATGGTTCTCCCACTCTCAGATTTCATAACTGTGTATCAAATGGTCAGTTAATTATTTAAAGGGTCCTTTGCATACTCGTCACCACTGTGCATTCAATCACAATAATTCTACACAAATATGGGTATTCATTTCTGTGACTGTAAATGTACCCGCACAATTATGGAATTGGAAGCAAGGGAAGATTTAAATACGAATACCCATTTTGAAACAAATAGTAATACAAATGCTTTTTTTTTTTTTTAAATTAGCTCTCCTCTACTTTTATTTCATTGACCACTTTTGTAATAATTGGGCCTAAAAATTTACCTTAATTGTAAGCTTAACTGTGGGAAAGAGGATAAAAAGTTTATAAAATGTTCCAGTCACATGTATCAATAAATGTCAATGGAAAAAGATGCAAAAGGGAGCCAGACTGAATCAGTTCAAACAAAAAGACCTACTGATATAACTCAAGGACCACATCTGGTAAAAAAGAGAAGAGTGGAACCAGAAATCATAAGAACATAAGAATGGCTATACTGGGTCAGACCAATGGTCCATTTAGCCCAGTATTCTGTTGTCTGACACATGCTTCAGAAAGAGCTAACAAAACTGGGCAATTTATCAAGAAATCCATCCCCTCTCATCCAGTTCCAGCTTCCAGCAATCAGAGGTTTAGGTATCCAGAGCAGGAGTTGAGTCCCTGACCATTTTGGCTGGTAGTCATTGATGGGCTTATCATTCATGAATTTATCTAGTTCTTCTTTGAACCCAGTTACAGTTTTGGTCCTCACAAGATGCCCTGGCTACAAGTTCCACAAGCTGACCGTGCATTGTGTGAAAAACTATTTCCTTGTATCTGTTTTAAATTTGCTGCCTATTAATTTCAGTGGGCGACCTCTGGTTCATGTGTTAAGTGAGAGGGTAAATAACACTTCCTTATTCACTTCCTCTACACCATTCATTATTTTATAGACCTCTATTACATCCCCCCCCTCAGTTGTTTCTATTCCAAGCTGAACACTTCCAGTCTTTTTAATCTCTCCTCATACAGAAGCTGTTCCATACTCCTCATAATTTTTGTTGCCCTTCTCTATAGTTTTTCCAATTCTAATGTCTTTTTTTTTTTAAGATGAGGCAACCAGAACTGCACACAGTACTCAAGATGTGGGTACACCATGAATTTATATAGTGACATGATTATATTCTCTATTTTACTATCTATCCCTTTCCTAATGGTTCCGAACATTGTTAGCTATTTTGACGGCTGCTGCACATTATGTTGAGTAGTAATAGCTAATTTAGCTATTTTATCATTTTGTATGTGTAATTGGGATGATGTTTTCCAATATGCATTACTTTGCATTTATCAACACTGAATGTCATCTGCCATTTTTTTGCCCAGTGACACAGTTTTGTGACACCGTTTGCAACTCTTCTCAGTTAGATTTGGACTTAACTATCTTGAGTAATTTTGTATAGTCTGAAAACTATGCCACCTCACTGTTTACCCCTATTTCCAGATCATTTATGAATATGTTGAACAGCACTGCTGCCAGTACAGATCCTTGGGGGACTGTGCTATTTACCTCTCCCCCCTGTGAAAACTAACCATTTATTCCTAGCCTTTGTCTCCTATCTTTTAACTAGTTACTGATGCATGAGAAGATCCTTCCTTCTGATCCCAAGACTACTTACTTTAGTTAAGAGCCTTTGGTGAGGGACCTTGTCAAAGGCCTTCTGAAAGTCCAAGTCGACTATATCCAGTGGTTCACCTTTGTCTATGTTTGTTGACCTCCCGCGAAGAATTCTAATAGATTAGTGAAGCATGATTTCCTTTTACAAAAGCTCTGTCGACTCTTCCCCAACATATCCTGTTCATCTACTTGTCTGACAATTCTGTTCTTTATTACAGTTTCAGTTTACCCAATACTGAAGTTAGGCTTACCGGCCTGTAATTGCCAGAATTGCATCTGGAGCCATTTTTAAAAATCAGCATCACATTAGCTATCTACCAGTCATCTGGTACAGACGCTGATTTAAGTGATAGGTTACATACCATAGTCAGTAGTTCTGCAATTTCATATCTGAGATCCTTCAGAACTCTTGAGTGAATACATCTTGTCCTGGTGACTTATTACTGTTTAATTTATTAATTTGTTCCAAAACCTCTTCTACTGACATCTCAATCTGGGACAGTTCCTCAGTTTTACTGCCTAAAAAGAATGGCTCAGGTATGGGACTCTCCCTCACATCCTTTGCAGTGAAGACTGATGTAAAGCTTCTGCTTAACAGCCTTGTCTTCCTTGACTGCTCCTTGATCATACAGTGGCCCCATTATTGTTTGGCAGGCTTCCTGTTCTGATGTACTTAAAAAAAAATTGCTGTTCGTTTTTGTGGTTTTAGCTAGTTACTCTTCAAATTCTTTTTTTGGTCTGGTTACTTATACTTTTACACTTGACTTGCCAGAGTTTATAATCCCATTTTCCTGAGAAGGATATGACTACCAATTTTTAAAGGATGCCTTTTTGTCTCAGTCTCTTTTACTCTGTTTAACCATGGTGGTGTTATTTTTGGAGCTCTTACTCTTTCTTTCTTTGGGATATACATATATTTTGATCCTGTAGTATGGTGTTTTAAAAAGTTCCCATGCAGCTTGCAGGCATTTCACTCTTGCAACTGTTCTTTTCAATTTCCATTTAACCAGAGTCCTCATTTTAATGTTGTTCCCTTTTCTGAAATTAAATGCCACTGTGGTGGGTTTCTTTGGCATTTTCCTTCCTACAATGATTTTAAATCAGTGAACCAAAATTGTGGGCTAGAAATTAGACCTAATGAGAGGATGAGCTATTCTACCCATCGCTGCCTTTTGGGGTCCTTAAAATAAAAAAAACTGGGGGCAGGAGGAAATCACAGGTGATGACTGGCTGACAAAGAATGGGAAGGAGCAGGCTTCATGATCATGGCTGCTACTCCCATGGCCTTCTGGGAATCAGGGATCCACTGTGACATCATCAGGGTTTCATTACCCTGATCCTGAGAGATGTCCTGACCAGACTTGGCCAAGAGAGGGACCCAAATGACATCATCTCCTCCACTGGCTCTGGCTAACTCCCAAATATCCCCTGATAAGAGACTGTCACTCCCAACCCCTCACATGTCCTTTTCCTTCTCCATCCCATATTTTCTCTTTCCTATCCTTTTGCCTTCTGTCTAAGAGGAGTCTGGCCTAACCAGCTAAAACTGAATGCTTTGCAACATTACTGTAAGCCTGTGATCAGAAACAGGCAGCTAAAAGCAACGGTCCAAACAGCCTGACACAGGCGCAAATTTCTTAGAGTGGCTGTTTTTTTCTAGCAGTCATGTTGCAAGTGAGAGTCAACACCAGAGACAGCAGCTGCATTTTATATCATTGCTGTTCTTTTCTCTCCTCACTTGTGTATTTGTCTTGTTTTGTCTTTTAGGAAATGGGATTGGGTTTCAACAACTATAGCTCCAGCCCATTTCAACTAACTTCTCTTTTCCCCAGAAAGGACAGTTTTTACCATTTTAAATACCATCTAAAGCCTGGTCACCATGTAAAATTTAGGTAAAAAAAATCCACACTCCCAACTGCCATAGCTATATCAACCTAGCCCCTACTATAGATGCAGCTAGGTTGACAGAAGAATGCTTCCATTAACCCAGTTACCATTGCTTGGGGAGGTAGTGTTACTGTAGCAAAGCAAAAACACCTTCCATCGCCGTAGCCTATATCTACACCATGCTGTTATGCCGACACAGCTATGGCACTGCATAGCATAGGAATGGCCTAAATGACAGTGAAACAAGGGTGGTGGCAGGGGAGGTTCCTTTTTAAAAACTCTCTCCAGCTAAAGGGATCAAGGTACTTGAAAATGAAAGCCTTATTTAATACTTAGTATTTCAAATGCTTTAACTTTCTTTTCTGTATCTTTAATAAAAGGTTAAAAGGATGTTTAATGATGTGTTTGCCAGGGTATCAAGCAGGCTGAGGGGGCCGTATCCCAAACCTCGAACCTTGTTTAAAACTGTTTAATGCTGGACAATTACAGGGTCACGTTAACACTTTTGACACTTTAGGCCCATTTATTCCATCAAAATTAATGGACCACCATTTGCATGCATTCCTATAAATATCAAAGTGTGCAAATACTTGCTCTTTACAGACAGAATGTTGCCATCCTTTAACTACATTATGCTAATATAAAAATATGCATTCATTCAGTCATCTAAAAAAAAAGTGTAAAGCCAACACTTCAAAGCTTTGGCCCATGGAAAGCATGCAGCAGACCTGGTCCATGCCTAATTTTCTTTTCTATAGCTATCAAAAATATTGTGAAACAACTTAACATTTACTACAAAAAGTTCATTTTTAAATTTTATGTGAGGAAAATCTGTGGGGGGAGGGACAGTTCAGTGGTTTGAGCATTGGCCTGCTAAACCCAGGGTTGTGAGTTCCATCCTTGAGGGGGCCATTTAGGGATCTGGGGCAAAAATTGGGGATTAGTCCTGCTTTGAGCAGGGGGTTGGACTAGATGACCTCTTGAGGTCCCTTCCAATCCTAATATTTTATGATTCTATTCTATTCCATGAAAAAAAGCCTATGAAATCTAATTGTCACATACTAGATTAAAAGATTGAATTAATTTACTAACCTCATACTACAATTCAAGCAAATCTGAAGTGTTTCAACTATAGACTAGAGAATTTTAATTTTATTAATAATTTTTAGACATTTATTGCACATAGCCCCAAAAATGTTGTATAACAATTTATGTCCCGTAACTTTAGATAGCAAAACTTGTTTTGGGGGTTTTACATAGAGATATCTTATTTTGGAGCGTAGATTTTTGAGGACTGATGCTGGAAGAAGTTCTGAAGTCTCGTACATAAACTACAATATTGTATAAGCCAAATATTCCCTAAGAGATGGCTTCTTTCTTATCTGCAAGTGGAGATTTGAAAAAATGTCTCTCTTTTGTGGCAAGGGGAAAGAAGTGGTAGGTTTTTTTGTTTGTTTTTTTAGTGATTTTTCAATTTACTCTTTCAGAATAAATATAAAAATCGGGCAGTTTTACATCACTCACCCCAACCTCCACGGCAACTGTTTGTCCTGCTTGGAAGTTTGGAATGATAATAATGCCAGCAGAGATGGATTAGTGGGAAGAGTGCAAATAAAGTGGTCAATGGTGCAAATTATCACATGGATATGACCATCACATGTGTGATCCCATTTTTTTCCCCCTTAGACTGTAATGGTCATTAAAGGCATCAAATGAACGGAACAGCTATAGTACTAGCAACAATTTTGCAAGTGTTCTTACATACACAAATAATGACATTTTACACTTGATCTAAAGACCCCACCCTCTTGTAATGAGAAGGCAGTTCAATTTCCAGACCAATGCAATACTTGGGTTCTATTCAGACTATAAACAAAGATACCAACTGTACTTTATTATTATTTTATTTTTGGAGAAGTCACTAGAACCAGGGCATAAAACAAAGTATTTTCATGTAGCCCTCAAAGAACCATGATTTCACTCAGTATCAATTTAGTGAACATTCAAATAATTATAAAAAGAAGAGGAGTGCTTGTGGCACCTTAGAGACTAACACATTTATTTGAGCATAAGCTTTCATGAGCTACAGCTCACTTCATTGGATGCATCCAATGAAGTGAGCTGTAGCTCACGAAAGCTTATGCTCAAATAAATGTGTTAGTCTCTAAGGTGCCACAAGTACTCCTTTTCTTTTTGCGAATACAGACTAACACGGCTGCTACTCTGAAACCTGTCAAATAATTGTCTCACTGCTGGAAGGCTTGGTATCTCAGGATTAGTGTCCTGACCCAACTATTCCCCTTTATTTCTCTCTTTAGTATCCTTTTGATTCAGAATCTGGCTAATATTATGGTTAATCATATTGAGTTCTCACTGAGCAGCTCCTCTACTGCTTACATACATATCAGAGTCTCTCAACAACAGTTCATTTTGGAAGTTCATCTGTCCCTCCCCCAAAGGCCCCCCATCACAAATAAATAAAGGCAAAAGAGAGACCTGTCAGGGATTTTTAACCGGTTGGCTGACAGACAACATTAATGCTATGCTGTTTATCAAAAGATTTTCATTTGATAACTAATACTCCAATACTACTAGCCCCAAAACTGGTGGCATAACCCTCTCACTCAAATTCAATTAACAATACTAAAAAATCTGCAATAGCAGGAGGAGTAAAAGCCAGTATGTCAAATACAGCTAAAAACTTCCCCTTTAATGATTTTCTATTGTTTGTGCTTTGGTCTTGCCTACCCTACAGAAAAGACTATAGTAAAATTATTTTAAAAACTTGTGTCAACTAGTAACATTTTCCTCAGTGAGGAGAGAACATTATGCACCATATCATGCCTGGCACTGGCAGTGAGGGAGAGGCCACAAGGAAACTTCCCAAATTTGCAATGGACAGAAACTGTCACACTTCTCCACACTGGCTACTGAAATCAGCTAGCTGCACAGGGCAAAATAATATCTGGCATCACCCTAAGGGATACAGCAGCAGGCATACTCCCTTTCTGAGCACTCGGAAACTCCTGGAAAGGATTGGACTGCCTTCAACATAAGCCTGTGCTTATCCAACACAATTGACGGAAAACCATTATCAATATTAGACTATTGTCTACATTTTATTAGTTTTCTATGTTCTGACTGTAAACCAGAAAACATAGCTATTCTAGTTTTAGCTCTGACACAAAATCAAAATTTTAGGGGCAAGTTCAGATCCAAGTACTCAGACCAAATGACCAACACTTTAAAGGATGTCAAAATCTGACATTTCTATTTTGTCTGACATTCCTAAAAAGAATGTCTCTATAAATATAAAAAGCTTGCTGTAGTATTGTGTATTTCTCTGTAAGTCATTGAGATCAGCTATACACCTTTCAGCACAGCTATGAGAATTAAATAAAAACACAGAACACTAAGGTCAGCAATCTCATTACCAACATTTTCTACAAATTAAGTGATTATCAAAATCCCTTCCCTTCCCTTTGTAATCTTCAGTAGATGGTACAGGAATAGTAAGATGGTTAGGAAAAAGTCTATCTTTTCTTGATTAGGCAGATACCCCTATATGTTCATGAACTTTTTCAAACTGGATAAAACCAAACCAACAAAAATGAAAAGTTTCTTATATTTCCATCTGCTGACTGTTTTAAATAATTTGTCATAATACACAATATTAGTGTAATTAGAAAAACAAATTGAAAGAGGAATGCACATCTTCAAATAATATAGACAAGTCTGTTCAATGCAAATGCATTGTAGAAATTTGAATTACATTTATTCAGCAGGTTAAACTCCCACACCGCTGAAGTTTTATACGGCAACTATTGATCACTTCACTGCAACTCACTTTTCTGCATTTTAATGTTATAACCAAAGAGTGCCACCTTAGAAAACAGTTTGAGGCAATATTTCAAGAGTCTTGAGTAATGCAAGAGATGGTGAGAAATAACTGGTCCTATAACAATGTTTGAGTGAAGGGAAGGTATGTAGGAAAACTATGGAAATGAAAAAAAAAATCTTTCTGAATTTCAGTATTTTTGGTGACTTTGAAAGAAAGTTAGACAACTATTACTCAAGATAGTTAAGTCCAAAAAAGTTTTACATCAGATATACATTGCACAATTATTTTATGTACAAGTGATAAAATATATATTCTAGGGCTGCGGATTAATTGCAGTTAACTCATAAAATTAAATAAAAAAATTAATCACAATTAATAGCAGTTTTAATTGCACTGTTAAATAACAGAATAAAAATTGAAATTAAATATTTTTGGATGTTTTTCTACATTTTCAAATATATTGATTTCACTTACAACCCAGAATACAAAGTGTACACTGCTCACTTTATATTATTATTTTTATTACAAATATTTGCACTATAAAAATGATAAAACAGTATTTTTCAATTCACCTCTTACAAGTACTGTAGTGCAATCTCTTTATCGTGAACGTGCAACTTACAAATGTAGATTTTTGTTTGTTTGTTACATAACTGCACTCAAAAACAAAACAATGCAAAACTTTAGCGCCTACAAGTCCACTCAGTCCTACTTTTTTTCAGCCAATTGCTAAGACAAACAGGTTTGTTTACATTTATGGGAGATAATGCTACCTACTTCTTATTTACAATGTCACCAGAAAATGAGAACAGGCATTCGCATGGGACGTTTGTAGCCAGCACTGCAAGGTATCTACATGCCAGATATGCTAAATATCCGTATGCCCCTTCATGCTTCGGCCACCATTCTGGAGGACATGCTTCCATGCTGATGACGCTTATTAAAAAAATAATGCATTAATTAAATTTGTGACAACTCCTTGTGGGAGAATTGTATGTCTCCAGCTCTATTTTATCTGCATTCTGCCATCTATAACATGAAATATTAGTCTCAGATGATGACTCAGAACATGTTGTTAATTTTAAGAACACTTTCGCTGCAGATTTGACAAAACGCAAAGAAGGTACCAAAGTGAGATTTCTAAAGATAGCTACAGCACTCAACCCAAGGTTTAAGAATCCGATTTGCCTTCCAGAATCTGAAAGGGATGAGGTAGCCTGCTTTCAGAAGTCTTAAAAGAGCAACGCTCCAATGTGGAAACTAGAGAACTCAAAACCACCAAAAAAGAAAATCAACCTTGTGAGCATGGCATCTGACTCGGATGATGAAAATGAACATGCATAGGTCTGCACTACTTTGGATTGTTATCTAGGAGAACCTATCATCAGCATGGACACGTCCTCTGGAATGATGGCTGAAGCATGAAGGGACGTATGAATTGTTAGTACATCTGGCATGTAAATATCTTCCGATGCCGGCTACAACAGTGCCAGGCAAACACCTGTTCTCACTTTCAGGTGACTTTGTGAACAAGAAGCGGGCAGCATTATCTCCTGCAAGTGTAAACAAACTTGTTTGTCTGACCAATTGGATGAACAAGAAACAGGACTGAGTGGACTTGTAAGCTCTAAAGTTTTACATTGTTTTATTTTTGAATGCAGTTATTGTTTGTACATAATTCTACATTTGTAAGTTCAATTTTCATGATAAAGATATTGCACTACAGTACTTGTATTGGGCGAACTGAAAAATACTATTTCTTTTGTTTTTTGCAGTGCAAATATTTGTAATAAAAATATAAATTGAGCACTGAACACTTTGTATTCTGTGTTAAAATTGAAATCAATATATTTAAAAATGTGGAAAACATCCAAAAATATTTAAATAAATGGTATTCTATTATTAATAGTGTGATTACTCGCGCAATTAATTGTGATTTTTTTAATAGCTTGACAGCCCTAATATATTCCATCTTTGAACCCTTGTACTAATGTATTTGATCCTTTATTTATTACAGCCATCTGGTTTTTATTTGTATAATACACTAGTTCATTTTTTAAACAAGTATTGGATCACATTAAATGGAGTTGCAGATTTTATTCAGAAAGGCAAATAAAGGTGTAAATAAAGCTTCTAAAATGATACAATATGAAGTGCAACTTGAGAAAAATATTTGAGAATATTTACATGCTTTAGAGATGTTCTTCAAACAGGAAGGATGATTTCTGTTTTTTTAAGGGGACATTTCAGGGGTCTTTGAAAGGTAAAAAGGTTTTTGTGTCAAGTTCAGTTATCCAATTACAAATATTAAAAAGAATATTTCATAACCTCTATGGATATGTCTACACAGGGATAAAAAAACCTACAGGTGGCCCAGGTCAGCTGACTCCGACTTACAGAGCTTGGGCTCCAAGGCTGAAAAAATTGTGTGTAGACATTTGGGCTCAGGCTGGAGCCTGCGCCCTGGGACCCTGTGAAGATTGTAAAAAGAAAAGGAGTACGTGTGGCACCTTAGAGACTAACAAATTTATTAGAGCATAAGCTTTCGTGAGCTACAGCTCACTTCATCAGATGCATTTGGATGAAGTGAGCTGTAGCTCACGAAAGCTTATGCTCTAATAAATTTGTTAGTCTCTAAGGTGCCACACGTACTCCTTTTCTTTTTGCGAATACAGACTAACACGGCTGCTACTCTGAAACCTGTGAAGATTGTGAGTCCTAGAGCTTGGGATCCAGCCTGAGTCCAAACATCTACACAGCAATTTTTAGCCCCACAGCTGACCCAGGCCAGCTATAGCCATGGCATGCGTCTTTTATCCCTGTGTAGATGTTCCCCATCAGACTAAAACTAAACATTTCTTAAATGATTTCAAAGCCAAAATTTATTTGATACCAGAGAACTGTTTCAAGCTTGAAGAAAATGTTTGCTACTATTTTTTTCTTTTGCTTTAAAAACTGCAATTTAATAGGTGTATATAAATCATGATTATTTTCAAATTGCAGATATTTTACTTTATAATAAGACAAACATTTTAATACACTATTTCCAGCTCTAAGGCGAAAAAATGCTTTGGATTTTACTGATCCATCTAAGCAAGATCACTGCAATTGGCTAATTCAAAAATAAACTGGTTCACATGAGCAAAGCCTAGCAAAGCACAAAATGGGATAAATAACTACTAGTTGCAGGAATATGGGGAAAGTCCCCCTCTAGGCACCTGTCAGTTATAGGTCCAACTTAAATAGATCTTATGATTTTAATTATTTTGCAGTTACCCAAAAACAACTCCGTAGAGGCCCTTATATGTATTACCATTGTTCAGGTAGTCTTTGGTGTCAAGAGGGAAATGGGTACCAATCTTGCATACGGTATTGAGAGACAATGAGCAAACCACAAGAGCAAGGTGAGGTTTGACCATCATGTACTGTCAGTTGTGCTGCTCCTGTGTAATAGCCATAATTTGGCTACTGAACTAAATGGAGCATCAATCTTTCCAGTATTCCATAACCTGTGTTCCTATGTAAATATTGTTTTTAACTTGAGACTGACAATCTGGAATTTGTGGTTTGTAACCAGTAATACAAATGTACAGTTGATTTATGAGGTAGTCTTTGCATGTTTCTGGTAACAATATGTTAGAGAAGATGGTCATATAATAGATTAAATTGAAATTAATTCCTATCTTCTGTATTGTAATTTTCTTCCTGTCTTCTTTTATAAGAACAGTGATCATGTCTTGCCCCCTTTCCAAGCTAAAAGAAAATATTTAAATTGCAAATATTGCTCAATAGTTTAATCTGACAGTTGAATACTAACATGTATTAATCTAATCTCCTTGAGAATGAGGATGCACTGATCTGAATCTGGAAGCAAGACCCTTTCTTGAACTCAAGTTTTGTATATTAGTTGAATGCACTGCCATTCTGTTGGGTGTCATTTCTCATATATTTCTATTACAGCCTCTCATAACAACTCAAACTGATGTCATAAGGGGAGAGGTTTTAAGAATCCTGCAATTTCTTAAGAGCGATGTACATGGGCAACTCAATTCACCAGTCAGTAAAAACTGAATTTTGAAGCTGTTGATCTTGAAAACAGAAATAACGATGAGATTTGGTTGTAAGAGCATAGTCAATGGTATAAGGATAGATATCCTGCACATAAGAAGTTTCTAGTTTATGTGATGAATCCATTTAAGTAACTGTGGCCTGCTTTTTGGGCAATGCTTGCTGAGAGTCTACAATGCATTATACATTATTAAGCATAGATGTTTTTATCTGAATTGTGATGGAATGTTAAGAATTCATTGTTTATAAAATATGGAATTAAAAATTAATACAAGACGAAGACAAACTGATATAGCAATGTTTTAGAAATATACATTTCAAGGGCTATAAAGCTAACAGTGAACATTACTATATATATTGCAGTAACAGCTGTTATCAGAAAGGGTATAAAAGAGAAGGGTTTAAAATATTAGTCACAGGCACACAAGTGATACACCTCTACCCTGACATAACGCGGTCCTTGGGAGCCAAAAAATCTTACCGCATTATAGGTGAAGCTGCGTTATATTGAACTTGCTTTGGCCTCGAGCATTTCTGTTATTAGTAGTCACTTCCCGCCCCGACTGACCCCTCAAAACCCCTGACCCATCCAACCCCCGCCCCGCTCCCTGTCCCCTGACTGCCCCAACCCCTATCCATATCCCCGTCCCATGATAGGCCCCCCAGGACTCCCAGGCCCTATCCAATGCCCCAGTTCCCTGTCCCCTGACTGCCCTGCCCCCAGAACCTCTGAACCATCCAACCCCCCCATCTCCCTGTCCCCTGATTGCCCCTCCGAGATCCTCTGCCCCTTATCCAACCCCTTGGCCCCGGCCCGGCACTCTTAACACGCTGCTCAGAGCAGCGTGTCGGAGCCAGACATGCTGATATGCTGATCCACTGGAGCGTGCAGCCCCATCTCCCAGAGCGCTGCTTTACCGCATTATATCCAAATTAGTGTTATATCGGGTCATGTTATATCGGGGTAGAGGTATATTTATTTTTAGTAGATGCTAAGCCTATTGAATAGTTATGAAATATTAAATATTTATCATGAATGTCTAAGACTTCATATATTCATAAGAATAAGAACATAAGAATGGCCCTACTGGGTCAGACCAAAGGTCCATCTAATCCAGTATCCTGTTTTCCGACAGTGGCCAGTGCCAGGTGACCCAGACGGAATGAACAGAACAGGTAATCCAAGTGATCCATCCTCTGTCACTCATTCCCAGCTTCAGGCAAACAGAGGCTAGGGACACCATTCCTGCCCATCCTGGCTAATAGCCATTGATGGACCTATCCTCCATGAATTTATCTAGTTTTTTTTTTTGAACCCTGTTAGGGTCTTGGTCTTCAAGACATAAGCACACAGTTTAGCCTTTCACATAAAAGCCTCAAGTGCAAGTTTTGATAATGGGATTGTTTCTCTGAAGAACCATCTAATACTTTTCTGTTTGTAGATAAATAATCTGATAAATGCAAGGACAATGAGGATAGGCTGTGGTATGTCAAACTACAAGTACTCTTAACATGAATATACTTTTTCCACATTTCTTCTAGCAGTTGCCTTTATGTATTGATTGGCAATGCACTTACTGGTTCTATTGGTTTGCACGACATTTCTAACAATTAATTCCATACATTGATTACTTGTTATAAAAGTGATTTATAAAAATTTTTACAGTGTTTTCTGTTTTGTTTATATATTATAAAACCAATAAGCAAGTTTCAATCAGCCTAGAAAACTGAAAATTAAAACTACATTCTGTCTTAAAAAACTTAGTCCTGAAAAATTAACATTTTAGGTCCGATCCAAAGCCCTTTTAAGTCAATGGAAATATTCCCATTGACTTCAATGAGCTCTGGATCAGGCCCTTTCAGTGTTACAAAAATACTATATATTGAGATGAACACACTTAATTATTTTGGGAATAATATAATTGAGTGCCTAGTTACAGTAACTATCAGACAATTGAGAAAGACTGTGTACTTGTTTTTTGAAAGTACTATAAATGTTTGATTTGATGGTCCTGATCTTTAAGACTAAAAATAGTACTATTACCAGACAAGCAAAAGTATTTGAATAATTTAAATTATATTCAGTGCCAAATGACATTAATGTTGTGTGTGTCTAATCTCTCAGACACAAATAGCTCACTACTTTTACAGAGATAAATCAACTGATGCTTAAAAAGGAAAAATTGTAAGTGTTTCTATGATGTATATGTAGAATTTGAATAAATACTGTGCAGATTTCTTAATACAGAAAGAAAATATCTTTTTAACCTACATAAAATCACCACAAAACACACTTGACAGTCCAGGCAGGAAATTAGTTTCCTGTTATTTTTCTGTAAAGCAAACAGAGTGTGTAAGCAGTCATATCAGAGGGAAACAGTCCAACTAAGATATCTTACCAGAGCCCCTCATTACAGTCCTGTTTTTCCTTGATTTGGGGGATTATCGTTTGCTGTACTTATTATCTGTGTAATGGAAAGCAGAGGCAAATCTCAAAAAAAAAATCACATCTTTAACAGTTTTAAAATACTATTGCACAATTAAAGGCCCGCAAAACCAAAAGCTGTTAGAAAATTAAGGGTAAGGGACAGAAGAGATGAATGTTCAAGTGCAAATGTACAAAAAAAAAAAATCCAGTGCAACTTGTTATCAAAGTGATTAGGAAACTGTCTTTACTCTTACGGAATTATCAATTTATTCTCCCCATTATTTTAGGTAATAATTGAAATTTTCTCACCAATTGCAATATATATATACTATATAACATCTCTTTATGAACACAAGCAGAAGAAACATGCACAAAGAATACATCACAATACTCATTTAAGCTTTTAACTTAATAAGCAATGTCAGGTAACAGAGTATGAAGTATCATCTACATTAGATTTTAATCATACAGTTTTCCATAGCAGGAATATTAAAGTTTGGCTAAAAGACTTAATTTATGCAAGCCTATATTCCTTACATGTTCCAACATCTATTCATCAAATTAGGCTTGAAATGGTATTTTTTCTAAAATTATAATGTGTGTAAATTTGAACAAATTATAAAAGGTCTGGATGTGACATCCAGAGTATTATAAACAGATAAAACAAAATCCAATTCTTTGGAGAAGGAAACAATTTCTTTACTCTCTCATGTTAAACCTCTGACAAAGGCAATATTAGCTCCCTTCTTAAAACTGCTGTTACTGTATTTTTTAATGTCTTCCTTTTAATGTGAATGATGTGACTGAAAACTAAGAATGCATTATTGACTGAAGAATGCTTGTTAATATCATACTTTTCCAGTCATGGGTCATTTAATACAGGGACTAGTTAAAGTGACATTGTAGTTATCAACATGAAATTAAAATAAAATATCAAGAGATGTATATATGTTGCATAAAAGCACAGTGTGAGGATATCAATAAGACTGATATTTTAATATTGCTCCTCTCCAAACAGTAACATACAACATTGTTCCCTGTCACCATATAGGGTAAACAGTGCAAAGCTTGTGTTTTCCTCTACATTTTGTTCCTTTTTTGTGTTCATACGTCAAGGACTCTGTTAATCAAGTGCAAAAGCCAGTCCAGATGACATCTTTATTCTGTAGCCAGCATTTTATAAAAAATCTGCTAGCATGTGTCCCTCAGTTGTGTCTAAAGTGCTTAAATTTATCAGTACAACTTGCACTACGGATAAACACCCAGTGCAGAATGCAACATTGCAGAGAATCCATAGTATCCATCCTCTTTTGGGCAATCACAGTTCACCATATCTACAAACACACGCTGAAAACTGTTGCACTGAACACTGAACTGGCAACTATCCCACAGCTCCTTGCAAATTTCTTTTTACTGCTTCATCCAGTTTTCTATTTGTAAAATGTAAAGTGTCCAAATGTGTATACATATACAAGTTGAGTAAAGTTTTCAGAAGACTGTAAGTGACCTAGGTGCCTAAGTACACAAGTGACTTTTGAAAATGGAAATGGATACTTTTGAAAGTTGTCTTTATGCAAAAACAGATAAAAGCACTTATTTTACAAGTTAAATGAGCAGGCTTGAGGAAACTGGGGATTTGGTGAAACAATTATATCTCACTGGTGCAGCTCCAACCCCAACACAGTCAGACTGTTCTAGCACTTCAATGGAGCATACTGATCTGATGCAGAGTACAATGGTGGCGAGCTTTGCTTTGAGCATGAGCAATTGCCACAGTGCTAGTCAGGGATGCTGGAATAAGTTGTGTAATGGGAGTGTTGAAAACCAAACTGTGAACCCTGTATATAATGGAAACCACTTCAAGTCAGGGGTTGCAGCAGCACCCCCTGTATCCCTAATTCCAGCACCTAGGATTCCAGTACTCTTTGTGAGCTGCTGCAAGCACTTTACGTGGACATGAGGTTGCTAGTGTTTGCAACTGTGTATGCAAAGCTAAAATTTTTCTAATGTAGACAAGGTCATGAAATGCAACAAGTCACCTCTGCAATGCACATTAGCTGAAATAACCTAAGAAATTTAAATCCCACAGCTTCTCATGTAGTTTGGTCTCACATGACAACACACTATACTTTTATTGGTTGGAAAAAACAAGTTTTTCAGCAAATATTTATATTCCACTATGGAAGCACTGGTTACAACTCAACTCCATAGTTAAAGCTGAGTTCCATTTTGCACTTAAAGAGATTCAACCTTTATTTTTTATGAAAAACAGCATATCCTCCCCAAAACTTACAGAATTTACTTTTTGAGTGTTGGATTAATTGTCTGAGAATTTAAAGTAAATCCGTTAACAGTTAAAAACTGGGTCCTATGAAAAATTAGTATCTCTGTCTTTTCTTTCCTCTGAACTATCTTAGCAGAATACAGACACTTCCAAATTTCTATATTATTAAAATTAATGTTATATTTGAAGAAATTATGTTGAAATTAGGTTAAATTATTAACAATTGTATCTATTTATTATGGTTATGTAGGCTACAACCAGGCTCAAGTCAGCAGCTCAGTTAACTTAAGTGCATTGTGTCATCAGGTGTAATTGGAGATTAGCATATACTTCAGCCTTCTTTGAAATATAGTAAATCAATTGCATCTCAACCCCAAAATTCAAGAATGATGTTGAGTTTTGGGAAAAACCCAAACACTCAAGTACAAGAGTGCATACATCTGATGTACATGAAAGCTTTATAGCAAGGTTGACATTTTTAAGCTACCAAAGCTATCAAGAATTGATTTGCACTCTTGTACTAACTCTTGTACTAATAACCTACAAAAAGGTTAGCATTCCAATATTCCTGCAGCTTCAGGTTTGCGGAGATTACCCATTTTCTATAATTGTGATTTAAAGATGGCTAATCTGTACTAGCTATTAGTAGCCAGGTCTCAAAATATAAGGCTTTGAGAACATGGGACCAAAAACAAGTCCAGGGTGCAACCTGAGGGCCGGATATGAGGTAACCCAGAAGATAGAGCCCCCTCACACAGTGCCACAGTATGACTACCATCACTTCCCTCTTCTCCTGTCAGCTATTACAGTACTGCTGCTGTAAAGATCATTAAAACTTGCAGAGATTACACTAAATCCAACTGGAGGATACAATAGGACAGATGTAAGACCTTAAGGCAAAACTTCATAGTTGTGAATTTGTGTATTTGGCACATACAAAAAATAGCCTTGAAGGCCTACAGATGCCACAGAGTTGCTTGGGTTTTTAGCTAGGATTAGAGTCCAAACTTCATTTTGAACTTCCTGGATTGGAAGAGTAATAATGTAGTGATTTAACCACCGCGTTTCAGAATGGACAGATTGCTGACTTTTTCAGGGGTATGATAACAAATGAACTAAATAATTTCTTCACTGAAGATCTTGCAAATGTTTCAACATGGCTAGAGGCCTTCGTAAATAAAGAAGCACCGTTTAAAATGTAGAGTGGTTGGGAAGGTCCAGAAACTAAGAGCCTTGGGACATTACAAAGTGGGCCAAGTAGCTGGAAGTGAGGAGGCTTCAGTGATTTTGAAATTCAAGAATCCTAACCTGTATCTTTGAAACACCTTAAGGGTCAGATTTCTCAGAAAAGACAGAATTTAAATTTCCCAACTTCATCCTTGTTTACGTGGGACAACAGGATCTGATTTCAGTAACTGTTCCTACTTGGTTTACCACCAAAGAGCAAGATTACTAAAAGTAATGTTTCGGCCTATTGCAAGGCCTGAACTTTATGTTTAGTTGATGAGACATTTTCAGCAAGGTCATTCATGGCTTTATAAAGTCTCCCTGAAAACATGAAGGACACAAGCTTGAATTAAGCAGTGATTTAGTATCTTGTTCGAAAGCAAAGACACAGAGACTCTTCTTGACAATGCAAGGAAATCCATATAAAGGGTAGTACAAAAACAGTCTGAGCTTGTATCATAGAGGTAAGAGGAGGATAAACTATAATGAATTGACAATTTGTGGAGAGATGAAGAAGCAGTTGTTTCAGGAGAAGCCAAGAGCTCTCCTTTCTACCATTTTATTAGGTACTTAGCTATGTAGAAAGAATGAACTGAGATGGTTAGATGGGTTGCCACAGACCCATAAGATTTTAAAAGGACTTAATCAACTCTTTCAAGTAGATCCTGGGGCTGGCTTTTCCTTCAGTGGGATCCAAGCAGCCACCACAATCTATTTTAAGGACTGAGGACCAGCATTTCACATTAATATTTGGGAGCTTATAAAGCTTGACAGCATTAGCAGGAAAGGCAAATTCAATGTCATGAGCATCTTACAAAGATATTTTCTGACAGACACAGATGAATTGCATTCTTAGGTTTTTCTTCCTCTACTATAAGTTAAAGTTCCCTTGTAGCAATGTACAAGTAGAAGGTTTAATTCTATGCATTTTAGTAATAATTTCAGCATAAACAGGAAATTCACCCAGAAGTCATTAAGTCCTTCAGTACCTCTTAAGACCTGGAAGACTCAACACCCTTATCATCATCATCATCATCCTCCACCAGGTTATCTCAGAGGATGAGAGAAAGGAAGGCACTTTTATCATTGGATGATTAACTCTTCATAGCTGTCCCCAATGAGATTTTCCTTATCAGAGTTTGGCTGAGCTGAAATTGAGGTCATGCTCTTGGGAGCATGGGAGGTGGGTACAACAAAAAATACTGCTAGCCTTTGCAGTAGAAGCTGATTTCTTTGTCTTAATGGTAGGCTGAGTGAGAGGTCTTGTCTGTACCTCACTTCCACAACTGAAAAGGAGTACCTGTGGCACCTTAGAGACTAACAAATTTATTTGAACATAAGCTTTTGTGAGCTACAGCTCAATGAAGTGAGCTGTAGCTCACAAAAGCTAATGCTCAAATAAATTTGTTAGTCTCTAAGGTGCCACAGGTACTCCTTTTCTTTTTGCGAATACAGACTAACATGGCTGCTACTCTGAAACTTTCCACTACTGAATTATCTATAATGAAAACTAAATTGAGTAGAAGGAACAGAGGTGCATTATGTCCCTTCTGGAAATTAGAAAGAGACTGAGCAGAATTTCCTACCTCTTCTGTAGGTTTCTGTGCTGCCAAGACATGATTGTCAGAACTCCTAGCTGATCTTGAGGTAAAAGGTCCTGGAACAGCAGGAAGCTCCAAATCAGTGTCACCTGATGGTCTGAAGTCCTCAGAGCAACAGAGGCAAATAGACCCAGCAGCTGTGGGTTGAAGAGGCACTCTGCAAGTTAGACATTTCTTGTCCCCTTTTCTCATTTTATTTGTTGACTCAGAGTAACTTTTTTATTTTTCAGCCATGACATAGCAAGGGTACTTTTACGATGTACTCTGAGCAAAAACTGGAGAATTTAGGAGACAGTATGTGACCAAGAATCCTTGAGGCCAAACTTTTTGGAACAATTTGATTGATCCCTGTGCCACTTGCGTGACAAGAATGACTGACAAGCATTCCACACTGGTGTAGCAGAGACTGCAGAATGGAATAATATTTTAATATTTAATTTTCAAGACCTCTAGTGTATTTTCTTACTCATTTGTAGTATATTGGGAAGTTTAGCTTCATGCTCATTAAGTGGGAAAGAACATAAAACTTAATGTGGAAACAATATAAGAAAGGTAGTGATTTTTGAACCTCAAATCCTATCTCCCCCAAAACTATTTGTAACATACTCCGTGCACTGGAAACTAGCAATAATATCCGTGTGTTGGGAAGAATGACAAAAGTTACATCCTCATTTTCAATTATACCAATTCAATCATGCATCCTCCAAGTCACAACAGGCTTAATTCTGCTGCTGACTATATTGCATTTCAGCCAAAGAAATCCTGTTGTCTTAAATTATATTTAAATGTTTTGTTCATCTCATAATTGTAGAGTAAACATTTTATCACTTCTCAATTAGAACAGAAATCTGATGTGTGAAAGCAGTGCTGGCTTCAGCTCAATTACTACTGCCAAGATTTGGAGGTCAAGCATAAACATTAAGAGCAGATTGTGTTACTGAGTAGCAGATCAGTTTTTATTTATTTGTATGACCATATTTTTTAGCATCTTGTATTTTGTTTCAATAGATTACTGAATCTCATACACAATAGAAATAAATGTGGCCATGACAACAACAAAAATGACTTTCTGGTTAGTTTTCATTAGTATGGGGCCTTTACGCTAATGTCTGCCCTCCTGCTTAGATCACCTCATTCACAGAACAATGCTTATCTTTTTCTCATTTTCTCCCAAAAGTCTCATTACTAAATAATTAGTTTGTTGATAATTTGGAAGTGAAGATGCTTTCCTGTCAAATTTTATATATATGTTTTACATTAACTTCCTTTAAAGTCTCAAAGGGATTATAAAATGTTCCAGCTGACTTGTAAAGCTATACATTATATTGGCCCTTCTTGTTTTAAAAACAAGAACTAAATTTGCACTGTATTCTTCTAATCAAACCTTCTTATGTTCAGTAGTGCCAGTTTAAATTTCTGGAAAAGTGAGTCATTCAGTAAAGGACTCACCAATCTTTAGAGATCATCAATATGAAAAAAAAAAAAACCATATAGTTCTAAAGACTATGGCCAAAGTTTTCAACATTATGTGCCTGAAGTTAAATATCTAAATCTACATAATGGCACATAAGTAATCGGTGGAATATTCAGCATTCCACGGCACCTGTAACTCCTGTTGAAACCACTGACACCCTAATTTGAAATGTTTTGCATACAAGACATTCTAAGTCATGCTACTGTACTATTTACATTTATTTATACTAAGCACTAAGAAATTTACATTAAGGGAACTAAAACTGAAGCTGGACTTTACTGTACTATAGAGGCTCACTAACAGTAACCCACTGATATCCCATTGTTAATTACTGATTTCTGAATTAGCAAGTGTAAACAAGTATAATGCATCAAAATGCTCCTTGTTCATTTATTTTTATAGCTATATTTTAGCTTTAATTATTCACTGCGGTAGTTTTCTAGAAAATAATAAGCCTCAAATCTTTAAGACGCTCCCTTGAAAGTAACATCTGCTCTCCACCAAGATAAACAGAGACAAACATATATAATATAGTAAATATACCTAACAGCATGCCATCTTTTGTCTAACATACTTAATAAAAATTTGAGTCACATTTTTGAAGTAAAATATGCACAATCCATCTGCACATATCTAATTTATGTGCAGGACCTATATATCACATATGCCCATTACCCAACTAATCAGTATACATAAACACCTGATTTGGACATTATATTAGGCATGTTTATGAATATTTTAATTATGTACAAACTGAATGTAACAGCATAATATAATTTTAAAAAGCTGTTTAGTACACCATTATTGCCAGTATGTACAGTATTATAAGCAATTGATAAGGAATCTGCTCCCAATTAAGAAATCCTTAGAAATCAGAAGTTTTATTCATGAAACTTTCTATCACATTTCCAAAGTACCTACTGGGATCCTTCATGGATGAATTATTGGTTCTATGGGACAGCAATTTTATTAGCTCACTCAGTTTTAAAATGTGAAAACAAAATCTTGATTTGTAAATGTGCACATTAGACTTTAATAACCCATGCTGGGAAATTATTCAGTCACACTTCAATCAGAAAAAGTAATTTACTATTTATGATATTTTAAATTGTTCATATTATGAAAAGCAAAAATTTAAAATGATGTAAAATGTACAGAAAATATACAGTAGAATCTCGCAAATTCACAGAAATGACTGGGGTGAGGGTCGTTTGTGAATTTGTAAAAAATAAGTAATTAAAACCAAGGATAATGCACCACAAAATGTACTTTGATAATTAAATAGGTATACTTTAATCTTAATTTATTAGAGTATTTAATTGTCTACAGTACTAACAAATTTTCAAATATGGAATAATATTCAATGTATGGAATAATACAAATATTTTGTATTATTAAAACTTCTTTATTTTTTGCAAGTCTGTTATTCAGGTGTTAAATCTCCATAGCAAAATGGGGACAAGTTTATTAACAAGTCTAAATCCATGAGATTCTATTGTATTGCTAAACGTTAAACACAATTTTCAAAGTCAACAATACCTTTCATTTGCTGGATATCTATAAGTAGGATGAGAGTAAAATATACTGACAACATACGATATTTTCCAGATATTTTAAATTCAATTTAAAACAAGATTTGTTTTCAGTCTTAGAAATGTATTTTTAGTAATAGGCACTCATTTTGTGTCCTAAACCATACTATATTATTGCTGGTCATTTAAAAAGGTGTAGTCTATAATCCCAGAG
The DNA here is from genome assembly GCF_009764565.3 of Dermochelys coriacea. NCBI lineage: Eukaryota > Metazoa > Chordata > Testudines > Dermochelyidae > Dermochelys > Dermochelys coriacea. The sequence goes on from NC_050077.1 coordinate 58,671,918, forward strand.
GCGCAGCTTTTTCATGTATTAAAGTGATCTCACCATATAATCTATATTTAAGTGTGCTAAAATGGTAAAATACCCAAGATGGAAATGAAAAGCCAAGTTTTGAACTCTGATCCAAATACTGGTCTCTGGCTAAAAATAAAACTGTTCCCACATGTGGATATGAGGACAGAATTTGGCCCATATTATATTTCACTAATTTAAAAAAGTGACACTTCAATCCATTCTGAACAGCAGAAACATACTTAACATCTTAAAAACTTAAATTACACTATCATAAGTGAATTTAATCATTTTTACTATTTTAAATATTACTTTGTGTTATGATTGGCTGATTCTACTTGGAATATTGCTCTAAATCTCATTCACTTGTTGTTCAAAACAGTTGGTGCTTGTAGGACAGGTCCTTTTTATTTAAAAAGGCCACATTAAATATCCCCCCCCCCCCCACACACACACACACACACACCCCCTCCCTGCAATGTTTTGGTCCACGTTACAAACATCATTACAATGATCTACAAGGCTATATTTAAAGAAAGAAATAAAAGTAGCATCTAAAGTCTTAAATTTGCACAGTTTATTCAGGTCACTAATTATTCAATCCAATTATTATTGAATATTGAATTATTCAATTCAATCTAAAAGTGAAGCTGGCTTTTTCAACTGCTTCACTAGTATGACAAAATTAGAAAAAACTTACCTTAACACTAACATTAAAAAGTAGTAAATAAAAAGTGGCAAGTTCATTTTTATAATTCATGTTGCATTTTGGGACAGCATAGTAATAATTAGTAAAACTGTTTGAGTTCTAAACAAACAAACAAACAAACACACACTGATAAAAAGGAGATTCTGCCTGCCAAATTCTGCCCTCAATCACATTGTCCAACATCATTGTACATTTAACCTGTACTCCAGTTTAGGTTTCTGGTCTAGAAGAGACACACTAACTGATAACATCCTTAAATACAATGTAATCAAAAAATTAGCAATTATTAGCACTATTTACAAGGCACAATAAATACACATGAATTAAAAAAGAAGGCTCCTTTACTAAAATCTGGCTAATACACAACTGCGAAGCTTGAATATAGAAAGGTAAAACTTTCTAAAATTCACACTCATGTTCAGAGAACTTAGCTAGAGTTCCATGTCAGAATTTTCAGCCTCATCAACCACCCAGGGGTTGGTTGACTTCTGTCATTCTGAACTTTTGTCTCCAAAGACCTGGTCACTCCTCTCTCCCCAGAGGGCTGACTGAGTTCAAAACTGACAGTGTTCCTTTCTGGATAACCCCATATAGTTAATTCAATCACAGCAGCCTTTTAACAGGTTTCAGAGTAGCAGCCGTGTTAGTCTGTATTCGCAAAAAGAAAAGGAGTACTTGTGGCACCTTAGAGACTAACAAATTTATTAGAGCATAAGCTTTCGTGAGCTACAGCTCACTTCATCGGATGCATCCGATGAAGTGAGCTGTAGCTCACGAAAGCTTATGCTCTAATAAATTTGTTCGTCTCTAAGGTGCCACAAGTACTCCTTTTCTTTTAGCAGCCTTTTAGGATTTGTAAAATTGTCTTAAAAGCAATCATGCTCCGCAAGTGCCTTTGAACCTGAATGAGATAGATCCTTCCATCCATTGAGCTGGTGAGCCCTACAGTCACTGAGTCTTAGTCTACTTCTGGTTTCCTATGGGAGCCTTGTTTGACTGGTTACAAATTTAATGTCAACCTCTTTCCTCATGTCACAAAAAGGCCAATAAAAGTGGTTTACCTTCCACTCTATGTAATTGCTTTGTAGGACATAAAGAGTTTACCCTTTCCTACACACACAGAAATTTCAAATCCCTACAATTCTTATTTCAAGAGAAGATGTCAGACGAGTTCTCTCATCTCTGAAGTTCATTGACTTTTCCATAATTTTAGATGCTGCTAACTAATCAGAGGTGGCTATATCCCAGGCACTGTTTCCACAATTTTCTGCAAATATAAACTGTTAGGCTGTTGTCATACCTAGCACTGAATTCATTTACCCTGTCATTAGCTACGTGCTAGTCAAGTTGTCTACACATATAGAGCTTGTCTAGACTAGGATAAAAGATGTATTTTTAAAAAGTTCTCTCTTAAAAACTCTAGTAAGACAGGTCAAGTTAACTCCTGGGGGAGTTCTGTGCCACTGTGCATGTGCAGAATTCATGTCCCTCACAGAATTATTTTTCCTTCCACAGAAAATACACAATGCTGGAGAGGCACTGTAGTTATGGCTTTTGCTGCTGTGGCATCAGAACTGAGGGCAACCAGCTCACCAGCCATAGCAGCAAGCAGTTGATAGGCTGGTGGAGGAGAGTCTGTATTCCACACACTGCCCTGCCCACGGGGCCAGATGAGGAGGCACAGGAGGAGCAGGGCATATGGGGCTGCTGGGGAGGATCACACACTGGGGTTCAAAAGGGCTAAATGGGACTGGGGGGGTGCAGGGACACATGGTGTTAGGGGGATGCATGGGGAGAGGGTGGCTGAGTGGGGGTGCAGGGACACATGAGGATGAGGGAGGCACTGCAGGTACACAGGAGGACAGGGACAGATGTGCCTGACTGAATGGGAGAGGCTACGGGTCAGCCAGGGTCTGCATGGGGGAGGGTCCTCAACTCCCTAACAATCCCTTCCCCCCCCAAAGCCCTCTATTCCATACTTCTCCCTCCCACACTCAACAACCTTCCAGGTTCACTCCCAGGCTTCTTCCCAACAATTACTTCCCTCTCCCTCAGTTCCTCCATTACCCCCACTGCTTCTGAAGGATGCGGGAAATACATTTCTGTATTGCAGTTTATATGAATTATTACTCAAAGTTATGTATTAATATGCCTAGTAAGGAATCTATTAGTCAAAAATATTTCCTGATTCTTTTTTGTCTGTACTGTTACAGACATACTTGACAGGTATTTTGAAATAAATTACCAAAGTAATAGAAACTGGCATGATTATATTGTGTTATTTTGACAAATAAAATATGTAGAATTAAGTAATATTGTGTGCAGAATTTTTAATTTCTTGGTGTAGAATTCCCCCGGGAGTACAAGTTGTATTTTAAACATGTTAACTGGTAGAAAGAGGTGACCCAAAGTTCACCCACTGTCCAATGATTTGCTTTGTGAGAGTATCTGCCTAATTGTTAGCATATCCAAAGACAAGAAATTCAGCAATATAACAATATAAAAGTGAAAGGGTATAAACACTGTATAATCCATATTCCAATAATAAAATACCTTGTCTCAAAAATCTTAAACCAGAGTAATGCTGTATAACAATTTTATTTGGGGGGGGGAGATTAATGGTTTTTCTAATACTATAATAAGCAGCTAAAATATTTAGCTTATTTTAATTTTTAAAAAACAGTGCTAAATTATCAAAAACAATACTTTAATCTAAATATGACATATACCTTAAAACATAGCTGCATTTTATAGTAGTAATTTGGGAATGGGTCATATTTCTCCACCACTTAAATTCAGTAAGAAAGTGCAGCCTTTTAGACTGTCACTACAAATCTGGGCAAATTCCCTTTTTTTAGCTGACACACAAACAATAAAAATCAATGAAAAGATTAATAATCATACCTTATATTTGGTCATGGTGCTAAAATGGTTGTTCCTGAAGAACACACAAAGTTCTCCTTCCTGAACTGCTGAAGTCAGCTCACATAACCCATGGTATGTCAACTGAGTGGCTGTATTGTTCAGAAATTGTTCAGCTACAAATCCTATAAAAGCAATGCAGATTATTAACTGGGGATCCATCATACAGATCTAAATACATACATACCTACATAAAAAAATTAAATATATCAAAAATTCTCTCTCCGCTAGTGAAATGAACTCTCAAGGCTTATATCAAGTTAGATTTAACTAGAAGAAAATAAGTTAACTTTCCTTCTCAATTTACATCTGTGACACTATGACATTACCCAGGGTAGAATCTGAACTGATGGAAAGCTGCATCCTCTCAATTCTCCAGCCTGGGGTGCCTTTTACACTCTCACCACATGTTCTAGCAGTCTTACTGGCTAATTTTCTTTCAGAAAGGATTCACCCTTCAGTCCAAAGCTGTTTCTTTGTTCCTCAGGTGTTGTAGTTGCCGTTGATAGAAAGAAAGGGAGGAATGTTTTGGGGCACCTGTTCCCCTTTCTTATTGTTCTTTTTCTTTGAAAAAGATCTCCAGCTGTGGTTCAGGAGACAGAAAATCTGTGGGGATGTGAACCTCCAGCTGGTTCTGTGCCAAAAATGTAGGTTTATCACTACCACCCTCTTTCCTGCCAAAGAATGGCCACTTAACCAGGTGATAGTCCATTTGATTTTTTTGACTCCTGAAGCGTCAGTTTGCCTCTTGTCATTGAGGAACTGGTTTATGCCTGCTTTTCTAAACTTGTAACATCTCAGTAATATTATACAGTAAAATCTTGTAACTTTAGCTATAATGTTGCCACACATATTTTACCAAGACAGCAATGATCAGCCAATTATGAATTTTCAAATGATACTTCAGAAGGCATACTTTGTATCCCTGTGTTCACTCTTTTTACAAGACTATAATAGATTTTGGACAGACGGTCACAAAAGCATTTAATTTTTTACTGCAATCTTATTGTAGTCTTTTTGTTCTATGTTTGTACAGTGCCTAGCACAATGGGGTCCTGCTCCACAATGGGCTCCTATGTAATACAATAATAATGATAATAATTTAACAGAGGTAGGATTTTTAAAAGTCTCTCTTGTACAAAAACAGTGCATTTTACCAATCAGGTTATTTGACTTAGCACCATGGGATCTTGATTTAAAAAAAACAGCATTATAATAAATCAAGGTAGCACATTAATTGGATTAAAAACTGGAAAATCTCAGGTGCTAACTGTAAATGGAGAATCATCATCCAATAGGGGGTTTTCTAGTGGGGGTCTGACCGGGATCTTTTCTTGGTCCAACACTCTTCAATATATTTATCATCAATGATCCAGAAGAAAATATAAAATCATTGCTGGCAATGCTTGTAGATGACACCAAAATTGATGGAGGGTAAACAGTGATAACGACAGGTCAGTTCTGCAGAGTGATCTGGATCGTTTAATAACCTGGGCACCTTTAAGCAGCAAGCATTTTAATACAGGCAAAACACAAGGTCACACATCTAGGAAACGTACATTAACCAGAGTTGTTTAAGATGTATTGTATATATTTATTCATTCCACTCTTGGTGTATGTGCGCCCCATGTACTCAGGATCAGAGTTGTTTGACTGACAGTGTCTTTTGCAATCACACATGGCCCCGAGTATCCTCATGCTTTGCACTGGGGGCATAGAGAGTGAAGCAGCTCAACCACCACTCACTTCCTTCAGCACAGAAACCAAATGAAACAAGATTCTGTAGTAGAGTGGAAGGAGTGCACACAGTAGAAATATATATATGAAAGAGAGAACGAACATCTTGAAGGAAATATTGTTACTAATACAAAAGTAATACAACTATAGTTACATTATAATGTAACTGTAGTTCTTCAAGATGTCATCAATGTGGAGGAGGGATAGCTCAGTGGTTTGAGCATTGAGCTGCTAAACCCAAGGTTGTGAGCTCAATCCTTGAGGGGGCCATTTAGGAATCTGGGGCAAAAATTGGGGATTGGTCCTGCTTTGAGCAAGGGATTGGATTAGATGACTCTTGAGGTCCCTCCCAACCCTGATATTCTATGATGCCACTTACATAGAAGGAAATGTAGCCATGACCCCTGTCGGCTTCCATGCAACTCAAAGCACGTTTTGGCTAACAACTCCAAAAGCAGGGATGGAGAATAGGCGTGGGACAACATGAAATATTTAGTCTTGTCAACACAGTACTATAGAGTGTGACCACTGGATCAGCACATGTGAAGTCCTTGAGGATTTTTGACACAGTAAAATGAGAGAAGATGAAGAGCGACCGTATCAGAGGGTGGTATGCCAAAATGACCACAAGATAGACCTTTCTCAAGCTGGAAGTCAAGTCCAGAGCACTTCAACTGCAATATGCAGTCCAGGATCTTAAGTATTGAGGCCTGTTGGGCCACCCATATGGAAAACCCCTTCCACTTAGAGTAGGTTCTTCTCATGGATGGATTCCTGCTTAGAATCAAGATACCCTGGACAAGTGACAAGCAGCCCTTTTCCAGGGTACTCATCCAAGCAGCATTTAGGCAGTAAGTTGTAGTGACACTAGGTCTGGACGAAGTGGGATCTTGATCGGGGGTTGCACCAACAGATGTAGCAAGTCGAAAAGACAGAACTGTCTCAGCCATTATAAAGTTATAGGGATGAGCCTGAGTTGCTCTCACCTGGCTTTGGTGGTCACTCTGGAGAATCAGTGGAAAGGTGTAACAAAGCCTTTAACTCCACTTCAAAAGGAATGTGATTGGAGGGAATCTGGATTAATGGCCCCTGGAGCAAAGCTGGAGCACTTTGCATTATCTCTGGTGACAAACAGGTCTATTACCCATGTCCTCCACAACAGAAAATGTACTCTTGGTGAATTTCTGCAGCAACCACTTGTCGTCAGTGACTAAATGGCTGCTCAGGAAACCCACTACGTCACTGCTGGTTCCTGGCAGGTGCAGCATTATCAAGGGGATGTTTCATAGCACCAATTCCACAACTTGATCACTTCATTACCCAATGGAGGAGATAACACGCCCCTTGGCCCATGTAATATATTGCCAGTGTTTTGTTGGTTTGTGTGTTTCAAAGTGCCATAGGACCAGGAGGATACCACACACTGGCCTGATGACCCAAAACTCGAGCACTTCCATGTGTAGTCTCACCTCCTCCAGGGAACCATCTCTCTTGTATTTGGGGATGGTCCAGGTGGGTGCTCCCATCCTGTCCTAGATGTGTCCGTGATCAGTGTTCAGGATGGTTATGGGGTTTCAGATGGCTCTCCTTTCTGAACATTGTTGGGTGTAGGCACCAGGTCAGTGCTCTCATGACACGGAATAATATTACCATTGATTTGCTCAGCAGATGATTCCTGGGGACTGACCTGAGCCATAGTTGTAGGGGCTTCAGGTGAAGTCTGGCAAGCAGCATCACATATGTACATGAGGACACATACCCAAAAGCGTCAGCTAAGTCTGCACAACCTTGGCCGGGTTAGCGATTGCCCCTTTTACTAGGGATTGGATTGCAAGGAACCTATCCTGAGATACGTACGCCTGAGCTGTTACCAAATCTATTCTGGCTCCTATAAATTCTAATGTTTGCATTGGAATCGGGTGGTTTCTCTCAGTTGATCAAGAGGGCTAGCTGGACAAACAGGACTACTACATAGTCTCAGCACAGTTTTTGGAAGCGGCAGAGAGATAGCCTTGCATGATTGGTCACAAAGGTGCAAGTTGCCACGTGTCCCAGGAGCTTATTGTGTTTTGAGGTCTCCCCTGAATTGCTTGTACCAGACCTGACAAGATGACAAATGTGTCTAAGGGAACATAGGTTCTAGTTTCAATGAGTCCAAATATGTCCCTATAAACGGTATCATGTGTATAGGGATTAATGTGGATTTTTTATATATATATATTCAACTACAGATCCAACTCGTGGAACAGAGCATGGGTCATCTGGGTGAAAGACAGCAGTGCTTTGTAGGAACAGCCCTTGAGTAGCTAGTCATCGAGGTACAAGAAGACTAGAATTGCTTCTTGTTGGAGTTAAGCAGCCACTACTGTCAGGGCTTTTGAGAACAATGTTCGGGCTGAGGAAAGGCTTAAAGGAAGCACTCAGTATTGGAAATTATCCTGGCCTATAGCGAAGCATAGGTATTTCCTATGTGATGGGTGTATTGTTATATGGAAATAGACATCTTGTATGTCAAGAGCTGAAAATCAATCCCCTTTCTTTAGTGAGGCAATTATAGCCACCAGAGTCAACATTCTGAATTTTTGAGACTTTACTACCTTGTTTAGAAGTCTTAGATGTAAGATCAGTCTCCATCGTCCCTTGGCAGAAGGAAATACTTTGAGTAAAATCTCTTGCTCTTTGTGAGGAGAAGGAGGAGGAGGAGGAACTGGTTCTATTGCTCCTAATCAAAGGAGATTTCACTTCTTGTCTCACTAAAAGCTAACGAGAGGGGCCCGGAAGGGGGACAGGGAAGGGGGATGAAAGTTGGAACAACATAAAATGCATGGTTTAACCTGACGTTATTACCTCTGTTATCCACTTGTCTGTAGTGATCTGTCTCCAACCATGGTGGAGGTAGGTAAGCTGGTCTCCAAAGGAGGGAGGTGGGGTAATAGGCACAGCTGTAAATTCAGAGGCAGAGATGGATTTGAACCCTCACCCAACCCAAAACTATTGCTTCGAAGACTGGTGGGTGGTCGTGCAACCCCCTCTCTCTGAAATCGGTCTTTGTGAATGGTTCAGTGGATCTATGGGATCTGGAAAACTGAGTAGGATGTGATCTCTAGGCAGTCTGTGACCTACTAAACCTTTTCTTATATGTAGGTATATATATACCCTGAGATCACAAAGTAGCTATGGAGTTCTTTAGGACTCATTCATGGCCTCCAAGAACAATTTATGACCATCGAAGGGGAGATCTTCCACGCTGTTTTGTACTTCTCTCAAAAACCCTGAAAGATGGAGCCATAATGCCCTGTCATAACTACTGCCATGGAGAAGGACCTGGCAGCAGTGTCCACAGCAGTTCTGGCCACCAACCGGCTCTCTGAGATAGATTGGAATTGCGCCCTATGTTCTTGTGGCAGACGTTCAACAAAAGCCATGATTATAATTCGGCCATCGCGGCCTGATAATTCACAATCCTGAACTGAAGGGTTGCTGGTTAATAGGCCTTTTACCCAAAGGGATCCAGCATTTTCTGGTCTGTCTCATATGGAAGGGGAAGGGAGAAGAGAGAAGTGCTGCATCCCCCACCCCTTGTTTATCGCATCCACCATCAGGGAGTTAGGCAGGCGATGGGAGAACAAAAAAGAATCCCTAGGGGGAACATAAACACTTCTTATCCACCCATTTACACATGGTTAGAATAGTGGCAAGTGTCTGTCAGATCATCTTAGCTAGATCTAGGAGCACCTCATTGATTGGTAACACACCCTTGAGGAGTGTTGCTGACTACAAAATACTCAATGCTTTGTGCTGTGAATCCTTGACCTCCTCAAGAGACATATGAAGGGTGTCAGCTACCCTCTTTATGAAGTCTTTACATTGCTGGAAATCATTGGCCCTGGATGGTAGCGGAGGCATAACTGCTTCATCCAGATACAAGAATGAAACAGGTGTTTGTGGGTGGCCTGCTTATTTGCCCTAGCTTCTCGCTCCTCAAATGTCCCCTCCAGGGTGGGGGCTGGTTGGGGAGGAGAGTGCTGTACAACTCTGCCCTCCCTATGAGATTTTGCCAGACCACCGGTACATTGCTGTAGATAAGCAGCTCGGGGGCCTAGAATGGCCATTGTGGGGCCCATACAGAAGTGGGAGTGGCATGCATAGTTTCACCACCCTTGATAAATGAGCCTTATCTTCCCTATGTCTTTCAGAGAATGGGATCCTGAATGGATAGGTGAAGAATCATGAACAGAAATAGAGGATACTGACTGGAAGTCTCCTTCATCCTCCTCTATCTGATCCAAAGGGGGAGTACCTGCAGGAAACAGTGGAGAAGCCTGCAGTACTAGAGGACAGTAGTCCAGAGATCAGGTTTCAGTACTAAGAGATACTCAGTACCCAGCAGGTGGGGAGACTCTGGTTCATCTATTATTGAGAGGTCCTTAGTATAGCTGAATTCCTAGGGTACTGAGTAGGGGGAGCAGTACCCCTGGGGTAGCTGAGACCATGGTCGCCAAAGCCAACTGTGGATGTACCAAAGTAGACACCGCTGGTGTCTGGTGCTGTTGCCTGAGGGTGCTGCATGCATGAGTACCGAAGGCTGGGCTGAACTCAACAGTGCCAGTCCCAATGCTCCAAGCTTCCCCTCCTTGGTGGTAGAGGTTACCAAGGCCCTGTCAGAACTATGTCTTTCCTGTGTGCTCAGGGATTTTATAGCCACAGTGGAACTGGAGGAGGAATCCTTCAACTCAGAAGGTAATAAGTAGAGATGTCAAGGCTTTGGAGACCTAGATCTCACCAAGGACCTAGATCTTTTAGGAGCTGTTGCCTTAAGGTGAGAGTCCATGCTCCTCTTTTTGGAAACCTTCCCTGAAGGCTTCAAAAAGGACTTTCTCAAGGGAAGCCTATGAGGTGCTGAATCTGCCTGAAGACAGATGTATTGGTTGATTTACTAACCTAACTCAGAAGCTGATGGAATGTTCCCTTCAGCCATTTAACAGTCTGAGTTTAATTTCTCTATTTTTCCCATACCCTGGACTTGAGGGCCAGATAGAAGTTGCACTTCTGGGAGATAGGGGACTCCCCCAGGCAACAGACACAGATTGGCCATCTCCCAGCACACTTCAGTAGTAATTCAGGTCTGTTTACTGTTTTTCCTGGAAGAGAGTCTATAGATTAGGTATTACTGGTGAACTAGTAATATTATGACACTGCAAATACCAAGAAAAATAAGTGTAAGGGGAAATAGCTTTTCTTTTGTTAGGAGAAAAGGAGTACTTGTGGCACCTTAGAGACTAACAAATTTATTAGAGCATAAGCTTTCGTGAGCTACAGCTCACTTCATCGGATGCATTTGGTGGAAAAAACAGAGGAGAGATTTATATACACACACACAGAGAACATGAAACAATGGGTTTATCATACACATTGTAAGGAGAGTGATCACTTAAGATAAGCCATCACCAACAGCAGGGGGGGGGAGGAGGAAAACCTTTCATGGTGACAAGCAGGTAGGCTAATTCCAGCAGTTAACAAGAATATCAGAGGAACAGTGGGGGGTGGGGTGGGAGGGAGAAATACCATGGGGAAATAGTTTTACTTTGTGTAATGACTCATCCATTCCCAGTCTCTATTCAAGCCTAAGTTAATTGTATCCAGTTTGCAAATTAATTCCAATTCAGCAGTCTCTCGTTGGAGTCTGTTTTTGAAGCTTTTTTGTTGAAGTATAGCCACTCTTAGGTCTGTGATCGAGTGACCAGAGAGATTGAAGTGTTCTCCAACTGGTTTTTGAATGTTATAATTCTTGACGTCTGATTTGTGTCCATTCATTCTTTTACGTAGAGACTGTCCAGTTTGGCCAATGTACATGGCAGAGGGGCATTGCTGGCACATGATGGCATATATCACATTGGTAGATGCGCAGGTGAACGAGCCTCTGATAGTGTGGCTGATGTGATTAGGCCCTATGATGGTATCCCCTGAATAGATATGTGGACAGAGTTGGCAACGGGCTTTGTTGCAAGGATAGGTTCCTGGGTTAGTGGTTCTGTTGTGTGGTGTGTGGTTGCTGGTGAGTATTTGCTTCAGATTGGGGGGCTGTCTGTAAGCAAGGACTGGTCTGTCTCCCAAGATCTGAGAGAGTGATGGCTCGTCCTTCAGAATAGGTTGTAGATCCTTGATGATGCGTTGGAGGGGTTTTAGTTGGGGGCTGAAGGTGATGGCTAGTGGCGTTCTGTTGTTTTCTTTGTTGGGCCTGTCCTGTAGTAGGTGACTTCTGGGTACTCTTCTGGCTCTGTCAATCTGTTTCTTCACTTCAGCAGGTGGGTATTGTAGTTGTAGGAATGCATGATAGAGATCTTGTAGGTGTTTGTCTCTGTCTGAGGGGTTGGAGCAAATGCGGTTATATCGTAGCGCTTGGCTGTAGACAATGGATCGAGTGGTATGATCTGGATGAAAGCTAGAGGCATGTAGGTAGGAATAGCGGTCAGTAGGTTTCCGATATAGGGTGGTGTTTATATGACCATCGCTTATTAGCACTGTAGTGTCCAGGAAGTGGATCTCTTGTGTGGACTGGTCCAGGCTGAGGTTGATGGTGGGATGGAAATTGTTGAAATCATGGTGGAATTCCTCAAGAGCTTCTTTTCCATGGGTCCAGATGATGAAGATGTCATCAATGTAGCGCAAGTAGAGTAGGGGCATTAGGGGACGAGAGCTGAGGAAGCATTGTTCTAAGTCAGCCATAAAAATGTTGGCATACTGTGGGGCCATGCGGGTACCCATCGCAGTGCCGCTGATTTGAAGGTATACATTGTCACCAAATGTGAAATAGTTATGGGTCAGGACAAAGTCACAAAGTTCTGCCACCAGGTTAGCCGTGACAGTATCGGGGATACTGTTCCTGACGGCTTGTAGCCCATCTTTGTGTGGAATGTTGGTGTAGAGGGCTTCTACATCCATAGTGGCTAGGATGGTGTTTTTAGGAAGATCACCAATGGACTGTAGTTTCCTCAGGAAGTCAGTGGTGTCTCGAAGACAGCTGGGAGTGCTGGTAACGAAGGGCCTGAGGAGGGAGTCTACATAGCCAGACAATCCTGCTGTCAGGGTGCCAATGCCTGAGATGATGGGGCGTCCAGGATTTCCAGGTTTATGGATCTTGGGTAGCAGATAGAATACCCCAGGTCGGGGCTCCAGGGGTGTGTCTGTGCGGATTTGTTCTTGTGCTTTTTCAGGGAGTTTCTTGAGCAAATGCTGTAGTTTCTTTTGGTAACTCTCAGTGGGATCAGAGGGTAATGGCTTGTAGAAAGTGGTGTTGGAGAGCTGCCTAGTAGCCTCTTGTTCATACTCCGACCTATTCATGATGACGACAGCACCTCCTTTGTCAGCCTTTTTGATTATGATGTCAGAGTTGTTTCTGAGGCTGTGGATGGCACTGTGTTCTGCATGGCTGAGGTTATGGGGTAAGCGATGCTGCTTTTCCACAATTTCAGCTCGTGCACGTCGGCGGAAGCAGTCTATGTAGAAATCCAGGCTGCTGTTTCGACCTTCAGGAGGAGTCCACCCAGAATCCTTCTTTTTGTAGTGTTGGCAGGAAGGTCTCTGTGGGTTAATATGTTGGTCAGAGGTGTGTTGGAAATAACTTAGGCTTGAATAGAGACTGGGAATGGATGAGTCATTACACAAAGTAAAACTATTTCCCCATGGTATTTCTCCCTCCCACCCCACCCCCCACTGTTCCTCTGATATTCTTGTTAACTGCTGGAATTAGCCTACCTGCTTGTCACCATGAAAGGTTTTCCTCCTTCCCCCCCCCCCCCCCCCCGCTGCTGGTGATGGCTTATCTTAAGTGATCACTCTCCTTACAGTGTGTATGATAAACCCATTGTTTCATGTTCTCTGTGTGTGTGTATATAAATCTCTCCTCTGTTTTTTCCACCAAATGCATCCGATGAAGTGAGCTGTAGCTCACGAAAGCTTATGCTCTAATAAATTTGTTAGTCTCTAAGGTGCCACAAGTACTCCTTTTCTTTTTGCAAATACAGACTAACACGGCTGCTACTCTGAAACCTGTCTTTTGTTAGGCAGGCCTTTGATCTAAATAGATAATAAAGTGGACAATTTTAAATAGTGTGAATAAAAACTAACATTCCCGGGATCCCAGTTCACAATCTCCAGGTCTTGTGAGGAAGGCCTCGAAAAAAAAAAACAGAGGACTTGGCATTTCTGATATTAGTAAGATATGAACTAAATAAAAAACCACGCATACACACAAACTTTTCAGGCTCTCTTTATGCATTATGAATATGCACAAAAAAGTATGCAACCAGTTTTTTGTACCTCCCTCACCCTTCAGATCAGCTTTAAAAATGTACTTTACATGTACTTAAAGCAATTTTCAAAGTCTTAAATGTGGCCAATCAAAAATAATTTTTACCAACACTGTCAGAGGCATTTCACTACAAGAACCAGTTACCCACCTATTTTCAACTTTCTATTTCCAACAGTTTGGGCTATAAAGCTGTTCAATTCATATTGTAAAAAAGGGAGAAGTGATGTGTTCCCTTATGAGCATATTGAAAATTCAATATTAGAGCCTTCACAAAGGATTATTCTATTTAACATTCTTGCACTTACTATAGTTCAGGCTCCTTATAAGCAAACAAATACCTCAGGTTTTCAAAACAGTTAAATTTAACAGTTTTACATGGTCGCAGGATTTTCAAAAAAAAAAAAAATTACCTTTTTGGATATTTTTCCGTACCTAGTCCCTGTCCAAGTATGAACTTTTCTGAAAACACCAACCAAAATCTTCAGTCATATTTTGGTAAAGTAAGAATGAAAAAAAATTTCATTTTTCAAACATCTAGCTCCAAAACAGCTGAGCTTTGAAGACTTGCCATTTTGTACAGCGGACAATGCCTTTGTTAGATTGAACAGTATACATCAGCACTGTAAATCTTATTTGTATTCTATTATTACCTTTACTCTTATAAATAATTCTGTAAACAATTCTGTAATTCTCTTAAACAGCATCATGGTACAGGACTATTATAAAGCTCCACAATCTGTTATTTGGAAGCCACTTCTAAATATGGACAAAATGAGTTTTAAAATTCCACGACTCTGCAGAAAACCTAAAATGGTTGTATTTAATAATATGGAAAATTACCACTATCCCAACAATATTTCCAATACCTCATAAACTATGCCATATTTATTCTAAATTTTGAGTTAAGCATTCATGTCATGGTTCTGGATGGCACCTGCCTATGCAGGGAAGATGGTAACTAGCTGAAAGGATTTCAGGTAGAGGTGGATAGCACAGGAGTATTTCCTCCCACAATGTAATGAGAGCTAAAAGGTAGCCCCTTTATTATATTTAGATAAGATTTTATATTTGTTAAAACAAACTGGCTTATATAGTTATCAGTTTAGAGCAAATGCATGAATTAGTTTGCAACTTAAAAGTTTTAAGTGGGTCAAGACCATTATTTGGGCCCTTATTTAGGCATTTCTGAGTGCGCTGCGTAAAATCACTTTTGAATATGAAATTTAGGCTCATAAATAAATTAGATGTTACGACACTGAGGGCAGCAATGCCTAAATACCTTTAAAAATCTGAGGTTAAGTGTTTACCTAGTTGACATAGGATATTTTCCAAGAACTATTATTTATATTTTTATTACAGTAGCACAGAGACCCCAACTGAGATTGGAGTACTACTGTGCTAAACACTATACGAATACACAGTAGGAGACAGAGTTTATAATCTGAATAAAGGGTTGGAGGAGAAAGAGTGCATAGAGAAATGAAACTGACTTGCCTTAAACCACACAGCAGTCAAGTGGCAGAGCCAGGAATAAAACCTAAGTCTGCCACAATAGGACACTGGAATAGGATTTGAGAGAGTCTCCAGGTGCAACCTGGACTGTGAGACTGCTTAGCCCTCCAAAACCTACTAGCCTGGGTTGCCTCTCACATTGTGAGACTCATGTCAAACACAGAGGTTCTCAAACTGTGGTTCATGGAACCTGGGCGGCTGCACATGAGAGAATGAAAGGCCACCCACCTAATTAGTGGAGCCGTGCAGGCATGACTAATTAGGTGCCTGGAGAAGATGCACATGTAAGATGAGGTGGTGGCCCGGGGGGCGGAGGAGGGCGTAGGTGGGGGAAATTTGGGATGTGCAGGACTGCGGCAGCCAGAGAAAGAGGCAACTTTCCCCAGCTCCAGGGCTGCGGCTGCCAAGGAGAGACAGCCCTACTTCCCAGCCTCAGCTCTGTGGCTGCTGCAGCAGGGGAAAGAAGGGGCACACCTATCACATTAGAAAGGTAAGTCTACTGATATTAAAATACGAGTTGTGTGCTTTTATTTGTAGAACAAACAACGTTGTTTATTTTTTTTTAATATAGTGCTTTTATCCAAAGTGCTTTACAAGAATTAGCTAACAGTACAAACCACATTTGGAAAGATCATTAAGTGTTCCTCCGAGATCCTTAGCAATTCTCAAGTGGTCCGCAAAAAAAAAAAAAAAAAGTTTGAGATCCACTGCTCTAACGGATACTGCACTTACACAGGCATCCATGGGCAGGGACACACCCAACTGAGAGTTACATGAATGATCTCTCAGCCACTCATGAACAAACAATAGAGACGCTCCCACCAATTCCCCCCAGCTCCAGATCCCTGATCAGTGTAAGTTCATATTTAATTCGCCACTTCATAGGAAAGTGGATATGCACCATCCTTTGTTTCAGAGTAGCAGCCGTGTTAGTCTGTATTCGCAAAAAGAAAAGGAGTACTTGTGGCACCTTAGAGACTAACAAATTTATTAGAGCATAAGCTTTCGTGAGCTACAGCTCACGGACCATCCTTTGTAATTGAAACTGAGATTTCCCAAGCACTTCACGAAAACACACTTTTAGGTAAAATATAAAACAGATTTATTAACTACAGAAAGATAGATTTTAAGTCCTTGTAAGTGGCAGGCACGGAGATCAAAATTGGTTACCTAAGAAATAAAATAGTTAGAATTTAAACTACATTTCTAACAGACTAAACAAGATTTGAATCAAGCAGTGTCTCACCCTAACAGATGATACAAGCAGGTTACAGTTCCTCAATACACACAGACTGGACTATCTTCCAGCCTGAGACCAAACTTCCCCAGTTCAAAATCTTGGTCTTCCAGATGTGCTTTAGGTGTTGAGATGGGGGGTGAGGGAAGAGAGGCCAAGTGATGTCACTGTCTCTCTTTTTATACTTTCTTCTAGCTGCTAGAAAGATCCTTGCTGTGCAGCGGGGATCAGTCAGTCCCCATTTGACAAGCAACCTCCACAGCTTTAAAGAGCCTTTGGGATAGGATTATTGTCTTGACGGGCTACTCACGCTGTCCGGGGCCTTCTTTGTTGCAACGTGAAAGGCTGGCTATGGGCGTTCCCAACATATTTCATTAACACATATAGCAATATGTAACTTCACATACAATGATAGTACATACAATCCAACAGCATATTAAATGTTCAACAGATCAAGTCTTGTTAAATAATACCTCACAAGGTATACTTTGTACAACACACATCATAATCTCATGATAGTGATGAATATGGGGGGGAGGTCCCAGGGTGCTACTTTAAGGCAGAGAGTGTCACACCTATCCTCTGTAACACACTGTCTCAGGTATAAAACCTTATGGAACTGAAGAGGTTAGAGAGTTTGCAAAAGTCACAAAGCCTTGTGGAACTAACCACTGATCAGGCTTGTGCTATACCCCTTCTGATACTGACAAACAACATTTTCACAATGGCTTCCGTGGCACATTTAGAAACAGTATTGTAAAGACTACTAATTTTAAATTAAAAACGGAGTCTACTCATGAAATTTTGAATGGATCTACTTCTATTTAAATTTTAAAGTATTAAAGTAAGGCCATCTGTAGAAGAATCAGAATAAAGCTTGGCAACAGTCCTGAAATTTCAAGAATAATCTTTAGCTCTTCAAACTCTCAAACTACTTACATATACTTGCAGTTGTATAGAAAACTGAATACGTGGTGATACATACTTGTTTTCAGAGCACAATGGATTTAAACCTTCCTGTAACTGAAAAGTTGAATGCAAAATTTTAAGCTCCTGTGTTTTCTGTAAAAAGAAAAGGAGTACTTGTGGCACCTTAGAGACTAACAAATTTATCCGATGAATCCGATGAAGTGAGCTGTAGCTCACGAAAGCTTATGCTCTAATAAATTTGTTAGTCTCTAAGGTGCCACAAGTACTCCTTTTCTTTTTGCGAATACAGACTAACACGGCTGCTACTCTGAAACCTGTGTTTTCTGTAGATCATCATCACTGATGACCCCCAGTACTGATTAGAGACTGTCTCTCACTGTGCAACAAACATAATGAACCTCCAACTAATGATGCCTCCAAAAATTAATCCCTGCCTGAATCAACTATAGTCTATGGATCAAACTTTAGAACAAAAATGGATTTTAATATATTGGTTTTTTTGTGAAATACATGCTCACTCACACATGTGCAGTTTACACATGTGCATTTTACTGTCACTATTTTTCGTATCCCTTCACCAGTAAAGAAAGGCTCCCTTATTACAGAGTCCAAATATTACAGAGTCAAAATGCACAAACCACAGAAAGAGAACAGCTGATATATTACAAGTCTCAACAATAACGTACAATAGCTTTTCTTTAGGTTTCCAATCTGAAATCTTGAGACCTACCAGGCATAGAAGTACTATATCTTTCTAATAGTGATTTTCCCCTTTCCAAATGATATAAAGTTTCCATGTCTAGACAAGATATGTTGAGACATAGCAGACCTGAAACCTGTCACTGACTCATGACTGAACATTGCCCATGAGACCTCAAACTAGTGAAATTCTGTAAGAAGAGAAAGATTTCTCCAGCTTTTTAAAATTTAAAAATAGCAGAGCTCACAGGTTTGCAAAGCTTTGTAAATTCCACCCAGAGGGCAATCCCAGTGCAGATGGTTTAATGGGCAAAGATGCAGTTGAGATTTAGTGTGCATGATTAATGCAGTATATCACATGGATGTCACCACCACGGGACAGACTACATATACAGTAGGCCAATATACAAAATGTATAATTAAAAAAGTTTAATAATTTTTAAAAATGTATAAGTGGATACGGCACTTCATTAGTTCCAGTAATTAAAGAAGAAAAAAATTACAATGGCAGCATTCACCCACCTTCACTAACCAGCTCACTGTTGTCCGACTGTTTACAACAGATTATCTTCTCCACCAATTGATTGTAACTGCAATTACCAACTGCCTTCACAATGTCAGCAATCTGGAAAAACAAATAATTCACTTATCTTTATGAAGAACAGAAAATCCATTGTTTGTTCCTGTGTGCCTACTGGAATTGTTCAAAACAAGATAAAATATATCAAAAATGAATTGTCCACAACAGGTTTTAGTCTTTTGGCTATACCACACTAAGGTCAATACATAGCCCTGGTTCAAAAAGCCTTAACCCATGGATGTTGCACACATTTTGTGGAGTGCGCAAAACTCCATTTTAATTATGGAGTATGAGCTAGGGTTTAAGTTTAATACTATACGCTGCCCTCAATACACAGTTATATCAGTGGGCGATCTACATAAAAAGATCAGGGTAGAATCAGTCTTTTAAGCAATACCTCAACTTTCAGTTATTTATTATTTTTTCAGTTATGTGTTATTGGCACATTCCGTTTCACTTAGTGGGGAATATGCTGTTTTTTATAAAAAAAATTTTTTCCCTCTTCCTTCCTTATTCCCTTTTTTCTGTATCATGCCTTCATACTTTCCAGACCCATTCTTGCAGGCAGCCTGCAAACTCAGGCTGCATTAGTTGTACTTGGTACACATCTGGAAGATTCTCTGAAACTATGAGTTACAAAATTTATTTTTTAAATGTGAAAACTTAGACTCTGCAGAATCAATGTGTCACGTGGGTCACATAAAATCAGTCAATACATGCCTACTTAAGCCACATTTCTTTACTCCTTTTTAGATTATAATGTGCTGCAAATCACTTACATGTATGTTCCAGAGGATCCCAAAGAAAAGTTAAAAAATGAGATTGCTTCATCTAGTAGGTTTTTTTTGTTTTGTTTTTTAAACTACTCAAACATTTAGCATACAAAAAATAATGCATTTCTATTTTTAGGAAGGCTATTACAAAGGTTTCACAATTTAAAAAAGTATATGTCTGCCACAGTTGTCTCTCGAAGCTCATATAAATCTTGATCTATACAAAATCAAGTTAACTAATGTCAACTAAATTGAAAATGTAGATGTTAACTGTTACATAAATATTTTCCATCCTCATTCCCTTAGAGAAATACTTGAGGGAACAGTTAGCTTTTTACATTGAAGTAGTAATGTAAAAAGCTACGGAAATTCTGGATCTGTTAGATTAGCATGGGAAATGATTTCCAGAATCAAGGTCCCATCCTTAAGACATCCTCCCGACCAAATCTCAAGATACTCAAATCTTGAAACAATAGCATGAACATGTCAGCTGATTTAAACCATATTGGAAGATCACAGAGTCAGATGCTCAAGTAGCTGACACAAAACTTGGTAAATACCAACTTAAATTTTAAGTTCTTCAGACCAAGGATCACTTTTTCATGCGTTTCTAAATCAGTGGGGCTTCAGTCATAGCTGGTGCCACAAAGGACTAACCTAATAATAAATAACTATTAATATCAGTAAGAAAGGCTTGATTTGCACCTGGAAGCAAATAGGAAACCAGAAAAGTTTTGGAACACCAATATGTGCTTCTCCCTTGGGCAAAACTACAACATTCTACAACAACTATTGTTTCTCCTGTTCTCCAACATTGTCGCTCATAGAGTTCACAAACGTCTGGACTATAGATGTAGGGTGCACATCAGAGAGAGACGGGTTGCTGTCTATTGTGCTAAAATGAGATGAAAACATTTTCTGGCCAAGAAAATTGCCAGGTGAAACAAAAATACACAACTAGAAAAAAGCCTAGATAATTACAAGACAGTCACAAATCATTAGGAACGCACCAATCATACAGACAGGGTATTCTAGCCATATAACTCCCCAGCCAAACAGTATCACCTTCTTTTCTTAAGTGGATGGCGTCTCAGCCAGCCCATTTTAAGAATAAGTGATATAATTTTGTTTAAGACAAAAATTTCATTTTTTCCAACTTGGTTTTAATACTCTCAGTTCTTGAAACAGAAGCTGCTAAATTTCAGGAAGGAGGGAAGTCGCATCACATTCACTAACTTCTTAGTGTCCAAACTCTTATATGAGCAAACAAGATAAGAAATGAATACCACTCTTGGAAAGGGCAAAATAAAACTCAATACTTCCCTAGACCAGCAGTGCTATTTTGCACTGATGCAGGACTTAAAATAGACTTATCTAAAATCTGGAACTTTATAACATTCAATCATTGCAAAGTTACAGTCCCTTAAAATGAACAGTATGATTTCACACCACTCTTCAAGGTGAAATTTTAATCTTTCAGGGTGCATGAAAAAAACAGAAAACATGATCAGCTCACTGTGACTCCTGTCTACACAACAAGAGAGACTAGGAGCCTTAGGTTAAAATTAAACAAGAATCTGAAAATTCTGATGTGCCATACACATCTTTGAAGCCCTTCAAACATTCCCCCAGTAAAATGTAAAAAATAGTTCAGACAGGAAATAGATAACTCATCATCTAAGCTAATTTTGCTTACCTGAGGATCCACTAACCATCCATGGTACAAAGGGATATCAAGAAGGTCAAACACTATGCATTCAGGTGTGTATTCAAAAACTCGTACACCAGTGAACTTCACGTTCACATCCAGACCTGTCTGTAGCTTATGTAGGATAGCCATTGCATCACTCATATTCTGACAACAAAAAGAAAAATATAGATGAACCAAATGGACTGCACTAAAGAATTTTTCTACACTTGGTAGTTACTCTTGTAAGTTAATAATTCATCTGATTCAGTGTTTTATATACAACTTGCAAAAGGGCACATTATGTAAACAATGGATTCAATACATTTTCTCAGTTACACCAGTATCACAACTTAAGATGCATCTTCAAATACAAGAAAATATAAATTCACTTACACATTTTAACAAATAATCTACATGTACTAAACAGCACAGTTTAAGATCATTAAACTTATTTATATATATTGAGGTAGTACATCAGAGGTCCCAGTCCCCTATGAAAGGCACTGAACAAGCAACATAACAAAGACAGCTCCTGGCCTTAAGACTTAAAATAAAGAGTTTATTTTTAAATAAGATCAGTTTTCCTACTTTCCAGTCCTGATTTCAATTTATTGATTTGAAGGATGGGAAAGTAGCAATGCACAGACGAGTCTGGAATAGCATTTGAGGCATAAGTTTATTATAATGCCCACATCAGCAATGGCTGCAGACTCTGGTTCCACGTTACACAAACAAAAGGGGCTGCATTATGGAACTCAAATGGCATTCTTAGAAATACAATACCTCACTGCAGCACTGTGAAATATTTGCTGAGAAAATAGATGAAACAACTAGGTTGCCATAAGAAGGATTGTGTTTGCTACTCCACAAAGTGAGCATTAATAAGATTAGAAAATACTAGATAAATATGACTATTTATAAATTTACAACGCAATTTGGCATGGAAGTGAAAATATACCTACACTAGCCTCTTTACAGATGTAAAGGAACATACCAAAAAAAAAAACAAAAACAAAAAAAACTGTATGACAATTACATGGTAAACCCATCCAGTTGGGTAAAGGGAGGCCAAAGAGGCTGCACTTTAAATGGGTAGCTAATTTTCTTCAACCTTATTCCAGTACACTGTGTCTACCACCATACAATATTTTTCAAATAACTTCTATACCACAAGACTTATTGTAACCACTGATAATTTAGCACTCACTTGGACACAGGAAGCATTATATGTCAGTTACACCAATCAAAGTTTATAACACAAAATAAAATCATTTTAGATAATTTTGCAAGACTATGCTCCATGTCAATTTCAGTTTCCACAATACCACTCAATTTGCTGTTTCCAGCACAGCGAATATAAGAAGTATGTGTAAATCCTCCAAAACCAAATAAGGAGATCCAGTAATAAGTAAAATAATTCTATTTCAAAACTCTAATCATTTACTCCCAATGAAATCCCCCCCTCTCTCCTTTAAGAATTTTATGCACAGGAAATAAGCTATGAACACATGTAGATGGAGCTAGAAAAATTCACTCACTGGAAGCAAGTAGGAAGCTTTTCCTGCTACTTGGGGGCATATGTTAGCAGTTTCTACAAAAATTAAGATTTTAATTTACTATTTTTTTTGTTTTTTATGGTTCTAGAGTAAATATTCCAAAATGCAAACCAACTAAGCATTGTCTTCCCAAATCTGAGGTCATTTCCAATGCCTTTGCACAGCATTACCAAGCACCAGCAGATATTTAGACTCAGGTCTGTTTCAATGCTTCTATTCAGAACCTGTGGGAAGCAATGAAACTCCAGAATCGTATCAAATTTACACTGTTGCTGTAGCAAAAGCAATAAAACATAGCAGCAGAAGCAGGCGCTTCACAGAGGAGACAGACTCAAAAAGTGGAGACTAGAGGTAGATGAAGGAGGACACTTCACACTAACCAGCACCCAAGGGGCTCTAGGTGAGAAGTCAAACAGTGGAGACCTGACCCACTCTATTCCCTCACCCCGTAGTAGCCAGGAAGCTGAGGAGAGGAGTACAGTAACAAAGCTTCTCTCCTTCGCAGCAGCCCGGAGGCTCTGGGATGGGTAGGAAAGAAACATTGCCTTACCAGATTATTGGTCAATCTAATCTTGTATCCTATCTCCAACTGTGGCCAATGCCAGCTGCTTCAGAGGAACATGCAAGAAAAACTGTAGTAAACAGTCATGGAATAGCCTATTCATAGGGAAAGTTTCTTCCACTGTAATCTAGATGTTTTCATTATCAATATAAACATGAATGTCAACCTTTTTCTGAACTCTGCAAAGCTCTTGATCTCATTGGTATCTTGTGGCAATCAGTTACACAAGCTAATTGCGTGTTTTATGAAAAACTGTTTCCTTATTAGTCTGAAATGTGTTGCTAATCGATTCATTAAAAGGTCCACTTTTCCTTATATTAGGAGAAAAGTGGAACAGAAGTACCCAACCTATCTTCTCTATATACTGTTCATTATTTTGTGTATCATGTTCTTTTTACTGGAACATAACAGCACAGATCCCCTTCATCTTTTATATCTCACACTGACTAGTAGGTGCATCTTGTAAATTTAGCAAGGTCTGTAATAGGAAATATTTCTGCATGATCTCAATGTTTTGTCCTAATCGCTTAAGGCAATACAAGTGATTAAAATCATGTTCTAAAGATTTTAAAGTCTCAGTTCCTTGAGAAGAAGCAATTTAACAAGTCAAATACCAACAACTGTAGCAACACAAAGGTTAGTCATTTTTGTGCACTTTTTTTGAGCAAGGTCTGCATGGCACGTTAGTGTACCTCTTCTTGAGAGGTCAGGAACCTCTCCCTGAAAAGTCAGGAGCAATAATCAGTTTCCTTAGTTTTAGATTTCTTAATTTATTTTCCCAAACACTTTTAATCTAAATGATTTCTTTTCAAAATCCGAAGTAAGTTTGTTTGTGAATGATACTGCATTAACAGCACTAGACACTGAAGTCCCTGACTGATCTAATATATGTAGCTTGCCCGATTTGTAGAAGTGCAATCTCTAGTGCACTGCCATGCATTTTTTCCAACTAATGTGTCAATACAGGAATAAAGACCCTAAATGTCAACTTATGCCTTAGCTTGTGAAAGCCCTTCGTCTCAAAATTGTGACTTCAGTTATATCTGTGTAATGCTCAGTTTATTCGTGCGGATGATGTATGAACCAAGGAACATCCACCTTGATTTTAGATACCAGGTTGAAATAGTGAACTCATGTTCCCAGACATTTGCCTTCCAACCACCCACAAGTGGCTCAAGACACCTTTTAAAGAAAAACTGCTTATATCAGTCACTGTTAGCACTTACATAGGAGCTCGTATACAAGCTTTCATGATGTCACTTTGCCTTTTTAGTACAGTAGTTAAAATGGAGCAAGAAAATCCATTTCCAGTTGAAAACAGATACAAAGTTAGGTATACATTTATAACAAGTAACCTATAAGATAACAACAAACAAAATATAAAAAAAATATTTCTTTCCATTCCTCTCCCATTTAATCTACTTTGTGGTCAAATTCACTGTTTTATTGATGGTACACATCTCTCTCCAGATCCTACAAGAGGATGTTTACCAACATCACAAGCATCATCAAATCTCAAAGTGAAAATGAAGAGACATCAGACAGAAGTGTGCTCTGAAACAAAAGTGAGGAATGAGCTGAGCATCCTCGCTGGTGTTGCTATCAGTCACTTCTTAGTCATCATCAACAGGAAGCAGAAAAAGTTATACATTTTAAAAAGGACTTTACAAAAAATTCAGAATGCATTATTGTAGGTATATCAAAGAATACATTTTCAAAAACATCATGCAGATCACGTCCTTTTAATTTGGGTATGTACAGTGATTTTTGGTTTTAGTAAGAAAATTACTATTTGCACATACCCCAATTGCCTCTACAGGGTGGTTTTTTTTAAAAAAAAATATATATATATATATATATTTATAGTGACTCATCCCAAAAGGCTCCCAAAGCTCTTTTGAAACATATACATAGGATCATCCACCTCTGAGATTAAATGCAGCAGCTACTCTATACCAGCAGTATCCGCAACAGGTTTGTTATTAAAAATACATACTTGGTAGACACACCTTTACCTCAGTTATACTTAAAAATGGAATAAGTATATTACTGTTACTAGATCAACTACTATATCCTCAATTGAAGTTAGAAGAAATACCTATAAAACACTTCAGAGAATTCTTAAGACTTTCTGTACTACTTCTGTGATCTGGTTACAGCAGCATCTACAGATAAATTTGGAGAGATTAAATTTTCTATTCCTATCTGAATAGGGTACGCTAATCTGAAAAGCATGGTTTTCCTGCGATCACAGATTTCAGAATAAGTACCTACCACCAGTACTCCAGGGACATCTGAACTGAAACATGATCTACTTTAAAATAAGTACAATAGAGTCTGTCATTATACTTGCTGCAGATAAAGGAACTCATTTTGCCATGGCGGATATAACAGCATGCAAAGACATTTTATTTTCTTTGCTAGAAGAGAGGCAAAGACTTAGAAGTCAGATTAAACACTAAGTCCAAGGCCAATCTGTTACTATAAACAAGAAAAAATGGTTGCATCTTTTCAAGAAAGTGATTCGTATAGCAATAACTCATCTTCTCTACTTTAGGACAGATACTGTAAAACTAAGTTGATACTGAATAAATAAGAACAAAGGCTCTATTTTCCATACATTGGTGAATTTTACAAATCTCAACAAAAGTAATTTAATGGAAAATATGCTTTAGTTCATTACTGAAAAACAAAACAATTGCTTTTTAGAAACTCTGTTTCTTACCTGCTCATAATTTAGACGTTGAATTTCAGAAATCTCTTTTGGTTTTGCATCAAGAATATAGTCTCCTTAAAAAAAAGTTATAGTTCAAGTTATAGTTTATTCTACAACTCAAAGCTTTAGACAACTTTTAAAAAAAGTACATCTATCTGCCTGAAGCTCTTTGACAAAATGGTGGCATCTTTAATCAACAACCTTTTTTAAAAAAAAACAAAAAAACAAAAAAAAAAACAAAAAAAAAAAACCTTACCACTGGAACAACTTCCCAGGGGTCATAGTGGATTCTCCATCACAGACAGACATTTTAAAGTCAAGATTGGATATTTTCGTAAAAGAAATGATCTAGGAATTGTTTGGGGGAAGTTCTATGACCCGTTATATATGAGGTCAGTGATCCCTTCTGACCATAGGATCTATGAATTTAAGTTTAACTGATGGAGTGCCCACTTCCTCAGAACTTTAATCAGAATTGTTAGAGAAAAAGTAAATACACAATCTTATCAGAAGTGAAACCCAAATGACAGGTAAACATTTCAGTTGGGCATGTAGCTATGCTATTTGCTGACTTTTTTTTTTTTTGCGCTAGTAGTCATTTATTTCTAGAGTTTCTGACAAAATATTGTTTGCAATGTTCTTTTAGTGATTTATAAATTAATTTTTATTGGGTCCAAGATTTTCTGTTTTCTGTACAGTTTTCAATGTGTCCTGATGAGAGTTAAATATATCAATTACTTAATATAGCTTATGCCTTTATCCAAGGCAATAGGGATTATTAAAATACAATAAGTTATACAGACACAAAATTCTTACAACAAACAAAAATATCCCCTCCCTATTTGTATCATATTAACATAGATGCTTCTAAAAATCTGGTTATACTGTTTGAATGTCTTGTCTATTAATTTCCCATTTTTATATTTAACCTTTATAAAATATTCAAATCTTTGTTTTTATACATTACACTTTGTCTCTGTTCAAAATGTGTTTTTTTCCCCTGGAGACACATGCCGAAGTGAAAGTTACAATTCTGCTTGCACAGCAAAATATTCCTCTTGCAAGTGCAAACCACCTGAGCCCCTTGTTTAAAGATATCTTTCCTGACAGCCTTCTTGCCCATTCAGACTAAACCTCGGACTAGATGGGAAACAGCCCTCTATTATCCAAGTGAAGCTAGCAAATCGAGTCATATTTCAAGTTTAAGCCACCAAAGAAATTGTAACAGCAGCCAAGGGGCCACATGGTAATAACGAAGTACATGAATAAAATCAGACTCCAAATTAGAAACCAATATAGATATTAAAAGAAATGTGAAATCTGAATCCTTTATGTTTTGTTAGCTTCAGATTTCATTAAATTCAGTTACTTCAAATAAATGTAAAAATAAAGGACTGTTATTTGGTTGTGTTTTATTTAAGTTTAATTAATTTTGCATTTATTTTAGAACCTAATTATTTTAGTTTGCTGTAAATGTAATATAAGCAATTATATCCAAATCAAATAATACTGAAAAGTAGGGTTGTCAATTAATCACAGTTAACTCACAAGATTAAAAAAGTTAATCATGATTAATGGCACTTATAACAATAGAATACCAATTGATATTACATATTTTTGGATATTTTTCTACATTCAATATTGATTTCAATTACACAGAATACAAAGTGTACAGTGCTCACTTTATATTATTACTAATATACGCACTGTAAAAATGATAAACCAGAGAAATAGTATTTTTCAATTCACCTCATACTGAAGTGCAATCTCTTTATCGTGAAAGTGTAATTTACAAATACATATTTTTTTTGGTTACATAACTGCAGTCTAAAACAAAAAAGAGTGTAAAACTTTAGAGCCTACAAGTCCACTCAGTCCTACTGCTTATTCTGCCAATCGCTAAGACAAACAAGTTTGTTTACATTGTCAGGAGATACTGCTGCCTGCTTCTTATTTACAACGTCACCTGAAAGTGAGAACAGGCCTTTGCATTGCACTTTTCTAGCTGGCATTGAAAGATATTTACATGCCAGATGCACTAAAGATTCATGTCCTTTCATGCTTCAGCCACCATTCCAGAGGACATGCTTCCATGCTGCTGATGCTTGTTAAAAAAATGCATCAATTAAATTTGTGATTGTACTTCTTGGAGGGGGAGAACTGTAGGTCTCCTGCTCTGTTTTACCCACATCCTGCATATACTTCATGTTATTACAGTCTCAGATGATGACCCAGCACATGTTCGTTTTAAGAACACTTTCACAGCAAATTTGACAAAAATGCATAAAAAGGTACCAATGTGAGATTTCTAAAAATAGCTACAGTACTCGACCCAAGGTTTAAGAATCGGAAGTGCTGTCCAAAATCTGAGGGACAAGGTGTGGAGCACGCTTTAGAAGTCTTAAAAGAGATGCAGAAATTACAGAACCCGAACCACCAAAAAAAGAAAATAAACCTTCTGTTGGTGGCATCTGATTCAGATGACGAAAATGAACATGCATCAGGCTGCTTTGCTTTGGATTGTTATCAAGCAGAATCCATCATCAGCATGGAAGCATGTCCTCTGGAATGGTGGTTGAAGCATGAAGGGACTTACGAATCTTCAGCGCATCTGGCACATAAGTATCTTGCAACGCCACTACAACGATGCCATGTGAATGCCTATTCTCACTTTCAGGTGACATTGTAAAAAAGTGTATAGCATTATCTCCTGCAAATGCTAACCAAGTTTGTTTGTCTGAGCAATTGGCTGAAGTAGGACTGAGTGAATTTGTAGGCTCTGAAGTTTTACATTGTTTTATTTTTCAATGCAGTTATTTTTTGTACATAATTCTACAATTGTAAGTTCAACTTTCATGATGGAGATTGCACCTGTACTTGTATGAGGTGAATTGAAAAATACAATTTTATTTTTTTTTTTTTTTACAGTGCAGATATTTGTAATAAAAAATATAAAGTGAGCACTGTACACTTTGTATTCTGTGTTGTAATTGAAATTAATATCTTTGAAAATGTAGTAAACATCCAAAAATATTTAAAATAAATGGTATTCTATTGTTTAATAGTGCAATTAATCACAATTAATATTTTTAATCACTTGACAGCCCTACTGAAAAGTGTTTTTCAAATGGATGATCACTATGAGGTGATATGCAAAACAAACATTGTTGTATTGATAAAACAGTTCTCTTTGTTAGATTTATATAAAAAGTTTATTTTTGAATATATCTCTTATACTGTCCACTGACTGTGTGCCTAAACCAGGCATTAACAACTCAGGTCCTCAGGGATCTCCAACCATCCAGGTTTCTGTCCCAGACAGCAAATAAATTTTTTGATTAAAATCCATTAGTTTACATTGCTCACATGCCCTGGACGTTATGATGAATTAGAACATTTAAAGTGTTTCATATGCAATATTAAGCAGTGTACATTTTAAAACAAGCTATTAAGTGCAAGTTGGTTTAAAATCCTGGACTATTGGCAGTCACCAAGGACCAAAGGTGATCGAACACACCAGCTGGAAAAATCTCACTCTTTGAGGCTATAAATCTCACTCTTAAGGGCAGCCAACCCTCAGCATCTCTGTTAGCTATTAGTTTATTGAAGAGAACAGAAAATCCTAATACATTTGTCTAGACTTTGATTTTTAATATGTGATGAAATAATATAGAGCAATGCACAGATGATCATAACCCCAGACAAAACATACTTAAACAAAGTTAATGAGAGATCTTGAATCAATACCCAAATTGTTGTTTGGCATGAGTTACAGACCCTCTGAAACAATAAATCTGTAAAAAGAAAAGGAGTACTTGTGGCACCTTAGAGACTAACAAATTTATTAGAGCATAAGCTTTCGTGAGCTACAGCTCACTTCATCGGATGCATTTGGTGGAAAAAACAGAGGGGAGATTGATATACACACACACACAGAGAACATGAAACAATGGGTTTATCATACACACTGTAAGGAGAGTGATCACTTAAGATAAGCCATCACCAACAGCAGGGGGGGGAAAGGAGGAAAACCTTTCATGGTGACAAGCAGGTAGGCTAATTCCAGCAGTTAACAAGAATATCAGAGGAACAGTGGGATCTTGGGAGACAGACCAGTCCTTGCTTACAGACAGCCCCCCAATCTGAAGCAAATACTCACCAGCAACCACACACCACACAACAGAACCACTAACCCAGGAACCTATCCTTGCAACAAAGCCCGTTGCCAACTCTGTCCACATATCTATTCAGGGGATACCATCATAGGGCCTAATCACATCAGCCACACTATCAGAGGCTCGTTCACCTGCGCATCTACCAATGTGATATATGCCATCATGTGCCAGCAATGCCCCTCTGCCATGTACATTGGCCAAACTGGACAGTCTCTACGTAAAAGAATGAATGGACACAAATCAGACGTCAAGAATTATAACATTCAAAAACCAGTTGGAGAACACTTCAATCTCTCTGGTCACTCGATCACAGACCTAAAAGTTGCAATTCTTCAACAAAAAAACGTCAAAAACAGACTCCAACGAGAGACTGCTGAATTGGAATTAATTTGCAAACTGGATACAATTAACTTAGGCTTGAATAGAGACTGGGAATGGATGAGTCATTACACAAAGTAAAACTATTTCCCCATGGTATTTCTCCCTCCCACCCCACCCCCCACTGTTCCTCTGATATTCTTGTTAACTGCTGGAATTAGCCTACCTGCTTGTCACCATGAAAGGTTTTCCTCCTTTCCCCCCCTGCTGTTGGTGATGGCTTATCTTAAGTGATCACTCTCCTTACAATGTGTATGATAAACCCATTGTTTCATGTTCTCTGTGTGTGTGTGTATATAAATCTCTCCTCTGTTTTTTCCACCAAATGCATCCGATGAAGTGAGCTGTAGCTCACGAAAGCTTATGCTCTAATAAATTTGTTAGTCTCTAAGGTGCCACAAGTACTCCTTTTCTTTTTGCGAATACAGACTAACAAGGCTGCTACTCTGAAACCAATAAATCTGTAGACACTGATAGAACATAGCAGTATCTGCTTTATATGTCAGATTAAAACGTGGTATTAGATTTAGTTTCAAATAGTTGTAGAATTTGACTAATGCATCCAGATCTAATAAGCCATTTAATTTGTGTATAATGCACTAATCAAGTTATATAAAAATTGAAGATATTGGCAGCAGCCAACTGGCTAGGAGTACTGCAAAGAGCCAACTCCTTTCCCCACAAGCAGCATAATCTTCTGTCTCTTGGGAATAAGAGATGTGTGGGGACCAACCAGACCAAAGGCTCTTGTGCCATCCCATTACACACACACACACACACACACACACACACAAAGTTAGCTACTAGCCTTTCAGAATCCTCCCATTGTTGCTTCATTTTGCCTCGCAGCATCAAGGCTCCTTCACAGTGCCATGAGCATGGGCGTATATTTGGCACAGTTTACCCCTGTCCCGGACACCTGCCCCTTCTGTGGCAGGAGGGAGACCCTGGCGCACAGTTACTTGGAGTGCGCCAGGTGGCAGTCCCTATTCCAGCACCTCACAAATATTTTGTTATGTTTCTGGCGATACATTTCCCCTCACCTCCTTATCTATGCATTCCCTATCCGTGGCCCCATAAAGCCACCGGACCTCCAGGTCAGCCTCCTCCTGGCCCTGGCTAAACTGCCCATCTATAAAACCAGGGAGAGGAGATTGGCGGATGGAGACTCCTGTGACTGTGGGGACTATTTCAGATCCTCCATCCGTTCACGCATCCGGCATAGTTCCTCTGGGTGGCGTCCACTGACTCCCTTGACAGCTTTGAGGAGCGGTGGGCGCTGTCCGGGGTTCTCTACTTGGTATCCCTGACAGGTTCCCTTTGACTGCACTCCTATTCCTGTTATTTTATTAATTGTCCCCCAAAATCACTTGGCTTCCAGGTCCTGTGGATCCCCCCCTTAGGCGGGGGGAGGAGAGATCCTTTAGCAGTGGACAGGCGGAAGCGGATCCCAATAGGAGCATCTTTCTCCCCCAAACCCTATGAGTTCATTCTTTCCTTACCAGATATTAACTCACCATCTCCTAACAGGCTCTTTGAGAGGAATGAAACAGTGGGAATTTCCTCACAACAGGCAGCTTCTTACCATAATCTGAGAAAACCTGGCAGATATTTAGCAAGAGATCCAAAAATTACTGTGTCTTCATGAAACACTTAATA